>NC_140990.1:184211-784211 GCF_052327205.1 Somniosus microcephalus | reverse complement strand
AAAACTTCCTGCACCAGTTCCTCGTTAGTAAGGAGCTCTCTCTCTGTTTCCCTGTCCCTTTTGTGTGTGGCGTGGAGGAGGGAAAGAGGGACAGAGAGAATGTATGTGTCTGTCAATGTGTGTGTCTGTCTATCTGTGTATGCGTGTGTCTGTATGTGAATCTGTCTGTGTATGTCTTTGAATCTGTGTGTGTGTGTGTGTTCGAGTCTTTGTCTCAAACACTGCATAACTAATTCCTCTACCAGGTCCTTGATAGTATAGTGGCGAGGATTCAATTCCCCGACAGGTTCTCCCTATGTCTCTTCCTCTGTCTCTCTCTCTCTCATAAAGTGCTATTTTGGCATCTGCTGAATCTGCATTTTTTTCTCTCTCTCTCTCTCTGTCACTATTAACTAACAAGGAGAAAGAGAATTCAGACTCTACCCCTCTCTGTCACACTATGCCTCTCGGTCTCCCTCTCATTCTCTCTCTCTTTCTGTCTCTGTTACACATTTATCATAAGCCTCCTTTTCTGTCTCTCTGTATCTATCACTGTCTCTCTCTTTCCCTCTCTGTCTTTCTCTGTCTGTCTCACTATTTGTCTCTGTTTCTCTGTTTGTCCCCGTTTCTCTTTGTTTCTCTTTCTCACTCAGTCTCGTTCTGTTCACAGCTCGATTCTTGCTCTGACAGATTTTGCTTCCATCAGTTCTTCGTTAGTATAGTGGTGAGTATCCCTGCTTGTCACGCTGGAGACCGGGGTTTAATTCCCCGATGGGGAGGAAGTGTTTTTAAAATCTCTAATTTTAAACCTTTCTGCAGCTTCTTAAAATCCTCCTTGGAAAATGAGGACAGAAAAAATGATTGAAAATAATTTTAAAAGATTTACTGTCATATGAAGAACTCTATAACAACTTCCTGCACCAGTTCCTCGTTAGTATAGAGCTCTCTCTCTCTCTCTGTTTCCCTCTCCCTTTTGTGTGGGGTGCAGAGGAGGGAGAGAGAGACAGAGAGAAAGAGATTAACAGGGTGACGGACTGTCTGTCTGTCTCTCTGTCCTCTCTATCTTTGTGTCTCTCTTTCTTTGTCTCTCTCTCTGTCTCTGTCTCTCTGTGTCTCTCTCCCTGTTTCTCTCAAATTCAAATTCAAATTCAAATTCAAATGCTTTATTGGCATGAAAGTTTACAGAGAACCATATTGCCAAAGCTTACATAGCAAAAAGGTACATTTTTCCAACATTCTGTAGGTGTCAATCGATTTGACATTTGTTGGGTACATACAATATTACTTTTAAACAATATTAATTTTAAACAGTCTTTGTACTTCATTTGGTACGTTCAATATTAATTTTAAACAGTCTTAATTTTAAACAGTCCTCAGGTTGTGACATGTTGTTACATATTTGGCCCCAAGGTATGGTCTGTCTCCTTCTCCCAGGACTAATCTCAATTTTGACAGGTCATCCAATTCCTTGAAATCTGGGGTTGTTTGGCTTAGCTTGTTGAATAATATGTTTCTTGATGTGTTGAATTTTTCGCATTTTAGGAGGAAATGCATTTCTGTTTCAACCTCGCCGGCCAGACATTGATCGCATATTCTATTCTCTCTAGGCTGCCAGGATTTCTTGTATCTGCCTTTTTCAATTTCCTTGCTCTTGCTCTCTTGCTCTTTGTTTCCCTCTCCTTGATCACTCCTTCCTCTGGGTCTGGTGAATGAGCCCAGGTCTGTTCACTGCGCCATTCTTGCTCTCCGCTACTGCAGAGACTGCAAAGCAGTATCTTCCGTCAGTTCCTCATTAGATATAGTGAAGTATCCCCTCTTGTTACGTGGTTCCACTCCTGAACGGGGAGCAAGCATTTCTAAGATATCAATCTGTAATGATGTATCCTGGTGTAGCTTCAAGTTAAAAAGCTACAGTGCAAAACAGAAGATCAAAAATTGCGAGAGGGTGTTGTCTCTTTGAGAAGTTTCTTCAATATAGACTGTTTCGGGGCGAAGTGCTCTTTTGCTGCAGAATGATGGATGATTGGGATTTTATCTGAGCAACATTGAACTCTTCATAGACCCAGTAGTCGTGGCCGAGTGGTTCAGGCCAATGGGCTAGAAAATCCATTGGGGTCTACCCTGCCCAGCTTCCAATCTTGCCGACTACAGTTCCAACATTTTTCATCCCATTTCATTTCAAAATATAACCAAATCCCTGGAGAACTAATCCTGAGTTGGGCGGAATTAAATCCCACAACTTTCAACACCTTGAAGTTTTTCACTTTTTCATTGTGCAAGTATGCACGAAATATACGGTCGGAAATAGAACCACAATCAGGCAAATCAGGGTTTAAACTAATTTGGCAGCGGTCCATCCTTTCCTGATATGTATACCCTCGCAATTCTGGTATCATCCTTGTAAATCTTCTCTGTACCCTCTCTGTGTCTGTGTGTCTGTCTGTGTCTGTGTGTCTATGTGTGTGTCTCTGTGTCAGTCTGTGTGTCTCTCTGTGTCGGTCTGTGTCTGTGTGTCTATGTGTATGTCTCTCTGTGTCGGTCTGTGTCTCTCTCTGTGTCTGTGTCTGTCTATGTCTCTCTGTGTCAGTCTGTGTGTCTCTGCTCTGCTCAACTCTGTGGCAAGGTGGAGCTTGAAGGCCCGATTCTCACAGAGACAATCTGCAAACAATCCCAGCACCAGGATGGCCGAGTGGTTAAGGCGTTGGACTTAAGATCCAATGGGTTTATACCTGCGTGGGTTCGAACCCCACTCCTGGTAACTCTTTAATTTAAGATCCATTTCCTTTCATCCTGCTCACCGACACTCGTTTGTCATCAGCTGATTCTCCAACAAACAATGAGATGTTTATAGATATGGAATGAAAGATCTCATATGTCATTCTTCAAGTCCTATTTTGGCATCTGCTGAATCTGCGTTTTTCTCTCACTCTCTCTGTCACTCTCAACTAACAAAGAGAAGAGATCGTGAAATGTTTTTACATCTTTCAGTCTCCACCTCTCTCTGTCTTACTATCTGTGTCCCTCTCATTCTCTCACTCTCTTTTTCTCTCTCTCTTTTTCTGTCTCTCTCTGTTGCACATTTGTCATGCGCCTCCTTTTTTGTCTACCTGTCTCTCTCTCTGTCTGTCTCTCTGTCTGTTTCTCTCTCTGTCTCTCTCTGCATGGCTCTCTGTCTTTGTCTGTTTCTCAATGTCTGTCTCTGTCTGTCTCTGTCTGTCTGTCTGTTTCTCTCCGTCTGTCTCTGCTTGTTTCTCTCTGTCTGTCTGTCTGTTTCTCTCCGTCTGTCTCTGCCTGTTTCTCTCTGTCTGTCTCTGTCTGTTTCTCTCTGTCTGTCTCTGTCTGTTTCTCTCCGTCTGTCTCTCTCTGTCTATCTCTGTCTTTCTCTCTGTTTCTCTTTCTTTCTCTCTCTCTCTGACTGGCTCTCTCTTTGTCTCTGTCTTTGTCCCTGTCTCTCTCTCTGTCTTTCTCATTTGTCAAGCTCTGTTCACAGCTCGATTCTTGCTCTGGCAAATTGTATGTGTTAGTTCCTCGTTAGTATAGTGGTGAGTATCCCCGCCTGTCACGCTGGAGGCCGGGGTTCAATTCCCTGATAGGAAGGGCAATTTTATCATTACAAATTTTAAACCTTTGGCCAACTCCTTAAAAACCTCCTTGGAAAAATAGAACAGAAAGAAATTAACTAAAATAATTTTGAAAGATTTACTGGCATATGAAGAACTGTATAACAACTTCCTGCACCAGTTCCTCGTTAGTATAGAGCTCTCTCTCTCTCTCTGTTTCCCTCTCCCTTTTGTGTGGGGCACGGAGGAGGGAGATAGTGACAGAGAGAAAGAGATTAACAGGGTTACGGACAAAAAGCGGGGGGTGGGACTGAGTACGACTGCTCTTTCGAAGAGACAGCACAGGCACGGTGGGCCGAATGGCCTCCTTCTGTGCTGTAAGTTTTTATAAAACCATGACACTCAGAAAAGATTTATGAGAAATACCGACACATATAGAAATCAGACACACATGTCTGTGTGCGTGTGTCTGTGTGTGTGTGTGTTCGAGTCTTTGTTTCAAGCACTGTATAACTACTTCCTCTACCAGGTCCTTGATAGTATAGTGGTGAGGATTCAATTCCCCGACAGGATCTCTCTGTCTCTCTCTCTCTCTCTCTCCCGCTCTTTGTTTCCCTCTCCTTGCTCACTCCTCCCTCTGGGGCTGGTGAATGAGCCCTGGTCTGTCCACAGCGCCATTCTTGCTCTGAGCTTCTGCAGAGCATGCCCAGCAGTGACTTTGGTCAGTTTAGTGGAGTATCCCCGCCTGGTGAGTGGGGTTCTGCGATGGGGCGAAATGCGTCTTTAAGATGTGAAATAGTAATTAAATTGGTTCGTGTTAAAAAGCGAGGGAGGAACATGGAAGAGTAAAAAAATGCGAGGGGAAATTGTCTCTGAGAATGTTCTTGAGCGGAGACTGTTCAGGGACTGAGTGCTGTTTTGCTCCAGAGCGAAGGATGATTGCGATTTTATCTGAGCAACATTTAAAGTCTTACAGATTCAGTAGTCGTGGCCGAGTGGTTAAGGCGATGGACTAGAAATCCATTGGGATCTCCCCACGCATGTTTGAATCCTGCCGGCTACATTTCCAGCATATTTCATTTCAAAATGTAACTAAATCCCTGGAGAACTAATCCTGAGTTGGGCGGAATTAAATCCCACAACTTTCAGCACCTCGAGATTTTTCTCGTTTTCATTGACCTGCAAGTATTCACCAAATATCCGGTCAGAAATAGAACAAAAATCAGGCAAATTAGCGACAGTGTTTCTCTCTGTCTGTCTCTCTCGATGTCTAAGTCACTCTATGTGTGTGTCTGTGTTGATGTGTGTGTCTGTATGTGTACATGTGTGGCTTTCTGTTTCTGTCTGTGTGTGTCTGCCGGTCACTCGGGTAACAAGCGGGGATACTTTCCTCAGCCTTCACCTCCTCCCTAAAGTGTGGTTCCCCAGAATTAGACACAATACTCCAGCTGGGGCCGAACTAGTGTTTTATTTAGGTTTGGCAAAACTTCCTGGTTTGTGTACTCTGTGCCTCTATTTATAAAGCCCAGGATCACATCTGCTTCATTAACTGCTTTGTTAACCTCTCCTGCCACCGAGGAAATCTCTGCTCTGCTCAACTCTGTGACAGGGTGGAGCTTGAAGCCCCGATTCTCACAGAGACAGTCCGTCCCTGTTGACAGCCCCAGGATGGCCGAGTGGTTAAAGTGTTGGATTTAAGATCCAGTGTGTTTATACCCACGTGGATTCGAACACAACTCTTTCATTTATGACCCATTTCCTTACATCCTGCTCTGACACTCGTTTTGCATCTGCTGAACCTCAAACAATAAGATATTTATAGATATGGAAAGAAAGATTTCATATTTATATGTCATTCTTAAAGTACTATTTTGGCATCTGCTGAATCTGCACTTTTCTCTTACACTCTCTGTCACTCTCAACTAACAAACTAAAGTAACCGTAAAACATTTTTATATCTTTCAGTCTCCACCTCTGTCTCACTATCTGTCTCTCTGTCTCCCTCTCATTCTCTATCTCTTTTTCTGTCTCTGTTACATATTTGACACATGCCTCCTTTTTTGTCTCTCTCTCTGTATGCCTGTCTCCCTGTCTGTCTCTCTCTCTCTCTCTGTATGTCTCTCTGTCTCTGTATGTCTCTCTGTCCTTCTCTGTCTGTCTCTCTGTTTCTGTCTTTCTCTGTCTCTCTGTGTATGTCTCTCTGTCTGTCGCTCTGCCGTTCTCTGCCTTTCTCTCTCTCTCTCTACGTCCCACTCTGCCCAGGTCTGTTCGCAGCTCGATTCTTGCTCTGACAGATTCTCCAGTTTATCAGTTCCTTGTTAGTATAGTGGTGAGTATCCCTGCCTAGCACGTGGGAGACCGGGATTCAATTCACCGATGGGGAGAAAGCATTTTTAACATCTCCAATTTTAAACCATTCTACAGCTTCTTAAAATCCTCCTTGGAAAATGAGGACAGAAAAAAATGACTGAAACTCATTTTGAAAGATTTACTGTCATATGAAGAACTGTATAACAACTTCCTACACCAGTTCCTCGTTAGTATAGAGCTCTCTCTCTCTCTCTGTTTCCCTCTCCCTTTTGTGTGGGGCGCGGAGGAGGGAGAGAGTGACAGAGAGAAAGAGATTAACAGGGTTACGGACTGTCTGTCTGTCTCTCTCTCTCTCTCTCTCTGTCTCTCTTTCTTTGTCTCTCTCTCTGTCTCCGACTCTCTGTATGTGTCTCTCCTCTCTGCCTCTCTCTGTTTCTCTCTCGCTCTTTGTTTCCCTCTCCTTGCTCACTCCTCCCTCTGGGTCTGGTGTGATGTGCCATCGATAAAGTTTAAGGATTCAACTAAAGGGCGGCACGGTGGCATAATGGTTAGTACTGTTGCCTCACAGCGCCAGAGACCCGGGTTCGAATCCGGCCTCGGGTGACTGTCTGTGTGGAGTTTGCACATTCTCCCCGTGTTTGCGTGGGTTTTCTCCGGGTGCTCCGGTTTCCTCCCACAGTCCAAAGATGTGCAGGTTAGGTTGATTGGCTATGATAAATTGACCCTTAGTGTTAGGGGGATTAAATACGTGGGGTTACAGGGATAGGGTGGGATATGTGCTGGTGCAGGGGTTACGGGGATCGGGTGGAATATGTGTCGGTGCAGGCTCGATGGGCCAAAATGGCCTCTATCTGCACTGTGGGGTTTCTGTGATTCTGTGATTCTGTGAAAGGCTTTTAATCACTAAGAACTTTGCAGGTCTTTACACATCGGGTTCACCTGCTAGAATGACTCATACAGCTCTTGAGACCTTTATATGGCAAAAGACAGGGGCGTAGCCAATTCACACAATAGGAAAAAGGGGGCGGTACACACACAATACAAAGCAGGTAAAACACAGGGGGTGATGAAGGCATATATTTCATCACATTCACCCCTTCTACAGATTTAGTCTGATCCGGGGGTGTGATAGTCCTTCCTGAACGTCGCAACAGTACCTCGGGTTCCGACCGGGAGTCCGTGGTGCCCTCCTTGGCATACCCATGTGTTGGGGGTGTTGCAGGTACTTCTGGGGGTGGTAAGCCTGGGGGTGGTGGTGGTTCTTCTGTGGGTGGTAGTGATGGGTCGTCGTCGCTTCCTGCCGAGGCGAGGTCCTTTATGGACACGGTGTCCTCACACCCGTCAGCGTGCTTGACGTACGTGTACTGTGGGTTTGCGTGGAGTAGGTGTACTGCCTCCACGAGTGGATCCGTTTTGTGGCCCCTCACATGCTTTCGTAATAGGACGGTCCCTGGGGTGGAGAGCCACGAGGGTAGGGACACTCCTGAGGTTGATTTGCGGGGAAAAACAAACATCTTCTCGTGAGGAGTGGCGTTAGTAGCTGTACACAGTAGCGACCTTATCGAGTGGAGCACGTCTGGGAGGAACTCTTGCCAGCGGGAGGTGGGGAGGCCTTTAGACCTTAGTGCTAAGGTGACCGCCTTCCACACTGTCGCGTTCTCCCTCTCCACTTGCCCATTACCCCGGGGGTTATAACTAGTGGTCCGACTCGTGGCTATCCCCTTCGACAGCAGGTATTGGCGCAGTTCGTCGCTCATGAACGACGCCCCCCTGTCAGTGTGGATGTAGTTGGGCATGCCGAATGTGCAAAACAGGTTGCCGAGGCACTTGATGACCGTGGCACTGGTCATGTCTGGGCAGGGGTAGGTGAATGGGAAGCGGGAGTACTCATCCACAATGTTGAGAAAGTACACATTGTGGTCGGTGGAGGGGAGTGGTCCCTTGAAATCTAAGCTCAGGCGCTCGAATGGCCGTGTAGCTTTGATCAGGTGGACTCGGTCGGGCCTGAAAAAACGGGGCTTGCATTCCGCACAGGTGCGGCAGTCCCTGGTCATAGACCGGACCGCCTCGATAGAATAGGGCAGGTTACGGGATTTTATAAAGTGGAATAGCCGGGTGACCCCCGGGTGGCAGAGGCCATTCTGGAGGCCCTGTAGCCTGTCCCCCTGGATGGTGGCACACATCCCTCGTGATAGGGCATCGGGGGATTCGTTGAGGGCCCCCGGCCTATATATTATGTCGTACTCAAATGTGGAGAGTTCGATCCGCCACCTGAGAATTTTGTCGTTCTTGATCTTCCCCCTCTGTTTGGTGTTAAACAAGAAGGCTACTGACCGCTGGTCGGTAAGCAGGGTGAAGCGTTTGCCGGCTAGGTAGTGCCTCCAGTGCCGCACTGCCTCCACTATGGCCTGGGCCTCCTTCTCTACCGAGGAGTGCCTGATCTTGGGCCCTTGGAGGGTTCTTGAGAAAAAGGCTACGGGCCGCCCAACCTGGTTGAGGGTGGCTGCTAAGGCAAAGTCGGACGCATCGCTTTCGACCTGGAAAGGGATGTTTTCGTCCACTGCCCACAGCACGGCCTTCTCAATGTCATGTTTAATGCTGTTGAAGGCGGCGTGGGCCTCGGCCGTGAGCGGGAAGGACGTTGATTTCAGGAGGGGATGGGCCTTGTTGGAATAATTGGGGACCCATTGGGCGTAATAGGAGAAGAACCCCAGGCACCTTTTCAGGGCCTTGGGAGTGTTTGGTAGGGGTAGCTCCCGTAGGGGGCGCAATCGGTCGAGGTCCGGACCGATTTCCCCGTTTTCCACCACGCAGCCCAGGATACAGAGGCGCGTGGTGCTAAAGACACACTTATCCTCGTTGTAGGTGAGATTGAGTCTGAGGGCGGTTTTCAGAAATCTCGCGAGGTTCGAGTCGTGGTCCTGCTGGTCGTGGCTGCAAATGGTGATGTTGTCTAGGTATGGGTAGGTGGCTGTTAACTGGTTCTCATCGACCATGCGGTCCATCTCCCGCTGGAAGACCGAGACCCCATTCGTTACCCCAAAGGGGACTCTGAGGAACTGGTAGAGGCGTCCATTCGCCTCGAAGGCGGTGTATGGATGGTCCTCCGGCCTAATGGGGAGCTGGTGGATGCCGATTTTAGGTCGATGGTGGAAAACACCCGGTATTGCGCGATTTGGTTAACCATATCCGCTATGCGGGGCAGAGGGTAGGCGTCTAGCTGGGTGTATAGATTAACCGTCTGGCTATAATCTATCACCATCCGCTTCTTTTCGCTACCCTTAACTACTACTACCTGGGCGCGCCACGGGCTGGTACTGCATTCGATGATACCCTCCCGCTTGAGTCTTTCTACTTCCGACACAATGAAAGGTCTTTACACATCGGGTTCGCCTGCTAGAATGACTCATACAGCTCTTGAGACCTTTATATGGCAAAAGACAGGGGCGTAGCCAATACACACAATAGGAAAAAGGGGGCGGTACACACAATACAAAGCAGGTAAAACACAGGGGGTGATGAAGGCATATATTTCATCACATGGTGAATGAGCCCAGGTCTGTTCACAGCGCTATTCTTGCTCTGCGCTTTTGCAGAGACTGCAAAGCAGTATCTTCCGTCAATTCCTCGTTAAATATAGTGAAATATCCCCGCCTGTTATGTGGGAGACCGCGGTTCAATTCCCCGACGGGCAGTAAGCATTAATCTGTAATGATGTATCCCAGTGTAGCTTCAAGTTAAAAAGCTGCAGTGAAAAACAAAATATCAAAAATTGCGAGAGGGGACTGTCTCTTTGAGAAGTTTCTTCAATATAGACTGTTTCGGGGTGACGTGATCGTATGCTGCAGAGTGGGGGATGATTGTGATTTTATCTGAGCAACATTTAAAGTTTCACAGACCCAGTAGTCATGGCCGAGTGGTTGAGGCGATGGTCTGGAAATCCATTGGGGTCTCCCCACGCAGGTTCCAATCCTGCTGACTACAGTTCCAGCATTTTTCATCCCATTTCATTGCGAAATATAACCAAATCCCTGGAGAACTGATCCTGAGTTGGGCGGAATTAAATCCAACACCTCGAACTTTTTCACTTTTTCATTGATCTGCAAGTATGCATGAAATATACGGTCGGAAATAGAACAACAATCAGACAAATCAGGGTTTAAACTAATTTGGCAGGGGTCCATCCTTTCCTAATATATATACCCTCGCATTTCTGGTATCATCCTTGTAAATCTTCTCTGTACCCTCTCTGTGTCTGTGTGTCTCGCTGTGTCTGTGTGTCTCTGTGTGTGTCTGTCTCTGTGTCGGTCTGTGTGTCTCTCTGTGTCTCTGTGTGTGTCTCGCTGTATGTTTATGTGTGTGTCTGTCTGTGTGTCTCTCTCTGCTCTGCTCAACTCTGTGACAAGGTGGAGCTTGAAGGCCCGATTCTCTCAAAGACAGTCCGCAAATAATCCCAGCACCAGGATGGCCGAGTGGTTAAGGCGTTGGACTTAAGATCCAATGGGTTTATACCCACGTGGGTTCGAACCCCACTCCTGGTAACTCTTTAATTTAAGACCCATTTCCTTTCATCCAGCTCAGCGACACTCATTTGTCATCTGCTGATTCTCCAACAAACAATGAGATGTTTATAGATATGGAAAGAAAGATCTCATATGTAATTCTTAAAGTGCTATTTTTGAATCTGCATTTTTCTCTCACTCTCTGTCACTCTCAACTAACAAAGAGAAGGGATCGTGAAATGTTTTTACATCTTTCAGTCTCCACCTCTCTCTGTCTCACTATCTGTGTCCCTCTCATTCTCTCACTCTCTCTTTTTCTCTCTCTTTCTGTCTCTCTCTGTTGCACATTTGTCATGTGCCTCTTTTTTTGTCTCTCTTCCTGTCTGTCTCTCTGTCTGTCAATCTGTTTGTCTGTCTCTGTCTGTTTCTCTCTGTCTGTCTGTCTTTCTCTCTCTGTCTGTTTCTCTCTCTCTCTCATTTGTCAAGTTCTGTTCACAGCTTGATTCTTGCTCTGACAAATTTTGCCTGTCAGTTCCTCATTAGTATAGTGGTGAGTATCCCCGCCTGTCATGCGGGAGACAGGGCTTCAATTCCCCGATGGGGAGTATGATTTTAACATCTCAAATTTTAAACCTTTGGGCAACTCCTGAATAACCAATTCAGATAATTAAAACAGAAAAAAATCAAATAAAATAATTTTCAATGATTTACTGGCATATGAAGAACTGTATAACAACTTCCTGCACCAGTTCCTCGTTAGTATAGAGCTCTCTCTCCCTCTTTCTGTTTCACAACATGGATTCATAAAAGGTAAATCGTGCTTGACGAATCCACTGGAATTTTTTGAGGATGTAACTGGTAAAATAGATAAGGGAGAACCAGCGGATGTGGTGTATCTGGACTTTCAGAAGGCCTTCGATAAGGTCCTGCATAGAGATTAGCGTGTAAAGTTAAGGCACATGGGATTGGGGGCAAGGTATTGACTTGGATAGAGAACTGGTTGGCAGACAGAAAGCAAAGAGTTGGAATAAATGGGTCTTTTTCCAAGTGGCAGGCAGTGACTAGTGGGGTACCGCAGGGATCAGTCCTTGGACCCCAGCTATTCACAATATATATTAATGATCTAGACAAGGGAACTAGATGTAATATCTCCAAGTTTGCAGACGACACAAAGCTGGGTGGGTGTGTGTGCTGTGAGGAGGATGTCGAGAAACTCCAGGATGATTTGGACATGTTGGGTGATTGGGCAGAAACATGGCAGATGCAATATAACGTGGATAAATGTGAGGTTGTCCACTTTGGTGGCAAAAACAGGAAGGCTGATTATTATTTAAATGGCAATAGATTGGAAGAAGGAGAAGTGCAACGAAACCTGGGTGTCCTTGTGCACTAGTCGCTGAAGGTAAGCATGCAGGTGCAGCAGGCAGTTAAGAAGGCAAATGGTATGTTGGACTTCGTAGCGAGAGGGTTCGAGTACAGGAACAAGGATGTCTAGCTGCAGTTGTACAGGGCCTTGGTGAGACCACAACTTGAGTATTGTGTGCAGTTGTGGTTGCCTTATCTGAGGAAGGATGTTCTTGCCATGGAAGGAGTTCAGCGAAGATTCACCAAGCTGATACCTAGGATCGCAGGAATGACATATGAGGAGAGATTGGGTCGATTGGGCTTATACTCGCTGGAGTTTAGAAGAATGAGAGGGGATCTCATTGAGAGTTATAAAATTCTGACAGGACTGGACAGACTAGATGCAGGAAGGATGTTCCCAATGGTCGGGGAGTCCAGAACCAGGGGACACAGTCAAAGGATAAGGGGTAGGCCATTTAGGACAGAAATGAGGAGGAATTTGTTGCAAGTGTCAAGGATGTCTCAGAGCAGCTGCAGAATCTTTTGGAAGGGGAGGGTGAGCAGCCAGTTGTCTTGGTGCATATAGGCACTAACGATATAGGTAAAAAACAGGATGAGGTCATAAAAGCTGAATATAGGGAGTTAGGAGGTAAATTAAAAAATAGGACCTCAAAGGTACTAATCTCAGGATTGCTACCAGTGCCACGTGCTAGTCAGAGTAGAAATAGAAGGATATTTCAGATGAATACGTGGCTATAGGAATGGTGCCAGTGGGAGGGATTCAAATTCCTGGCACATTGGAACCGGTTCTGGGGGAGGTGGGACCAGTACAAAGCGGACGGTTTGCACCTGGGCAGGGCCGGGACCGATGTCCTAGGATGAGTGTCTGCTAGAGCTCTGGGGAAGGGTTTAAATTTAAATGGCAGGGGGTTGGGAACCTGAACAGGGGCACAGAGGAAAGGGAAACAAGGATAAAAGCAAAAGATAGGAAGGAGAAAAACAAAAGTGGCAGTCAGAGAAATCAACGGTTTAAATCAAACATGGCCACAGTAAATAATAATTCTAATAGGCCTAAGAGCGTTAAAAAAACAAGCCTGAAGACTTTGTGTCTTAATACAAGGAGCATTCAGAATAAGGTGGATGAATTAGCTGCACGAATGTTTCTCTGTCTGTCTCTCTGTCTCTGTATGCCTCTCTGTATTTCTCTGTCTGTCTCTGTTTCTGTCTTTCTCTGTCTGTCTCTGTATGTCTCTCTGTATGTCTCTCTGTCGCTCTGCCGTTCTCTGCCTTTCTCTCTCTCTCTACGTCCCACTCTGCCCAGGTCTGTTCACAGGTCGATTCGTGTTCTGATATTCTTGGCATTCATTAGTTCCTCGTTAGTATAGTGGTGAGTATCCCCGCCTGTCATGCAGAAAACCGGGGTTCAATTCCCTGATGGTGGAGGATGATTTTAATATTACAAATTTTAAACCTTTGGGCAACTCCTTAAAAACCTCCTTGGAAAAGTAGAACAGAAAAAAATCAACTAAAATTATTTTAAAGGATTTACTGGCATATGAAGAACTGTATAACTACTTCCTGCACCAGTTCCTCGGTAGTATAGAGCTCTCTCTCTCTCTCTCTGTTTCCCTCTCCCTTTTGTGTGGGGCGCGGAGGAGGGAGAGAGTGACAGAGAGATAGAGATTAACAGGGTTACGGACAAAAAGCGGGGGGTGGGACTGAGCACGACAGCTCTTTCAAAGAGACAGCCCAGGCACGACGAGCTGAGTGGCCTCCTTCTGGTCCTTGATAGTATAGTGGTGAGGTTTCAATTCCCCGACAGGTTCTCCCTATGTCTCTTCCTCTGTCTCACTCATATTTAACTGTAATTCTTCAAAAGTGCTATTTTGGCATCTGCTGAATCTGCATTTTTCTCTCTCTCTGTCACTATTAACTAACAAGGAGAAAGAGAATTCAGTCTCTACCCCTCTCTGTCACACTATCTGTCTCTCGCTCTCCCTCTCATTCTCTCTCTCTTTGTCTCTTTCTGTCTCTCTATGCCTTTCTCACTCAGTCCAGCTCTGTTCACAGCTCGATTCTTGCTATGACAGATTCCCCATCCGTCAGGTCCTCTGTTAGTATAGTGCTGAGTATCCCCGCCTATCAAGTGGCAGGACCAGGGTTCAATTCCCCGACGGGGAAGCAGCATTTTTAACATCTCTAATTTTAAACCATTCTACAACTTCTTAAAATCCTCCTTGGAAAATGAGGACAGAAAAAAATGATTGAAAATCATTTTGAAAGATTTACTGTCATATGAAGAACTGTATAACAACTTCCTGCACCAGTTCCTCGTTAGTATAGAGCTCTCTCTCTCCCTGTTTCCCTCTCCCTTTTGTGTGGGGCCTGGAGGAGGGAGAGAGTGACAGAGAGAAAGAGATTAACAGGGTTACGGACTGTCTGTCTGTCTCTCTCTCTCTCTCTTTGTCCTCTCCATCTTTGTGTCTCTCTTTCTTTGTCTCTCTCCCTGTCTCTCTGTCTGTCTGTGTGTCTCTCTGTGTCTCTCTTTCTGCTTCTCTCTGTCTCTCTCGCTCTTTGTTTCCCGCTCCTTGCTCACTCCTCCCTCTGGGTGTGGTGAATGTGCCCAGGTCTGTTCACAGCGCCATTCTTGCTCTGCACTTTTGCAGTGACTGCAAAGCACTGTCTTCCGTCAATTGCTCGTTAAATAAAGTGAAATATCTCCGCTTGTTACGTGGGAGGCCGGCGTTCAATTCCCCGACGGGCAGCAAGCATCAATCTGCAATGATGGACCCTGGTGGAGCTTCAAATTAAAAAGCTACAGTGGAAAAACAGAAGATCAAAAGTTGCAAGAGGGCACTGTCTCTTTGAGAAGTTTCCTCAATATAGACTGTTTCGGGAGTAAGTGCTCTTTTGCGATGGATGATTGTGATTTTATCTGAGCAACATTTAACTCTTCACAGACCCAGTAGTCGTGGCTGTGGTAAACCACTTTTATCGTTCACTACCATTACACTATGGTTATCACTGTTATATCATTACACTATGGTTATCACTGTTTACACTGTTGTATCACTACACGAGGTCGCCTCTTGCCACGCTGTTATACCTGGGCTGACCACTGCTGACTCCGCCCATAGCTCCGCCTATTTGCCCAGGTATAAAGGTGGTCGACTGGCTGGTATTCCTCCTTGTTGGATCCGATCGCCCACGAGGGTGGGCTCTGTTATTTAGCCAATAAAAACCTATAGTTACTTTCTTAACTCGTCGCTTTTCATTGGATGAATTGATAGGTATATCAATTTTATTGGCTAAATTTTAAAAATGTCTAACGAACCGTCAGACCAGTCAGACGCCCAGCTACAACAGCCACAGCAGCCGGCCTGGCTGCGAGCCCTCCGACCACCGTACCTGGATCTAAACCCACAGGCAGCAAACTCAGCCCTCGACTTCAAACACTGGCTGAGCTGTTTCGAATCCTACCTGGGAGAATCCCGCGTGCCTCAGAGATCCAAACTAAGAGTGCTGACCGCCCAAGTGAGCCCTAAAGCATTCGCACTCATACAGGACCTTACTACATACGAGGCCACCATCAACCTGCTGAAACAGCAGTACCTGTAGTGTCCGTGTGTAGATAAAGACACTGAAGACAGGAGTTGGTTCATAGGTATTTACTAAGCAAGTCTGGGGGGGGGTTCTAAAGGATATACACAATACACAGGCTTATATAGCCCAAGTGGCAATTACCGGCATTACGCACACCTGGGGCTCTTAAAGGCACATACACCACAATTGCTCTTAAAGGCACATACACCACAATTCCTCCCCTTCTAGCTAACTAGTACATCATATTTTAAGTAATTATTAATTACATGTTATATGCAAAATAATATACATTGCTGTATTAATTAATTATAAGTTAGTCTCTCAGGAGGCTTCCTGACTCGGTCCGGATAACGCCTCGGGGGTGTAGTAGTTTCTGGTGGTGTAGTAGGTTCTTCTGGCAAGGCTGATTCGGCTTGAAGGCCAGTGTCGGGTTCATCGGGTTCCAGTATCACCGGATCGGAGGTAGATATGGGTATCTCTACTTCATCGTTAGATGTATAGCGTGGTGGTGTAGGTTGTCCCTTTTCGGATGACTTGATGATTTGGTCAGCATGGCGCCTTATTATGCTTTCTCTGATGTCCACGGTATACATCAGTGGTCCTAGTCGTGTGCAGATAGTTCCAGGCTGCCATTTCTCGGTACGGTAGTCCCGGGCCAAAACCGGTTGGCCTATCTGGAAGGCCCTAGTTGGCCTTTCATTCATGCCCTGAAACTGCCGGTTCTCCACGTCCCTTCGGATGTTGGGCTTGACCAAATCCAGCCGGCATCTTAGGTTTCTATTGTAGAACATCATGGCGGGAGTTTGGTTTGTAACCATATGTGTTGCATTCCTATATGCAAATAAGAAGTTATCCACCTTGTGCTGAAGTTTTATGTCTTCATTACCCATGGCCTTTATGGCCTTCTTAAAGGTCTGGACAAACCTTTCAGCCAATCCATTGGTGGCGGGATGATATGGGGCGGACGTGTAGTGCTTTACCCCATTGTTCTTTAAGAACTTTCTGAATTCTTCGGACACAAATTGCGGTCCATTATCAGAACATATCTGTTCCGGCAGCCCATTCCTGGCACATATGGTCCTTAATACTGTGATGGTTTTTTCCGTGGTGGTGGAGGACATCTTTATTACCTCCGGCCACTTGGAGTGTGCATCAACTGTGATTAAGAACATTGAGTCCATAAATGGACCAGCAAAGTCGATATGCACCCTTTGCCAGGGAGATGAGGGCCACTCCCATGGATGTAGAGGGGCCTGTGGCGGAGCATTTTGGACCTTCTGGCATCCTAGGCAGCTCTTGGTCATGCCTTCGATGTCTCCATCGATACCTGGCCACCATACAAACGCCCTAGCTAGATTGTTCATTTTCACTACACCCAGATGCCCCTCGTGAAGCTCCTTTAGCACTTTATCCTGGAGTTTGGGTGGAATCACCACTCTGGATCCACACATCAAGGTTCCTCGGCACACTGACAGCTGTTTTCTTCTTTGCGAGAATGCTGGCAACAGTGGTTCGCCATGCGCTGGCCATCCCTTCATTGTTAAATCGTAGACCCGTGAGAGAGTAGGGTCATTTCTGGTCTCCCTTTCAATGGCAGAATTTGTCACCGGTAGACATTCCACTATGGTAGAGTGGAATATCTCTACTGGGTCTACTGTAGGTGCCTCTTCTATCGTTGGCAACGACAGGCGCGATAAACCGTCAGCATTCCCATGCTGTTTTGACCCTTTGTATTCAATGTTGTATTGGTGTGCCCCTAGAAAAAGGGACCACCTCTGTAGTCTTTGTGCCGTCATAATGGGGACACCTTTCTTAGGGTTGAATATGGAGATGAGGGGTTGATGGTCAGTCAGCAAGGTAAATTTTTGTCCGTGTAGGTAATGGTTGAATTTCTTCACTCCCCATACCAGGCTGAGTGCTTCCCTGTCTATCTGGGAATAGTTACGCTCAGCTGAGTTCAATGAGCGTGACGCAAAAGCTATCGGCCGTTCCGAGCCATCAGGGAATCTATGGGACAATACCGCTCCTATGCCGTAAGGGGATGCATCGCACGCCAGTCTGATTGGTAGTGATGGGTTGTAATGAGCCAAAACTTTCTCGGATGTGATTAAGTCTTTACATTTATGGAAGGCACGTTTACAGTCTTCGTTCCATTTCCAAATCACTCCTGTGTGTAGAAGATCATTAAGAGGGTGTAGAATAGTTGATAAGTTCGGTAAAAATTTATGATAGTAATTTATTAATCCCAGGAATGACCTCAATTGTGAAACATTTTCAGGTGCTGGGGCTTTTATAACTGCTTTAATTTTGTCAGGTGACTTATGCAACCCTTCCTTATTAATTATGTGGCCACAATATGATATCTGATTTTGGAAAAATTCGCACTTGGGGCGATTTGCACGTAGGCCCCGTTCTTTCAGCCTAGTGAGCACCTGCTCCAAATTGGCAAGGTGCTCGTTGTCGTTTTCTCCTGTTATAAGGATGTCGTCTAGGTAACACTGAGTCCCCGGAATCCCTTGCAGGACTTGCTCCATAGCTCTTTGCCAGATAGCTGGAGCTGATGCTACTCCAAAAACCAGTCGATTGTACTGGTACAGGCCTTTGTGTGTGTTTATTGTGAGATACTTTTTAGAGGTCTCCTCAACCTCCGTCTGTAGATATGCCTGTGCCAAGTCAATTTTTGTGAAACGTTTTCCTCCGGATAGTGAGGCGAAAATATCTTCTATCCTCGGAAGAGGATACTGTACCATGTGAAGGACCGGGTTTACAGTCACCTTAAAGTCCCCACAGATGCGAATTTTTCTCTGTTCCTCAGAGTTATTTTTCAATGCTTTTTTCATGACTGGAATGATGGGTGTTGCCCATTCGCTCCAATCTATTTTGGATAATACGCCTGCCTTTTCCAAATTCTCCAGCTCTGCCTCGACTGCTGGACGTATTGCGTATGGCACCGGTCTTGCCTTAAAAATTTTTGGAATTGCTGCATCTTCCACTTTCATTGAGGCGGTGATGCCTTTCAAGGTTCCTAGTTTCTCTTGAAACACTTCTTTGGCGTTGGCCAAGATGTCTTAATCGTTCAGGTATGATGTCATCATTGTTTTTTTCCTTACTGGTCACCGTCAGTGCCTGAATGGAGTGCCAGTCTAAACGTATCTTCCTTATCCATTCACGTCCCAACAACGGTGGACCACCATCTTGTAGAATGTATAAATACAACTTTTGTATTTCTTTGCCGTTGTATACCACAGGCACCTTTATTTTTCCTTTGGGGTATACTTTCTGCCCCGTATATGTTTTTAAGATAATGGATGTGTCTTTTAGAGGTATATTCGAAAATAGCCTCTCGTAATCTCGTCGATTTATTACGGTTAGAGCTGATCCTGTATCTAGCTCCATTTTAACTGGGGACCCTGCTATTATGAGGGTAACCCAAATGGTCTGGTAATCTTCATTGGCAATTACATTATGTAATTTGAGAGAGCTTAGTCTCTTGTTCCCGGAGTCGCTATCGCTCTTCTGGTCTTTGGAGCTACTGTCCGTCATCATTTGTACCTTTCTGTGCTTTTCCTTATTGAGTCTTTTCCCGTTAGTGGATTTTTTATTTTCAGATCGGCATACACGTGGAATGTGTCCCATCTTTCCGCATCGCCTGCATGATTTTTCTTTGAACCAGCAATCCCTCTGGTCATGGTTGGATCTGCCGCAGCGATAACATCTCTCGAAACCCCGTGTCATTTCATGGGTGCCAAAGTCCTGTGGCCTTTGCTGTATCTTTGCCGCTCCTATTGCACTGAAAGCCTTGTCCAGTGTTAAATCTTTTCCAGAAGATACCTTTTTTTGTGTTTCTATACTTAGGGGATCGCAGATGAATTTGTCTTGCAGAGAACCTGCCAGTCCTGCCTCGAATTGGCAGTGTAGGGTATCAACAATCTCCTCAAAATTCTTGTCCATCGGTTCGGCTGGAGTGATTAAGTTGCGTAACAGCTTGTATGTTTCTGCGCCCATTAGATCCAGAAGCACTGAAGCTTTTTTTTCATCTTCTATTCCATTTGTGGTGCAAAACACCTCCACTCTTTCTACATATGTGGACCAACCCTCTATCTTGTTATCAAAAACATCAATATTGCCAAAGTTAGGCTCTGTTTCATTATCAAAAGCATCAATATTACCAGACTTAGGCATTTCAAAAAAGATATGGCGCTTCCCGCGCTTTTTTTTTCTCCCTGTAGCAACGATATGGCGCTTCCTGCGCTTTCCCGCCGCTGCTACCGATAACAACGCTGCTTTACTGTGGTTTCCGTTTATTCACTGTTGGAGACTCGTTCCCGATGGAGGTCTAAACGCTGACCTGCTTGCCGCGCCGGCCGTCTCCCGAGTGCACCTTCCCAGTCCGTTATTGCTTGCCTCCGATTTCGCTGCCTGTCTCAGCTGTAGAGCCCGCCGCTGGAGCCCCAGCCTGACGCCCAGGAATGATTAGCGCAGTACCTGCCACCAGCTTGGCCAGCTGGTGAAACCACAGTTTCTATTACTTCCTTGAGTCTTCTGGACGCTGGAGGAATCGATGTCCTTGAGGTGCTGCCGAATTGCAGGTAAGTCCGTTTCCACTTCGTCGCCACTGTAGTGTCCGTGTGTAGATAAAGACACTGAAGACAGGAGTTGGTTCATAGGTATTTACTAAGCAAGTCTGGGGGGGTTTCTAAAGGATATACACAGGCTTATATAGCCCAAGTGGCAATTACCGGCATTACGCACACCTGGGGCTCTTAAAGGCACATACACCACAATTGCTCTTAAAGGCACATACACCACAGTACCGGAGCCCGGTAAATTCTATGTATGCCAGACACCTCCTAAGATCCCGCCCGCAACAGCCAGGAGAGTCTGTAGATGAATTTTTACGGGCGCTACAAACACTCGGCAGGGACTGTGACTTTAAAGCTGTAACAGCTGCAGAAAATACTGAAGGGAATATCCGCGATGCCTTCATGAAAGGCCTTCGGTCCGACTACTCACGGCAAAGACTGCTCGAATCAAAGGACCTCGACCTGAACACAGCTGCAGCCCTCGCCCGCTCCCTGGAAGTGGCCCATTGGGACCTCGAGGCGTATTCCAGGTACTGTACTGCGCGACCCTATGACTCCGGCCCGACCCCGGCTGCAATACCCCTCGCAACGCCGCCTCCGGGACCTACCTCAGCGTCAGTGTCCCAGAACCGATCGGGACCGCCACCCCCGGTACCGGCTGCAATATCGGACCCCCGCGATCGGGCCGCCGGCTGCTTCTTCTGTGGCCAGGCGAAACACCCGAGGACGCGCTGCCCTGCGAGAAACGCGACTTGCTCCCATTGCCAGAAGAAAGGCCACTTCGCTAAGGCCTGCAGGGGGAGAACAACAGACGCCAGCAGTGCCTCATGCGAATTGTGGGGGTGGCCATCTTTCATCCAGGCCACAGATGTCAGTATCCCCTCGTGTGAGTCATGGGGCGGCCATCTTTGATCAAGGCAACCAACACCAGCAATGCCTCATGTGAGTTGTGGGGGCAGCCATCTTATTCAACCTCGTGGGCGCCGCCATTTTGTCCACCACAGTCGACCGCCACCTTGTCGCCAGACCCGACCACCGCCTCACCCGCAGACTACAGCAGCTCGCTCAGCCATACACTAGCCTCCATCACACTGGACCAAGCTCGCCCGCATCACCTGTCCAAGTCCATGATGGACATCAAAGTAAATGGCCACGCCACAACCTGCCTGTTCGACAGCGGAAGCACGGAGAGTTTCATCCATCCAGACACGGTGAGCCACTACTCCCTCACTGTCCGGCCAACGCGCAACCGGATCTCGATGGCATTGAGGTCCCATTCTACAGACATCAGCGGCTACTGTATTGTGACCCTGTCGGTTAGGGGCACGGAGTATAAAAATTTTAAACTCCTCGTCCTGCCCCAGCTCTGCGCTGCCGTCCTACTAGGGCTGGACTTCCAATCCCACCTGCAAAGTGTCACTTTGGCATACGGTGGACCCCTCCCCCCACTCACAGTCAACAACCAGCAGCCTTTAAACCGCCCACAGCATACCGCCTGCGGCCTATCCACCCTCAAGGTCCCACCCCCCTCCCTGATCGCTAACCTCACCCGCGACTGTAAACCCGTCGCCACCAAGAGCAGGCGGTACAGCGCCGGGGACAGAGCTTTTATTAGCTGTGAGGTGCAGCGTCTCCTGAAGGAGGGCATCATCGAGAGGAGCAACAGCCCCTGGCGTGCCCAGGTCGTAGTCGTTAAGACCGGCGATAAAAACCGCCTAGTCATCGACTACAGCCAAACCATAAACCGGTACACCCAGCTGGACGCATACCCCCTTCCCCGCATATCTGATATGGTCAATCAGATTGCACAGTACCGGGTATTCTCCACCATCGACCTTAAGTCGGCCTATCACCAACTCCCTATCCGCCCTGAGGACCGCCAGTATACAGCCTTCGAGGCGAACGGCCGCCTCTACCACTTCCTTAGGGTTCCCTTCGGCATCACCAATGGGGTTTCGGTCTTCCAAAGGGAGATGGACCGGATGGTTGACCAGAACGGGCTGCACGCCACGTTCCCCTATCTAGATAACGTCACCATCTGTGGCCGCGACCGGCAGGACCATGATGTTAATCTGGAAAGATTCCTCCGTACGGCCCAACGGCTGAACCTCACCTACAATAAGGAGAAATGTGTGTTTAACACCTCGCGCCTTGCCATCCTCGGCTGCGTAGTAGAGAACGGAGTCATTGGCCCCGACCCCGAAAGAATGCGCCCCCTCATGGAGCTTCCCCTCCCCCACTGTCCAAAGGCGCTGAAGAGAACCCTGGGGCTCTTCGCCTACTATGCCCAATGGGTGCCAAATTATGCGGACAAAGCCAGACCCCTCATGAAGTCCACCTCCTTCCCCCTGATGGCAGAAGCATGCGCAGCCTTCTCCCTCATTAAGGGAGACATTGCTAAGGCCACAATGCACGCGGTGGATGAGTCTATCCCTTTCCAAGTGGAGAGCGATGCATCCGACTTCGCCCTAGCCGCAACCCTCAACCAGGAGGGGAGACCGGTGGCCTTCTTCTCAAGGACCCTCCAGGGCCCTGAGATCCGACACTCTTCGGTCGAGAAGGAGGCCCAGGCGATCGTGGAGGCTGTATGACGCTGGAGGCATTACCTGGCAGGCAAACGATTTACCCTCCTCACCGACCAGCGTTCGGTCGCTTTTATGTTTAATAACAAGCTGAGGGGCAAAATCAAGAACGACAAGATCTTGAGGTGGAGAATCGAGCTCTCCACCTATGATTATGGTATCTTGTACCGGCCTGGTAAACTGAACGAACCCCCAGATGCTCTATCACGAAGTACATGCGCCAACGTGCAAACTGATAGACTGTAGACCCTCCACAACGACCTCTGCCACCCCGGGGTCACCAGACTTTACCACTTCATTAAGGCCCGCAACCTGCCATACTCCATCGAGGAGGTCAGGACCATGACCAGGAACTGCCAAACCTGTGCCGAATGCAAACCGCATTTTTTTAGGCCGGACAGAGCAAGCCTGAACAAGGCCACCCGCCCCTTCGAGCGCTTGAGCATCGATTTTAAGGGGCCCCTCCCGTCATCTGACCGTAATGTGTACTTCCTCAACATCATTGATGTGTACTCCCGTTTCCCCTTTGCCTTCCCCTGCCCAGACATGACCAGCACCACGGTCATCAAATGCCTGAACGACCTCTTCGCCTTGTTCGGGTTCCCGAACTATATACATACCGACCGGGGCTCCTCCTTCATGAGCGAGGAACTTCGCCAGTTCCTATTAGCGAGAGGTATCGCTGCAAGCAGGACCACCAGCTACAACCCCTGAGGGAACGGCCAGGTGGAAAGAGAGAACGCGACTGTCTGGAAGGCCGTTCTCTTAGCCTTAAAGTCTAAGGGCCTCCCAACCTCTCGCTGGCAGGAAGTCTTCCCGGCAGCGCTGCATTCCATCCGGTCACTGCTTTGCACTGCCATTAACGCCACCCCCCATGAACGAATGTTTGTTTTCCCCAGGAAATCGACTACAGGAACCACGCTGCCAACTTGGCTGACTTCTCCGGGGCCCGTCTTACTGCGAAAGCATGTGAGGGCCCATAAAATGGACCACCTGGTCGAGAGGGTGGTCCTCCTGCACGCCAACCCCCAGTACGCCTACGTGGCATACCCAGACGGGTGGGAGGACACAGTCTCCTTACGAGACCTTGCACCCTCTGGCACCCCTGAGACACCACCGTGGGTGCCGTATTCCTGTGGCTTTTGTTGAATTTCCGCAGCTCCCCTGGCTGCTGCTTCGTATGATACTGCCATGCTGAAAGCCTTATCTAGCGTCAGCTCTTTCTCTGAGAGTAACTTCTTCTGTGTTCCTTCCCTCAGGAGTCCACAGACAAATTTGTCCCGTAGTGTATCTGCCAGTCCTGCTCCGAACTGGCAGTGCTTTGATAGCTTGCATAGTTCCGTAAGGTACTCAGCATTGCTCTCATCTTTATGCTGAGTTCTCCTGTGGAATTTAAATATTTCGGCTATCAACAGCGGTGCAGGGTTTAAGTGTTCCTATAGGACAGCAACAATTTCGTTAAAACTCTTCGCCTTCGGTTTGACTGGAGTAATCAGGTCCCGCAATAGGCCGTACGTTCTAGCGCCCATTAAGTTTAGCAATACCGATGCCTTTTTCTCATCGGCTATTTCGTTTGCCTCGCAATATACCTCGACTCTTTCCACATACGTGGTCCAGTCCTCTATTGTATTATCAAAGGCAGTGATACAGCCAGTCTTCGGCATCTTGAAAATCTAAAATGGCACCTCCCGCGCTTTGCCTTCTTCCCCGATTTAACAAAATGACACCTCCCGCACTTTCCCTTCTTCCCCGCTGATTAAGATGGTGCCTCCCGCACTTTTGCCTTCTTCCCCGCTGTTGCTAGCGCTGCTTCCCACGGTTTCCGTTGCAACCTGCAGCTCCTCGCGGTTTCCTGCGCGTTTAATATTTCTTTTTTTATTATTTTCCCGTCGTGGAACAACCCTGCGGGACTCTTGCCTCCCTCTTCTCGGGTCTTTACGCAGCCCGGCTTCATAGCACCGGCCGCGCCCTGTGTGCTCCACCCTCTCTCTCTCCTCTTCCCGACAACGCTGCTTGGCCCCGTTGCAAGCAACCCGCTCGAGTTCGCGACCGCCGCAGCCCAGGAAGGATCAGTGTACTACCTGCCACCAGCCCGATTAGCTGAAGCACCGTTGACAGGAACCAGGCCCCGCTTTCGACAGCTTCTCCAGCAATCTTCAACTCCGCTAACTCAGGGGCGGATGCCCAGTCGACGCCCATTTCTACTGCTTCTTTCTTCCTTCTGGCCTCGACCTCTGCTCACTTCGCTGCAGGAATGGATCCCAGGAGGTGGTGCAGACTGTAGGTAAGTTCGTATCTGCTCGTCGCCAGTATTATGTCCATGTATGATTGAGACACGGACAGCAGGAGTTGAACAAAACAAGTCTTTACTGAAAGGAGTCAATTGGGGAACTGAAACTACAGAGGCTTACTAGCGCCTTTTATACAGGGGTGGTCACTGCCGGTACTGCAGTCTGAGACCAGTTATTCTCTTAAAGGTACATACACAACAGTTTCCATGCTGTTTCGTGCCCTTATACACGATATATTGGTGCGCCCCTAGAAAAAGGGACCATCTTTGTAGCCGTTGCGCAGTCATCACCGGAACGCCCTTCTTTGGATTAAAGATGGAGACAAGTGGTTGGTGGTCAGTCAGCAAGGTGAACTTCTGCCCGTGCAGATAGTGATTGACCTTTTTCACTCCCCACACTAGGCTGAGGGCCTCCCTGTCAATCTGGGCGTAGTTACGCTCGGCTGAGGTTAGTGACCGAGACGCAAAGGCTACTGGCCTGTCCGAGCCGTCCGGGAATTTGTGCGACAGCACCGCTCCAATGCCATAGGGTGATGCATCACACGCCAACCGAATTGGTAGTGCTAGGTTGAAATGAGCCAACACCTCTTTCGATGTGATCAATGCTTTGCTCTTCTGGAAAGCTCGTTTACATTCGTCACTCCACTTCCATGGTACCCCCGTTTGCAGTAGGGTGTTCAGTGGGTGTAGTACGGTAGACAAATTCGGCAAGAACTTATGGTAGTAGTTCACCAGCCCGAGGAACGACCTCAGTTGTGACACATTTTCCGGTGCTGGAGCCTTGACTACTGCCTCAATCTTTTCAGGGGAATTATGTAGCCCCTCTTCATCAGTAACGTGGCCACAATACGAGATCTGCTTCTGGAAAAACTCGCATTTGTGGCGATTAGCTCGGAGCCCATATTCCTTCAATCTACTGAGCACCTGCTCCAGGTTGGCAAGGTGATCACTGTCATTTTTGCCCGTGACCAGGATGTCGTCCAAATAACACTGGGTCCCTGGAATCCCTTGCAGGACCTGATCCATTGCCCTTTGCCAAATAGCCAGAGCTGATGCTACCCCGAACACCAGCCGGTTGTATTGGTAGAGGCCTTTTTGAGTGTTGATCATGAGGAACTGTTTTGAGGCTTCTTCTACCTCCATGTGCAGGTGCGCCTGGGCCAGATCAATCTTAGTGAAGCGTTTCCCTCCAGATAGCGAGGCGAAAATATCTTCAATCCGCGGAAGCGGACATTGTACACTGTGAAGGACTGGGTTCACTGTCACCTTAAAGTCCCCACAGATGCGAACCTTCTTTGGTTCCCCAGGCGTATTACTCAATGACCTCTTCATTACAGGAATGATGGGTGTAGCCCACTCGCTCCAGTCAACTTTGGACAGTACTCCTGAACATTCCAAACCTTCCAGCTCTGCTTCGACGGCTGGGCGGATCGCATAAGGTACCGGTCTGGCCTTAAAAAACTTTGGGCTTGCATTTTCCTCTATTTTGATCGTCACTGTTATGCCTTTTAGTGTTCCGAGTCCCTGCTGGAACACTTCTTGTGCGTCAGTTAGCATTTTTGACAGTCGTCCAGGTGTGACGTCGTCATCCTTTTTGGCATCTACAGTCAGTGCTTGTATGGAATGCCAATCTAGCTGTATCTTCCGGATCCATTCACGTCCTCCATCTGGCAATACATATAGGTCCATTTTTGGTGTTTCCTTGCCATTATATATAACGTTCACCCTTATTTTTCCTTTGGGGTAGACTTTTTGCCCCATGTACGTCTTCAAGACAATCTTTGTATCTCTCAAGGGTATATGTGAGAATAGCCGCTTGTAGTCCCTTCGGTTTATAACTGTTAGGGCTGATCCTGTATCCAATTCCATTTTCACTTGGACTCCTGCTATCTTGAGCGTGACCCAGATAGTTTGGTGATCCTCCATTTTGATCACATTATGTAGTTTCAGACAACCCAGCTCCTTGCTTCCAGAGTCTGTATCACTCTTCTGTTCATCTGAACTACTCTCCGTCACCTTATGTACCTTCTTGTACTTCTCCTGTGGAGATTTCTTGCTGCTGGTTTTCTTCCCCGACCTGCAGACTCTTGCTATGTGTCCTACTTTTCCACACTGTCTGCACACTTTGTCCTTGAACCAGCAATCATTATGGTCGTGTGTTGTTCTGCCGCAGCGATAGCACTTCACTGTTCCGTATGACATTTCATTTGTGCCATATTCTTGCGGTCTCCATTGTATCTCTGCAGCGCCCCGTGCGGCTGCTTCATGTGATACTGCCATGCTGAAAGCCTTGTCCAGTGTAAAATCCTTTTCTGATAGAAGCTGTTTCTGGGTTCCTTCACTTTGAAGCCCACACACAAACTTGTCCCTTAAAGTATCTGCTAGTCCCGTTCCAAACTGGCAGTGTTTCGATAGTCCAAAGATGTGCGGGTTAGGTTGATTGGCTATGATAAAAATTGGCCCTTAGTGTTAGGGGGGATTAAATATGTGGGGTTACGGGGTTACGGGGATAGGGCTTGGGTGGGATGGCTGTCGGTGTAGGGACCGGGTGCTAGGGTTTGGATGATCAGCCATGATCTCGTTGAATGGCGGAGCAGGCTCGAAGGGCCGAATGGCCTACTCCTGCTCCTAGTTTCTATGATAGCTTGCGCAGTTCTGTTAAATACTCAGCATTACTTTCATCTTTATGCTGGTTCCTTTTGTGAAACTTAAATCTTTCTGCTATCAGCAGCGGTGTGGGGTTTAAGTGGTCCTGTAGGATTGACACTATGTTTTCAAAACCCTTTTCTACTGGCTTCTCTGGGGTTTGGGGTTACTAGATTTCGTAGTAAGTCATACGTTTTTGCACCCATTGAATTCAACAATACCAGCACTTTCTTGTCATCTGGCACTTCATTCGCCTTGCAGTGTACTTCTATGCGTTCGACATATGTCGTCCAATCTTCGACTTCATTGTCGAACGCTGTGATACTGCCACTCTTCGGCATTTTTGGGTGTGGTTAGACTGGCTTAAAATGGCGTCTCCCGCACTTTCCTTTCTTCCCCGCTGCGGCTTAAAATGGCATCTCCCTTGCTTTCCTTTCTTCCCCGCAGCGGCTTAAAATGGCGTCTCCCGCGCTGCTGCCAACGCCGCTCTCGGCGGTCCTCCTGGCAAATGGCGACGTCCTGTGGGCCCCGCGCGCTGCTCCTGCGCTGCTGCCAATGCCATTCTCTGCGGTCCTCATGGCAATGACAGTGCCTCGCGTTTTCCTGCGCGCCTCTCTCCCCCATTGACGCTGCTCGGCCCCTGAACACCGGCTGCACTCTGCTCTCTCTCGCCTCTCTCCCCCGTTGACGCCACTTGGTCCCAAACACTGGCTGCGCCCCGTGCGCTCTGCCCTCTCTCTCTCCCCCGTCGACGCTGCTCGGCCCTTTCTGTGCCGCTCGGTCGGCTCTAGCCACCGCAGTCCGGGAAGGGTCTGCGCAGTACCTGTTGCCAGCCCGTTTCGCTGGACCACCGTGGCTGGAAGGCCAAGCCTGGTGCTCGACAGCCTCCCCTGCGATGCCCGTGTTTCTGGACTCGACCTCCTTCCACTGTTCTCCAGGAGCGAATCCTTGGGTGGTGATGCAGAGATGCAGGTAGGTTCGAATCTTCTCGTTGCCAATGTTAGATCTGGGTATCTTAATGTGGTGTCCTTCAATAATCAGACAAAGACTGCAAGGAACGATCAACAGGTGTTTACTGAATGAGGGTTCAAACTGCAACTGACTGTACAGAGCACCACTCAGGGTTTATATACAGGTGTGGTCACTGCCGGTACTACAGGATACAGGAGCTGTAAAAAGTAGTTTTCCCCCTTAAAGGTACATACACTACAGTTAAGGTATTGGACTTTAAGATCCAATGGGTTTATACCCGCTTGGGTTCGACCCCCACTCCTGGTAACTCTTTAATTTAAGATCCATTTCCTTTCATCCTGCTCAGTGACACTCATTTGTCATCAGCTGATTCTCCAACAAACAATAAGATGTTTATAGATATGGAAAGAAAGATCTCATATGTCATTCTTAAAGTCCTATTTTGTCATCTGCTGAATCTGCGTTTTTCTCTCACTCTCTCTCACTCTCAACTAATGAACAGAAGGGATCGTGAAATGTTTTTACATCTTTCAGTCTCCACCTCTCTCTGTCTCACTACCTGTGTCCCGCTCATTCTCTCTCTCTCTTTCTGTCTCTCTCTGTTGCACATTTGTCATGCGCCTCCTTTTTTGTCTCTCTACCTGTGTGTCTCTCTCTTTGTCTGACTTGCTCTGTCTGTCTCTCTCTCTGTCTGTCTCTCTCTGTCTCTGTCTCACTCTGTATGGCTCTCTGTCTTTCTCTGTCTGTTTCTCAATGTCTGTCTCTGTCTGTTTGTCTCTGTCTGTCTGTCGGTGTCTGTCTGTCTCTCTCTTTGTCTGTCTCTCTCTGTCTATCTCTGTATGGCTCTCTGTCTTTCTCTGTCTGTTTCTCTCTGTCTGTCTCTGTCTGTTTCTCTCTGTCTGTCTTTCTCTCTGTCTGTTTCTCTTTCTTTCTCTCTCTGACTGGCTCTCTCTTTGTCTGTGTCTTTGTCCCTGTCTCTCTCTCTGTCTTTCTCATTTGTCAAGTTCTATTCACAGCTCGATTCTTGCTCTGGCAACTGCGTCTGCCAGTTACTCATTAGTATAGTGGTGAGTATCCCCGCCTGTCACGTGGAAAACCGGGGTTCAATTCCCCGATGGGGGGCGATTTTAACGTTACAAATTTTAAACCTTTGAGCAACTCCTTAAAAACGTCCTTGGAAAAATAGTACAGAAAGAAATCAACCAAAATAATTTTGAAAGATTTACTGGCATATGAAGAACTGTATAACAACTTCCTGCACCAGTTCCTCGTTACTATAGAGCTCTCTCTCTGTTTCCCTCTCCCTTTAGTATGGGGCGCGGAGGAGGGAGAGAGTGACAGAGAGAAAGAGATTAACAGTGTTATGTATTGTGTGTTCTCCTCCCACCTGTGGTGGCGCTGTCACAGCAGATAAATGGTTGGGTGTTCTCTTGGTTAAGTTTAGCTCTCTTTGTTCGGAACTTTCCAGAACTTCCCTTTCCTTCCTGAATATAGCACTTCATGTTTGAATCTCTGAGTTCTGAGTCCCTCTAGGTAGAAAGGTACTGACACAACAAACAGGGTTACGGACAAAAAGCGGGGGTTGGGACTGAGCACGACTGCTCTTTCAAAGAGACAGCACAGGCACGACGGGCCGAATGGCCTCCTTCTGTGCTGTAAGTATTTATAAATCCATGACTCTCAGAAAAGCTTATGAGACATACCGACACATATAGAGAGCAGACACACATGTCTGTGTGTGTGTGTGTTCGAGTCTTTGTCTCAATCACTGCATAACTACTTCCTCTACCAGGTCGTTGATAGTATAGTGGTGAGGATTCAATTCCCCGACAGGATCTCTCTTCTGTCCCTCTCTCTGTCTCTCTTTGTGTCTCTCTTTCTCTCTCTCAGTCTCTCTCTTTGTGTCTCTCTTTCTCTCTCTCAGTCTCTCTCTCTCGCTCTTTGTTTCACTCTCCTTGCTCACTCCTCCCTCTGGGTCTGGTGAATGAGCCCAGGTCTGTCCACAGCGCCATTCTTGCTCTGAGCTTCTGCAGAGAATGCCCAGCAGTGACTTTCGTTAGTTTAGTGGAGTATCCCCGCTGTGGTGTATGTACCTTTAGGAGAGAACTACTTTTACAGCTCCTGTATACTGTAGTACCGGCAGTGACCACACCTGTATATAAACCTTGAGCATGCCTCTGTACCCCAGTCTTGAGACTACCCTACTCCAGTAAATACCTGTTGATTGTTAAGTTACAGCATCCGTGTGGTTATTGAAAAACATCATACTCTCAGAATCACGGATCTAACAGTGGCGACGAGTGTTGATTCGAATCTACCTGCAACTCTGCATTTCCCTTCGAGGATTCGCTCCGGGAGGGCGGTGGAAGAAAGTCGAGGCCGGAAACACGGGCGTCGACCACGAGCAACCACCCAGTCGTCCGGCAGAGAGTGAACATCGCAGGGGAGGCTGTGGAGAGCTGGGCTTCGTTCCCCAGCCACGACGATCAGCAATAGACTGACGACAGGTACAGCACAGACCCTTCCCGGACAGTGGCGGCTGGAGCTGACCGATGGCTGAGAGAAAGCCGAGCAGCGTCGATGGGGTAAGACAGAGGGTGAAGCGCACAGGGCGCAGCCGGGGGTTGAAAACCGAGCGGCGTCGAGGAAAAACAAAACGGAGAGAGAGAGGGTAAAGCAACAGCTGGGTTCAGGACCGAGCGGTGGAAACGGGAAAGGCACACAAAAAAAAAGAACGCGCAGAGCACAGCCAGGGCTCAAGGGCTGAACAGTGTCCACGGGGAGAAGAAGGGAGAGCGCGGGAGACGCCATTGAGCCACGGAGAAGAAGGAAGAGCGCAGGAGACGCCATTTTTAGAAGCCGCAGCGGAGAAGAAGGGCGAGCGCGGGAAGGAAGGAAAGCGCGGGTATAGTGTATGTACCTTGAAGAAGGAACTATATTCTGCAGCCCCTGTATACTGCAGTACCAGTAGTGACCACCCCTGTATATAAGCATGTGTAGTAACTTTGTATAGTAGTTCCAGTTTTGTCTCCATTCAGTAAACACCTGTTATAACCAACTTCTGCAGTCCGTGTCTCAATTACACACGGGCATTACATTGGCGACGAATAGATCCGAACTTACCTACAGTTCTGCACCACCTCACGGGGATCCATCCCTGAAGCGAAGTCATTAGAGGTCGAAGCCAGAAGGAAGAAATCCAAAAAGAAAAAAAAACAAACAGAAGAAACGGGCGTCGACCGTGGGGAACCGCCCTCTGATTCATCGAATTCGAAGATTTGCAGGAGAGGCTGTCGAGAGCTGGGCTTGGTTATCCAGTCTATGGTGTTCCAGCTAATCGGGCTGGTGGCAGGTAGTACACTGATCCTTCCTGGGCTGCGGCGGGCTAGAGCTCGATCGGGTGGCTTTTCAACGGGGCCGAGCAGCGTTGTCGGGAAGAGGAGAGAGAGAGAGAGGGTGGAGCACACAGGGCGCGGCCGGTGCTATGAAGCCGGGCAGCGTACAGACCCGAGATTAGGGAAGGAAGTGTCCCATAGGGTCTGCTCTGACGACGGGAACAGTAATTAAAATAAAAGAAAAGGAAATTAGAAGCGCAGAAAGCCGCGAGGAGCTGCAGTTTGTCATGGGGACCGCGGAGAGCGGCGTTGGCAGCAGCACGGGGGGAAGCGCGCGAAGACCATAGGGCGTCGCCTTCAAGGCATAAAAACGCCAGCAACAGCGCTAGCAGCAGCGGAAAAGACAGAAAGTGTGGGAGGCGCCATCTTAATCCAGTGGGGAAGAAGGCAAAGTGTGGGAGGCGCCATTTTGTTCAATCGGGGAAAACGGCAAAGCACGGGAGGCGCCATCTTAGATCTCCAAGATGCCGAAGACTGGCAATATCACTGCCTTCGATAATGCAATAGAAGACTGGACCACGTATGTGGAAAGAGTTGAAGTATATTGCAAGGCAAATGAAGTAGCCGATGAGAAAAAGGCATTGGTACTACTAAACTTAATGGGCGCAAGAACGTACGGCCTATTGCAGAACCTGATCACTCCAGTCAAACCAATGGCGAAGAGTTTTAACGAAATTGTTGATATCCTACAGGAACACCTAAATCCTACACCGCTGCTGATAGCAGAAAGATTTAAATTCCACAAGAGATATCAGCATAAAGATGAGAGCAATGCTGATTACCTTACGGAACTACGCAAGCTATCAAAGCACTGCCAGTTCGGAGCAGGACTGGCAGATACCCTATGGGACAAATTTGTCTGTGGACTCCTGAGTGAAGGAACCCAGAAGAGGTTACTCTCAGAGAAAGAGCTGACGCTAGATAAGGCTTTCAGCGTGGCAGTATCGTACGAAGCAGCAGCAAGGGGAGCTGCGGAAATACAGCAAAAGCCACAGGAATACGGCACCCATGAAATGACACGGGGATTTGAAAAATGTTATCGCTGCGGCAGAACAACCCATGACCAGAAGGACTGCTGGTCCAAGGACAAAACATGCAGGCAATGCGGAAAGATGGGACACATTGCATGAGTTTGCAGGTCCGGGAAGAAGACTAACAACAACAAAAAGACTACTAAGGAACAGTACAGGAAAGTACAAAAGATGACAGACAGTAGTTCCGAAGACCAGAAGAGCGATAGTGAATCCGAGAACAAGAGACTAAGCTGTCTCAAACTACACAACGTAATCGCAAAAGAGGATCACCGAACCATTTGGGTCACCCTCATGATAGCAGGGTCCCAAGTCAAAATGGAATTGGATGCAGGATCAGCCCTGACCATCATGAATCGACGAGACTACAAGCGGCTATTCTCACACATACCCTTGAAAGACAAATCCATTGTCTTGAAGACATATACGGGGCAGAAAGTATACCCCAGAGGGAAAATAAGGGTGCCTGTCGAATACAACGGCAAGGAAATACAGAAATTGTATCTGTACATACTGCAAGATGGTGGACCACCATTATTGGGATGTGAATGGATCAGAAAGATAAGTTTAGACTGGCACTCCATTCAGGCACTGACTGTGGCTGGTAAAAAGGATGACGACGTCACACCTGGACGATTGTCAAAAATCTTAGCTAACATAGAAACATAGAAGATAGGAGCAGGAGTAGGCCATTCGGCCCTTCGAGCCTGCTCCGCCATTCAACAAGATCATGGCTGATCATCCAAACCCTAGCACCCGGTCCCTACACCGACAGCCATCCCACCCAAGCCCTATCCCCGTAACCCCGCGTATTTAATCCCCCCCTAACACTAAGGGCCAATTTTTATCATGGCCAATCAACCTAACCCGCACATCTTTGGGTACGCTAAAGAGGTATTTCAACAAGGACTGGGAACTCTTAAAGGCGTAACCGCCTCGATAAAAATAGAAGAGAATGCAATTCCCAAGTTTTTCAAAGCAAGACCGGTACCGTATGCAATTCGCCCAGCTGTCGAGGCAGAGCTGGAGAATCTGGAGAATGCAGGCGTGTTATCTAAGGTAGACTGGAGCGAGTGGGTGACACCCATCATTCCTGTCATGAAGAAAACGTTAAATAATAAGTCTGAGGAGCCAAGGAAGGTTCGCATCTGTGGGGACTTCAAGGTGACAGTGAACCCAGTCCTTCACACAGTACAGTATCCTCTTCCGAGGATAGAAGATATTTTCACCTCACTATCTGGAGGGAAACGTTTTACAAAAATTGACCTAGCGCAAACATACTTGCAGATGGATGTTGAAGAATCCTCTAGGAAATATCTCACGATAAACACTCACAAAGGTCTTTACCAGTATAATCAACTGGTATTCGGAGTAGCATCAGCTCCGGCTATATCGCAAAGAGCGATGGAACAAGTCCTGCAAGGGATTCAGGGGACTCAGTGTTACTTGGACGACATCCTAGTGACAGGTGAAAATGACAGTGAACACCTTGCCAACCTAGAGCAGGCACTCACTAGACTAAGAGAACATGGGCTACGAGCCAATCGCCCCAAGTGCGAGTTTTTAAAGAAACAAATATCGTATTGTGGCCACGTGATTGATGAAGAGGGATTACATAAGTCCCCTGACAAAATTGAAGCAGTAGTTAAGGCTCCAGCGCCTGAAAATGTGTCGCAACTGAGGTCATTCCTCGGATTGGTGAATTACTACCATAAGTTTTTGCCAAGTTTATCCACAATTCTGCACCCACTGAACGCCCTGCTACAAACTGGAGTAGCATGGAAATGGAGCGATGAATGTAAGCGGGCCTTTCAGAAGTGTAAAGGCCTGATCACTTCAAGAGAAGTATTGGCTCACTACAACCCATCACTACCGATAAGACTGGCGTGTGATGCGTCTCCCTACGGCGTTGGAGCGGTACTGTCACATAAATCCCTTGATGGTTCAGAGAGGCCGATAGCTTTTGCGTCACGCTCGTTAACTGCAGCCGAGCGTAACTACGCCCAGATTGACAGAGAGGCCCTCAGCCTGGTGTGGGGGGTGAAGAAGTTCAATCACTACCTGCACGGACAGAAATTTACTCTACTAACTGATCATCAACCTCTTGTCTCCATTTTCAACCCTAAGAAGGGCGTCCCGATAATGACAGCACAACGGCTACAGAGGTGGTCCCTTTTCCTAGGGGCACACCAATATGACATTGAGTACAAAGGAACTAAACAGCATGGGAATGCTGATGGATTGTCACGCCTACCATTGCCGACGGTGGAAGAAGCACCTGCAGTGGATCCTGTGGAGATATTCCACTCAACCATAGTCGAATGTCTACCTGTGACGAATGCAAACATAGAAAAGGAAACACGAAATGACCCGACACTCTCCAGGGTCTGTGATTTAACGGTGAAGGGATGGCCAGCACATGGCGAACCACTGTTGCCAGCATTCTCGCCGAGAAGAGAGCAGCTGTCAGTGTGCCGCGGAACCTGGATGTGTGGATCCAGAGTAGTAATTCCACCCAAATTGAAGGATAGAGTGCTCAATGAGCTTCATGAGGGTCATCTGGGAGGGTTAAAAATGAAGAACTTAGCCAGAGCGTTTGTGTGGTGGCCGGGAATCGATAGAGAAATTGAAGAGATGACCAAGAGTTGTACAGGATGCCAGAAGGTCCAAAACGCCCCACCACAAGCCCCTCTACATCCATGGGAGCGGCCCTCATCTCCATGGCAAAGGGTACACATTGATTTTGCTGGTCCATTTATGGACTCGATGTTTTTAATTGCGGTGGATGCACATTCAAAGTGGCCAGAGGTAATAAAAATGTCCTCAACCGCCACAGAAAAAACTATCACAGTCTTACGAACCATATTCACCAGAAATGGGCTGCCTGAACAGATTTGCTCCGACAATGGACCACAGTTTGTGTCTGAAGAGTTCCAGAGGTTCTTAAAGAACAATGGTGTTAAGCATTACACATCCGCCCCATATCATCCAGCCAGCAATGGATTGGCTGAGAGGTTCGTTCAAACATTCAAGAAGGCTATCAAGGCAATGTGTAATGAAGACATACCCCTACAACACAAGGTGGATAACTTCTTGTTTGCCTACCGGAATGCGACACATGCGGTTACCAACCAAACTCCAGCCATGATGTTCTTCAATCGAAGACTAAGATGCCGCTTGGATTTGGTTAAGCCAAACATCAGAAGAGATGTGGAGAACAGGCAGTTTCAGAATATGAATGAAAGGCCAACCAGGAGTTTCAAGATAGGTCAACCACTTTTGGCCCGGGACTACCGCACAGAGAAATGGCAGCCAGGAACGATCTGCACACGGCAAGGACCTCTAATGTATACCGTGGACGTTGGAGAGAGCATTGTAAGACGCCATGCTGACCAGATTCTAGAGTCACTGGAAAACGTCAAATCTACACCACGATCCTATACACCTGGTGATGAAACCGAAGTACCAATTGCATCTACCTCAGAATTGGTGATATTGGAAGCAGATGAACCAAACAACGACGTTGATCCCGAATCAACTTTGCCAGAAGAACCTGATACCCCAAAGAGGCGTTATCCGGACAGAATCAGGAAGCCTCCTCAAAGACTGAATTTATAATTGATTAACTTCAGCTAATGTATATAGCAACTGTAATTGTAAATATGTTATTTAATTATTAATTGAATGTTATGTACTGTTTAGCTAAAAGGGGAGGAATTGTAGTGTATGTACCTTGAAGAAGGAACTATATTCTGCAGCCCCTGTATACTGCAGTACCAGTAGTGACCACCCCTGTATATAAGCCTGTGAAGTAACTTTGTATAGTAGTTCCAGTTTTGTCTCCATTCAGTAAACACCTGTTATAACCAACTTCTGCAGTCCGTGTCTCAATTACACACGGACATTACAGGGCACGGAGGAGGGAAAGAGAGACAGAGAGAAAGAGATTAACAGGGTTACGGACTGTCTGTCTCTCTTTGTCCTCTCTATCTTTGTGTCTCTCTTTCTTTGTCTCTCTCTCTGTCTCTCTCTCTCTGTCTGTGTGTGTCTCTCTCTCTCTGCCTCTCTCTGTTTCTCTCTCACTCTTTGTTTCCCTCTCCTTGATCAATCCTCCCTCTGGGTCTGGTGAAGGAGCTCAGGTCTGTTCACTGCGCCATTTTTGCTCTGCGCTTCTGCAGAGACTGCAAAGCAGTATCTTCCATCAGTGCCTCATTAAATATAGTGAAATATCCCCGCCTGTTACGTGGGAGACTGGGGTTTAATTCCCCGATGGACAGTGAGCATTAATCTGTAATGATGTATCCCAGTGTAGCTTCAAGTTAAAAAGCTACAGTGGAAAACAAAATATCAAAAATTGCGAGAGGGTACTGTCCCTTTGAGAAGTTTCTTCAATATAGACTGTTTCGGGGTGAAGTGCTCTTATGCGGTGGATGATTGCGATTTTATCTGAGCAACATTTAAAATCTTACAGACCCAGCAGTCGTGGCTGAGTGGTTAAGGCGATGGGCTAGAAATCCATTGGGGTCTCTCTGCGCAGGTTCTGATCCTGCCAACTACAGTTTCAGCATTTTTCATCCCATTTCATTTCGAAATATGACCAAATCCCTGGAGAACTTATCCTGAGTTGGGCGGAATTAAATCCAACACCTCGAACTTTTTCATTGATCTGCAAGTATGCATGAAATATACGGTCGGAAATAGAACAACAATCAGACAAATCAGGGTTTAAACTAATTTCGCAGGGGTCCATCCTTTCCTGATATGTACACCCTTGCAATTCTGGTATCATCCTTGTAAATCTTCTCTGTACCCTCTCTGTGCCTGTGTGTCTCGCTGTGTCTGTGTGTCTCTCTGTGTCGGTCTGTGTGTCTCTCTGTGTCTGTGTGTGTCTCTCTGTGTGTCTCTCTGTGTCTGTCTGTGTCTCTCTGTGTGTCTCGCTGTGTCTGTGTGTTTATGTCTGTGTCTCTCTGTGTCGGTCTGTGTGTCTCCCTCGGCTCTGCTCAACTCTGTGGCAAGGTGGAGCTTGAAGGCCCGATTCTCAGAGACTGGTAGGTCCATGGAATATGCTGCCCCAAAAAGATGTAGAAGCTACATCATTACATAAATTTAAAACAGAAATAGACAGTTTCCTAGAAGTAAAGGGAATTAAGGGTTATGGGGAGCGGGCAGGAATTTGGACATGAGTCTAGGTGCGGATCGGTCATGGCCCTGTGGGTAGCGGAGCGGGCCCAGGGGCCGTGTAGCCTGATCCTGCTCCTATTTCGTGTGTCTAATCCTGTTAGGTTCAGGAGATGGTTCTGTGATAGTGGATTGGCGGTTAGGATCAGATCAGCCATGATCTTATTGAATGGCGGAGCAGGCTTGAGGGATTGATTGGCCTACTCCTGCTCCTATTTCTTATGTTCTTATGTAGTCCATCAGTAATCCCAGCACCAGGATGGCCGAGTGGTTAAGGCGTTGGACTTAAGATCCACTGGGTTTATACCCGCGTGGGTTCGAACCCCACTCCTGGTAACTTTTTAATTTAATGATCCATTTCCTTTCATCCTGCTTTGCGACACTCATTTGTCATCAGCTGATTCTCCAACAAACTAATGAGATGTTTACAGATATGGAAAGAAAGATCTCATATGTAATTCTTAAAGTGCTATTTTGGCATCTGCTGAATCTGCATTTTTCTCTCACTCTCTCTGTCACTCTCAACTAACAAAGAGAAGGGATCGTGAAATGTTTTTACATCTTTCAGTCTCCACCTCTCTCTGTCTCACTATCTGTGTCCCTCTCATTCTCTCACTCTCTTTTTTTCTCTCTCTCTCTTTCTGTCTCTCTCTGTTGCGCATTTGTCATGTGCCTCCTTTTTTGTCTTTCAGCCTGTCTCTGTCTGTTTCTCTCTGTCTTTCTCTCTCTCTCTCTCTATGTCCCACGCTGCCCAGTTCTGTTCACAGCTCGATTAGTGTTCTGACATGCTGGGTATTCGTTAGTTTCTCGTTAGTTTAGTGGTGAGTATCCCCGCCTGTCAAGTGGGAGACCGGGGTTCAATTCCCCGACAGGGAGGATGATTTTAACATCTCAAATTTTAAACCTTTGGACAACTCCTTAAAAACCTCCTTGGAAAAGTAGAACAGAAAAAAATCAAATAAAATTATTTGGAAAGATTTACTGTCATATGAAGAACTGTATAACAACTTCCTGCACCAGTTCCTCGTTAGTATAGAGCTCTCTCTCTGTTTCCCTCTCCCTTTTGTGTGGGGCGCGGAGGAGGGAGAGAGTGACAGAGAGAAAGAGATTAACAGGGTTACGGACAAAAAGCGGGGGGTGGGACTGAGCACGACTGCACTTTCAAAGAGACAGTACAGGCACGGCGGGCCGAGTGGCCTCCTTCTGGTCCTTGATAGTATAGTGGTGAGGTTTCAATTCCCCGACAGGTTCTCCCTAATGTCTCTTCCTCTGTCTCACTCGTATTTAACTGTAATTCTTCAAAAGTGCTATTTTGGCATCTGTTGAATCTGCATTTTTCTCTGTCACTATTCACTAACAAGGAGAAAGAGAATTCAGTCTCTACCCCTCTCTGTCACACTATCTGTCTCTCGGTCTCCCTCTCATTCTCTCTCTCTTTGTCTCTCTCTCTCTGTTACACATTTGTCATAAGCCTCCTTTGCCTCTCTCTCTCTGTCCCTCTGTATCTGTCACTGTCTCTCTCGTTCTCTCTCTGACTGTCTCACTATTTGTCTCTCTTTCTCTGTTTGTCCCCATCTCTCTCTCTTTCTGTCTCTCTATGCCTTTCTCACTCAGTCCAGTTCTGTTCACAGCTCAATTCTTGCTCTGACAGATTTTCTGGTCATCCGTTCCTCGTTAGTATAGTGGTGAGTGTCCCCGCCTGTCATGTGGGAGACCGGGGTTCAATTTCTCTGACGGGAAGGCAGCATTTTTAACAACTCGAATTTTAAACCATTCTACAGCTTCTTAAAATCCTCCTTGGAAAATGAGGACAGAAAAAAATGATTGAAACTCATTTTGAAAGATTTACTGTCATATGAAGAACTGTCATAACAACTTCCTACACCAGTTCCTCGTTAGTATAGAGCTCTCTCTCTCTCTGTTTCTCTCTCCCTTTTGTGTGGGGTGTGGAGGAGGGTGAGAGTGACAGAGAGAAAGAGATTAACAGGGTTACGGACTGTCTGTCTGTCTGTCTCTCTTTTTCCTCTCTATCTTTGTGTCTCTCTCTCTGTCTCTCTAGCTGTCTCTGTCTCTCTCTGTGTGTCTCTCTCCGTGTTTCTCTCGCTCTTTGTTTCCCTCTCCTTGCTCACTCCTCCCTCTGGGGCTGCTGAATGGGCCCAGGCCTGTTCACAGCGCCATTCTTGCTTTGCGCTTCTGCAGTGCCTGCAAAGGAGTGTCTTCCGTCAATTACTCGTTAAATATAGTGAAATATCCCCGCCTGTTACGTGGGAGGCCGGGATTCAATTCCCCGCTGGGCAGCAAGCATTAATCTGCAATGATGTATCCCGGTGTAGCTTCAAGTTAAAAAGCTACAGTGAAAGACAGAAGATCAAAAATTGCGAGAGGGGACTGTCTCTTTGAGAAGTTTCTTCAATATAGACTGTTCAGGGACTGAGTGTTCTTATGCTGCAGAACGATGGATGATTGCGATTTTATCTGAACAACATTTAACTCTTCATAGACCCAGTAGTCGTGGCTGAGTGGTTAAGGCAATGGACTAGAAATCCATCGGGGTCTCCCCGTGCAGGTTTGAATTCTGCCGACTATGGTTCCAGCATTTTTCATTTCATTTCAAAATGTGACTGAATCCCTGGAGAACAAATCCTGAGTTGGGCGGAATTAAATCCCACACCTTCCAACACCTCGAAGTTTTTCACTTTTTCATTGTGCAAGTATGCACGAAATATACGGTCGGAAATAGAACCACAATCAGACAAATCAGGGTTTAAACTAATTTGGCAGCGGTCCATCCTTTCCTGATATGTATACCCTCGCATTTCTGGTATCATCCTTGTAAATCTTCTCTGTACCCTCTCTGTGTCTGTGTGTCTCGCTGTGTCTGTGTGTCTATGGATGTATGTCTCTCTGTGTCGGTCTGTGTGTCTCTCTGTGTCTGTGTGTGTCTCTCTGTGTCTGTCTGTGTCTCTGTGTGTGTCTCGCTGTGTCTGTGTGTTTATGTCTGTGTCTCTCTGTGTCGGTCTGTGTGTCTCCCTCGGCTCTGCTCAACTCTGTGGCAAGGTGGAGCTTGAAGGCCCGATTCTCAGAGACTGGTAGGTCCATGGAATATGCTGCCCCAAAAAGATGTAGAAGCTACATCATTACATAAATTTAAAACAGAAATAGACAGTTTCCTAGAAGTAAAGGGAATAAAGGGTTACGGGGAGCGGGCAGGAATTTGGACATGAGTCTAGGTTCGGATCGGTCATGGCCCTGTGGGTAACGGAGCGGGCCCAGGGGCCGTGTAGCCTGATCCTGCTCCTATTTCGTGTGTCTAATCCTGTTAGATTCAGGAGATGGTTCTGTGATAGTGGATTGGCGGTTAGGATCAGATCAGCCATGATCTTATTGAATGGCGGAGCAGGCTCGAGGGGTCGATTGGCCTACTCCTGCTCCTATTTCTTATGTTCTTATGTAGTCCACCAGTAATCCCAGCACCAGGATGGCCGAGTGGTTAAGGCGTTGGACTTAAGATCCAATGGGTTTATACCCACGTGGGTTCGAACCCCACTCCTGGTAGCTCTTTAATTTAATGATCCATTTTCTTTCATCCTGCTCAGCGACACTCGTTTGTCATCAGCTGATTCTCCAACAAACAATGAGAGGTTTATAGATATGGAAAGAAAGATCTCATATGTAATTCTTAAAGTGCTATTTTGGCATCTGCTGAATCTGCATTTTTCTCTCACTCTCTCTGTCACTCTCAGCTAACAAAGAGAAGGGATCGTGAAATGTTTTTACATCTTTCAGTCTCCACCTCTCTCTGTCTCACTATCTGTGTCCCTCTCATTCTCTCACTCTCTCTTTTTCTCTCTCTCTCTTTCTGTCTCTCTCTGTTGCGCATTTGTCATGTGCCTCCTTTTTTGTCTTTCAGCCTGTCTGTCTCTGTCTCTTTCTCTCTCTCTGTCTCTACGTCTCACTCTGCCCAGTTCTCTTCACAGCTCGATTAGTGTTCTGACATGCTTGGCATTCATCAGTTCCTCGTTAGTATAGTGGTGAGTATTCCTGCTTGTCACGTGGGAGACCGGGGTTCAATTGCCCGACAGGGAGGATGATTTTAATATCTCAAATTTTAAACCTTTAGACAGCTCCTTAAAAACCTCCTTGCAAAAATAGATCAGAAAAAAATCAACTAAAATTATTTTAAAGGATTTACTGTCATATGAAGAACTGTATAACAACTTCCTGCACCAGTTCCTCATTAGTATAGAGCTCTCTCTCTCTCTGTTTCCCTCTCCCTTTTGTGTGGGGCGCGGAGGAGGGAGAGGGTGACAGAGAGAAAGAGATTAACAGGGTTACGGACAAAAAGCGGGGGGTGGGACTGAGCACGACTGTTCTTTCACAGAGACAGCACAGGCACGACGGGCCGAATGGCCTCCTCCTGTGCTGTAAGCTTCTATGAATCTATGAAACTCAGAAAAGCTTATTAAATATGTGACTTACACTTAAACATAGAGAGCAGGCACACATGTCTGTCTGTTTGTGCCTTGTCTCAAGCACTGCATAACTACTTCCTCTACCAGGTCCTTGATAGTATAGTGGTGAGGATTCAATTCCCCGACAGGTTCTCTCTGTCTCTCTTTTGTCTCTCTCTCTTTGTGTCTCCCTTTCTCTCTCTACATGTCTCTCTCGCTCTTTGTTTCCCTCTCCTTGCTCACTCCTCCCTCTGGGGCTGGTGAATGAGCCCAGGTCTGTTCACAGCGCCATTCTTGCTCTGAGCTTCTGCAGAGAATGCCCAGCAGTGACTTTGGTCAGTTTAGTGGAGTATCCCCGCCTGGTGAGCGGAGTTCTGCGATGGGGCGAAATGCGTCTTTAAGATGTGAAATAGTAATTAAATTGGTTCGTGTTAAAAAGCGAGGGAGGAACATGGAAGAGTGAAACAATGCAAAGGGAGATTGTCTCTTTGAGAATTTTCTTGAGCGGAGACTGTTCAGGGACTGAGTGCTGTTTTGCTCCAGAGCGATGGATGAGTGCGATTTTATCTGAGCAACATTTAAAATTTCACAGACCTAGTAGTTGTGACCGAGTGGATAAGGCGATGGACTAGAAATCCATTGGGGTCTCTCCACGCAGGTTCGAATCCTGCTGATGATGATTCCGAGTGTTTTTCATTTCTTAATGTAAACAAATTCCTGGAGAACCGATTCTGAGTTGGGTGGAATTAAATCCCACACTTTTCAACACCTCGAAGTTTTTCACTTTTTCATTCATCTGCAAGTTTTCACGAAATATACGGTCGGAAATAGAACAATAATCAGGCAAATATGGGTTTAAAATAACTTGGCAGGGGTCCATCCTTTCCTGATATGTATACCCTCGCATTTCTGGTATCATCCTTGTAAATCTTCTCTGTACCCTCTCTGTGTCTGTGTGTCTCGCTGTGTCTGTGTGTCTATGGATGTGTGTCTCTCTGTGTCGGTCTGTGTGTCTCTCTGTGTCTGTGTGTGTCTCTCTGTGTCTGTCTGTGTCTCTGTGTGTGTCTCGCTGTGTCTGTGTGTTTATGTCTGTGTCTCTCTGTGTCGGTCTGTGTGTCTCCCTCGGCTCTGCTCAACTCTGTGGCAAGGTGGAGCTTGAAGGCCCGATTCTCAGAGACTGGTAGGGCCATGGAATATGCTGCCCCAAAAAGATGTAGAAGCTACATCATTACATAAATTTAAAACAGAAATAGACAGTTTCCTAGAAGTAAAGGGAATTAAGGGTTACGGGGAGCGGGCAGGAATTTGGACATGAGTCTAGGTTCGGATCAGACATGGCCCTGTGGGTAGCGGAGCGGGCCCAGGGGCCGTGTAGCCTGATCCTGCTCCTATTTCGTGTGTCTAATTCTGTTAGATTCAGGAGATGGTTCTGTGATAGTGGATTGGCGGTTAGGATCAGATCAGCCATGATCTTATTGAATGGAGGAGCAGGCTCGAGGGGCCGATTGGCCTACTCCTGCTCCTATTTCTTATGTTCTTATGTAGTCCACCAGTAATCCCAGCACCAGGATGGCCGAGTGGTTAAGGCGTTGGACTTAAGATCCAATGGGTTTATACCCACGTGGGTTCGAACCCCACTCCTGGTAGCTCTTTAATTTAATGATCCATTTTCTTTCATCCTGCTTAGCGACACTCGTTTGTCATCAGCTGCTTCTCCAACAAACAATGAGATGTTTATAGATATGGAAAGAAAGATCTCATATGTAATTCTTAAAGTGCTATTTTGGCATCTGCTGAATCTGCATTTTTCTCTCACTCTCTCTGTCACTCTCAACTAACAAAGAGAAGGGATCGTGAAATGTTTTTACATCTTTCAGTCTCCACTTCTCTCTGTCTCACTATCTGTGTCACTCTCATTCTCTCACTCTCTTTTTCTCTCTCTCTCTTTCTGTCTCTCTCTCTTGCGCATTTGTCAGGTGCCTCCTTTTTTGTCTTTCAGCCTGTCTGTCTCTGTCTCTTTCTCTCTCTCTGTCTCTACGTCTCACTCTGCCCAGTTCTCTTCACAGCTCGATTAGTGTTCTGACATGCTTGGCATTCATCAGTTCCTCGTTAGTATAGTGGTGAGTATCCCTGCCTGTCACGTGGGAGACCGGGGTTCAATTCCCCGACAGGGAGGATGATTTTAATATCTCAAATTTTAAACCTTTAGACAGCTCCTTAAAAACCTCCTTGCAAAAATAGATCAGAAAAAAATCAACTAAAATTATTTTAAAGGATTTACTGTCATATGAAGAACTGTATAACAACTTCCTGCACCAGTTCCTCGTTAGTATAGAGCTCTCTCTCTCTCTCTGTTTCCCTCTCCCTTTTGTGTGGGGCGCGGAGGAGGGAGAGAGTGACAGAGAGAAAGAGATTAACAGGGTTACGGACAAAAAGCGGGGGGTGGGACTGAGCACGACTGTTCTTTCACAGAGACAGCACAGGCACGACGGGCCGAATGGCCTCCTCCTGTGCTGTAAGCTTCTATGAATCCATGAAACTCAGAAAAGCTTATTAAATATGTGACTTACACTTAAACATAGAGAGCAGGCACACATGTCTGTCTGTTTGTGCCTTGTCTCAAACACTGCATAACTACTTCCTCTACCAGGTCCTTGATAGTATAGTGGTGAGGATTCAATTCCCCGACAGGTTCTCTCTGTCTCTCTTTTGTCTCTCTCTCTTTGTGTCTCCCTTTCTCTCTCTCCGTGTCTCTCTCGCTCTTTGTTTCCCTCTCCTTGCTCACTCCTCCCTCTGGGGCTGGTGAATGAGCCCAGGTCTGTTCACAGCGCCATTCTTGCTCTGAGCTTCTGCAGAGAATGCCCAGCAGTGACTTTGGTCAGTTTAGTGGAGTATCCCCGCCTGGTGAGCGGAGTTCTGCGATGGGGCGAAATGCGTCTTTAAGATGTGAAATAGTAATTAAATTGGTTCGTGTTAAAAAGCGAGGGAGGAACATGGAAGAGTGAAACAATGCAAAGGGAGATTGTCTCTTTGAGAATTTTCTTGAGCGGAGACTGTTCAGGGGCTGAGTGCTGTTTTGCTCCAGAGCGATGGATGATTGCGATTTTATCTGAGCAACATTTAAAATTTCACAAACCTAGCAGTTGTGGCCGAGTGGTTAAGGCGATGGACTAGAAATCCATTGGGGTCTCCCCACGCAGGTTTGAATCCTGCTGATGATGATTCCGAGTGTTTTTCATTTCTTAATGTAACCAAATTCCTGGAGGACCGATCCTGAGTTGGGTAGAATTAAATCCCACACTTCTCAACACCTCGAAATTTTTCACTTTTTCATTCATCTGCAAGTTTTCACGAAATATACGGTCGGAAATAGAACAATAATCAGGCAAATCAGGGTTTAAAATAACTTGGTAGGGGTCCATCCTTCCCTGATATGTATACCCTCGCATTTCTTGTATCATCCTTGTAAATCTTCTCTGTACCCCCTCTGTGTCTGTGTGTTTATGTGTGTGTCTCTCTGCGTCGGTTTATGTGTGTGTCTCTCTGTGTCGGTCTGTGGGTGTCTCTGTGTGTGTCTCTCTGTGTTGGTCTGTGTGTGTCTGTCTGTGTGTGTGTCTCTCTGTGTCGGTCTGTGGGTGTCTGTGTGTGTTTATGTGTGTGTGTCTCTCTGTGTCGGTCTGTGGGTCTCTCTGTGTCTGTGTGTCTATGTGTGTGTCTCTCTGTGTCGGTCTATGGGTCTCTCTGTGCCTGTGTGTCTCTCTGTGTCTGTGTGTTTATGTGTGTGTCTCTCTGTGTCGGTCTGTGGGTCTCTTCTCTGTGTCTGTGTGTCTCTCTGTCTATGTGTGTGTCTCTCTGTGTCGGTCTGTGGGTCTCTCTGTGTCTGTGTGTCTTGCTGTGTCTGTGTGTCACTCTGTGTCGGTCTGTGTGTCTCTCTGTGTCTGTGTGTCTCTCTGTGTCGGTATGTGTGTCTCTGCTCTGCTCAACTCTGTGGCAAGGTGGGGCTTGAAGGCCCGATTCTCTCAAAGACAGTCCGCTACCAATTCTAGCACCAGGATGGCCCAGTGGTTAAGGTGTTGGACTTAAAATCAATTGGGTTTATACCCGCGTGGGTTCGAACCCCACTCCTGGTAACTCTTTAATTTAAGATCCATTTCCTTTCATCCTGCTCAGTGACACTCGTTTGTCAACAGCTGATTCTCCAACAAACAATGAGATGTTTATAGACATGGAAAGAAAGATCTCATATGTAATTCTACAAGTCCTATTTTGTCATCTGCTGAATCTGTATTTTTCTCTCACTCTCTCTGTAATTCTCAACTAACAAAGAGAAGGGATCGTGAAATGTTTTTACATCTTTCAGTCTCCACCTCTCTGTCTCACTACCTGTGTCCCTCTCACTCTCTCTTTTTCTCTCTCTCTCTTTCTGTCTCTCTCTGTTGCACATTTGTCATGCGCCTCCTTTTTTGTCTCTCTGCCTGTCTGTCTCTGTCTGTCTCTCTCTGTCTATCTCTGTCTTTCTCTCTCTCTCTGTTTCTCTGTCTCTCTCTCTGTCTTTCTCATTTGTCAAGTTCTGTTCACAGCTCAATGTTTGCTTTGGCAAAGTATCTGTTTCAGTTCCTCATTAGTGTAGTGGGGTGTATCAGTATCTGCCACGCTGGAGACCGGGGTTCTAATTCCCAGAGAGAGAGGATGATTTTAACATTACAAATTTTAAACCTTTGTGCAACTCCTTAAAAAGTTCCTTGGAAAAGTAAAACAGAAAAAAAATCAACTAAAATTATTTTAAGGATTTACTGTCATATGAAGAACTGTATAACAACTTCCTGCACCAGTTCCCCGTTAGTATAGAGCTCTCTCTCTCTCTCTCTCTGTTTCCCTCTCCCTTTTGTGTGGGGCGCGGAGGAGGGAGAGTGTGACAGAGAGAAAGAGATTAACAGGGTTACGGACTGTCTGTCTGTCTCTCTCTTTATCTTTGTCCTCTCTATCTTTGTGTCTCTCTTTCTTTGTCTCTCTCTCTCTGTCACTCTGTCTGTGTGTGTGTCTCTCTCTCTGCCTCTCTCTGTTTCTCTCTCGCTCGCTCCTTGTTTCCCTCTCCTTGCTCACTCCTCCCTCTGGGTCTGGTGAATGAGCCCAGGTCTGTCACTGCGCCATTCTTGCTCTGCGCTTCTGCAGAGACTGCAAAGCAGTGTTTTCTGTCAGTTCCTTGTTTAACATAGTGAAGTATCCCTGCCTGTTACGTGAGAGTCCGTGGTTCAATTTCTGAATGGGATGTAAGCATTTTTTAAGATATTAAATTACAATGATGTATCCTGGTGCAGCTTCAAGTTAAAAAGCTGCAGTGAAAAGTTGAAGAGTGAAAAATAATTAATAATTTTGACCTCCTTTGCTGAATCCTAAACTGCTCCCAATCCTCAAGATTGCTAATTAATCCTTTCTCATTGCATAATAACCCCTCTAAAATTGCCTGATCTCTAGTTGGTTCCTCGACATATTGGTCCTGGAAACCATCCCGTATACACTCTAGGAATTCCTCCTCCACAGTATTGTTACTAATTTGGTTAGCCTAATCTATATGTAGATTAAAGTCACCCTTATTGCACGCGTCTCTAATTTCCTGTCTAATTGTCTCTTTGAGAAGTTTCTTCAATCTGGACTATTTCGGGAGTAAGTGCTCTTATGCTACAGAACGAGTGAAGACTGTTCAGGGACTGACTGCTGTTCTGCTCCAGATCGATGGGATTGCGATTTTATCTGAGCAACATTTAAAGCTTAATAAACTCATTAGTTGTGGCCGAGTGGTTAAGTTGATGGACTAGTAAACCGTTGGGGTTCTCCCTGCGCAGGTTCCAATCCTGCCGAGTACAGTTCCAGCATTTTTCATTTCATCTCAAAATATAACCAAATTCCTGGAGAACTAATCCTGAGTTGGGCAGAATGAAATCCCACACTCTTCAACACCTCGAAGGTTTTCACTTTTTCATTGTGCAAGTATGCACGAATATAGGCTTTAAACTATGTTAAACTAATTTGGCAGGGGTCCATCCTTTCCTGATATGTGTACCCTCACAATTCTGGTATCATCCTTGTAAATCGTCTGTGTGTCTGTCTGTGTCTGCGTGTTTATGTGTGTGTCTCTGTGTCGGTCTGTGTGTCTCTCTGTGTCTGTGTGTCTCTCTGTGTTGGTCTGTGTGTCTCTCTGTGTCGGTCTGTGTGTCTCTGTGTGTCAGATGTTTACAGGTAATCTTTCTAACTGCCATTTATCACACCTCGGCAGAGAGATAATCACAGGAATCAAAGGTGTGAATGGTGTCCAAACAGGTCAGTCAGGAAACATTACATCAAAGAGCAATCTGACATTATTCTCTGACTATATAAGCTGTGTCTTTATGCATTTCTCCACTTCACCTGACGAAGGAGCAGCGCTCCAAAAGCTTGTGATTTCAAATAAAACTGTTGGACTAGAACCTGGTGTTGTGTGATTTCTTACATTTGTTTCTCTCTCTCTCGCTCTTTGTTCCCTCTCTTTGATCAATCCTCCCTCTGGGTTTGGTGAATGAGCCCAGGTCTGTTCACAGCGCCATTCTTGCTCTAATAAATGGGTTGGAATAAACGGGTCGTTTTCCGAGTAGCAGGCAGTGACTAGTGGGGTACCGCAAGGATTGGTCCCTAGGACCCCAGCTGTTCACAATATATATTAATGATCGGGACAAGGGAATTGGATGTAATATCTCCAAATTTGCAGACGACACAAAGCTGGGTGGGAGGGTATGCTGCGAGGAGGATGTCATGAAACTCCAGTACGATTTGGACAGGTTAGGTGATTGGGCAGAAACATGGCAAATGCACTATAATGTGGATAAATGTGAGGTTATCCACTTTGGTGGCAAAAGCAGGAAGGCAGATTATTATTTGAATGGCAATAGATTGGGAGAAGGGGAAGTGCAAAGAGACCTGGGTGTTCTTGTACACCAGTCGCTGAAGGTAAGCATGCAGGTGCAGCAGGCGGTTAAGAAGGCAAATGGTATGTTGGCCTTCGTAGCAAGAGGGTTCGAGTACAGGAACAAGGATGTCTTGCTACAGTTGTGCAGGGCCTTGGTGAGACCGCACCTTGAGTATTGTGTGCAGTTTTGGTCGCCTTATCTGAGGAAGGACGTTCTTGCCATGGAAGGAGTGCAGCGAAGATTCACCAGGCTGATACCTGGGATGGCAGGAATGACGTATGAGGAGAGATTGTGTCAATTGGGTTTATACTCACTGGAGTTTAGAAGATTGAGTGGGGATCTCATCGAAACCTATAAAATTCTGTAAGGCCTGGACAGACTAGATGCTGGAAGGATGTTCCTGATGGTCGGGGAGTCCAGAACCAGGGGTCATAGTCTAAGGATAAGGGGTAGGACATTTAGGACTGAAATGAGAAGGAATTTCTTCACCCAGAGAGTGGTGAATTTGTGGAACTCTCTGCCACAGAGGGCGGTGGAGGCCAGTTCATTAAATATATTCAAGAAAGAGTTGGATATATTTCTTGAGGCTAAAGGGATCAAGGGATATGGGGAGAAGGCAGGGACAGGGTACTGAATTTGGATGATCAGCCATGATCTCATTGAATGGCGGAGCAGGATCGAAGGGCCGAATGGCCTACTCCTGCTCCTATCTTCTATGTTTCTATGTTTCTATGCTCTGCGCTTCTGCAGAGAATGCAAAGCAATGTTTTCTGTCAGTTCCTCGTTTAGCATAGTGAAGTATCCCCACCTATTATGTAAGAGTCCGGGGTTCAATTCCTGACCAGAAAGTAAGCATTTTTTAAGATATCAATCTACAATGATGTATCCTGGTGCAGCTTCAAGTTATAAAGCTGCAGTGAAAAGTTAAAGAGTGAAAAATAATTAATCATTTTGTCCTCCTTTGCTGAATCCTAAACTGCTCCCAATCCTCAGGTTTGCTGCTTTTTCTGGCCAAATTATATGCCCTCTCCTTGGATCTTATGCTAGCCCTAATTTCCCTTGTTAGCCACGGTTGAGTCACCTTTTTTGTTTTATTTTTATGCCAAACAGGGATGAACAAATTCTGTCGTTCATCCATGCGATCTTTAAATGTTTGCCATTGCCTATCCACCGTCAACCCTTTAAGTAACATTCCCCAATTAATCCTAGCCAACTCGTGTCTCATACCATCGTAGTTTCCTTTATTTAAATTCAGGACCCTTGTCTCTGAGTCAACTACTTCACTCTCCATCTTAATGAAGAATTCTATCATATTATGATCGCTCCTCCCCAAGGGGCCTCGCACAACACGATTGCTAATTAATCCTTTCTCATTACATAATACCCCATCTAAAATGGCCTGATCTCTAGTTGGTTCCTCAACATATTGGTCCAGGAAACCATCCTGTATACACTCTAGGAATTCCTCCTCCACAGTATTGTTACTAATTTGGTTAGCCCAATCTCTATGTAGATTAAAGTCACCCATGATAACCGCCGTGCCCTTATTGCACGCATCTCTAATTTCCCATCTAATTGCCTCTTTGAGAAGTTTCTTCAATCTGGACTATTTCAGGAGTAAGTGCTCTTATGCTACAGAACGATGGATGAATTTTCTTGAGCAGAGACTGTTTCGGGACTGACTGCTGTTTTGCTCCAGAGCGATGGATGATTGCAATTTTATCTGAGCAACATTTAAACTTTCCGAAAGCCAGTAGTCGTGGCTGAGTGGTTAAGACGATGGACTAGAAATCCATTGGGGTCTCCCCGCACAGGTTTGAATCCTGCTGGCTATGGTTCCAGCATTTTTCATTTCATTTCAAAATGTAACCAAACCCCTGGAGAACTAAACTAGTACGATAGCAAAATAACTGCAGATGCTGGAAATCCGAAATAACAACAGAAAGTGCTGGAAAAACTCAGCAGGCCAAGCAACATCCATGGAGAGAAAATAGTCCTGAGTTCGGCGGAATTAAATCCCCACTTTTCAACACCTCGAACTTTTTTCACTTTTTCATTGATCTGCAAGTATGCACGAAATATCCGATCGGAAATAGAACAACAATCAGACAAATCAGGGTATAAACTAATTTGGCAAGAGTCCATCCTTTCCTGATGTATACCGTCGCATTTTTGGTATCATACTTGTAACTCTTCTCTGTACCCTCTCTATGTCTGTGTGTCTCGCTGTGTCTGTGTGTGTCTGTGTGTTTATGTGTGTGTCTCTCTGTGTCGGTCTGTGTGTCTCTCTCTGCTCTGTGGCAAGGTGGAGTTTGAAGGCCCGATTCTCACAGAGACAGTCCACAAGCAATCCCAGCACCAGGATGGCCAAGTGGTCGAGGTGTTGGACTTAAGATCCAATGGGTTTATACCCATGTGTGTTCCAACCCCACTCCTGGTAACTCTTTAATTTAAGATCCATTTCCTTTCATCCTGCACAACGACAATCGTTTGTCATCAGCTGATTCTCCAACAAACAATGAGATGTTTATAGATATGTAAAGGAAGATCTCATATATAATTCTTAAAGTGCTATTTTGGCATCTGGTGAACCTGCATTTTTCTCTCACTCTCTCTGTCACTCTCAACTAACAAAGAGAAGAGATCGTGAAATGTTTTTACATCTTTCAGTCTCCACCTCTCTCTGTCTCACTATCTGTGTCCCTCTCATTCTCTCACTCTCTCTTTTTCTCTCTCTCTCTTTCTGTCTTTCTCTGTTGCACATTTGTCATGCGCCTCCTTTTTTGTCTCTCTACCTGTCTGTCTCTGTCTGTCTCTCTCTTTGTCTGTCTCTCTCTGTCTATCTCTCTCTGTGTGGCTCTCTGTTTGTTTCTCTCTCTGTGTCTCTCTCTGTCTTTCTCATTTGTCAAGTTCTGTTCACAGCTCGATTCTTGCTCTGACAGATTCTCTATGTGTCAGTTCCTCGTTAGTATAGTGGTGAGTATCCCCACCTGTCACGCCAGAGACCGGGGTTCAATTCTCTAACCGGGAGGATGATTTTAACAATCCAAATTTTGAACCTTTGGCCAACTCCTTAAAAAGTTCCTTGGAAAAGAAGAACAGAAAAAAAATCAACTAAAATAATTTTGAAAGATTTACTGTCATATGAAGAACTGTATAACAACTTCCTGCACCAGTTCCTCATTAGTATAGAACTCTCTCTCTCTCTGTTTCCCGCTCCCTTTTGTGTGGGGCGTGGAAGAGGGAGAGAGCGACAGAGATAAAGAGATTAACAGGGTTACGAACTGTCTGTCTGTCTCTCTTTATCTTTGTCCTCTCTATCTTTGTCTCTCTCTTTCTTTGTCTCTCTCTTTCTCACTCTGTCTGTGTGTCTCTCTCTCTCTGCCTCTCTCTGTTCCTCTCTCGTGATGTGGAGATGCCGGTGTTGGACTGGGGTGGACAAATGTAAGAAGTCACACAACACCAGGTTATAGTCCAACAGCTTTATTTGAAATCACAAGCTTTCGGAGCTGTGTCCTTATGCATCTCTCCACTTCACCTGATGAAGGAGCAGCGCTCCGAAAGCTTGTGATTTCAAATAAAGCTGTTGGACTATAACCTGGTGTTGTGCGACTTCTTACATTTGTTTCTCTCTCTCTCACTCTGTCTGTGTGTCTCTCTCTCTGCCTCCCTCTGTCTCTCTGTCGCTCGCTCTTTGATTCCCTCTCCTTGATCAATCCTCCCTCTGGGTCTGCTGAATGAGCCCAGGTCTGTTCACAACACCATTCTTGTTCTGCGCTTCAGCAGAGACTGCAAAGCAGTGTTTTCTGTCGGTTCCTCGTTTAACATAGTGAAGTATCCCTGCTTGTTACGTGGGAGACAGGGGTTCATTTCCCCAACGGGTAGTAAGCATTTTTTAAGGTATCAATCTACATTGATGTATCCTGGTGCAGCTTCAAGTTAAAAAGCTGCAGTGAAAAGTTGAAGAGTGAAAAATAATTAATAATTTTGTCCTCCTTTGCTGAATCCTAAACTGCTCCCAATCCTCAGGTTTTCTGCTTTTTCTGGCCAATTGATATGTCCTCTGCTTGGATCTTATGCTAGCCCTAATTTCCCTTGTTAGCCACGGTTGAGTCACCTTTTTCGTTTTAATTTTATGCCAAACAGGGATGAACAAATTCTGTAGTTCATCCATGTGATCTTTAAATGTTTGCCATTGCCTATCCACCGTCAACCCTTTGAGTTACATTCCCCAATCAATCCTACCCAACTCGTGTCTCATACCATCATAGTTTCCTTTATTTAAATTCATTACCCTAGTCTCTGAGTCAACTATTTCACTCACCATCTTAATGAAGAATTCCATCATATTATGATCGCTCCTCCCCAAGGGGCCTCGCACAACAAGATTGCTAATTAATCCGTTCTCATTACATAATACCCAGTCTAAAATGGCCTGATCTCTAGTTGGTTCCTCGACATATTGGTCCTGGAAACCATCCCGTATACACTCTAGGAATTCCTCCTCCACAGAATTGTTACTAATTTGGTTAGCCCAATCTATATGTAGATTAAAGTCACCCATGATAACCACTGTGCCCTTATTGCACGCATCTCTAATTTCCCATCTAATTGTCTCTTTGAGAAGTTTCTTCAATCTGGACTATTTCGGGAGTAAGTGCTCTTATGCTACAGAACGATGGATGAATTTTCTTGAGCGGAGACTGTTCCGGGACTGACTGCTGTTTTGCTCCAGAGCGATGGGATTCCGATTTTATCTGAGCAACATTTAAAGCTCGACAGACCCAGTAGCCGTGGCTGAGTGGTTCAGGCGATGGACTAGAAATCCATTGGGGTCTCTGATGCGCTATCAATTACTCAAAAGACTGAGGTTAAGCGAGTAACTAACAGGCTTTTATTAACAAGAGAATGAAGGTGTGCCTCGAGTGGTCGACCGGTCCAGAATGCAGAGGGACTGTGGAGCAGTCACCTTTATACCTGGACTCGTGGGAGGAGTCAGCCGAGGCATGTACAGACATGTACACAGTGGAATACAAACAGTGGTTTACCACATTCACCCCTTGTTTAAAAATGAGTCCGGCGGGGTGAAGTGTATTAAAAGTTAGTGTATTGGAGTCTCTCCGGAGGTCTTGTCTGCCGCTGTGATCGATGTGGCGACGGCAGGGGTAGTGAAGCTTCCGGCGTCGAGTCCCGCGTAGGCTGGGGCACTGGTGTGTAGTCCTCGTGGGTGTCGAGCGGGTCGCGGGGCCCAGGCGTGCCGTCTGCTGGGGCTGGATATTGGGTCGTGGGGGGGGGTGGTAGTGGGTAGTGGGTTACTGCGGCCCCCGAGGGTGTGAGGTCTCGTATGGAGACTGTGTCCTCCCGCCCGTCCGGGTATGCAATGTAAGCATACTGGGGGTTGGCGTGGAGGAGGTCGACCCTCTCGACCAGGGGGTCCGTTTTATGGGTCCTCACGTGTCTTCTCAGTAGGACCGGCCCTGGGGATGTCAGCCATGGCAGTAGCGATGTCCCCAATGTGGACTTCCTTGGGAAGACAAACATTTTCTCATGAGGGGTGGCGTTAGTGGCAGTGCAGAGCAGTGACCGAATAGAGTGGAGCGCATCGGGGAGCACCTCCTGCCAGCGGGAGGTCGGAAGGCCCCTAGACTTTAAGGCTAGCAGGGCGGCCTTCCAAACTGTCGCATTCTCTCTTTCCACCTGTCCGTTCCCCCGGGGGTTGTAACTGGTGGTCCTGCTTATGACAATACCCCTAGCGAGCAGGTACTGGCGGAGTTCGTCGCTCATAAACGATGAGCCCCAGTCGCTATGGATATAGCTGGGGAAACCAAACAGGGTGAAGAGGTCGTTCAGACATTTAATGACCGTGGCACTGGCCATGTCCGGGCAGGTGATGGCGAATGGGAAACGGGAGTACTCATCAATAATGTTGAGGAAGTACACATTGCGGTTGGAGGAGGGGAGAGGCCCTTTAAAATCAACGCTCAGGCGCTCGAAGGGGCGAGTGGCTTTTATCAGGTGAGCCCTGTCTGGTCTATAGAAGTGCGGTTTGCACTCAGCGCAGACTTGGCAGTTCCTGGTCATGGTCCTGACCTCCTCAATGGAGTAAGGCAGGTTGCGGGCCTTGATGAAGTGGAAGAACCTGGTGACCCCCGGGTGGCAGAGGTCATTGTGGAGGGCCCGCAGTCTATCGATCTGCACGCTTCGCGCAGGTGCCACGCGATAGAGCATCCGGGGGTTCATTGAGCTTCCCGGGCCGGTACAAGATCTCGTAATTGTAGGTGGAAAGTTCGATTCTCCACCTCAAGATCGTGTCGTTTTTGATTTTGCCCCTCTGCTTGTTGTTAAACATAAAAGCAACTGAACGCTGGTCAGTGAGCAGGGTAAATCGTTTTCCGGCCAGGTAGTGCCTCCAATGACGCACAGCCTCCACAACAGCCTGGGCCTCCTCAACAGCGGAGTGTCTGGTCTCCGGGCCCTGGAGGGTTCGTGAAAAGAAGGCCACGGGTCTCCCCACCTGATTAAGGGTAGCGGCCAGGGCAAAGTCAGATGCGTCGCTTTCCACCTGGAAGGGGATGGATTTGTCCACTGCGTGCATGGTGGCTTTGGCAATGTCTTCCTTGATACGCTGGAAGGCTAAGCGGGCCTCTGCCATCACGGGAAAAGAGGTGGACTTGATCAGCGGACGGGCCTTGTCCACATAGTAGGGGACCCACTGGGCGTAATAGGAGAAAAACCCTAGGCACCTCTTCAGGGCCTTGAGGCAGTGGGGCAGTGGGAGTTCCATAAGGGGACGCATCCGGTCGGGGTCGGGACCGACGACTCCGTGTTCCACAACACAGTCAAGGATGGCGAGGCGGGTTGTGCGGAATATGCACTTCTCCTTGTTATATGTCAGGTTCAGGAGTTGGGCGGTGCAGAGGAATTTTTCGAGGTTTGCGTCATGGTCCTGCAATTCACGGCCGCAGATGGTCACATTGTCCAGATATGGGAAAGTGGCCTGCAACGCATTTTGATTGACCATCCGGTCCATCTCCCTTTGGAAGATGGAGACCCCGTTGGTGACGCTGAAGGGAACCCTAAGGAAGTGGTAGAGGCGGCCGTTTTGCCTCAAAGGCAGTATACTGGTGGTCCTCAGGGCAGATAGGGAGCTGGTGGTATGCTGATTTCAGGTCAATGGTCGAGAAGACGCGGTACTGCGTGATCTGGTTGACCATATCAGCTATGCGGGGGATTGGGTAAGCGTCCAGCAGGGTGTCGCGATTTATTGTCTGGCTGTAGTCGATGACCAGGCGCTGCTTCTCGCCGGTCTTAACGACCACAACCTGGGCTCGCTAGGGGCTGGTGCTGCCCTCAATAATCCCCTCCTTCAGGAGCCGCTCCACTTCGGTTTTAATGAAAACCCTGTCCCCGGCACTGTATCGCCTGCTCTTTGTGGTGATGGGCTTACAGTCGGGGGTGAGGTTAGCAAACAGTGGGGGGGGCGGGGTGACTCTGAGTGTGGAGAGGTTGCACCTGGTGCGCGGCGGGCAATTTTGAAGCTGCTGGCTGCGGACTGTGAGTGGGGGGAGGGGTCCACCGTACGCCATCGTAACACTTTTAAGGTGGCACTGAAAATCTAACCCCAGTAGAATGGCAGTGCAGAGGTGGGGTAGGACCAGAAGTTAAAAATTATCATACACAGTCCCGTCTACTAAGAGTGTCACCACGCAGTAGCCGCCAATGTCCGCCGACTGGGTCTCGGAGGCCATAGAAATCCGCTGGTGTGCAGCCTGGACTGGGAGAGAGCAACGCCACACCATGTCGGGGTGGATGAAGCTCTCCGTGCTCCCAGAGTCAAAAAAGCAGATTGTTTCGTGACCATTTACCTTAATGTCCATTGTGGACCGGGCCAGTTGGTGCGGTCTCGCTTGGTCCAGCGTAACGGAGGCCAGCGTAGGCGTCGGTGTGTCGCTGTGGGTATCAGATGAGGCGGTGTTGGGGGCCTGCTGCGTCCCGGCTGTCGTCCAAGTTGGCGGCGTCCATGATCCCCATGTGGCTGGAGGCGTCCAAAATGGCTGCTGTTCCGGTGGTTCGCACATGGCTGGGGAGGCCCAAGATGGCGGCCCACACGGCCCATACGCGGCACTGCTGGGGTTCGGGGTGGCTTTGGCTCTGCAGACGCTGGCGTAGTGTCCCTTCTTCCCGCAGCCCGAGCAGATCGCATTTTTCGCCGGGCAGCGCGCTCTGGGGTGTTTGGCCTGGCCACAGAAGTAGCATTTCTGGCCTTGGGACACTGCTGTCTGGCCTTGGGGCACCGCTGCGGTAGTTGGCCCATTGCTGGGATGTGGCTGGGGTGGCACGGCGCTATGAGACGGTCCTACCGTGTCCCAGGCTGTCGTTCCCCGCGGCGTCCACGGTGCAGAGGAGTAGGCATCCATGCCCCGGTAGGCTGCGTCCAATGATAGTGCGAGTTCAGAGGCCTTGTTGAGGTCGAGGTCACTCTGCTCCAACAGTCGCTGTCGGGTGTAATTGGACCTGTGGCCCGCTACAAAAGCATCCCAGATAAGTTCCTCTGTGTACACGGCGGCCTTTACATCCTTACAGCCACAGGCCCGGCCAAGCACAGACAGTGCCTGAAGGTATTCCTCGGTCGATTCCCCAGGTTGTTGTTTACGACTCCCCAGGAGGTGCCTAGCGTACACTTCGTTCACTGGGCGCGTGTACTGGTCCTTGAGGAGCTTGATAGCATCCGCGTACGAGGTCGCGTCCTGGATGACCAAGTACGCTCGGTGGTTCACTTTGGAGGTCAGGACATCCAGTTTGTCCTCGTCCGATTTGACCGTTGCAGCGGAGGCGATCAGGAATTTTTCAAAGCACCTAAGCCAGTGAGTAAACTTGGTGGATGCGTCCGCCTCCCGATGGTCTAAGTCCAGGCATGCTGGTGTGAGGATCTTCTCCATTATAAAAATCTTGTTAATAAAATTGATGCGCTATCAATTACTCAAAAGACTGAGGTTAAGTGAGTAACTAACAGGCTTTTATTAACAAGAGAATGAAGGTGTGCCTCGAGTGGTCGACCGGTCCAGAATACAGAGGGACTGTGGAGCAGTCACCTTTATACCTGGACTCGTGGGAGGAGTCAGCCAAGGCATGTACAGACATGTACACAGTGGAATACAAACAGTGGTTTATTGAGAAGTTTCTTCAATCTGGACTATTTCGGGAGAAAGTGCTCTTATGCTACAGAACGATGGATGAATTTTCTTGAGCGGAGACTGTTTCGGGACTGACTGCTGTTTTGCTCCAGAGCGATGGGATTGCGATTTTATCTGAGCAACATTTAAAGCTCGACAGACCCAGTAGCCGTGGCTGAGTGGTTCAGGCGATGGACTAGAAATCCATTGGGGTCTTCTCGCACAGGTTTGAATGCAGCTGACTACGGTTCCAGCATTTTTTATCCCATTTCATTTCAAAATGTAACCAAACCCCTGGAGAACTAAACACTAGTATGAAAGTAAAATACTGCAGATGCTGGAAATCCGAAATAACAACAGAAAGTGCTGGAAAAACTCAGCAGGCCAGGCAACATCCATGGAGAGAAAATAGTCCTGAGTTCGGCGGTATTAAATCCCACACTTTTCAACACCTTGAACTTTTTCACTTTTTCATTTGTCTGCAAGTATGCACGAAATATACGGTCGGAAATAGAAAAACAATCAGACAAATCAATGTATAAACTAATTCGGCAGGGGTCCATCCTTTCCTGATATGTATACCCTCGCATTTCTGGTATCATCCTTGTAAATCTTCTCTGTACCCTCTCTGTGTCTCTGTGTCTGTCTGTGTCTGTGTGTCTATGTGTGTGTCTCTCTGTGTCTGTGTGTCTCTCTGTGTCTGTGTGTCTATGTGTGAGTCTCTCTGTGTGTCTCTCTCTGCTCTGCTCAACTCTGTGGCAAGGTGGAGCTTAAAGTCCCGATTCTCACAAAGGCAGTCCACAAACAATCCCAGCACCAGGATGGCCGAGTGGTTAAGGCGTTGGACTTAAGATCCAATGGGTTTATACCCACGTGGGTTCGAACCCCACTCCTGGTAAACTCTTTAATTTAAGATCCATTTCCTTTCATCCTGCTCAGCGACATTCGTTTGTCATCAGCTGATTCACCAACAAACAATGAGATGTTTATAGATATGGAAAAAAATATCTCATATCTAATTCTTCAAGTCCTATTTTGGCATCTGCTGTACCTGCATTTTTCTCTCACTCTCTCTGTCACTCTGAACTAACAAAGAGAAGAGATCGTGAAATGTTTTTACATCTTTCAGTCTCCACCTCTGTCTCACTATCTGTGTCCCTCTCATTCTCTCACTCTCTCTTTGTCTCTGTCTCTGTCTCTCTCTGTTGCACATTTGTCATACGCCTCCTTTTTTGTCTCTCTATCTGTCTGTCTCTGTCTCTTTCTGTCTGCCTCTCTCTCTGTCTAACTCTCTCTGTATGGCTCTCTGTCTTCCTCTGTCTGTTTCTCTCTGTCTGTCTGTTTCTCTCTGCCTGTCTCTCTGTCTCTCTCTCTCTCTTTGTCTGTCCAATTCCAATTCCAATTAAAATGCTTTATTGGCATGAAAGTTTACAGAGAACCATATTGCCAAAGCTTACATAGCAAAAAGGTACAGTTTTCCAACATTCTGTAGGTGTCAATCGATTTGACATTTGTTGGGTACATACAATATTACTTTTAAACAATATTAATTTTAAACAGTCTTTGTACTTCATTTGGTACGTTCAATATTAATTTTAAACAGTCTTAATTTTAAACAGTCCTCAGGTTGTGACATGTTGTTACATATTTGGCCCCAAGGTATGGTCTGTCTCCTTCTCCTAGGACTAATCTCAATTTTGACAGATCATCCAATTCCTTGAAATCTGGGGTTGTTTGGCTTAGCTTGTTGAATAATATGTTTCTTGATGTGTTGAATTTTTCGCATTTTAGGAGGAAATGCATTTCTGTTTCAACCTCGCCAGCCAGACATTGATCGCATATTCTATTCTCTCTAGGCTGCCAGGATTTCTTGTATCTGCCTTTTTCAATTTCCAGTTGGTGGTCGCTTAGTCTGTACCTGGTGAGGGTCTGTCTCTGTTTTGTGTCTCTGATGGTCGTGAGGTAGTCTGCCAGTTTATATTCTCTTTTTAGGGCCCGGTAACATTCTAATCTGCTTTGGCTTTCGGTTATTTTGTTCCAATGTTCCAGGTAGGTTTCTTTGCATTTTTTAATGATTTGGTTCACTCGGATTGGTGTTTGGGCGGCTGTGTTGGTCTGGGGCTGGTCAGGGTCCGGCTGAGTACTTAGTTTCCGTAGCAGCTGACTCAGGGGACTCTTTTCTGGGTTTAGCTCTTGGGTCTGAAAGGCTTTGAAATGAAGGGTGTCTGGGGAGCTAGATTTGAGGTGATTTAGGAAGTTTAGTGCTCGTTTTTGGATGTTTATTATCAGTGGGTATCTGCCTAGTTCGGCTCTGCATGCATTTGTTGGCGTTTTCCTTTGGGTGCGAAGGATGCTTCGGCAGAATTCTGCATGTAGGGCTTCTATTGTATGTTTTTCCCATTTAGTGTAGCTTTGGTGATTTAGCGGGCCCCATACTTCACTACCGTACAGTGCAATGGGTAGGATTATGCTGTCAAATATTTTGAGCCAGATTTTGATTGGGATTTGGATGTTGTAGAATTTTCTTTTTATTGCATATAGGGCTCTTCGGGCTTTTTCTTTTAGTGCATCTGTCTCTCTTTGTCTGTCTTTCTCTGTCTGTCTCTCTCCATATGGCTCTCTGTCTTTCTCTGTCTGTTTCTCTCTGTCTTTCTCTGTCTGTTTCTCTCTGTCTCTCTCTCTGTCTCTGTCTGTCTCTCGCTGTCTGTTTCTGTCTGTCTCTCTCTGTATGGCTCACTGTCTTTCTCTGTCTGTTTCTCTCTGTCTGCCTCTCTGTCTCTCTCTCTGTCTCTCTCTCTTTGTCTGTCTCTCTCTGTCTGTCTCTCTCTGTCTGTTTCTGTCTGTCTCTCTCTGTAAGGCTCACTGTCTTTCTCTGTCTGTTTCTCTCTGTCTGTTTCTCTCTGTCTGTCTCTGTCTGACTGTCTCTCTCTCTCTCTCTTTGTCTGTCTCTGTCTTTGTCCCTGTCTGTCTCTGTCAATCTCTCTCTGTCTTTCTCATTTGTCAAGCTCTGCTCACAGCTCGATTCTTACTCTGACAGAATTTGTATGTGTTAATTCCTCGTTAGTGTAGTGGTGAGTATCCCTGCCTGGCGTATGGGAGACTGGGGTTCAATTCCCTGTTGGGGAGAAATCATATTTAGCATCTTGAAATTTTAAACCTTTGGCCAACTCCTTAAAAACGTCCTTGGAAAAATAGAACAGAAATAAATCAACTAAAATAATTTTGAAAGATTTACTGGCATACGAAGAACTGTATAACCACTTCCTGCACCAGTTCCTCGTTAGTATAGAGCTCTCTCTCTCTCTGTTTCCCTCTCCCTTTTGTGTGGGGCGCTGAGGAGGGAGAGAGTGACAGAGAGAAAGAGATTAACCGGGTTACGGACTGTCTGTCTCTCTGTCTCTCTTTGTCCTCTCTATCTATGTGTCTCTCTTTGTCGCTCTCTCTCTCTCTCTGTCTGTGTGTCTCTCTCTCTGCCTCTCTCCGTGTCTCTCTCGCTCTTTGTTTCCCTCTCCTTGCTCACTCCTCCCTCTGGGGCTGGTGAATGAGCCCAGGTCTGTTCACAGTGCCATTCTTGTTCTGCGCTTCTGCAGAGAACGCCCAGCAGTGACTTTCGCCAGTTCCTCGTTAAATATAGTGAAGTATTCCCGCCTGTTAAGTGGGAGGCTGGGGTTCAGTTCCCGAATCGGAAGTAAGCATTACTAAGATATCGATCTGTAATGATGTATTCTGGTGTAGATTCAAGTTAAAAAGCTGCAGTGAAAAAATGAGAAGTAAAAATTGCGAGAGGGTATTGTCACTTTGAGAAGTTTCTTCAATATACTATTTCTGGAGTAAGTGCTGTTATTCTACAGAGCCATAGAAGATAGGAGCAGGAGTAGGCCATTCGGCCCCTCGATCCTGCTCCGCCATTCAATGTGATCATGGCTGATCATCCAAATTCAGGGCACCGTCCCTGCCTTCTCCCCATATCCCGTTTGCCTTAAGAAATATATCTAACTCCTTCTTGAATATATTTAATGAATTGCCCTCAACTGCCTTCTGTGGTAGAGAATTCCACAGGTTCACCACTCTCTGGGTGGAGAAATTCTTCCTCATCTCTGTCCTAAATGGCTTACCCCTTATCCTTAGACTGTGACCCCTGGTTCTGGACTCCCCCCACCATCGGAAACATCCTTCCTGCATCTAGTCCTGTTAGAATTTTATAAGCTTCAATGAGATCCCCTCTCATTCTTCTAAACTCCAGCGAATATAAGCCCAATTGACCCAATCTCTCCTCATATGTCATTCCTGCCATCCCAGGTATCAGTCTAGTGAATCTTCGCTGCACTCCCTCCATGGCAAGATCATCCTTGAGGGTTTAAACTAAAATGGCAGGGGGTTGGGAACCTGAGCAGGGAGACAGAGGAAAGGGAAACAAGGATAAAAGCAAAAGATAGGAAGGAGAAAAATAAAAGTGGCAGTCAGAGAAATCAACGGTTTAAATCAAACATGGCCACAGTAAATAATAATTCTAATCGGTCTAAGAGCATTAAAAAAACAAGCCTGAAGGCTTTGTGTCTTAATGCGAGGAGCATTTGTAATCAGTTGGATGAATTGGCTGCGCAAATAGAAGTAAACAAAGACGATTTGGTTGGGATTACGGAAACGTGGCTCAAGGAAGGCCAGGACTGGGAAGTCAACATCCAGGGGTATTCGATATTCAGGAAAGATAGGCAAAAAGGAAAGGGAGGTGGGGTAGCATTACTGGTTAAAGAAGGGATTAACACAATTGTAATGAAGGATATTAGCTCTGATCAGGTGGAATCTGTATGGGTAGAATTGAGAAATACTAAGGGGAAAAAAACTTTAGTGGGAGTGGTTTATAGACCTCCAAACAGTAAGGCAGAGGTTGGGGATGGCATTAAAAGAGAAATTAAAGAAGCGTGCAATAAGGGGACAGCAGTCATCATGGGTGACTTTAATCTACATATAGATTGGGCCAACCAAATGAGTAACAATACTGTGGAGGAGGAATTCCTGGAGTGTTTACGGGATGGTTTCCTGGACTAATATGTCGAGGAACCAACCAGAGATCAGGCCATTTTAGACTGGGTATTATGTAACGAGAAAGGATTAATTAGCAATCTTGTTGTAAGAGGCCCCTTGGGTCGGAGCGATCGTAATATGATCGAATTCTTCATTAAGATGGAGAAAGAAGTAGTTGACTCGGAGACTAGGGTCCTCAATTTAAATAAAGGAAACTATGATGGTCTGAGGAGCGAGTTGGGTAGGATTGATTGGGGAATGGCACTCAAAGGCTTGACGGTGGATAGGCAATGGCAAACATTCAAAGACTGAATGGATGAACTACAGAATTTGTTCATCCCAGTTTGGCATAAAAATAAAACAAAAAAGGTGACCCAACCGTGGCTAACAAGGGAAATTAGTGATAGCATAAGGTCCAAGGAGAGGACATATAAATTGGCCAGAAAAAGCAATAATCCTGAGGATTGGGAGCAGTTTAGGATTCAACAAAGGAGGACAAAGGGATTAATTAAGAAAGGGAAAATAGAATATGAGAGTAAGCTTGCAGAGAACATAAAAACTGACTGTAAAAGCTTTTATAGATATGTGAAGAGAAAAGGATTGGTGAAGTCAAGCGTAGGTCCCTTGCAGTCAGAATAGGGGGAATTTATAATGGGGAACAAAGAAATGGCAGACCAACTAAATACATATTTTGGTTCTGTCTTCACAAAGGAGGACACAAATAACCTCCCAGAGATGCCGGGGAACATAGGGTCTGATGAAAGGGTGGAACTGAAAGAAATCAGTATTTGTAGGGAAATGGTGTTAGGAAAATTGATGGGACTGAAGGCCGATAAATCCCCAGGGCCTGATAACCTACATCCCAGGGTACTTAAGGAAGTGGCCACAGAAATACTAGATGCATTGCTGGTCATCTTCCAGAACTCAATAGACTCTGGAACGGTACCCATGGATTGGTGGGTAGCTAATGTTACCCCACTATTCAAAAAAGGTGGTAGAGAAAAGGCGGGGAATTATAGACTGGTAAGCTTGACATCGGTAGTGGGGAAAATGCTAGAGTCCATTATAAAAGATGTAATAGCAGAGCACTTGGAAAGCAGTGACTGGATCGGACAAAGTCAACATGGATTTACAAAAGGTAAATCATGCTTGACTAATCTATTGGAATTTTTTGAGGATGTAACTGGTAAAATAGATAAGGGAGAACCAGTGGATGTGGTGTATTTGGACTTTCAGAAGGCTTTCGATAAGTTTCCGCATAAGAGATTAGCGTGCAAAATTAAGGCACATGGGATTGGGGGCAAGGTACTGACTTGGATAGAGAACTGGTTGGCGGACAGAAAGCAAAGAGTTGGAATAAATGGGTTGTTTTCCGAGTGGCAGGCAGTGACTAGTGGGGTACCGCAAGGATCGTTCCTAGGACCCCAGCTGTTCACAATATATATTAATGATCTGGACGAGGGAATTGGATGTAATATCTCCAAATTTGAGACGACACAAAGCTGGGGGGAAGGGTATGCTGTGAGGAGGATGTCGTGAAACCCCAGCACGATTTGGACAGGTTGGGTGATTGGGCAGAAACATGGCAAATGCACTATAATGTGGATAAATGTGAGGTTATCCACTTTGGTGACAAAAACAGGAAGGCAGATTATTATTTGAATGGTAATAGATTGGGAGAAGGGGAAGTGCAAAGAGACCTGGGTGTTCTTGTACACCAGTCGCTGAAGGTAAGCATGCAGGTGCAGCAGGCGGTTAAGAAGGCAAGTGGTATGTTGGCCTTTGTAGCAAGAGGGTTTGAGTACAAGAACAAGGATGTCTTGCTGCAGTTGTATAGGGCCTTGGTGAGACCACACCTTGAGTATTGTGTGCAGTTTTGGACACCTTACCTGAGGAAGGACGTTCTTGCCATGGAAGGAGTGCAGCGAAGATTCACCAGGCTGATACCTGGGATGGCAGGAATGACATTTGAGGAGAGATTGTGTCGATTGGGCTTATACTCACTGGAGTTTAGAAGATTGAGAGGGGATCTCATCGAAACCTATAAAATTCTGTCAGGCCTGGACAGGCTAGATGCAGGAAGGGTGTTTCTGATGGCCGGGGAGTCCAGAACCAGGGGTCATAGTCTAAGGATAAGGGGTAAGCCATTTAGGACTGAAATGAGGAGGAATTTCTTCACCCAGAGAGTGGTGAACCTGTGGAATTCTCTGCCACAGAGGGCGGTGGAGGCCAGTTCATTAAATATATTCAAGAAAGAGTTGGATATATTTCTTAAGGCTAAAGGGATCAAGGGATATGGGGAGAAGGCAGGGACCGGGTACTGAACATGAATGATCAGCCATGATCTCATTGAATGGCAGAGCAGGCTCGAGGGGCCGAATGGCCTACTCCTGCTCCTATCTTGTTTGTATCTATGTATCCTTCCTCAGATAAGGCGACCAAAACTGCACACAATACTCAAGATGTGCTCTCACCAAGGCCCTGTACAACTGCAGCAAGACATCCTTGATCCTGTACTCTAATCTACTCACTATGAAGGCCAACATACCATTTGCCTTCTTAACCGCCTGCTGCACCTGCATGCTTACCTTCTGCGACTGGTGCACAAGGACACCCAGGTCTCATTGCACTTCCCCTTCTCCCAATCTATTGCCATTCAGATAATAATCTGCCTTCCTGTTTTTGCCACCAAAGTGGATAACCTCGCATTTTTCCACATTATACTGCATCTGCCATGCATCTGCCCAATCACCCAACCTGTCCAAATCATACTGGAGTTTCTCTGCATCCTCCTCACAGCACACTCACCCACCCAGCTTTGTGTCGTCTGCAAACTTTGAGATATTGCATCTAGTTCCCTTGTCTAGATCATTAATATATATTGTGACTAGCTGGGGTCCTAGCACCAATCCCTGCGGTACCCCACTAGTCACTGCCTGCCACTCGGAAAAAGACCCATTTATTCCAACTCTTTGCTTCCTGTCTGCCAACCAGTTCTCTATCCAAGTCAGTACCTTATCCCCAACCCCATGTGCTTCAAATTTGCACGCTAATCTCTTATGCGGGACCTTATCGAAAGCCTTCTGAAAGTCCAAATACACCACATCCACTGGTTCTCCCTTATCTATTTTACCAGTTACATCCTCAAAAAATTCCAGTAGATTAGTCAAGCATGATTTACCTTTTGTTAACCCATGTTGACTTTGTCCGATCCTGTCACTGTTATATAAAGAGATTGAAGAAGCTGGGGGTTGTTCATGACATAAGAACATAAGAAATAGGAGCAGGAGCAGGCCATTCGGCCCCTCGGGCCTGCTCTGCCATTTAATGAGATCATGTCTGATCCAATTTTGGCCTCAACTCCTGATGCGCTATCAATTACTCATAAAAGACTGAGACTTAAGAGAGTAACTAAAGGCTTTTATTAACAAAAGAATGAAGGTCTGCCTCGAGTGGTCGACCGGTCCAGAAATACAAAGGGCTGGGGAGCAGTCACCTTTATACTAGGACTTGTGGGAGGTGTCAGCCGAGGCATGTCCAGGCATGTACACAGTGGAATACAAACAGTGGTTTACCACATTCACCCCTTGTTTAAAATTGAGTCCGGCGGGGTGAAGTGTATTAAAAGTTAGTGTATTGGAGTCTCTCCGGAGGTCTTGTCTGCCGCTGTGATCGGCGTGGCGATGGCAGGGGTAGTGGAGCTTTCGGCGTCGAGTCCTGCATAGGCTGTGGCACAGGCGTGTCGTCCTCGTAGATGTCGAGCGGGTCGCGGGGCCCAGGCCTGCCGTCTGCTGGGGCTGGATATCGGGTCGGGGGGGGGGTGGTAGTGAGTAGTGGGTTACTGCGGCCCCCGAGGGTGCAAGGTCTCTTATGGAGACTGTGTCCTCCCGCCCGTCCGGGTATGCAATGTAAGCATACTGGGGGTTGGCGTGGAGGAGGTCGACCCTCTCGACCAGGGGGTCCATTTTATGGGTCCTCACGTGTCTTCTCAGTAGGACCGGCCCTGGGGACGTCAGCCATGGCGGTAGCGATGTCCCCGATGTGGACTTCCTTGGGAAGACAAACATTTTCTCATGAGGGGTGGCGTTAGTGGCAGTGCAGAGCAGTGACCGAATAGAGTGGAGCGCATCGGGGAGCACATCCTGCCAGCGGGAGGTTGGGAGGCCCCTAGACTTTAAGGCTAGCAGGGCGGCCTTCCAAACTGTCGCATTTTCTCTTTCCACCTGTCCGTTCCCCCGGGGGTTGTAACTGGTGGTCCTGCTTGTGGCAATACCCCTAGTTAGCAGGTACTGATGGAGTTCGTCGCTCATAAACGATGAGCCCCGGTCGCTATGGATATAGCTGGGGAAACCGAACAGGGTGAAGAGGTCGTTCAGACATTTAATGACCGTGGCAATGGTCATGTCCGGGCAGGGGATGGCGAACGGGAAACGGGAGTACTCATCAATAATATTGAGGAAGTACACATTGCGGTCGGAGGAGGGGAGAGGCCCTTTAAAGTCAACGCTCAGGCGCTTGAAAGGGCGAGTGGCTTTTATCAGGTGGGCTCTGTCTGGTCTATAAAAGTGCGGTTTGCACTCAGCGCAGACTTGGCAGTTCTTGGTCATGGTCCTGACCTCCTCAATGGAGTAAGGCAGGTTGCGGGCCTTGATGAAGTGGAAGAACCTGGTGACCCCGGGTGGCAGAGGTCATTGTGGAGGGCCCTCAGCCTATCGATCTGCGCGCTGGCGCAGGTGCCACGCGATAGCACATCCGGGGGTTCATTGAGCTTCCCGGGCCGGTACAAGATCTCGTAATTGTAGGTGGAAAGTTCGATTCTCCACCTCAAGATCTTGTCATTTTTGATTTTGCCCCTCTGCTTGTTGTTAAACATGAAAGCAACTGAACGCTGGTCAGTGAGCAGGGTAAATCGTTTTCCGGCCAGGTAGTGCCTCCAATGACGCACAGCCTCCACAATCGCCTGGGCCTCCTTCTCAACAGCGGAGTGTCTGTTCTCCGGGCCTTGGAGGGTCCGTGAAAAGAAGGCCACGGGGCTCCCCGCCTGATTGAGGGTAGCGGCCAGGGCAAAGTCGGATGCGTCGCTTTCCACCTGGAAGGGGATGGATTCGTCCACTGCGTGCATGGTGGCTTTGGCAATGTCCTCCTTGATACGGTGGAAGGCTAAGCGGGCCTCTGCCGTCAAGGGAAAAGAGGTGGACTTGATCAGCGGACGGGCCTTGTCCACATAGTAGGGGACCCACTGGGCGTAATAGGAGAAAAACCCTAGGCACCTCTTCAGGGCCTTGAGGCAGTGGGGCAGTGGGAGTTCCATAAGGGGACGCATCCGGTCGGGGTCGGGGCCGATGACTCCGTGTTCCACAACACAGCCAAGGATGGCGAGGCGGTTTGTGTGGAATATGCACTTCTCCTTGTTATATGTCAGGTTCAGGAGTTGGGCGGTACGGAGGAATTTTTCAAGGTTTGCGTCATGGTCCTGCAAGTCACGGCCGCAGATGGTCACATTGTCCAGATATGGGAAAGTGGCCTGCAACGCATTTTGATCTACCATCCGGTCCATCTCCCTTTGGAAGACGGAGACCCCGTTGGTGACGCCAAAGGGAACCCTAAGGAAGTGATAGAGGCGGCCGTTTGCCTCAAAGGCAGTATACTGGCGGTCCTCAGGGTGGATAGGGAGCTGGTGGTATGCTGATTTCAGGTCAATGGTCGAAAAGACGCGGTACTGCACGATCTGGTTGACCATATCAGCTATGCGGGGGAGTGGGTAGGCGTCCAGCAGGGTGTAGCGATTTATTGTCTGGCTGTAGTCGATGACCAGGCGCTGCTTCTCGCCGGTCTTAATGACCACAACCTGGGCTCGCCAGGGGCTGGTGCTGCCCTCAATAATCCCTTCCTTCAGGAGCCGCTCCACTTCGGTTTTAATGAAAACCCTGTCCCCGGCACTGTATCGCCTGCTCTTTGTGGCGATGGGCTTACAGTCGGGGGTGAGGTTGGGTTAGCAAACAGTGGGGGGGGGGGTGACTCTGAGTGTGGAGAGGTTGCACCTGGTGCGCGGCGGGCAATTTGGAAGCTGCTGGCTGTGGACTGTGAGTGGGGGTAGGGGTCCACCGTACGCCATCGTAACACTTTTAAGGTGGCACTGAAAATCTAACCCCAGCAGGACGGCAGCGCAGAGGTCGGGCAGGACCAGAAGTTTAAAATTATCGTACACAGTCCCGTCTACTACGAGTGTCACCATGCAGTAGCCACCGATGTCCGCCGACTGGGACTCGGAGGCCATAGAAATCCGCTGGTGCGCGGGCAGGACTGGGAGAGAGCAATGCCGCACCATGTCGGGGTGGATGAAGCTCTCCGTGCTCCCAGAGTCAAAAAGGCAGATTGTATCGTGACCATTTACCTTAATGTCCATTGTGGAACTGGCCAGCTGGTGCGGTCTCACTTGGTCCAGTGTAACGGATGCCAGCGTAGGGGTCGGTGTGTCACTGCGGGTATCAGATGAGGCGGTGTTGGGGGCCTGCTGCGTTCCGGCTGTCGTCCAAGATGGCGGCGTCCATGATCCCCATGTGGCTGGAGGCGTCCAAAATGGCTGCTGTACCGGTGGTTCGCACATGGCTGGGGAGGCCCAAGATGGCGGCCCGCATGGCCCACATGCGGCGCTGCTGGGGTTCGGGGTGGCTTTGGCCCTGCAGATGCTAGCGTAGTCTCCCTTCTTCCCGCAGCCCGAGCAGATCGTGTTTTTCGCCGGGCAGCGCGCTCTGGGGTGTTTTGCCTGGCCACAGAAGTAGCATTTCTGGCCTTGGGGCACTGCTGTCTGGCCTTGGGACACTGCTGCGGTAGTTGGGCCATTGCTGGGGTGTGGCTGGGGTGGCACGGCGCTATGAGGCGGTCCTACTGTGTCCCAGGCTGTCATTCCCTGCGGCGTCCACGGTGCAGAGGAGTAGGCATCCATGCCCCAGTAGGCTGCATCCAATGATAGTGCGAGTTCAGAGGCCTTGTTGAGGTCGAGGTCACTCTGCTCCAACAGTCGCTGTCGGGTGTAATTGGATCTGTGGCCCGCTACAAAAGCGTCCCGGATAAGTTCCTCTGTGTACACGGTGGCCTTTACATCCTTACAACCACAGGCCCGGCCAAGCACAGACAGTGCCTGAAGGTATTCCACGGTCGATTCCCCAGGTTGTTGTTTACGACTCCCCAGAAGGTGCCTGGCGTACACTTCGTTCACTGGGCGCGTGTACTGGTCCTTTAGGAGCTTGATAGCGTCCGCGTACGAGGTCGCATCTTGGATGACCGAGTACACTCGGTGGTTCACTTTGGAGGTCAGGACATCCAGTTTGTCCTCGTCCGATTTGATTGCTGCGGAGGCGGTCAGGAATTTTTCGAAACACTTAAGCCAGTGAGTAAACTTGGTGGATGAGTCCGCCTCCCGATGATCTAAGTCCAGGGATGCTGGTGTGAGGATCTTCTCCATTATAAAAATTTTGTTAATAAAATTGATGCGCTATCAATTACTCATAAAAGACTGAGACTTAAGAGAGTAACTAAAGGCTTTTATTAACAAAAGAATGAAGGTCTGCCTCGAGTGGTCGACCGGTCCAGAAATACAAAGGGCTGGGGAGCAGTCACCTTTATACTAGGACTTGTGGGAGGAGTCAGCCGAGGCATGTCCAGGCATGTGCACAGTGCAATACAAACAGTGGTTTACCACAACTCCACTTTCCTGCCTGTTCCCCATAACCCTTGACTCCTGTTACTCAAAAATCTGTCTATCTCCACCTTGAATATATTCCATGGCTCATCCTCCACAGCTCTCTGGTGTGAAGAATTCCAAAGATTCATGACAGAAATTCCTGCTCATCTCCGTCTTAAATGGGCGACCCCTTATTTATTTATTTTTTCGTTTATGGGGAGTGGGCGTCGCTGGCAAGGCCAGCATTTATTGCCCATCCCTAGTTGCCCTTGAGAAGGTGGTGGTGAGCCACCTTCTTGAACCGCTGCAGTCCGTGTGGTGAAGGTACTCCCACAGTGCTGTTAGGGAGGGAGTTCCAGGATTTTGACCCAGCGACGATGAAGGAACTGCGATATACTTCTAAGTCAGGGTGGTGTGTGACTTGGAGGGGAACTTGGAGGTGGTGGTGTTCCCATGCGCCTGCTGCCCTTGTCCTTCTAGGTGGAAGCGGTCGTGGGTTTGGGAGGTGCTGTTGAAGGAGCCTTGGCGAGTTGCTGCAGTGCATCTTGTAGGTGGTACACACTGCAGCCACGGTACGCCGGTGGTGGAGGGAGTGAATGTTTAAGGTGGTGGATGGGGTGCCAATTAGTGGGCTGCTTTGCCCTGGATGGTGTCGATCTTCTTGAGTGTTGTTGGAGCTGCACTCACCCAGGCAAGTGGAGAGTATTCCATCACACTCCTTATTTGTGCCTTGTAGATGGTGGAAAGGCTTTGGGGAGTCAGGAGGTGAGACACTCCCCACAGAATACTCAGCCTCTGACCTGCTCTTGTTGCCACAGTATTTATGTGGCTGGTCTAGTTAAGTTTCTGGTGAATGCTGACCCCCAAGATGTTGGTGGTGGGGGATTCGGTGATGGTAATATCGTTGAATGACAAGGGGAGGTTGTTAGACATTCGCTTGTTGGAGATAGTCATTGCCTGGCACTTCTGTGCCGCAAATGTTACCTGCCACTTATCATAAGAACATAAGAAATAGGAGCAGGAATAGGCCCCTCGAGCCTGCTCCACCATTCAATAAGGTCAAGGCTGATCTTGGGCTCAAAGCCACTTCCCAGCCCGCTCCCCATAACCCTTCACTCCCTTATCTTGCAAAAATCTGTCTATCTCCACCTTAAATGTATTTAATGACCCAGCCTCCTCAGCTCTCTGGGGCAGAGAACACCACAGATTTACGACCCTCCAAGAGAAGAAATTCCTCCTCATCTCAGTTCTAAAAGAGCGACCCTTTATTCTAAAACTGTGCCCCTGCGTTCTAGATTTCCCCATGAGGGGAAACATCCTCTCTGCATCTACCTTGTCGAACCCACTCAGTATCTTATATATTTCAATAAGATCACCTCTCATTCTTCTAAACTCCAATGAGTATAGGCCCAACCTGCTCAACCTTTCCTCATAGTTCAAACCCCTCATCTCTGGAATTAACCTAGTGAATTGTCTATGAACTGCCTCCAATGCAAGTATATCCTTCCTTAAATAAGGAGACCAAAACTGTACGCAGTACTCCAGGTGTGGTCTCACCAATACCCTGTACAGTTGTAGCAGGACTTCCCTGCTTTTATACTCCATCACCTTTGAAATAAAGGCCAACATTCCATTTGCCTTTGTGATTACTTGCTGTACCTGCATGTTAACTTCTTGTGTTTCATGCACAAGGACCCCCAGGTCCCTCTTGTTAAGTCTGTGTGTTCTAGTTATTGTTAATAAGAATCACTGCACACAGACCACAAGAATAAATTCAACAGGTCTTTACTAGTCGAAGGTCAGGCTGAACTGCCCAATAAATCATTACACAGCACTTATATACCGGTGTGGTCACCACCGGTATTACAGTATACAGCAGCCAAGATAAAGTAGTGCATCTCTTAAAATAGTTCTCTTAAAGGTGGAACGGTTACATACACCACACCTCTGAACTGTAGCATTTTGTAATGTCTCTCCATTTAAATAATAATTTGCTTTTTTATTTTTCCTGCCAAAGTGGATAACGTCGCACTTTCCTACATTATACTCCATCTGCCAAATGTTTGCCCACTCACTTAGCCTGTCTATATCCCTTTGCAGGTTCTTTGAGTCCTCTGCACAACTTGCTTTCCCACCCATCTTTGTATCATCCGCAAACTTGGCTGCAGTACACTCGGACACTTCATCCAAGTCATTAATGTAGATTGTAAATAGTTGGGGCCCCAGCACGGATCCCTGTGGCACCTCACTAGTTACAGTTTGCCAACCGGAAAATGACCCATTTATCCCGACTCTCTGCTTTCTGTTCGTGAGCCAATTCTCTATCCATGCTAATATATTACCCCAACTCCGTGAGCTCTTATTTTATGCAGTAACCTTTTATGTGGCACCTTATCGAATGCCTTCTGGAAATCCAAATACACCACGTCTACTGGTTCACCTTTGTCCACCTTGCTCATTACATCCTCAAAGAACTCCAGCAAGTTTGTTAAACATGATTTCCCTTTCATAAATCCATGCTGACTCTGCTTGACTGCATTATGATTTTCCAAATGCCCTGCTACTGCTTCCTTAATGAAGGACTCCAGCATTTTCCCAATGACAGATGTTAGGCTAACTGGTCTATAGTTTCCTGCTTTCTGTCTCCCTCCTTTCTTAAATGGGGTGTTACATTTGCAGTTTTCCAATCCACTGGGACCTCACCAGAGTCCAGGGAATATTGGTATATTGCAACCAATGCATCCACTATCTCTGCAGCCACTTCTTTTAAGACCCTGGGATGCAGGCCATCTGGTCCAGGGGACTTGTCATCTTTTAGTCCCATTATTTTACCGAGTACTATTTCCTTAGTGATAGTGATTGTCTTTAGTTCCTCCTCCCTGTGGCCCCCTGATTATCCATTATTGGGATGTTGTTAGTGTCTGCTACCGTGAAGACAGATACAAAATATTTGTTCAGAGTCTCTGCCATTTCCCTGTTCCCCATTATTAATTCCCCAGTCTCATCCTCTAAGGGACCAACATTTACTTTAGCTACCCTCTTCCTTTTTATATACCTGTAGAAGCTCTTACTATCTGTTTTAATGTTTCTGGCCAGTTTACTCTCATAATTCTTCTTCACTCTCTATTATATTTTTAGTCATCCTTTGCTGGGTTTTAAACATTTCCCAATCTCGGCAACATTGTATGCCTTCATTTTCAATTTGATACTGTTACGTCCGTGGATAATAAGATACAGACTGCAGCAGAAACGGTACAACAGGTGTTTACTCAACGTGGCTCACAGTTGAACTGATCTGTACAGATTACTACTCAGGGCTATATACAGGTGTGGTCACTGCTGGTACTGCAGTATACATGAGCTGTAACAAATAGTTCCCCACTTAAAGGTATATACATTACAATTCCTCCCCTTTTAGATTAACAGTACCATAACACTCATTTAACAATTAAATATCAAACTAATTACAATTAACACTTTTAACATGCAACATTAGCTGAAAATAGTCTATTTATATATTCAGTCTTTGGGGAGGCTTCCTGATCCTTTCTGGATAGTGCCTTTCCTGAGTGTCTTGCCCTTGGTGCGGAGGCGATTCTGGCCCCCTGTCGTCGGTTGGTTCATCAGCTTCCGATGCTACTGTTTCTGGGGTAGATGCGACCTGTACGTCGGGTTAATCACCAGGTACGTATGGGCGAGGCATGGGGTTGACTTGTTCCTGTGACTCTAGGGTCTGGTCAGCATGGTGTCTCACGATGCTCTCCCCAACGTCCACTGTGTACATTAGTGGGCCCTGCCGTGTGCATATCGTTCCTGGCTGCCATTTTTCTGTTCGGTAGTTGCGGGCCAAGACTGGTTGCCCTACATTGAAGCTCCTTGTTGGCTTCTCATGGATGTGCTGGAATTGATTACTCTCAACATCTCTTCGTACGTTTGGTCTGAGCAAATCCAGGCGAGATCTTAACCTTCGGTTAAAGAACATCATGGCTGGGGCCTGGTTGGTGACTGCTTGTGTCGCATTCCGGTAGGCCAACAGGAAATTGACCACCTTGTGCTGCAGCGGAATGTTGTCATTGTACATGGCCTTTATTGCCTTCTTAAAGGTTTGTACGAGCCTCTCAGCCAATCCATTTGTGGCTGGATGATATGGGGCAGATGTGTAATCCCTTACCCCATTCCTTTTCATAAATCTTCGAAACTCTTCAGACACAAATTGTGGCCCGTTGTCGGAGCAAATCTGTTCTGGCAAGCCATTCCTGGCAAAAATGGTCCGTAGGACTGCAATCGTTTTCTCCGTGGTGGTGGAGGACATTTTGATGACCTCAGGCCATTTCAAGTGCACATCCACGGCTATTAAAAACATTGGCCTAGAAATTTGGTGCAGCCCCAAAGGGGGCGCCCAGCTCGCCTGGGCACCAGAATTACCACTGCGAGCGGAGCAGTTGCGCCCGCCGGAAATTCAGTTGGAGCGCCCCAAGAGGGGCGCGGGGCGCTGCTCGAGGCGCCCCGCGTCCCTCTTGCGGCGCTCCAACTGAATATCACAGCACAACGTGCCGCAGCGCCACACACTGCGGCACGGCGCACTGCGGTACTGCAGGCCCTCCTCCCCTTCTTAAGGGGGAGGGGCCTGCACCAGTGCGATGACCGATCGCGAGTGCCGGCAAAAGAGCTCGGCACCGAGGAGAAGTGCCGGGCACTCGGGACACAGCTGGCACTGCCCGGGGGGGGAGACCAGGAGGCCGGGGATGGAGGTGCTGGCAGGCGGCCACCGAAAAAATGGCCGCCCCGCGCCTCCACCTTAATTTGCGCCACTACCGCCACAGGTAGGCCCCGTGAACCGGGCGCGATTTGCGACTGGCACTACAGAGGCGGGCGCGACCAAATATCATAATCGGGGCAGTCGCGGGGCGCTGCGCACACCGATGACATCATCGGTGGTGGCGCAGCGCAACAGGCTAACGCCGCCATTAGCGCCCCGCTAAATATCGCGGGAGGCACGGCCAGTGGCGCTAAAGCCACTGAGTGCCCCCTTTAGGCGCTAACTGGTGGCGCAGCCCACCGAATTTCTAGGCAATTGAGTCCATGAATGGACCAGCAAAATCAATATGCACCCATTGCCATGAAGATGAGGGCCACTCCCATGGGTGTAGAGGGGCCTGTGGTGGTGCATTTTGGACTTTCTGGCATCCTGAGCAGCTCTTGGTCAGGTCCTCGATTTGTTTATCGATTCCCAGCCACCACACATAAGCCCTGGCTAGGCTTTTCATTTTTACCCCTCCCAGATGACCCTCATGAAGCTCATTGAGCACTCTATCCCTTAACTTGGGTGGAATTACCACTCGGGATCCACACATCAAGGTCCCCCGGCACACTGACAACTGTTCTCTCCTTGTCGAGAATGCTGGCAACAGTGAGTCACCATGTGCTGGCCATCCTTTCACCGTTAAATCATATACCCGAGACAGTGTCGGGTCATTTCGGGTTTCCTTTTCGATACAAGCGTTAGTTACCGGTAGGTATTCAACTATAGTCGAATGGAATATTTCGACAGGATCCACTGCTGGTGCTTCCTCCGCAGTAGGCAGTGGCAGGCGTGATAGCCCATCAGCATTTCCATGCTGTTTCGTGCCCTTATATTCAATCTCATAGTGGTGCGCCCCTAGAAAAAGTGACCATCTTTGTAGTCGTTGCGCAGTCATCACCGGAACGCCCTTCTTTGGATTAAAAATGGAGACAAGAGGCTGGTGATCAGTCAGCAAGGTGAATTTCTGCCCGTGCAGATAGTGATTGAACTTTTTCACTCCCCACACTAGGCTGAGGGCCTCCCTGTCAATCTGGGCATAGTTACGCTCGGCTGAGGTTAGTGATCGTGACACAAAGGCTATTGGCCTCTCTGAGCCATCCGAGAATTTGTGCGACAGCACCGCTCCAATGCCGTAGGGTGACGCGTCACATGCCAACCGAATTGGTAATGCTGGGTTGTAATGGGCCAATAACTCTTTCGATGTGATTAGTGTTTTGCTCTTCTGGAAAGCTCATCTACATTCATCACTCCACTTCCATGGCACCCCAGTTTGCAGTAGGGTGTTCAGTGGGTGTAGTATTGTAGACAAATTTGGCAAGAACTTATGGTAGTAGTTTACCAGCCCGAGGAACGACCTCAGTTGTGACATATTTTCCGGTGCTGGAGCCTTGACTACTGCCTCAATCTTCTCTGGGGACATATGTAACCCCTCTTTATCGATAACGTGGCCACAATACGAGATCTGTTTTCTAAAAAACTCGCATTTGGGGCGGTTAGCTCGGAGCCCATATTCCTGCAATTTAGTGAGCACCTGCTCCAGGTTGGCAAGGTGATCACTGTCGTTTTCGCCCGTGACCAGGATGTCGTCCAAATAACACTGGGTCCCTGGGATCCCTTGCAGGACTTGTTCCATTGCCCTCTTCCAAATAGCCAGAGCTGATGCTACCTTGAATACCAGCCGGTTGTATTGGTGGAGACCTTTATGGGTGTTGATTGTGAGGTATTTTTTTGATGCTTCTTCTACCTCCATTTGCAGATACACCTGGGCCAGATCAATCTTAGTGAAGCGTTTCCTTCCAGATAGCGAGGCGAAAATATCTTCAATCCGCGGAAGTGGATATTGTACGGTGTGAAGGACCGGGTTCACTGTTACCTTAAAGTCCCCACAGATGCGAACCTTCCTTGGTTCCCCAGGCGTGCTGCTCAATGACTTTTTCATCACAGGGACGATGGGTGTAGCCCACTCGCTCCAGTCTACCTTGGACAGTACACCTGAACGTTCCAGACTCTCCAGCTCTGCTTCGACGGCTGGGCAGATCGCATAAGGTACCGGTCTGGCCTTAAAAAATTTTGGGCTTGCGATTTCTTCAATTTTAATCGTCGCTGTCATGCCTTTTAGTGTTCCGAGTCCTTGCTGGAACACTTCTTTTGCATCAGTTAGGATCTTTGACAGTCACCCAGGTGTGACGTCGTCATCCTTTTTGTCAGCCACAGTCAGTGCCTGTATGGAATGCCAATCCAGTTGTATTTTCCGGATCCATTCACGTCCCAGTAATGGTGGTCCTCCATCTTGCAATACATACAGGTCTAGTTTTGGTGTTAGGGCTGATCCTGTGTCCAATTCCATCTTTACCTGGACTCCTGCTATCTTGAGAGTGACCCAAATAGTTCGGTGATCCTCCGTTGTGATCACATTATGTAGTTTCAGACAACTCAGTTCCCTGCTTTCGGAGTCGTTATCACTCTTTTGTTCGTCTGAACTATTCTCCGTCATCTTATGTACCTTCTTGTACTTTCCTTTGGTAGGTTTCTTATTGCTGGTTTTCTTTCCCGACCTGCAGACTCATGCTATGTGTCCTACTTTTCCACACTGTCTGCACACTTTGTCTTTGAACCAGCAATCATTCTGGTCGTGTGTTGTTCTGCCGCAGCAATAGCACTTCTCTGTTCCATATGACATTTCGTTTGTGCCATATTCTTGCGGTCTCTGTTGTATCTCTGCAGCGCCCCGTGCTGCTGCTTCATATGATGCCGCAATGCTGAAAGCCTTTTCCAGCGTAAGGTGCTTTTCAGATAAAAGCCGTTTCTGGGTTCCTTTAATTTGAAGCCCACACACAAACTTGTCCCTTAAGGTATCTGCCAGTCCCGCTCCAAACTGGCAGTGTTTCGATAGTTTGCGCAGTTCTGTTAAATAATCAGCATTGCTTTCATCCTTATGCTGGTTCCGTTTGTGAAATTTGAATCTTTCTGCTATCAGCAGCGGTGTGGGGTTTAAATGTTCCTTTAGTATCGTTACTATGTCTTCAAAACTCTTTTCCATTGGCTTCGTTGGGGTTACTAGATTTCGTAATAAACCATACGTCTTTGCACCCATTAAATTTAACAATACTGACGCTTTCTTGTCATGTGACACCTCATTTGCCTTGCAGTACACCTCTATTCATTCGACATATGTAGTCCAATCTTCAACTTCATTGTCAAATGCGGTGATACTGCCACTCTTCGGCATTTTGGGTGTGGTTTAAAATGGCATCTCCCAATGGCTTAAAATGGCATCTCCCGCGCTTTCCTTCCTCCCCCGCTGCTGCCGGTTCTCGTGGCAATGGCGGCGCCCTGTAGGTTTCACGTGCTTCTCCTGCGCTGCTGCCAACGCCGCTCTCGGCGGTCCTTGTGGCAATGGCGGCACCTCGCGGGTTTCTGCGCATCTCTCTCTCCCTCTCTCCGACGCTGCTCGGCCCCTGAACACCTGCTGCACCCTGTGCGCTCTGCCCTCTCTCTCTCTCCCCCGTCGACACTGCTCGGCCCTTTGCTGTGCCGCTCGGTCGGGCTCTAGCCCGCCGCTGTCCGGGAAGGGTCTGCGCACTACCTGTTGCCAGCCCGTTTTGCTGGACCACCTCGACTTGAAAGCCAAGCCTGGCTCTCGACAGCCTCCCCCGCAATTCTCGAGTCTCTGCTGGATGACTGGGCGGTTGCCCATGGTCGACGCCTGAGTCTCTGGCCTTGACCTCCAATCCACTGATCTCCAGGAACGAATCCCTGGGAGGTGATGCAGAGTTGCAGGTAGGTTCGAACGTGCCTCGTCGCCAATATTACATCTGTGTATAAGATACAGACTGCAGCAGAAACGGTACAACAGGTGTTTACTCAACGTGGCTCACAGTTGAACTGATCTGTACAGATTACTACTCAGTGTTATATACAGGTGTGGTCACTGCCGGTACTGCAGTATACATGAGCTGTAAAAAATAGTTCCCTCCTTAAAGGTATATACATTACAGATACCATCCTTTACTTCCTTAGTTAGCCACGGATGGTGCTCCCTTCTCTTAAAATCTTTCTTTCTCACTGGAATATATTTTTGTTGAGAGTTATGAAATATCTCCTTAAATGTCCACCATTGCATTTTCAACTGTCTTACCCTTTAATTTATTTTTCCAGTCCACTTTAGCCAGTTCTGCCCTCATGCCACTGTAATTGCCTTTAAGATCAGGACACTGGTTTGAGATACAACTTTCTCGCCCTCCAACTGAATATGAAATGCAACCATGCTATGATCACTCTTTCCTAGAGGATCCTTTACTATGAGATCATTTATTAATTCTCTCTCATTACATAGTACCAGATCCAAGATAGCCTGCTCTCTGGTCGGTTCCATTACATACTGTTCTAGGAAACCATCCCGGATGCACTCTATGAACTCCTCCTCAAGGCTACCATGGCCAATTTGATTTGTCCAATCAATATGGAGATTAAAATCACCCATGATTATTACCATACCTTTTTTACAGACCTCCATTATTTGTTGATTTATACTTTATCCAACAGTATTGCTACTGTTCGGGGGCCTGTAGACTATGCCCACCATGAAGCAGTCCATGTGTTTGCAGTGTGCAGTTTTGGTCACCTTACCTGAGGAAGGATGTTCTTGCCATGGAGGGAGTGCAGCGAAGATTCACCAGGCTGATACCTGGGATGGCAGGAATGATGTATGAAGAGAGATTGGGTTGATTAGGCTTATATTCACTGGAGTTTAGAAGAATGAGAGGGGATCGCATTGAAACTTATAAAATCCTAACAGGACTAGACAGATTAGATGCAGGAAGGATGTTCCCGATGGTCGGGGGAGTCCAGAACCAGGGGTCACAGTCTAAGGATAAGGGGTAAGCCATTTAGGACTGAGATGAGGAGGAATTTCTTCACCCAGAGAGTGGAGAACCTGTGGAATTCTCTACCACAGAAGGCAGTTGAGGCCAATTCATTAAATATATTCAAGAAGGAGTTAGATATATTTCTTAAGGCTAAAGGGATCAAGGGATATGGGGAGAAAGCAGCGACAGGGTACTGAATTTGGATGCTCAGCCATGATCTCATTGAATGGCGGAGCAGGATCGAGGGGCCGAATGGCCGACTCCTGCTCCTATCTTCTATGTTTCTATGTTTCCCACAGTCTCCACATTTATACCGTCTCTCCCCAATTTGGTCGCACTTGTGTCTCGCCAGGTCAGGCGATCGGCTGAATCCGAGTCCACACACGGAACACGTGTGTGGTTTGTCTGCACTGTGATCGCTGCTCTCTCCTTCCATGTGGAAAGGCCGATGATATTCAGGTCCTGATGAATCGAGCGACTCTGTCAGATCTTGACGTGATGTTTGGTTTGAGCTTCCGGTCTTTAAATGCTCCACTTCTAAAACCCTGTGAAAGGAGTTTAGAAAGGGGTAAGGGGAAGAATGTTATTTTTTCTTATTTTCCTCAATATGGTTTTGGAAATGGTAAATAATGGCAGTCTGTTTTCTGGTAGGGTAAATAATGATAAGGCTGGTTTCTGATGGGGTAAGAACATAAGAAATAGGAGCAGGAGTCGGCCATACAGCCCTTTGAGCCTGCTCCGCCATTCAATAAGATCATGGCTGATCATCGACCTCAACTCCACTTTCCCCCCCGATCTCCATATCCCTCGATTCCCCTAGAGTCCAAAAATCTATCGATCTCAGCCTTGATTATACTCAAAGACTCAGCATTCACAGCCCCCTGGGGTAGAGAATTCCAAAGATTCACAACCGTCTGAGTGAAGAAATTCCTCCTCATCTCAGACCTAAATGGTCGACCCCTTATCCTGAGACTGTGCCCCCTGGTTCTAGACACTCCAGCCAGGGGAAACAACCTCTCAGCATCTACCCGGATTATCTTATATGTTTCAATGAGATCAGTCAGCCAATGGCTCAGTGTGTAGCACCCTTGCCTCTGAGTCAGAAGATTGTGGGGTCAAGTCCCACTCCAGAGACTTGAGCACAAAAATCTAGGCTGACTGGCCGAGGGAGCGCCGCACTGTCGGAGGGGCAGTACTGAGGGAGCACCGCACTGTCGGAGGGGCAGTACTGAGGGAGTGCTGCACTGTCGGAGGGGCAGTACTGAGGGAGTGCTGCACTGTTGGAGGGGCAGTACTAAGGGACTGCTACACTGTCAGAGGGGCAGTACTGAGGGACTGTTGCACTGTCAGAGGGGCAGTACTGAGGGAATGCTGCACTGTCGGAGGGGCACTACTGAGAGAGTGCTGCACTGTCGGAGGGGTAGTACTGAGGGAGTGCTGCACTGCCAGAGGGGCAGTACTGAGGGAATGCTGCACTGTCGGAGGGGCAGTACTGAGGGAATGCTGCACTGCTGGAGGGGCAGTACTGAGGGACTGCTGCACTGTCAGGGGGGCAGTACTGAGGGAGTGCCGCACCGTCGATAGGGCAGTACTGAGGAAGCGCCGCACTGTCAGAGGGGCAGTACTAAGGGAATGCTGCACTGTCGGAGGGGCAGTACTGAGGGAGCGCCGCACTGTCAGAGGGGCAGTACTGAGGGAGCGCTGCACTGTCGGAGACCCGCACTGTCGGAGAGCCGCACTGTCGGAGGGGCAGTACTGAGGGAGAGCCGCACTGTCGGAGGGGCAGTACTGAGGAAGCACCGCACTGTCAGAGGGGCAGTACTGAGGGAGCGCTGCACTGTCGGAGGGGCAGGACTGAGGGAGAGCCGCACTGTCGGAGGGGTAGTGCTGAGGGAGTGCCGCACTGTCAGAGGGGCAGTACTGAGGGAATGCTGCACTGTCGTAGGGGCAGTACTGAGGGAGCGCCGCACTGTTGGAGGGTCAGTACTGAGGGAGCGCCGCACTGTCAGAGGGGCAGTACTGAGGGAGTGCTGCACTGTCGGAGGGGCAGTACTGAGGGAGAGCCGCACTGTCGGAGGGGCAGTACTGAGGGAGTGCTGCACTGTCAGAGGGGCAGTACTGAGGGAATGCTGCACTGTCGGAGGGGCAGTACTGAGGGAATGCTGCACTGCCGGAGGGGCAGTACTGAGGGACTGCTGCATTGTCAGGGGGGCAGTACTGAGGGAGTGCTGCACCATCGATAGGGCAGTACTGAGGAAGCGCCGCACTGTCGGAGGGGCAGTACTGAGGGAGTGCTGCACTGTCGGAGGGGCAGTACTGAGGGAGCGCTGCACTGTCAGAGGGGCAGTACTGAGGGAGCGCTGCACTGTCGGAGAGCCGCACTGTCGGAGGGGCAGTACTGAGGGAGCGCTGCACTGTCAGAGGGGCAGTACTGAGGGAGAGCCGCACTGTCGGAGGGGCAGTACTGAGGAAGCGCCGCACTGTCAGAGGGGCAGTACTGAGGGAATGCTGCACTGTCGTAGGGGCAGTACTGAGGGAGCGCCGCACTGTTGGAGGGTCAGTATTGAGGGAGCGCCGCACTGTCAGAGGGGCAGTACTGAGGGAGCGCTGCACTGTCGGAGGGGCAGTACTGAGGGAGAGCCGCACTGTCGGAGGGGCAGTACTGAGGGAGTGCCGCACTGTCGGACGGGCAGTACTGAGGGAGCGCCGCACTGTTGGAGGGTCAGTACTGAGGGAGCGCCGCACTGTCGGAGGGGCAGTACTGAGGGAGTGCTGCACTGTCGGAGGGGCAGTACTGAGGGAGTGCTGCACTGTCAGAGGTGCCGTCTTTCAGATGAAACATTAAACCAAGGCAGCGTCTGCTCTGTCAGGCGGACGTAAAAGATCCCACGGCACTATTTCGAAGGAGAGTTATCCCCGGTGTCTTGGGCTAATATTAATCCCTCAATCAATATCACTCAAACGGATGATCTGGTCATTATCACATTATTGTTTGTGGAAGCTTGCTGTGCACAAATTGGCTGCCGCGTTTCCCACATTACAACAGTGACTACACTTGAAAAAGTACTTCATTGGCTGTAAAGCACTTTGGGACATCCTGAGGTTGTGAAAGGCACTATAGAAATGTAATTCTTTCTTTCAGTCTTCTAAACTCCAGAGGGTATCGGCCCAATCTACTCAATCTCTCCTCATGGGACAACCCTCTCATCCCGGCATCAATCTCGTGACCTCTATTGCACCGTAAATACTGATTAAAGCCATTTTCTGATGCGGTAAATAATGAAAGGCTACTTTCAAGTTGTTGGACCTGTTCAATGTCCAATCCCAGGTCATCTCAAACTCCATCATGTCGGGGTTGCCATGACTTCCTTTCCCTGTACACGATCTGGGCCATTGACCATTAACCGAGTCAAGGTGTGACCTGCCTCGTGGGGCCTTCCCGCGCCCACAGGATCATCAATAATGGCCGCCAGCCTACCCAAAATGCCCTGCGTGCCAGAAAGCGTTGTATCCCTGTGTTGAGAATCGCGCCTGGGCCCTGGTGCGTTTCAAATGCCCCTCTCTCGCCCCGCACCAAGCGTGCTTGGGGGGGGGGGTGAGGTAGGGTGACGTAGTCCACACGGTGGGGTGACACAGCCGGGCAAGACCTCTGATGCTGCACTGGTGCAGTGCTGTGGTTGCCCAAACTACTTCTTCTTTCATGTGGTAGTGGAAGCCAAATCAAATGTCAGGTTGGGTGATTGGGCAGAAGCATGGCAGATGCAGTATAATGTGGATAAATGCGAGGTTATCCACTTTGGTGGCAAAAACAGGAAGGCAGATTATTATCTGAATGGCAGTAGATTGGGAAAAGGGGAAGTGCAACAAGACCTGGGTGTCCTTGTGCATCAGTCGCTGAAGGTAAGCATGCAGGTGCAGCAGGCGGTTAAGAAGGCAAATGGTATGTTGGCCTTCGTAGCGAGAGGATTCGAGTACAGGAGCAAGGATGTCTTGCTGCAGTTGTACAGGGCTTTGGTGAGACCGCACCTTGAATATTGTGTGCAGTTTTGGTCGCCTTATCTGAGGAAGGACATTCTTGCCATGGAGGGAGTGCAGCGAAGATTCACCAGACTGATACCTGGGATGGCAGGAATGACGTATGAGGAGAGATTGGGTCGATTGGGCTTGTACTCGCTGGAGTTTAGAAGAATGAGAGGGGATCTCATTGAAACTTAGAAAATTCTAACAGGACTAGACAGACTAGATGCAGGAAGGATGTTCCCGATGGCCGGGGAGTCCAGAACCAGGGGTCACAGTCTAAGGATAAGGGGTAAGCCATTTAGGACAGAGATGAGGAGGAATTTCTTCACCCAGAGAGTGGAGAACCTGTGGAATTCTTTACCACAGAAGGCAGTTGAGGCCAATTCATTAAATATATTCAAGAAGGAGTTGGATATATTTCTTAAGGCTAAAGGGATCAAGGGATCTGGGGAGAAGGCAGGAACAGGGTACTGAATTTGGATGATCAGCCATGATCGCATTGAATGGCGGAGCAGGCTCAAGGGGCCGAATGGCCTACTCCTGCTCCTATCTTCTATGTTTCTATGTTAAGGAGAACAATCCCATCTTCTCCAGTCTCTCCACGTAACTGAAGTCCCTCATCCCTGGTACCATTCTGGTCAATTTCCCCTGAACCTTCTCTGCTCTAAGGAGAACAACCCCAGCTTCTCCAGTCTCTCCACATCACTGAAGTCCCTCATCCCTGGTACCATTCTGGTCAATCTCCCCTTAACCTTCTCTGCTCGAAGGAGAACAACCCCAGCTTCTCCAGTCTCTTCACATCACTGAAGTCCCTCATCCCTGGTACCATTCTGGTCAATCTCCTCTTAACCTTCTCTGCTCTAAGGAGAACAAGCCCAGCTTCTCCAGTCTCTCCACGTAACTGAAGTCCCTCATCCCTGGAACCATTCTGGTCAATCTCCCCTTAACCTTCTCTGCTCTAAGGAGAACAACCCCAGCTTCTCCAGTCTCTTCACATCACTGAAGTCCCTCATCCCTGGTACCATTCTGGTCAATCTCCCCTTAACCTTCTCTGCTCTAAGGAGAACAACCCCAGCTTCTCCAGTCTCTTCACATCACTGAAGTCCCTCATCCCTGGTACCATTCTGGTCAATCTCCCCTTAACCTTCTCTGCTCTAAGGAGAACAACCCCAGCTTCTCCAGTCTCTCCACATCACTGAAGTCCCTCATCCCTGGTACCATTCTGGTCAATCTCCCCTTAACCTTCTCTGCTCTAAGGAGAACAACCCCAGCTTCTCCAGTCTCTCCACATCACTGAAGTCCCTCATCCCTGGTACCATTCTGGTCAATCTCCCCTTAACCTTCTCTGCTCTAAGGAGAACAACCCCAGCTTCTCCAGTCTCTTCACATCACTGATGTCCCTCATCCCTGGTACCATTGTGGTCAATCTCCCCTTAACCTTCTCTGCTCTAAGGAGAACAAGCCCAGCTTCTCCAGTCTCTCCATGTAACTGAAGTCCCTCATCCCTGGTACCATTCTGGTCAATCTCCCCTGAACCTTCTCTGCTCTAAGGAGAACAATCCCAGCTTCTCCAGCCTCTCCACATAACTGAAGTCCCTCATCCCTGGTACCATTCTGGTCAATCTCCCCTTAACCTTCTCTGCTCTAAGGAGAACAACCCCAGCTTCTCCAGTCTCTCCACATCACTGAAGTCCCTCATCCCTGGTACCATTCTGGTCAATCTCCCCTGAACCTTCTCTGCTCGAAGGAGAACAACCCCAGCTTCTCCAGTCTCTCCACGTAACTGAAGTCCCTCATCCCTGGTACCATTCTGGTCAATCTCCCCTTCACCTTCTCTGCTCTAAGGAGAACAACCCCAGCTTCTCCAGTCTCTTCACATCACTGAAGTCCCTCATCCCTGGTACCATTCTGGTCAATCTCCTCTTAACCTTCTCTGCTCTAAGGAGAACAAGCCCAGCTTCTCCAGTCTCTCCATGTAACTGAAGTCCCTCATCCCTGGTACCATTCTGGTCAATCTCCCCTGAACCTTCTCTGCTCTAAGGAGAACAACCCCAGCTTCTCCAGCCTCTCCACATAACTGAAGTCCCTCATCCCTGGTACCATTCTGGTCAATCTCCCCTGAACCTTCTCTGCTCCAATGAGAACAATCCCAGCTTCTCCCGTCTCTCCACATCACTGAAGTCCCTCATCCCTGGTACCATTCTGGTCAATCTCCCCTTAACCTTCTCTGCTCTAAGGAGAACAACCCCAGCTTCTCCAGTCTCTCCACATCACTGAAGTCCCTCATCCCTGGTACCATTCTGGTCAATCTCCCCTGAACCTTCTCTGCTCGAAGGAGAACAACCCCAGCTTCTCCAGTCTCTCCACGTAACTGAAGTCCCTCATCCCTGGTACCATTCTGGTCAATCTCCCCTTAACCTTCTCTGCTCTAAGGAGAACAATCCCAGCTTCTCCAGTCTCTCCACATAACTGAAGTCCCTCATCACTGGTACCATTCTGGTCAATCTCCCCTTAACCTTCTCTGCTCTAAGGAGAACAACCCCAGCTTCTCCAGTCTCTCCACATCACTGAAGTCCCTCATCCCTGGTACCGTTCTGGTCAATCTCCCCTGAACCTTCTCTGCTCCAAGGAGAACCCCAGCTTCGCCAGTCTCTCCAGGGAGCGACAGCTTGTGTCCTCCCTTCCCTACACACCGTGGCAGCGAGCTCCCGTCAGGCCGGGGCCTGTCCTCAACAGCGAGAAGGGGAAGGATAAAAAGAGCAGCTGAACTTCGACGGTTTCATCAAACAATATTTTTTTATTTTTAAAAGGAAAAATACCCGGCCCGATCCCAACTAGAATTTCTCCCGAGTGCCCGTTCCCCAGCTAACTCCCTCTCCGGGAAGGTCACAGTTCTTTTCTTATCAGTTTTTTGTTTTGTTTTTTGCGGGGATTAAATATGCACATTTGCAATCACTCTCTCTTATTTGTTAATATAAATGAAAGCCCGGTGGAGGAATCGGGAGCAGAAAACTCCAGCTGAGGAATCGTCATCGATGGAAGCAGAAACCCTGCAGAGAAAAAATAAGATTCGGCTGGGCTGAGGGAGGGATGGATGGAGGGATGGAAGGAGGGAGGGAGAGATGGAGGTAGGGATAGACAGAGGGGTGGAGGGAGGGAGGGAGGGAGGGATGGAGGGACGGAAGGAGGGAGGGAGAGATGGAGGTAGGGATAGAGAGAGGGATGGATGGAGGGAGGGAGGGATGGAGGGATGGAAGGAGGGAGGGAGAGATGGAGGTAGGGATAGAGAGAGGGATGGATAGAGGGAGGGAGGGATGGAGGGACGGAAGGAGGGAGCGACGGATGGAGGTAGGGATAGACAGAGGGGTGGATGGAGGGAGCGAGGGATGGAAGGAGGGAGAGACGGATGGAGGTAGGGATAGACAGAGGGGTAGAGGGAGGGAGGGATGGAGGGACTGAAGGAGGCAGAGACAGATGGAGGTAGGGATAGACAGAGGGGTGGAGGGAGGGAGCAAGGGATGGAGGGCGGGAGGGAGGGAGGGATGGAGAGAGTGAGGGAGGGATGGAGGGAGGGAGGTATGGAGGGAGGGAGGTATGGAGGGAGGGAGGTATGGAGGGAGGGATGGAGGGATGGGTGGAGGGAGGGGTGGAGGGAGGGGTGGAGGGAGTGTGGGAAGGATGGAGGGAAGGATGGAGTGAGGGATGGAGGGAAGGAGGGAGCGAGAGAGTGAGGGAGGGTGGAATGAGACATGGAGGGAAGGAGGGAGGGATAGAGGGAGGGTGGGAGGGAGTGAGGAATGGAGGGAAGGAGTGAGGGATGGCTCGAAGGGCCGAATGGCCTACTCCTGCTCCTATCTTCCATATGTTGTCACTGGGTGGACACAGACAGATTGAAGCTAAAAGGCCGAGAAGTTTGGATTGATAACACCCAAAGTCAGGAGATGACCCTTTTACCTAGATAAGGGAGGTGGTTGCTAAGAGACCCACATACCTAAAGAACTGATAACACTGGAAACAGCTCGGGCAGTAGATTAGTTGGCAGCGAGCGAGGCCGCGAGTGAGCGGGTTCACAGATAACAGAGCCTTGCGCATTCCGGAGAGAGACAAACTGGTTCAGTAACCGGGAGAACAGGTTGAGGGAGTCACCCAACGTGGGACGGCTCGTCTGGGGTGTTAACACAGAGTCAGCTTGAGGATGGGACGATGAATGACTAGCGGATAACAGGCAGCCTCGCGAGTCAGAACTGATCGCTCTGGGGTCTAGCAACCAGGTTATATTGCTTGCATGTCCTTTAATGTAATCTGAAGACAGTTGTATTATAACACTGTAGTGAGTCGATTTATAGTGAAGCTTGTTTTGGGAATAAACTGAAAAACAGAAGTTATGTTAAACATGTTAGGCCACATTTGGAGCACTGCGTACAGTTCTGCTCTCCCTAAACCTTGGTTAGATCACACTTGGAGCACTGTGCACAGTTCTGGTCTCCCTATACCTTGGTTAGATCACACTTGGAGCACTGTGCACAGTCCTGGTCTCCATATACCTTGGTTAGACCACACTTGGAGCACTGTGCACAGCTCTGGTCTCCCTATACCTTGGTTAGATCACACTTGGAGCACTGTGCACAGTTCTGGTCTCCATATACCTTGGTTAGACCACACTTGGAGCACTGTGCACAGTTCTGGTCTCCATATACCTTGGTTAGACCACACTTGGAGCACTGTGCACAGTTCTGGTCTCCGTGTACCTGGGTCAGACCACACTTGGAGCACTGCGCACAGTTCTGGTCTCCATATACCTTGGTTAGACCACACTTGGAGCACTACGCACAGTTCTGGTCTCCATATACCTTGGTTAGACCACACTTGGAGCACCGTGCACAGTTCTGGTCTCCATATACCTTGGTTAGACCACACTTGGAGCACTGTGTACAGTTCTGGTCTCCGTATACCTTGGTTAGACCACACTTGGAGCACTGCGCACAGTTCTGGTCTCCATATACCTTGGTTAGACCACACTTGGAGCACTACGCACAGTTCTGGTCTCCATATACCTTGGTTAGACCACACTTGGAGCACCGTGCACAGTTCTGGTCTCCATATACCTTGGTTAGACCACACTTGGAGCACTGTGTACAGTTCTGGTCTCCGTATACCTGGGTTAGGCCACACCTGGAGCACTGTGCACACTTCTGGTCTTCATATACCTGGGTTAGACCACACTTGGAGCATTGCGCACAGTTCTGGTCTTCATATACTGGGGTTAGACCACATTTGGAGCACTGCGCACAGTTCTGGTCTTCATATACCTGGGTTAGACCACACTTGGAGCACTGTGCACAGTTCTGGTCTTCATATACCTGGGTTAGACCACACTTGGAGCATTGTGCACAGTTCTGGTCTGCCTATACCTTGGTTAGACCACATTTGGAGCACTGTGCACAGTTCTGGTCTCCATATACCTTGGTTAGACCACACTTGAAGCACTGTGCACAGTTCTGGTCTCCATATACCTTGGTTAGACCACACTTGGAGCACTGTGCACAGCTCTGGTCTCCCTATACCTCAGTTAGACCACACTTGGAGCAATGTGCACAGTTCTGGTCTCCATATACCTTGGTTAGACCACATTTGGAGCACTGTGCACAGTTCTGGTCTCCATATACCTTGGTTAGACCACATATGGGGTCGTAGGACCAATCCCTGCGGTACCCCACTAGTCACTGCCTGCCACTCGGAAAATGACCCGTTTATTCCAACTCTTTGCTTCCTGTCTGCCAGCCAGTTCTCTATCCAAGTCAATACCTTGCCCCCAATCCCATGTGCCTTAACTTTACATGCTAATCTCTTATGCGGGACCTTATCGAAAGCCTTCTGAAAGTCCAAATACACCGCATCCACTGGTTCTCCCTAATCTATTCTACCAGTTACATCCTCAAAAAATTCCAGTAGATTAGTCAAGCACGATTTACCTTTTCACACAGAAATCACAGAAACCCCACAGTGCAGATAGAGGCCATTTCGGCCCATCGAGCCTGCACCGACACATATCCCACCCGATCCCCGTAACCCCATGTATTTAATCCCCCTAACACTAAGGGTCAATTTATCACAGCCAATCAACCTAACCCGCACATCTTTGGACTGTGGGAGGAAACCGGAGCACCCGGAGGAATTGTAAATCCATGTTGACTTTGTCCGATCCTGTCACTGTTTTCCAAGTGCTCTGCTATTACATCTTTCATAATGGACTCTTAGCATTTTCCCCACTACCGATGTCAGGCTTACCGGTCTGTAATTCCCCGTTTTCTCTCTACCACCTTTTTTGAATAGTGGGGTAACATTAGCTACCCTCCAATCCATGGGTACTGTTCCAGTCTATTGAATACTCTCGATACACTCTCAAACACGCTCTTCCTCAGGCTGCACTAACACACTGAAGGCAAGATCTGACCTGCTGAGTATTTCCAGCATTTTATTTTTATTTCTGAGTTGCTCTCACCTGGGGACAGCGCGTCACAATCGACCCCAGCACACCTGAACTGGAGACCCAGGGCCCGCCCCCTTGCCGCGCCGCCATTGGTTGGAGGACCAGGCCGCCCAGTTCAGTCCTCCCACCTCAGCCCTCTTCCTATTGGCCAGAGCTCCCGTCAGTCAGGGAGCCGCGCCGGCACCCCCCCCCCTTCCATCCCACGTCCCTGATTGGCCTCTTCCTGTGATTACGTCACAATCGGGCCCCAGCCTCAGCGTCGGGAAGGTCCCGCCCTCTAGCCGCGCCGCCATTGGTTAGAGGACCCGGCCGCCCAGTCCAGGCCTCCCAACTGCGCCCTCATCCTATTGGTCAATGCTCCCGTCAGTCAGGGAGCCGCGCCGGCACCCCCCCTTCCATCCCACGTCCCTGATTGACCTCTTCCTGTGATTACGTCACAATCGGGCCCCAGCCTCAGCGTCGGTAAGGTCCCGCCCTCTAGCCGCGCCGCCATTGGTTAGAGGACCCGGCCGCCCAGTCCAGGCCTCCCAACTGCGCCCTCATCCTATTGGTCAGTGCTCCCGTCAGTCAGAGGGCCGCGCCGGACCCCCCCTTCCATCCTAGCTCCCTGAATGGACCTTTACTGTGATTACGTCACAATCGGCCCCAGCCTCAGCGCCGGGGAGGAAGGTCCCGCCCCCTAGCCGCGTCGCCATTGGTTAGAGGACCAGGCCGCCCAGTTCTTTACCCTCATTCTATTGATCAGCACTCCCGTCAGTCAAAGGCCGGGCTCCGGGTTCACTCCGCCACCCCACGTGACGGGGCGCGGCTGAATCCGTTCGGCGTCCGGGGAGCTCTCGCCCGACTCTCAGGTTGTTTTTTTTTGTATTTTACTTCATAATCTCTCTCTCTCTCCTTATCTCGATTTAAATCGATTCTCAACACTTTACTTTACCCCGGCCGCTGATTCCGCCTCTGCCCCGGGCCCGGCCGTTCGTCGCGCCGTTGCCCTGGCGACCGCCCCCCCCTTCCGAGCCCGGAGCGCATGCGCACTGGTTGACCATAGTGTGGGTGGGGTTTGCTGCTGCCGCTACTGAGCATGCGCGGCGCAGTTAAAGGGACAGCGGCCCTCCTCAGAGAGCTAGATATTTAAAGGGATATTGCTGTCCCCTCTCTGTGCTGTTGTGGTGACTCAACTGACAGGGACATAAAGGACAAGAAAGACTTGCATTTATACAGCGCCTTTGACGACCACCGGACGTCTCAAAAGCGCTTTACAGCCAATGAAGTACTTTTGGATCTCATTGAAACTTATAAAATTCTAACAGGACTAGACAGACTAGATGCAGGAAGGATGTTCCTGATTGCCGGGGAGTCCAGAACCAAGGGTCACAGTCTAAGGATAAGGGGTAAGCCATTTAGGACAGAGATGAGGAGGAATTTCTTCTTCCAGAGTGTGGTGAACCTGTGGAATTCTCTACCACACAAGGCAGTGGAGGCCAATTCATTAAATATATTCAAGAAGCAGTTGGATATATTTCATAAGGCTAAAGGGATCAAGGGATATGGGGAGAAGGCAGGAACAGGGCACTGAATTTGGATGATCAGCCATGATCGCATTAAGAACATAAGAACATAAGAAATAGGAGCAGGAGTAGGCCAATCGGCCCCTCGAGCCTGCTCCGCCATTCAATAAGATCATGGCTGATCTGATCCTAACCGCCAATCTACTATCACAGAACCATCTCCTGAATCTAACAGAATTAGACACACGAAATAGGAGCAGGATCAGGCTACACGGCCCCTGGGCCTGCTCCGCTACCCACAGGGCCATGTCCGATCCGAACCTAGACTCATGTCCAAATTCCTGCCTGCTCCCCGTAACCCTTAATTCCCTTTACTTCTAGGAAACTGTCTATTTCTGTTTTAAATTTATGTAATGATGTAGTTTCTACAGCTTTTTGGGGCAGCATATTCCATGGACCTACCACCCTCTGAGTGAAGTAGTTCCTCCTCATCTCAGTTTTGAAAGAGCAGCCCCTTATTCTAAGACTATGCCCCCTAGTTCTAGTTTCACCCATCGTCGGGAACATCCTCCCCGCATCCACCCGATCCAACCCCTTCACAATCTTATATGTTTCAATAAGATCGCCTCTCATTCTTCTGAACTCCAATGAGTAGAGTCCCAATCTACTCAACCTCTCCTCATATGTCCATCCCCTCATTCCCAGGGAACGGCAAAGCAGGCTCGAGGGGCTGAATGGCCTACTCCTGCTCCTATCTTCTATGTTTCTATGGAGTGGTAGTCACTGTTGTAATGTGGGAAACGCGGCAGCCAATTTGCGCACAGCAAGCTCCCACAAGCAGCAATGTGATAAATGACCAGATCATCTATTTTAGTGATGTTGCTTGAGAGAGAAATATCGGCCCCAGAACACCGGGGAGAACTCCCCTGTGAAATAGTGGCCATGGGATCTTTTACGTCCCACCCGAGAGAGTAGACGGGGGGGCCTCGGTTTAACATCTCTTCCGAAAGCCTGCACCTCTGACAGTGCGGCACTCCCTCAGTGCTGGAGTGTCAGCCTAGCTTTATGTGCTCGAGTCCCTGGCGTGGGACTCGAACCCACAACCTTCTGATGCCGAGGCGAGTGTCCTACCCACTGAGCCACAGCTGACGCAAGAGCTAGACATTTAAAGGGACACCGTCCCCTCTCTGTGTTGTTGTGGTGACTCAACCGACAGTGACACGGTGACAGAGCTTGGACAGATGGAATTTAATACAGAGAAGTGCGAGGTGAAGCATTTTGGCAGAAGGAACAGGGAGATGCAATATACTACAACAATTTGTATTTATATAGCACCTTTACTGTAGTGCTGTAGGCTGATACCTGGGATGGCAGGAATGACGTATGAGGAGAGATTGTGTCGATTGGGCTTATACTCACTGGAGTTTAGAAGATTGAGAGGGGATCTCATCGAAACCTATAAAATTCTGTCAGGTCTGGACAGACTAGATGCAGGAAGGATGTTTCTAATGGCAGGGGAGTCCAGAACCAGGGGTCACAGTCTAAGGATAAGGGGTAAGCCATTTAGGACTGAAATGAGGAGGAATTTCTTCACCCAGAGAGTGGTGAACCTGTGGAATTCTCTGCCACAGAAGGCAGTGGAGGCCAGTTCATTAAATATATTCAAGAAAGAATTGGATATATTTCTTGAGGCTAAAGGGATCAAGGGATATGGGGAGAAGGCAGGGACAGGGTACTGAATTTAATGATCAGCCATGATCGCATTGAATGGCGGAGTGGGGCTGAAGGAGATTACAGAGGCAGGAAGGGATGAGGCCATGGAGGGATTTGAAAACCAGGATGGGAATTTTGACATCGAGGCGTTGCTTAACCGGGAGCCAGTGTAGGTCAGCGAGCACAGGGGTGATGGGTGAACGGGACTTGGTGCGAGTTAGGACACGGTCAGCCGAGTTTTGGATGATCTCAAGTTCACGTGGGGTGGAATGTGGGAGGCCAGCCAGGAGTGCGTTGGAATAGTCGAGTCTCGAGGTAACAAAGGCCCGGGTGAGGGTTTCAGCAGCGGATGAGCTGAGGCAGGGGCGGAGACGGGTGTTGTTACGGAGGTGGAAGTAGGTGGTCTTTGTTATGCTGCGGATATGTGGTCGGAAGTTCATTTCAGTTTCAAATATGACACCAAGGTTGCAAACAGCGTGGTTACATAGAAATATAGAAACATAGAAGATAGGAGCAGGAGTAGGCCATTCGGCCCCTCGAGCCTGCTCCGCCATTCGATGAGATCATGGCTGATCATCCAAACTCAGTACCCTGTCCCTGCCTTCTCCCCATATCCCTTGGTACCTTTAGCTCTAAGAAATATATCCAACTCTTTCTTGAATATATTTAATGAATTGGCCTCAACCGCCTTCTGTGGTAGAGAATTCCACTGGTTCACCACTCTCTGGGTGAAGAAATTCTTCCTCATCTCTGTCCTAAATGGTTTACCCCTTATCCTTAGACTATGACCCCTGGTTCTGGACTCTCCAACCATCGGGAACATTCTACCTGCATCTAGTTTGTCCAGTCCTGACAGAATTTTATAAGCTTCAATGAGATCCCCTCTCATTCTTCTAAACTCCAGCGAGTATAAGCCCAATCGACCCAATCTCTCCTCATACGTCATTCCTGCCATCCCAGGGATCAGCCTTGTGAATCTTCGCTGAACTCCTTCCATGGCAAGAACATCCTTCCTCAGATAAGGCGACCAAAACTGCACACAATACTCAAGGTGTGGTCTCACCAAGACCCTATACAACTGCAGCAAGACATCCTTGTTCCTGTACTCGAACCCTTTTGCTACGAAGGCCAACATACCATTTGCCTTCTTCACCGCCTGCTGCACCTGCATGCTTACCTTCAGCGACTTGTGCACAAGGACACCCAGGTCTCGTTGCACGTCCCCTTCTCCCAATCTATTGCCATTCAGATACTAGTCTGCCTTTCTGTTTTTGACACCAAAGTGGATAACCTCGCATTTATCCACGTTATATTACATCTGCCACGCTTCTACCCAATCACCCAACCTATCCAAATCATCCTGGAGTTTCTCGGTATCCTCGCAGCACACACGTCCACCCAGCTTTGTGTCGTCTGCAAACTTGGAGATATTACATCTAGTTCTCTCGTCCAGATCATTAATATATATTGTGAATAGCTGGGGTCCAAGGACCGATCCCTGCGGTACCCCACAAGTCACCGCCTGCCACTCGGAAAAAGACCCGTTAATTCCTACTCTCTGCTTTCTGTCCGCCAACCAGTTCTCTATCCAAGTCAATACCTTGCCCCCAATCCCATGTGCCTTAACTTTACACGCTAATCAGCCGCAGACAAATGATGTGCCGTTTTAAAGAGTGTGCAGGGACAGAGGGACCTGGGAGTTAATGTGCGTAGGTCCCTGAAGGTAGCAGGACATATTGAGAGAGTGGTTAACAAAGCATATGGGATCTTGGGCTTCATAAATAGAGGTATCGATAACAAAAGTAGAGAAGTTATGCTGAACCTTTATAAAGCGCTGGTTAGGCCACAACTGGAGTATTGCGTCCAGTTCTGGTCACCACACTTTAGGAAGGATGTGAAGGCCCTTGAGAGGGTGCAGAGGAGATTTACCAAGATGGTTCCGGGGATGGGGGATCTTAGCTACAAGGACAGGTTGGAGAAGCTGGATTTGTTTTCATTAGAGCAAAGGAGGTTGAGGGGTGATTTGATCGAGGTGTACAAGATTATGATGGGTTTGGATAGGCTAGACGGGGAAAGGCTGTTCCCACTAGTTGATGGTACAAGGACTAGAGGACACAGATTTAAGGTTTTGGGCAAGAGATACAGGGGGGAATGTGAGGAAAAACTTTTTTACGCAGCGAGTGGTGAGGACCTGGAACTCGCTGCCGAGGGAAGTGGTGGAAGCGGAGACACTCAATGTTTTCAAGGGGAGACTGGATAGGCACTTGAGGGAAATAAACTTGCAGGGCTACGGGGATAGAGCGGGGGAATGGGACTGACTGGATTGCTCTACAGAGAGCCGGCTCGGACTCGATGGGCCGAATGGCCTCCTTCTGTGCCGTTATGAGTCTATGACCTTGATTTCAATGCAGAGCTGGTTTTGGAGGAACAAAAAGACTTGCATTTATCAAAAGCAAAAATAGGAAACCTTGCAGTTTATTGTATATTCATTCACAGGGATGTGCGTGTCGCTGGCAAGGCCAGCAACTTTTACCCGTCCGTAATTCCCTTTTGAGAAGGTGGTGGTCAGCTGTCTTCTTGACAACTGTGTGTCTTGCTGGTCATTTCAGAGGGCAGTTAAGAGTCAACCACATTGCTGTGGGTCTGGAGTCACATATCGGCCAGACCGCGTACTGACTTGGACAGAGAACTGGTTGGCAGACAGGAAGCAAAGAGTTGGAATAAACGGGTCTTTTTCCGAGTGGCAGGCAGTGACTAGTGGGGTACCGCAGGGATCGGTCCTAGGACCCCAGCTATTCACAATATATGTAAATGATCTAGACAAGGGAACTAGATGTAATATCTCCAAGTTTGCAGACGACACAAAGCTGGGTGGGCGTGTGTGCTGTGAGGAGGATGCCAAGAAACTCCAGTATGATTTGGACAGGTTGGGTGATTGGGCAGAAGCATGGCAGATGCAGTATAATGTGGATAAATGCGAGGTTATCCACTTTGGTGGCAAAAGCGGAACGCAGATTATTATCTGAATGGCAATAGATTGGGAGAAGGGGAAGTGCAACGAGACCTGGGTGTCCTTGTGCACCAGTCGCTGAAGGTAAGCATGCAGGTGCAGCAGGGGGTTAAGAAGGCAAATGGTATGTTGGCCTTCGTAGCGAGAGGGTTCGAGTACAGGAAGAAGGATGTCTTGCTGCAATTGTACAGGGCCTTGGTGAGACCACACCTTGAGTATTGTGTGCAGTTTTGGTCGCCTTATCTGAGGAAGGATGTTCTTGCCATTGAGGGAGTTTAGCGAAGATTCAACGGGCTGATACCTGGGTTGGCAGGAATGACGTATGAGGAGAAATTGGGTCGATTGGGTTTATACTCACTGGAGTTTAGAAGAATGAGAGGGGATCTCATTGAAACTTATAAAATTCTAACAGGACTAGACGTTCCCGATGGCGGGGGAGTCCAGAACCAGGGGTCACAGTCTAAGGATAAGGGGTAAGCCATTTAGGACAGAGATGAGGAGGAATTTCTTCACCCAGAGAGTGGTGAACCTGTGGATTTCTCTACCACAGAAGGTAATTGAGACCAATTCATTAAATATATTCAAGAAGGAGTTAGATATATTTCTTAAGGCTAAAGGGATCTGGAGAGAAGGCGGGGACAGGGTACTGAATTTGGATGATCAGCCATGATCTCATTGAATGGCGGAGCAGGCTCGAGGGGCCGAATGGCCTACTCCTGCTCCTATGCTTCTTGACAACTGCGTGTCTTGCTGGCTTTTCTGCCCTCGCAGCGCGTTCCTATGCAGAGCTAGACAGGTAGCTAACAACTTGATATCTTCCCATAAAAATCACAAGGCTTGACTTTTCTTGTAAAGCTTTACTGAAAGATTCTTATTGTAAAACTGAAATACAACACAGAAATGGAAGCACACATTAGTATACAAGCGCATAACTGATATGCATACACAAATTTAGGTACGTCTGAGCAACACAGTACATTTGGCATGTAACTTACCAAAACACGTGGAAACACAGCTTACTGTGAATATACATTTAGCAAACTGGAAGACATTCTCTTTAAATTAGCCCTGTACATAGTGCATCAAAATACAGCTACTAGTTAACCAGCTAGACAGAGAGCGAGCACTTCACGGCTAGCTGTGTAAGTTTGCTTACAGAGAAAAGTTACAAACTAAACATTTTCTGCAACATACAGTGTACACTAATCATCTATAACATTCTCAAGTACTTACAGACAAATAATATCCAAGACTCAGGCGTGGGAACAATATAACTTCCCAGAGCATGTGCCGCTGTAGGTCTGTAGTTTACTTTACTGCGGTTGCTAGGTACCAAATAGCCACTAGGTGGCAGCACACAATGGGAATCGACCCAACTTATTCAAACCCCTGAATTAACTGGAAAACTAACATAAATTGCTACAGAGAGACAGCACACTGGCCATTTCAGAGGGCAGTTAAGAGTCAACCACATTGCTGTGAGTCTGGAGTCACATATCGGCCAGACCGTGTAAGGATGGCAGATTTCCTTCCCTAATGGACATTAGTGAACCAGATGGACTTTTTATGACAATCTGGTAGTTTTATGGTCACCATTCCAAATGTATTTATTGAATTGAATTTTTTAATTCCACAACTGCCGTGGTGGGATTTGAACTTAAGTCCCATGGATCATTAGTCCAGGCCTCTGGATTACTATTCCAGTAACATAATCACTATGCCACTGTTCCCGGTTATCAAAAGAAAGAAAAAAAAAAACGACTTGCATCTACATAGCGCCTTTCACGACCACCGGACGTCTCAAAGCGCTTTACAGCCAATGAAGTACTTTTCAAGTGGAAATGTAGGAAACGCGGCAGCCAGTTTGCGCACAGCAAGGTCCCACAAACAGCAATGCGATAATGACCGGATCATCCGTTTTTTTTTTAGATGTTGGTTGAGGGATAAATATTGGCCAGAACACCGGGGAGAACACCCGACCCCCCTGCTCTTCTTCGAAATAGGGCCATGGGAGGTGCAGGTGCAGCAGGCGGTTAAGAAGGCAAATGGTATGTTGGCCTTCGTAGCAACAGGGTTCGAGTACAAGAACAAGGATGTCTTGCTGCAGTTGTACAGGGCCTTGGTGAGACCACACCTTGAGTATTGTGTGCAGTTTTGGTCACCTTACCTGAGGAAGGATGTTCTTGCCATGAAGGGAGTGCAGCGAAGATTCACCAGGCTGATACCTGGGATGGCAGGAATGACGTATGAGGAGAGATTGGGTCGATTGGGCTTATACTCACTGGAGTTTAGAAGATTGAGAGGGGATCTCATCGAAACCTATAAAATTCTGTCAGGCCTGGACAGACTAGATGCTGGAAGGATGTTCCCGATGGTCGGGGAGTCCAGAACCAGGGGTCATAGTCTAAGGATAAGGGGTAAGCCATTTAGGACTGAAATGAGGAGGAATTTCTTCACCCAGAGAGTGGTGAACCTGTGGAATTCTCTGCCACAGAGGGTGGTGGAGGCCAGTTCATTAAATATATTCAAGAAGGAGTTGGATATATTTCTTGAGGCTAAAGGGATCAAGTGATATGGGGAGGAGGCAGGGACAGGGTACTGAATTTGAATGATCAGCCATGATCTCATTGAATGGCGGAGCAGGCTCGAAGGGCCGAATGGCCTACTCCTGCCCCTATCTTCTATGTTTCTATGGATCTGTTACGTCCCATCTGAGAGGGCTAAAGATAGGTGGGAAAGCAAATTGTGCGGAGGACCCAAAGAATCTCCAAAGGGATCTAGACAGGCTAAGTGAGTGGGCAGGAACCTGGCAGTTGGAGTATAATGTGGGAAAATGCGAGGTTATCCACTTTGGTAGGAAAAATAAAAAAGCAAATTATTATTTAACTGGGGAGAGATTACAAAATGCTGAGGTACAGAGGGATCTGGGGGTCCTTGTACATGAATCACAAAAAGTTAGCATGCAGGTACAGCAAGTAATTAGGAAGGCAAATGGTGTGTTGGCCTTTATTGCAAAGGGAATGGACTGTAAAAGTAGGGAAGTCCTGTTACAACTGTCCAGGGCATTGGTGAGACCACACCCGGAGTACTGCGTACAGTTTTGGTCTCCGTATTTAAGGAGGGATACACTTGCATTGGAGGCAGTTCAGAGAAGGTTCACGAGGTTGTTTCCGGAGATGAAGGGGTTGTCTTATGAGGAAAGGTTGAGCAGGTTGGGCCTATACTCATTGGAGTTTAGAAGAATGAGAGGGGATCTTATTGAAACATATAAGATTCTGAAGGGGCTTGACAGGGTAGATGCCGAGAGGATGTTTCCCCTCGTGGGGGAATCTAGAACTAGGGGGCATAGTCTCAGAATAAGGGGTCGCCCAATTAAAACGGAAATGAGGAGGAATTTCTTCTCTGAGGGTCGTGAATCTTTGGAATTCTCTTCCCCAGAGAGCTGTGGAGGCGGAGTCACTGAATATATTTAAGGTGGAGATGGACAGATTTTTGAATGGTAAGGGGGTCAAGGGTTATGGGGAGCGGGCAGGGAAGTGGAGTTGTGGCCAAGATCAGATCAGCCATGATCTTATTGAATGGGGGAGCAGGCTCGAGGGGCCGAATGACCGACTCCTGCTCCTACGTCTTATGTTCTTGTGTACGGGGCCTTGGTTTAACGTCTCATCCAAAAGACGCATCTGCATAGCGTCTTTCACCACCTGAGAACATCCCAAAGTGCATTACAGCCAATGAAGGTCTTTTGAAGTGTCATCACTCTTGTAGTACGGCAGCACCTCCCAAACTCGCGACCACTTCCACCTAGAAGGACAAGGGCAGCAGGCGCATGGGAACACCACCACCTCCAAGTTCCCCTCCAAGTCACACACACCATCCTGACTTGGAAACATAGAAACATAGAAGATAGGAGCAGGAGTAGGCCATTCGGCCCCTCGAGCCTGCTCCGCCATTCAATGAGATCATGGCTGATCATCCAAATTCAGTACCCTGTCCCTGCCTTCTCCCCATATCCCTTGATCCCTTTAGCCTTAAGAAATATATCTAACTCTTTCTTGAATATATTTAATGAATTGGCCTCAACTGCCTTCTGTGGTAGAGAATTCCACAGGTTCACCACTCTCTGGGTGAAGAAATTCCTCATCATTTCTGTCCTGAATGGCTTACCCCTTATCCTGAGACTGTGACCCCTGGTTCTGGACTCCCCCGCCATCAGGAACATCCTTCCTGCATCTAGTCTGTCTAGTCCTGTTAGAATTTTATGAGTTTCAATGAGATAAGAACATAACATAAGAACCTAAGAAATAGGAGCAGGAGTAGGCCAATCGGCCCCTCGAGCCTGCTCCGCCATTCAATAAGATCATGGCTGATCTGATCCTAACCTCAAATCTTCTATCACTCTCCATCCCACCCGAACCCATGTGATCTCCCGGGAGAGGCGAAAAAACAGATAAAAGACCCAATGGCCAATTTGGGAGAAAAAAATCTGGGAAATTCCTCTCCGACCCATCTAGGCGATTGAAATTCTTCCAGGAGATCACTCTGTCCCTATATTTTCTACAGTACTTACCTTCTGTAAAGGCGATCTCCACCCCAGCCAGGAACAGGAATAAAACCATCTCCTGAAATCTAACACAGAATTAGAACACAGTAGGAGCAGAACAAGGCTACACGGCCCCTGGGCCCACTCCACTACCCACAGGGCCATGACCATTCCGAACCTAGACTCATGTCCAATTTCCTGCCCGCTCCCCGTAACCCTTAATTCCCTTTACTTCTAGGAAACTATCTATTTCTGTTTTAAATTTATTTAATGATGTAGCTTCCACAGCTTTCTGGGGCAGCAAATTCCACAAACCTACCACCCTCTGAGTGAAGAAGTTTCTCCTCATCTCAGTTTTGAAAGAGCAGCCCCTTATTCTAAGATTATGCCCCCTAGTTCTAGTTTCACCCATCATTGGGAACACCCTCACCGCATCCACCCGATCAAGCCCCTTCACAATCTTATATGTTTCAATAAGATCGTCTCTCATTCTTCTGAACTCCAATGAGTAGAGTCCCAATCTACTGAACCTCTCCTCATATGACCACCCCCTCATCCCCGGGATTAACCGAGTGAACCTTCTTTGTACTGATTCGAGAGCAAGTATGTCTTTTCTTAAGTATGGACACCAAAACTGTATGCAGTATTCCAGGTGCGGTCTCACCAATACCTTGTACAACTGCAGCAATACCTCCCTGTTTTTATATTCCATCCCCCTAGCAATAAAAGCCAACATTCCATCCCCTCTCATTCTTCTAAACTCCAGCGAATATAAGCCTAATCGACCCAATCTCTCCTCATACGTCATTCCTGCCATCCCAGGTATCAGTCTGGTGAATCTTCGCTGCACTCCCTCCATGGCAAGAACATCCTTCCTCAGAAATATATCGACCGATCCTTCATCGTCGCTGGGTCCAAATCCTGGAACTCCCTCCCTAACAGCACTGTGGGAGCACCTTCACCACACGGACTGCAGCGGTTCAAGAAGGCGGCTCACCACCACCTTCTCAAGGGCAACTAGGGATGGGCAATAAATGCTGGCCTTGCCAGCGACGTCCATACCCCAGGAAGAAATAAAAACAAATGTCGCAAACGTTGTAATATTGGAGCAAATTACAACTGCACTGTGGGGTTTCTGTGATTTCTGTGAAGAGTGGAATGGAAGATGGTCAATGGTCTATTTTGAATTTCTCTCCTGTACTTATCATAGTTAATTATAGAATCATAGAAATTTACAGCGCAGAAGGAGGCCATTCGGCCCATCGTGTCTGTCCCGGCCAAAAAAGAGCTATCCTCCCTAATCCCACTTTCCAGCTCTTGGTCCCTAACCTTGCAGGTTACGGCACTTCAAGTGCATATCCAAGTACTTTTTAAATGTGATGAGTGTTTCTCCCTCTACCGCCCTTTCAGGCAGCGAGTTCCAGACCCCCACCACCCTCTGGGTGAAGAAAAAGTTCTCCTCAACTCCCCTCTAATCCTTCTACCAATTACTTTAAATCTATGCTCCCTGGTTATTGACCTCTCTGCTCAGGGGAAATAGGTCCTTCCTATCCACTCTATCTAGGCCCCTCATAATTTTATACACCTCAATCCCCTCAGCCTCCTCTGTTCCAAAGAAAACAACCCCAGCCTCTCTGGTCTTTCCTCAGAGCTAAGATTCTCTCCTCCCGGCAACATCCTTGTAAATCTCCTCTGCATCCTCTCTAGTGCAATCACATCCTTCCTGTAATGTGGTGACCAGAACTGCACGCAGTATTCTAGTTTTGAAGAAGGGTTTCAACCCGAAACGTCAACTCAAATTTCTCTCCACGGATGTTGCCTGACCTGCTGAGTTTTTCCAGCATTCTCTGTTGTTATTTTGCAGTATTCTAGCTGCGGCCTAACTAGTGTTGTATACAGTTCAAGCATAACCTCCCTGCTCTTATATTCTATGCCTGCGTGCAGTTCTGGTCGACAAATTATGAAAAGGATATAGAGGCACTGGAGAGGGTGCAGAGAAGATTTACAAGGACGATACCAGAAATGCGAGGGTATACATATCAGGAAAGGATGAAGAGGCTGGGTCTCTTTTCTCTTGAAAACAGAAGGCTGAGGGGTGACCTAATAGAGGTCTTTAAAATTATGAAAAATGTTGATAGAGTGGATACGGAGAGAATGTTTCCACTTGTGGGGAAGAGCATAACTAGAGGCCATCAATATAAGATAGTCACCAAGAAATCCAATAGGAAATTCAGAAGAAACTTCTTTACCCAGAGAGTGGTGAGAATGTGGAACTCGCTGCCACAGGGAGTGGTTGAAGCGAATAGTATCGATGCATTTAAGGGGAGGCTAGACAAGCATATGAGGGAGAAGGGAATCGAGGGTTATGCTGATAGATTTAGATGAGGAAAGACGGGAGGAGGCTCGAGTGGAGCATAAACACCGGCATGGACTGGTTGGGCCGAATGGCCTGTTTCAGTGCCGTATATCCGATGTAATCCTATGTCAAGTATCCCAGCTGGCTTAGCTCCAGGCACTTTAGCTCAGTGGGCAGCACTCTCACCTCTGAGTCAGAAGGTCGTGGGTTCAAGTCCCAGTCCAGAGACTTGAGCATAAAAATCTAGGCTGACACTCCAGTACTGAGAGAGTGCTGCGCTGTCAGAGGTGCCGTCTTTCGGATGAGATGTTAAACCGAGGCCCCCGTCTGCTCTTTCAGTTGGATGTAAAAGATCCCATGGCACTACATTGAAGAAGAGCAGGGGAGTTCTCCCCGGTGTCCTGGGGCCAATATTTATCCCTCAATCAACATCACTGAAATAGATTATCTGGTCATTGTCACATTGCTGTTTGTGGGAGCTTGCTGTGTGCCGAATGGCCTGTTTCTGTGCCGTATATCCTTATCTGAGGAAGGATATTCTTGCCATGGAAGGAGTTCAGCGAAGATTCACCAGGCTGATACCTGGGATGGCAGGAATGACGTACGAGGAGAGATTGGGTCGATTGGGCTTATACTCGCTGGAGTTTAGAAGAATGAGAGAGGATCTCATTGAAACTTATAAAATTCTGGCAGGACTGGACAGACTAGATGCAGGAAGGATGTTCCCAATGGCCGGGGAGTCCAGAACCAGGGGTCACAGTCTAAGGATAAGGGGTAAGCCATTTAGGACAGAGATGAGGAGGAATTTCTTCACCCAGAGAGTGGTGAACCTGTGGAAGTCTCTACCACAGAAGGCAGTGGAGGCCAATTCATTAAATATATTCAAGAAGGAGTTGGATATATTTCTTAAGGCTAAAGGGATCAAGGGGTATGGGGAGAAGGCAGGGACAGGGTACTGAATTTGGATGATCAGCCATGATCACATTGAATGGCGGAACAGGCTCGAGGGGCCGAATGGCCAACTCCTGCTCCTAACTTCTATGTTTCTATGTAATAAAGTGTCCTGTATGCCTTCTTAACCGCCTTACATAAACTTATTTTTGCAGGATATTCAAAGTGGCAAATTTGAGACGGCGAACTCAAACCAAACGTCACGTCAAGATCCGACCGATTTCCTCAATTCATCAGGGCCAGAATATCGGCAGCCCCTGAGAATGGAAGGGGAGAGCAGTGAGCACGGCACGGCCAAAGCGTACGCGTGCTCGGCGTGCGGGCGCCGCTTCAGCCGAGCATCCGGCTTGGCGAGGCACCAGAGCAGTCACACCGGGGAGAGGCCATGGCGATGCGGAGACTGCGGGGACGGGTTCAATTTCCCCTCCGAGCTGGAGCGCCACAGGCGCAGGCACACCCGGGCGAGGTCCTTCCCCTGCCCCGTGTGCGGGCTGGGATTCGCCCACCCATCGGTCCTGCTGACGCACCAGCGCCTGCACACCGGGGAGCGACCCTTCGCCTGCTCCCGCTGCGAGAAGAGGTTCAAGCGCTCATCCCACCTGCTGACCCACGAGCAGATCCACACCGACGAGCGGCCCTTTCAGTGCTCCGGCTGCGAGAAGGGCTTCAGGAGATCTAGCGACCTGATGCAGCACCAGCGAGTCCACACCGGAGAGAGACCGTTCACCTGCTCCGTGTGCGGGAAGGGCTTCACCCTTTCCTCCTCCCTGCGTGAGCACCAGCTCGTCCACTCCGACGAGCGGCCCTTTAAGTGCCCCGACTGCGGTAAGGGCTTCAAGTGGTCCAAGTACCTGAAGACGCACCGACTCGCTCACACCAGGGAGAGCCCGTTCAGCTGCTCCCACTGCGGGAAGAGGTTCTGGAAGGCACGTTTGTTGCTGGTGCACCAGCGAGCTCACACCGGAGAGAGGCCGTTCACCTGCTCCGCGTGCGGGAAGGGATTCAGACACTCGTACTCCCTCCGCGCGCACCAGCTCGTTCACTCCGACGAGAGCCGCTTTCGGTGCCGCGACTGCACGAAGAGCTTCGAGCGCCGCGAGGCACTGGAGAAGCACCGGCGCATTCACAGCAACGAGAGGCCCTTCGGCTGCTCACACTGCACCAGTCGGTTCTGGAAGCTATCCAAGCTGCTGACACACCAGCGAGTCCACACCGGAGAGAGGCCGTTTGCCTGCTCCGAGTGTGGGAAGGGCTTCGCTGAGTCCTCCACCCTGCTGAGGCACCAGCAAGTTCACACCAGAGAGAGACCGTTCACCTGCTCCCAGTGCGGGAAGGGATTCAGCTATTCCTCCACCCTGCTGAGACACCAGCGAGTTCACACGTAACCGCACTGGTCCATTTCTGCAGTTAGTGCTACTGTTAATCAGGTCCAAAGAAAGAAAGACTTGCATTTCTATAGTGCCTTTCACGACTACAGGACATCCCAAAGCGCTTTACAGTGAAGTACTTTTTGAATGGGATGGCAGAAATGACGTATGAGAGAGATTGGGTCGATTGGGCTTATATTCGTTGGAGTTTAGAAGAATGAGAGGGGATCTCATTGAAACTTATAAAATTCTAACAGGACTGGACAGACTAGATGCAGGAAGGATGTTCCCGATGTCCGGGGAGTCCAGAACCAGGGGTCACAGTCTAAGGATAAGGGGTAAGCCATTTAGGACTGAGATGAGGAGGAATTTCTTCACCCAGAGAGTGGTGAACCTGTGGAATTCTCTACCACAGAAGGCAGTTGAGGCCAATTCATTAAATATATTCAAGAAGGAGTTAGATATATTTCTTAAGGCTAAAGAGATCAAGGGAGAAAGCAGGGACTGGGTACTGAATTTGGATGATCAGCCATGATCTCATTGAATGGCGGAGCAGGCTCGAGGGGCCAAATGGCCTACTCCTGCCTTTCTATGAAGTGTAGTCGCTGTTGTAATGTAGCAAATGCAGCAGCCAATTTGCACACAGCAAGCTCCCACAAACAGGAATGTGATAACCAGGTAATATGTTTTTTTATTGATCTTTTACATCCACCTGAGAGAGCAGACGGGGCCTTGGTTTAACATCTCATCCGAAAGACGGCACCTCCAACAGTGCAGCGCTCCCTCGATACTGCACTGGGAGTGTCAGCCTAGATTTTTATGTTCCAGTCTCTGGAGTGGGACTTGAACCTTCAACCTTCTAATTCTAGAGGTGAGGGTGCTACACACTGAGCCACGGATGACATCCAGGGCTGATCTATGTTAATTATGGTAATTGGGGAATGTTGATGGGCTGGACTTGACGGAAAGAACTTGAGGTAACAGAGAGGGTGGATGAGGGCAATGCGGTAGATGTGTATATGGACTCTCAGAAGGCATTTGGTAAAGTACCACATAGTAGGCTTGTTAACAAAATTGAAGAAACTTTATAAAACACTGGTTCGGCCACAACTGGAGTACTGTGCCCAATCCTGGGCACCGCACTTTAGGAAGGATGTGAAGACCTTCAAGAGGGTGCAGAAAAGATTGACAAGAATGGTTCCAGGGCTGAGGGACTTCAGTTACGTGGAGAGACTGGAGAAGCTGGGATTGTTCTCCTTAGAGCAGAGAAGGTTAAGGGGAGATTGACCAGAATGGTACCAGAGATGAGGGACTTCAGTGATGTGGAGAGACTGGAGAAGCTGGGGTTGTTCTCCTTGGAGCAGAGAAGGTTGAGAGGAGATTTGATAGAGGTGTTCAAAATCATGAGGGGTCTAGACAGAGTGGATAGAAAGAAACTGTTCCCATTGGCGGAAGGCTCGAGAACCAGTGGACACAGATTTAAGGTGATTGGCAGAAGGTCCAAAGGTGATGTGAGGAAAAACTTTTTTATGCAGCGAGTGGTTAGGATCTGGAATGCACTGCCTGAGAGGGTGGTGGAGGCAGATTCAATCGTGGCTTTCAAAAGGGAATTGGATAAGTACTTGAAGGAAGGAAATTTGCAGGGCTACGGGGAAAGGGCGGGGGAGTGGGACTAGCTGAAGTGCTCTTGCAGAGAGACGGCACAGGCTCGACGGGCCGAATGGCCTCCTACTGTGCTGTAACATAACATAAGAAATAGGAGCAGGAGTCGGCCAGTTAGCCCCTCGAGCCTGCTCCACCATTCAATGAGATCATGGCTGATCTTCACCTCATCTCCAATTTCCTGCACTATCCCCCTATCCTTTGATTCCCTTAATCTCCAAAAATCTATCGATCTCTGTCTTGAATATACTCAAACACTGAGCCTCCACAGCCCTCTGGGGCAGAGAATTCCAAAGATTCACCACCCTCTTGAGTGAAGAAATTTCTCCTCATCTCAATCCTAAATGGCCAACCCCTTATTCTGAGACTGTGACCCCTGGTTCTAGACTCCCCAGTCAGGAGAAACGTCCGCCCTGCATCTACCCTGTCAAGCCCTGTAAGAATTTTGTATGATTCAATGAGATCACCTCTCATTCTTCTAAGCTCTAGAGAATATAGGCCTAGTCTACTCAATCTCTCCTCATAGGACAATCCCCCCATCCCAGGAACCAGTCTGGTGAACCTTCGTTGCACTCCCTCTATGGCAAGTATATCCTTCCTTAGGTAAGGAGGCCAAAATTGTACACAATACTCCAGATGTGGTCTCGCCAGGGCCCTATATAATTGCAGTAAGACGTCTTTACTCTTATACTCAAATCCTCTTGTAATAAAGGCCAACATACCATTTGCTTTCCGAATTGCTTGCTGTACCTGCATGTTAACTTTCAGTGATTTGTGTACAAGGACACCCAGGTCCCTCTGAACACCAACATTTCCCAATCTCTCACCATTTAAAAAATACTCTGCTTTTCTATTTTTCCTACCAAAGTGGATAACTTCACATTTCTCCGCATCATATTCCATTTGCCATGTTCTTGCCCACTCACTTAGCCTGTCTATAGCCCCTTGAAGCCTCCTTGCATCCTCCTCACAACTTACATTCCTGCCCCATTCTATAATTCTGTTCTATGATTCTATGAAGCTCATGGGATTAAAGGGGCAGTAAGTAGCAGCATGGATATATTCCAGAAGGAGTTGGATATATTTCTTAAGGCTAAAGGGATCAAGGGATATGGGGAGAAGGCAGGGACAGGGTACTGAATTTGGATGATCAGCCATGATCTCATTAAATGGCGGAGCAGGCTCGAGGGGCCGAATGGCTTACTCCTGCTCCTATCTTCTATGTTTCTATATAAAATTGGCTGAGGGATATAAAACAGAGAGTTGAGCTGAATGGCTGTTTTTCAGACTGGAGGGAGGTATCCAGTGCGTTCCACAAAGGACTTCAGTTACGTGGAGAGACTGCAGAAGCTGGGGTTGTTCTCCTTAGAGCAGAGAAGGTTAAGGGGAGATTGACCAGAATGGTACCAGTGATGAGGGACTTCAGTTATGTGGAGAGACTGGAGAAGCTGGGATTGTTCTCCTTGGAGCAGAGAAGGTTAAGGGGAGATTGACCAGAATGGTACCAGGGATGAGGGACTTCAGTGATGTGGAGAGACTGGAGAAGCTGGGATTGTTCTCCTTAGAGCAGAGAAGGTTAAGGGGAGATTGACCAGAGTGGTACCAGGGATGAGGGACTTCAGTGATGTGGAGAGACTGGAGAAGCTGGGATTGTTCTCCTTACAGCACAGAAGGCTAAGAGGAGGTTTGATAGAGGTGTTCAAAATCATGCAGGGTTTAGATAGAGTAAATAAAGTTTCCATTGGCTAAAGTGTCACTAACCAGAGGACACAGATTCAAGGTGACTGGCAAAAGAACCAGAGGCAACATGAGGGAAAACTTCTTTACACAGCGAGTGGTTAGGATTTGGAATGCGCTGCCTGATAGGGTGGCGGAGGCAGACTCAATCTTTATCTTTCAAAAGGAGTTGGATAAGCATCTGAAGGAAAAACATTTTTGCCGGGCTATGGGGAAAGGGCGGGGGAGAGGGACGAGCTGAGAGTTGGCACAGGCTCGACAGGCCGAATGGCCTCCTTCCGTGCTGTAACCATTCAATGATTCTTCTATGATTCTCCAGTAGGTCACCCCTCAGCCTTCTCTTTTCAAGGGAACAGAGACCCAGCCTGTTCATCCTTTCCTGATGGGCATTACCTCGCATTTCTGGTATCATCCTTGTAAATCTTCTCTGCACCCTCTCCAGTGCCTCTATATCCTTTTTATAATATGGTGACCAGAACTGTACGCAGTACTCTAAGTGTGGTCTAACCAAGGCTCGATACAAGTTTAGCATAATGATGGTGTTTTTAGTCGAGAAAACCCCAGAGTCAGGTTCAGAAAAGGAAGACGACGATGAGACTAACATAGAGAAATAGGAGCAGGAGTAGGCCATTCGGCCCTTCGAGCCTGCTCCGCCATTCAATATGATCATGGCTGATCCTCTATCTCAATACCATATTCCCGCTCTCTCCCCATACCCCTTGATGCCTTTTGTGTCTAGAAATCTATCTACTTCTTAAATATATTCAGTGACTCGGCCTCCACAGCCTTCTGTGGTAGAGAATTCCACAGGTTTGCCACCCTCTGAGTGAAGAAATTTCTCCTCATCTCAGTCCTAAATGTCCTACCCCGTATCCTGAGACTGTGACCCCTCGTTCTAGACCCCCAGCCAGGGGAAACATCCTCCCTGTATCCAGTCTGTCTAGCCCTATCAGAATTTCATACGTTTCAATGAGGTCCCCTCTCATTCTTCTAAACTCTAGTGAATACAAGCCTAGTTGACCCAATCTCTCCTCATACGGCAGTACTGCCATCCCAGGAATCAATCTGGTGAACCTTCGCTGCACTCCCTCTATGGCAAGTATATCCTTTCTTAGGTAAGGAGACCAAAACTGCACACACTACTCCAGGTGTGGTCTCGCCAAGGCCCTGTATAACTGTAGTAAGACATCCTTGCTCCTGTACTCAAATCCTCTTGCAATGAAGGCCAACATACACACAAAAGATTATCATGCAAAATTAAGGCTCATGGGATTGGGGGCAAAGTATTAACGTGGATAGAGAACTGGCTGGCGGATAGAAAACAGAGAGTTGGAATAAACGGCTCGTTTTCGGAGTGGCAGGCAGTGACCAGCGGGGTGCCGCAAGGATCTGTCCTGGGACCCCAGCTGTTCACAATATATATAAATGATCTGGATCAGGGAATTGGATGCAATATTTCCAAATTCGCTGACGACACTAAACTAGGAGGAGGGGTGGGCTCTGATGAGGATGTCAGGAGGCTACAGTGCGATTTGGACAGGTTGGGGGAATGGGCGGATACGTGGCAGATGCACTATAATGTGGATAAATGCGAGGTTATCCACTTTGGGGGTAAAAACAGGAGGGTAGATTATTATCTAAATGGCAATAGATTGGGAGATGGGGAAGTGCAGAGGGACCTGGGTGTTCTTGTGCACCAGTCACTGAAGGAGAGCATGCAGGTGCAACAGGCGATTAAGAAGGTAAATGGTATGTTGGCCTTCATATCAAGGGGGTTCGAGTATAGGAATAGGGATACCTTACTACAGCTGTACAAGGTGCTGGTGAGACCGCATCTGGAGTATTGTGTACAGTTTTGGTCGCCCCATCTGCGGAAGGATGTTCTTGCCATGGAAAGAGTGCAACGGCGATTCACCAGGCTGATACCTGGAATGGCGGGAATGACCTACGAAGAGAGATTAAATAGTTTGGGCTTGTACTCACTGGAGTTTAGAAGATTGAGAGGGGATCTCATCGAAACATATAAAATTATGGCAGGCCTGGACAGGCTGAATTCAGAGAGAATGTTTCCAATGGCCAGGGAGCACAGAACCAGGGGCCACAGTCTAAAAATAGCGGGCAAATCATTTAAAACAGAGATGAGGAAGAATTTCTTCACTCAAAGAGTGGTGAGCCTGTGGAATTCCCTGCCACAGAGGGCTGTGAAGGCTAATTCAATAAATATTTTCAAGAGAGAATTGGATATATTTCTGAAGGCTAAGGGGATTAAGGGTTACGGAGAAAAGGCGGGGACGGGGTACTGAACTGGTAAGATCAGCTATGATCTCAGACGAAGATCAGCCATGATCTCATTGAATGGCGGAGCAGGCTCGAAGGGCCGAATGGCCTACTCCTGCTCCTATCTCTATGTTTCTATGTTTCTATGTATACCATTTGCCTTCCTAACTGCTTGCTGCACCTGCATGTTTGCTTTCAGTGACTGGTGTACAAGGACACCCAGGTCCTGTAGGGGTGAGGCTACGGAGGCATTTCCCAATCTATCACCATTTAAATAATACTCTGCCTTTCTGTTTTTTCTACCGAAGTGGATAACTTCACATTTATCCACGTTATACTGCATCTGCCGTGTATTTGCCCACTCACTCAACTTGTCTAAATCGCCTTGAAGCCTCTGCATCCTCCTCACAACTCCCAATCCCGCCTAGTTTTGTGTCGTCAGCAAACTTGCAAATATTACATTTGGTTGCCTCATCCAAATCATTGATATATATTGTGAATAGCTGGGGCCAAAGCACTGATCCCTGCGGTACCCCACTAGTCACCGCCTGCCACCCTGAAAAAGACCCATTTATTCCTACTCTCTGTTTCCTGTCTGTTAACCAATTTTCAATCCATGCCGGTTTATTACCCCCAATCCCATGTGCTTTAATTTTGCACACTAACCTCTTATGTGAGACTTTATCAAAGGCCTTCTGAAAATCCAAATCCAAATACACTACATCTACTGGTTCTCCCTTATCTATTCTACCAGCTACATCCTGGTTCTGGCCAGAAAATAGGCTCCACGGTTGCTAATGGAAGTTTGTTTTCGAGCCGCAAAGTTGGAGAATTGTTAGCATAGGTGTGGCAGGCAGAACGGCACTAAACAGCTTTTCTTAATACACTCATCATCAAACTAATTCTGCCGTTGTTGCTAGAGGTGACCCACAGGATGAGATCAGGCCCGGTGATGAGCACATTTCTTTGGGTACCAGTCTCACGGGCTCTGCGTGTAATGGGTTATATCATTGATTTGATAAGTAAAATGTTTTAATCAGACGTCTCGGTGTTTCTTGGTCCTCAACAACAACATTTATATAGCACCTTTAACGTAGCAAAATGTCCCAAGGTGCTTCACAGGAGCGATTATCAAACAAAATTTGACACCGAGCCACATAAGGAGATATTAGGACAGATGACCAAAAGCCTGGTCGAAGAGGTAGGTTTTAAGGAGCATCGTAAAGGAGGAGAGAGAGAAGCGGAGAGGTTTAGGGAGGGAATTCCAGAACTTAGGACCCAGGCAACTGAAGGCATGGCTGCCAATGGTGGAGCGATTAAAAGCGGGGATGTTCAAAAGCGCAGAGGTCTCGAGGGTGTTTAGGGCTGGAGGAAGTTACAGAGATAATGAGGGGTGAGGCCATGGAGCGATTTGAGAGCAAGGATGAGAATTTTAAAATTGAGGCACTGCTCAACCAGGAGCCAATGAAGGTCAGCGAGCACAGGGGCGATGGGCGAGCGGGACTTTCTCGTTAGTATAGTGGTGAGTATCCCTGCCTGTTATGCGGGAGACCGGGGTTCAATTCCCCGATGGGAAGGAAGCATTTCATCTCATTAAAACATCAAATTTTGACAGGGTCGATGCAGGGAGGATGTTGCCCCTGGCTGGGGATTCTAGAATACCAGGGGGTCACAGTCTCAGAATAAGGGGTCGGCCATTTAGGACTGAGATGAGGGGAAATTTCTTCACTCAGAGGGTGGTGAACCTTTGGCATTCTCTGCCCCAGAGGGCTGTGGAGGCTCAATCGTTGAGTATATTCAAGGCTGAGGTCGATAGATTTTTGATCAGCCATGATCTCATTGAATGGCGGAGCAGGCTCGAGGGGCCGAATGGCCTACTCCTGCTCCTATCTTCTATGTTTCTATGACTTGGGGTGAGTTAGCACATGGGTGGCGGAGTTTTGGATGACCTCAAGTTTATGGTGGGTAGAACTAGGGAGGTTGGCCAGGAGTGCGTTGGAATAGTCAAGTCTCGAACTTGTTTCAGGGGGTCTGGATCACCAACAAGTCTCACCTAAGCTGAACAATGGAGGAGAGGCGGTGGAGGAGGATGGTGTGATCAACAGTGTCAAAGGTTGCAGATAGGTCGAGAAGGATGAAGAAGGATAGTCCACTGGTTACAATCACAGAGGGTGTAATTTGTGACTTTGATAAGGGTCGTTTCACTACTGGGGCAGGGGTGGAAGCCTGATTGGAGAGGGTCAAACATGGAGTAGCAGGAGACAACTTGTTCAAGAACTGGAGAGAAAAGGGGGAAAGAAAGAAAGACTTGCATTTCTACAGGGCCTTTCATGACCACCGGACGTCCTAAAGTGCTTTACAGCCAATGATCTACCTTTGAAGTGTAGTCAGTGTTGTAATGTAGGAAACATGGCAGCCAAATTGTGCACAGCAAGCTCCCACAAACAGCAATGCGATAACGACCATATAATCTTTTTTCGAGATGTTGAGTGAGGAATAAATATTGGCCCCAGGAATAACACTCCTGCTCTTCTTCAAAATCATGCCACAGGATCTTTTACATCCACCTAAGAGAGCAGACGGGGGCCTCGGTTTATCATCTCATCCGAAAGACAGCACCTCTGAAAGTGCTGCACTCCCTCAGTACTGCAAGTATCAGCTTGGATTTTTGTGTTCAAATCTCTGGAGTAGGGACTTGAGCCCACAACTTTCTGGCTCAAAGGCAAGAGTGCTACCCAGTGAGCCACAGCTGACACTGAAAGGGAGGTTGGAGATTGGGCATTAGTTCACAATGACAGAGGTGTCAAGGGTGGAGCTTTTGAATGGGAAGGGGAAAGTATCCGAGGAGAGAGAACCATGACCAATATCAGCTGGCATGGGGGCCAGGAAGGGGAGTTGACAAGTCAGTAGTTTAGTGGAAATAGGGTGAAGGGAGCGGGAGGTGGATCTCACGGACGAGATAGCAACATTGCAGAGACTAACATATTTAGAAAAGATGGAGAGGGATAAAGGGGAGGTGGAGTAGCTGTAGTTATTAGGGATAACATAATAGCAGTAGCAAAAAGTGATGCAGCCATCAGCAAGACAAAAATAGAATCCATGTGGATAGAGATGAAAGATAATAAAGGGTCAATCACACTAAAGAAAGAAAGAGTTACATTTATATGGCTCCTTTCATGACCACTGGACGTCTCGAAGCGCTTTACAGCCAATGAAGTACTTTTGGAGTTCATGGGATCTGGGCGTCACTGGCAAGGCCAGCATTTGTTGCTCATCCCTAATTGCCCTCGAGAAGGTGGTGAGCCATCTTCTTGAACCGCTGCAGTCCGTGGTGGAGGTGCTCCCACAGTGCTGTTAGGGAGGGAGTTCCAGGATTTTGACCCAGCGAAGATGATGGAACGGTTGATAATTTTCCAAGTCAGGATGGTGTGTGTGACTTGCAGGTGGAACTTGGAGGTGGTGGTGTTCCCAAGCGCCTGCTGCCCTTGTCCTTCTAGGTGCAAGAGGTAGCGGGTTTGGGAGGTGCTGCCGAAGAAGCCTTGGCGAGTTGCTGCAGTGTATTTTGTCGATGGTACACACTGCAGCCACGGTACACCGGCGGTGGAGCGAGTGAATGTTTATACTTGAACAAATTAGTATTGAGAGGGAGGAGGTACTCGCGGTTTTAGCGAGCTAAAAAGTGGATAAATCCCCAGGCCCAGACGAGATGTATCCCAGGCTGCTGTGTGAGGCAAGGGAGGAGATTGCAGGGGCTCTGATACAAATTTTCAGAACCTCTCTGGCCACAGGAGAGGTGCCAGAGGACTGGAGAACAGCTAATGTAGTACCATTATTCAAGAAGGGTAGTAGGGATAAACCAGGGAATTACAGGCCAGTGAGCCTAACATCAGTGGTAGGGAAATTATTGGAAAAAAACCTGAGGGACAGAATTAGTCTCCACTTGGAGAGGCAAGGAATAATCAAGGATAGTCAGCATAGCTTTGCCAGCGGGAGATCATGTCTAACAAATTTGACTGAATTTTTCGAGGGGGTGACTAGGTGTGTGGATGAGGGTAGTGCAGTTGATGTGGTCTACATGGACTTCAGTAAGGCTTCTAACAAAGTCCCACATGGGAGACTGGGCAAGAAGGTAAGAGCCCATGGTATCCAGGGCAATTTGGCACATTGGTTCCAAAATTGGCTTAGTGGCAGGAGGCAGAGGGTAATGATCGAAGGTTGTTTTTGTGACTGGAAGCCTGTGTCCAGTGGTGTACCACAGGGATCGGTGCTGGGTCCTTTGCTGTTTGTAGTGTACATTAATGATTTAGATATGAATGTAGGAGGTATGATCAGTAAGTTCGCAGATGACACAAAAATTGGTGGAGTGGTAAATAGCGAGGAGGGAAGGCTCTGGCTACAGGACGATATAGACGGGTTGGTTATGTTGAATCCATGTGTTAATGGAGACACAGAATGCAGGAGTTGATTTAACAAGTGTTTACTGAACAAAGTCTGGAGGTGAACTAACTATACAAGACGCTATACAGGCTTATATACCCGAGTGGTCACTACCGGTACTACAGTACACAGGGGCTTCAAAAAAACATAGTTCCTCTTAAAGGTACATACACTACAATTCCTCCCCTTTTAGATAAATAGTACATAACATTTTAAGTAATCATTAAATAACATTTTTACAAGAAAAATAATCTACACATTTGCTGAAGTTAATCAATTTACAAATTCAGTCTCTCTGGAGGCTTCCTGACTCAGTCCGGATAACGCCTCGGTGGTGTAGTAGGTTTCGGTGGTGTAGTAGGTTCTTTTGGCAAGGTCGATTCGGCTTGAATGCCAGTGTCGGGTTCATCTGGTTCCAGTATCACCGGATCGGAGGTAGATACTATGGGTATCTCTGCTTCATCATTAGGCGTATAGAGTTGTGGTGTAGGTTGTCCCTTTTCGGATGACTCTATGATCTGGTCAGCATGGCGCCTTATTATGCTTTCTCCAATGTCCACGGTATACATCAGCGGTCCTAGTCGTGTGCAAATAGTTCCAGGCTGCCATTTCTCGGTACGGTAGTCCCGGGCCAAAACTTGTTGACCTATCTGGAAGGTTCTAGTTGGCCTTTCATTCATGCCTTGAAATTGCCGGTTCTCTACGTCCCTTCTGATGTTTGGCTTGATCAAATCCAGCCGGCATCTTAGTCTTCTATTGAAAAACATCATGGCGGGAGTTTGGTTTGTAACCACATGTGTTGCATTCCTGTACGCAAACAAGTTATCTACCTTATGTTGTAGATTTATGTCTTCATTACCCATGGCCTTTATGGCCTTCTTGAAGGTCTGGACAAACCTTTCAGCTAATCCATTGGTGGCGGGATGGTATGGGGCGGATGTGTAGTGCTTAACCCCATTGTTTTTTAAGAACTTCCTGAATTCTTCGGATACAAATTGCGGTCCATTATCAGAACAGATCTGTTCAGGCAGCCCATTCCTGGTGAATATGGTCCTTAATACTGTGATGGTTTTTTCCGTGGTGGTGGAGGACATCTTTATTACCTCCGGCCACTTGGAGTGTGCATCCACCGCGATTAAGAACATTGAGTCCATAAATGGACCAGCAAAGTCGATATGTACCCTTTGTCATGGAGATGAGGGCCACTCCCATGGATGTAGAGGGGCTTGTGGTGGGGCGTTTTGGACCTTCTGGCATCCTAGACAGCTCTTCGTCATTTCTTCGATGTCTCCATCGATACCTGGCCACCACACAAACGCTCTGGCTAAGTTCTTCATTTTCACTCCACCCAGATGCCCCTCGTGAAGCTCCTTTAGCACTTTATCCTGGAGTTTGGGTGGAATCACCACTCTGGATCCACACATCAAGGTTCCTCGGCACACTGACAGCTGTTCTCTTCTTTGCGAGAATGCTGGCAACAGTGGTTCGCCATGTGCTGGCCATCCCTTCACCGTTAAATCGTAGACTCGTGAGAGAGTCGGGTCATTTCTCGTTTCCTTTTCAATGGTAGAATTTGTTACTGGTAGACATTCCACTATGGTCGAGTGGAACATCTCCACTGGGTCCACTGTAGGTGCCTCTTCTAGCGTTGGCAACGGTAGGCACGATAAACCATCAGCATTCCCATGCTGTTTTGTTCCTTTGTATTCTATGTCATATTGGTGTGCCCCTAGGAAAAGGGACCACCTCTGTAGCCTTTGCGCCGTCATAATGGGAACGCCCTTTTTAGGGTTGAATATGGAGACAAGGGGTTGATGGTCAGTCAACAAGGTAAATTTTTGTCTGTGTAGGTAATGGTTGAATTTCTTCACCCCCCACACCAGGCTGAGTGCCTCCCTGTCGATCTGGGCATAGTTACGCTCAGCTGAGTTCAATGAGCGTGACGCAAAAGCTATCGGCCGCTCCGAGCCATCAGGGAATCTATGTGATAATACCGCTTCCACGCCGTAAGGGGATGCATCGCACGCCTGTCTGATTGGCAGTGATGGGTTGTAATGAGCCAACACTTCCTTGGACGTGATCAAGCCTTTGCATTTATGGAAGGCACGTTTACAGTCTTCGCTCCATTTCCAAATTACTCCCATTTGTAGCAGTGCGTTAAGAGGGTGCAGAACCGTTGACAAGTTCGGTAAAAATTTATGATAGTAATTTATTAATCCCAGGAACGACCTTAATTGTGAGACATTTTCAGGCGCTGGGGCTTTTACGACCGCTTCAATTTTTTCAGGTGACTTATGCAACCCTTCTTCATTAATGACATGGCCACAATATGATATTTGTTTCTGGAAAAATTCGCACTTGGGGTGATTTGCTCGTAGGCCCCGTTCTCTCAGCCTCGTGAGCACCTGCTCCAAATTGGCAAGGTGCTCGTTGTCGTTTTCTCCTGTTACAAGGATGTCGTCTAGGTAGCATTGAGTCCCCGGAATCCCTTGCAGGACTTGCTCCATAGCTCTTTGCCAGATAGCTGGAGCTGATGCTACTCCGAAAACCAGTCGATTGTACTGGTACAGGCCTTTGTGTGTGTTTATCGTGAGATACTTTTTAGAGGCCTCCTCAACCCCCATCTGTAGATATGCCTGTGGCAAGTCAATTTTGGTGAAACGTTTCCCTCCGGATAGCGAGGCGAAAATATCTTCTATCCTCGGAAGAGGATACTGTACCGTGTGAAGAACTGGGTTTACAGTCACCTTGAAGTCCCCACAGATGCGAATTTTTCTCTGTTCTTCAGATTTATCATTATTCAACGTTTTCTTCATGACCGGGACGATGGGTGTTGCCCACTCACTCCAATCTACTTTGGATAACACGCCTGCTTTTTCCAAATTCTCCAGCTCTGCCTCGACTGCTGGACGAATTGCGTATGGCTCCGGCCTTGCCTTAAAAAACTTGGGAATTGCCGCATCTTCCGCTTTTATTGAGGCGGTGGTGCCTTTCAGGGTTCCTAGTTCCTGTTGAAACACTTCTTTGGCGTTAGCCAAGATTTCTTTTAATCGTCCAGGTATGACGTCATCATCATTTTTTTTCTTACTGGTCACCGTCAGTGCCTGAATGGATTGCCAGTCTAAACGTATTTTTCTGATCCATTCACGTCCCAACAATGGTGGACCACCATCTTGCAGAACGTATAAATACAACTTCTGTATTTCCTTGCCGTTGTATACAACAGGCACCCTTATTTTCCCTCTGGGGTATACTTTCTGCCCCGTATATGTCTTCAAGATAATGGATGTGTCTTTCAAAGGTATATGCGGAAATAGCCGCTCGTAATCCCGTCAACTTATGATGGTCAGAGCTGATCCTGTATCTAGCTCCATTTTAACTGGGGACTCCGCTATCGTGAGGGTAACCCAAATGGTCTGGTAATCTTCTTTGGCAATTACATTATGTAATTTGAGACAGCTTAGTCTCTTGCTTCCGGAGTCGCTATCGCTCTTCTGGTCTTCGGAGCTACTGTCCGTCATCATTTGTACCTTTCTGTACTTTTCCTTATTGACCTTTTTACTGTCAGCGGATTTTTTTCCAGATCGGCATACACGTGCAATGTGTCCCATCTTTCCGCATTGCCTGCATGCTTTGTCCTTGAACCAGCAGTCCCTCTGGTCATGGGTGGATCTGCCGCAGCGATAACATCTCTCGAAACCCCGTGTCATTTCATGGGTGCCGAAGTCCTGTGGCTTTTGCTGTATCTCTGCAGCTCCTCTTGCTGCTGCTTTGTATGATACAGCCACATGAAAGCCTTGTCCAGTGTCAAATCTTTCTCAGAAAGTAGTCTTTTCTGTCTTCCTTCGCTTGGGAGACCGCAGACGAATTTGTCTCGTAGTGAATCTGCCAGTCCTGCCCCGAATTGGCAGTGCTTTGGCAGCTTTCGTAATTCAGTGAGGTAATCAGCGTTACTTTCATTCTTGTGCTGATTCCTCCTGAAGAATTTGAATCGTTCCGCTATCAGCAGCGGTGTTGGGTTTAAGTGCTCCTGTGGGGTATCAACAATCTCCTTAAAATTCTTGTCCATCGGTTTGGCTGGAGTGATCAAGTTTTGTAACAGCCCGTATGTCCTTGCGCCCATCAGATTTAGAAGTACCGATGTCTTTTTATCATCCGCTACTTCATTCGCCTTGCAATATACCTCCACTCTTTCCACATATGTGGTCCAATCCTATATATCACTATCGAAAGCAGTAATATTGCCAGTCTTAGGCATCCTGAAAATCAAAAATGGCGCCTCCCGCGCTTTTCCTTCTTCCCTGCCGAGTCAAGATGGCACCTCCTGCGCTTTCCCGCCGCTGCCGCTGCTGCCAACGCTGTTCTCCACGGTTCCCGTTGCGACCTGCAGCTTTTCGCGGTATTTCTGTTTTTTTTAATTTTTTTTTTTATTTACACATATATTTTATACAGTTTCTCCGTCACTTGGAGAATCATTCCCGTCGGACCCTCTGGGACTTTCCCCTCCCTCTGCTTGGTCCGAACGCCGACCTGCTTTGTAGCGCCGGCCGTCTCCTGAGTGCTCCACCCTCTGTCCTGTTTGCTTCTGCTTTCCGACTCGCTGCACGGCCCCGCTGCAGAGCCACCCGATCGAGCCCCAGCCCGCCGCCCAGGAAGGATCAGTGCACTACCTGCCACCACCCCGTTTAGCTGGTGAAACCACAGTTTTTTTTTTTTTTTTCTTCGACCTTCAACTGAGGAATCGATCTCCTTGAGGTGCTGCCAAATTGCAGGTAAGTTCGTTTCCTCCTCGTCGCCACTGTTGAATGTGTGTTAATGGAGACACGGAATGCAGGAGTTGATTTAACAAGTGTTTACTGAACAAGGTCTGGAGGTGAACTAACTATACAAGACGCTATACAGGCTTATATACCCGAGTGGTCACTACCGGTACTACAGTACACAGGGGCTACAAAAAATCATAGTTCCTCTTAAAGGTACATACACTACAGGTTAGATGGGCAGAACAGTGGCAAATGGAATTTAACCCTGAAAAGTGTGAGGTGATGCATTTTGGGAGGACAACAAGACAAGGGAATACACAATCAATGGTCGGACCCTAGGAAGGACAGAGGATCAGAGGGACCTTGGTGTGCATGTACATAGATCCCTGAAGGCAGCAGGACAGGTAGATAAGGTGGTTAAGAAGGCATATGGGATACTTGCCTTCATCAGCCGAGGCATAGAATATAAGAGCAGGGAGGTTATGATGGAGCTGCACAAAACGCTAGTTAGGCCACAGCTGGAATACTGTGTGCCGTTCTGGTCGCCACTCTATAGGAAGGATGTGATTGCATTGGAAGATTCACCAGGATGTTACCTGGGCTGGAGCGCTTCAGCTATGAAGAGAGACTGGACAGGCTGGAGTTGTTTTCCTTAGAGCAGAGAAGGCTGAGGGGGGGACCTGATTGAGGTGTACAAAATTATGAGGGGCATAGATAGGGTAGATAGAAAGGAACTTTTCCCCTTAGTAGAGGGGTCAATAACCAGGGGGCATAGTTTCAAGGTAAGGGGCAAGAGGTTTAGAGGGGATTTGAGGAAAAACTTTTTCACCCAGAGGGTGGTTGGAATCTGGAACTCACTGCCTGAAAAGGTGGTAGAGGCAGGAACCCTCACAACATTCAAGAAGCATTTAGCTGAGCACTTGAAATGCCATAGCATTCAAGGCTATGGACAAAGTGCTGGAAAATGGGATTAGAATAGACAGGGCTTGATGGCCGGCACGGACAGGATGGGCTGAAGGGCCTCTTTCATTGCTGTATAACTCTACGACTCTTTGACTCTATTAAGGTGGTGGATGGGGTGCCAATCAAGTGGGCTGCTTTGTCCTGGATGGTGTCGAGCTTCTTGAGTGTTGTTGGAGCTGCACTCATCCAGGCAAGTGGAGAGTATTCCATCACACTCCTTGCTTTTTTTCATATTTGCTTATGGGATGTGGGCTTCACTGGCAATGCCAGCATTTATTGCCCATCCCTAGTTGCCCTTGAGAAGGTGGTGGTGAGCCACCTTCTTGAACTGCTGCAGTCTGTGTGGTGAAGGTGCTCCCACAGTGCTGTTCAGGAGGGAGTTTCAGGGTTTTGACCCAGTGACGATGAAGGATTGGCCGATGTACTTCTAAGTCAGGATGGTGTGTGACTTGGAGGGGAACTTGGAGGTGGTGGCATTCCCATGCGTCTGCTGCCCTTGTCCTTCTAGGTGGAAGAGGTCGCGGGTTTGGGAGGTGCTGCCGAAGAAGCCTTGGTGAGTTGCTGCAGTGCATCTTGTAGATGGTACACACTGCAGCCACGGTGTGGCGGTGGTGGAGGGAGTGAATGTTTAAGGTGGTGGATGGGGTGCCAATCAAGCGGGCTGCTTTGTCCTGGATGGTGTCGAGCTTCTTGAGTGTTGTTGGAGCTGCACTCATCCAGGCAACTGGAGCGTATTCCATTACACTCATGACTTGTGCCTTGTAGATGGTGGAAAGGCTTAGGCTTACCCCATTGATTAAACTCCCTGGGACTGTGTCCTGTGCAGATTGAGTGTGACCAGAGACCTGGGGTTTGTCAGCGCTCAGAGGAGGTTATTAATAATTTAAGGAGAAAGCTACCTGGATTTACACAACCCTGTAGTTTTTGGAGCAAATAACATCAAATATTTTCCATTCCCCACCCTCCTGAGCTTTTATTAGGAATATCTGGCAATTAAGAAAAAAATGGGAGGGTTAGGCTCTTAAAGGGGCGGCTAGCCCTTCCATTTAACTGTGCAGTCAGCAATAATCATCATGGACGAGGGAGGCCATTCGGACCATCGTCTTTCCGAGGCTTCGTCCGTGGTGGACGTAAAAGATCCCACGGACAATATTCAAAGAAGAGCAGAGGAGTTCTCCCGGGGCCAATATTTATCCCTCAACCAACATCACTTAAAAAACAGAGCGTCTGGTCATTTGTCACATTGCTGTCTGCGGGAGCATGTTGTGCGCAAATTGGCTGCAGCATTTCCTTAATGACTTCAAAAGCACTTCCTTGGCTGCGCAACATTTTGGGGGATTTCCTGAAGCCGTGAAAGGCGCTATAGAAATGCAAAGTCCTCTGTCCTGTGATACTGCAAGACCACGTCATCATTTGCAAAGGGAACCGGGTAAATCCTTTGAGAAATGTCGAGAATCGCAGAGCCAGTGATGGAAACATTTGCAGACCTATGGGGAAAGAGCGAGGGGCAGTGGGACTAATCTGATAACTCCTTCTAAGAGCCAGCAACAGGCATGATGGGCCGAAGAGCCTCCTTCTGCACTGTAGGCTTCTGTGATTACAGCAAACAGCCCAAGTCAAAGAGCTAGCATTTGGCACAGGTCTCATTTTTGCATTGGATCAACATAAACAAGCCCGAATGTACCCACTTATCCTGGTCCTGCACAAGACGAACAGACAAGGGCAAACCACCCACTGGGGTCTGTTAAAATTCATGCGTTTTCCCAACACTTCTAACTTTTGTGCTCAGTAAAACCAGGCGGATTTCCCCGAATAAACCTGGCAAATGGAAACCTTCCATGTGCCGGGAATAGGATTTACTGTTAACGACTTTGACTCCCCGGAAACCACGGCATCCTTTCTATCCGAAAAGCTGGTAATTGCCACACTCTGAGACTGGAGTGTTCAGGCTAAATCCAAAATGCGAATTTATTGACCCAGGGTAAAATTACACAGATGCGAAAACACAAGAAGAAGCTAGCAGTCTGATAATTGAGATACACAACATCAAATCATTCTGAACAGCCTTGGTTCTGGTACAGCAGGCTCATTGGAAAATAAAACCAATTCTTCTCAATCTTCAGGCAATTCAGATATTGATAAGCTTCTCGCGGTTAAGTGGGGGAAGGTCTCAACAGCGGTCTCCTCCTCACCACCTGCTTTTCCCACCTGACTGCAGTACATGGACATTACAGCACAGCAAGAGGCCATTTGGCCCAAGTGGTCTTTCAGAACGGGAGGTGGCCACTCACCTCTTGGAGCCTGTTAAGAACATATGAAATAGGAGCAGGAATAGGCCACTTGGCCCCTCGAGCATGCTCCGCCATTCAATAAGATCATGGCTGATCTTGGGCTCAAAGCCACTTTCCTGCCCACTCCCCATAACCCTTCACTCCCTTATCTTGCAAAAATCTGTCTATCTGCACCTTATATGTATTTAATGACCCAGCCTCCACAGCTCTCTGGGGCAGAGAATGCCACAGATTTACGACCCTCTGAGAGAAGAAATTCCTCCTCATCTCAGTTCTAAAAGGGCAAAAAGTATGAGAGATTGGGTCGATTGGGCTTATACTCGCTGGAGTTTAGAAGAATGAGAGGGGATCTCATTGAATCTTATAAAATTCCAACAGGACTAGACAGACTAGATGCAGGTAGAATGTTCCCGATGGTCGGAGAGTCCAGAACCAGGGGTCATAGTCTAAGGATAAGGGGTAAGCCATTTAGGACAGAGATGAGGAAGAATTTCTTCACCCAGAGAGTGGTTAACCTGTGGAATTCTCTACCACAGAAGGCAGTTGAGGCCAAGTCTTTAAATATATTCAAGAAGGAGTTGGATATATTTCTTAGAGCTAAAGGTATCAAGGGATGTGGGGAGAAGGCAGGTACAGGGTACTGAATTTGGATGATCAGCCATGATCTCATCAAATGGCGGAGCAGGCTCGAGGGGCCGAATGGCCTACTCCTGCTCCTATCTTCTATGTTTCATATTTAATCGTGTTTCGTCATCCAAGTTTAACATAAAACTATTTGACCAGCAGATGTTTCTTTACTTGATGTCATGTTTTCAAAGGCTCATGCCTCTTTTAATGTTTGTATTTCTGTTTTATCGTGTTAGCTCTCAACACCTAAATTGGGTCTTCCCATTGTGTTCGCTGCAAACCGTAGACCTTTCAGAAGCACCAATGGTTTGTTTCAATCTTTCATTGTTTTAGAATACTTAACGAATTCCCATTTCAAAGCTTGTTTACAACTTTGTTATCAACTGATCTTTATCTCAGAAGCCTGCATTTCAGTTTACAGCCTGTGTCTGCTGAGACTTGTGTCTTAAACCCAGTATGTCTTTTATTAATAATATTAGAATTCTGTTCATAGTACAGGAAACTCTCGATTTACCAGCACCTAAATAACCGGAAATCTCTCGTTAACCGGCAAAATTCAGGAGCAGGTTCAGGTTTTACTTCATATTAGTGGCCGTTCCTGGATCTGTGGCCGTGTAACCGGGGCTCCTGCACCTGTTGCTAAGCAACAGGGACGCTTGGTCTGTGGCCGGAGTTCCTGCACCTGTTGCTAAGCAACAGGGAAGCCTGGATTTGTTGCTGTGTACGGAGCTCTCATACCTTTTAACTATACCTCTCTGTAATCCGGACTTTTTGATAAACCGGCCCCACGCCGGTCTCGTTGGTGCCGGATAAAAAAGTTTCCTGTATCGTGTGTTTCTCTGAATCGTGGCTATTCCTTCACAGGAGCAGGTAGGCCGGATGGACGGAGCCCGCCCCGCAGGAGGGATTACTTAAAGGGCCGCCCCCACCCCTCCACCCCCATGTGTGCGGCAGTGGGACGAGAGGTTGGAGGAGTCGGCGAACCGCCGCCCGCACACGCGGCACTTGAAGGGCCGTTCCCCGGTGTGGATGCGCCGGTGGGTCGACAGGTAGGAGGACTGAGCGAACCGCTTCCCACACACCGGGCAGGGGAACGGCCTCTCCCCGGTGTGGACCCGGCGGTGGGCCAGCAGGTCGTACGACCGCGGGAAGCCCTGCTCGCACACCGAGCATTTGAAGGGCCGCTCCGCCACGTGGAGGCGCCGGTGGGCCGCCAGGTCGCACGAGCGGACGAACCGCTTCCCGCACTGGGAGCAGGGGAACGGCCTCTCCCCAGCTGCGTGGACCCGCTGGTGCCTCAGCAGGTGGCCGGACTGAGTGAATCGCTTCCCGCACTGGGAGCAGGGGAACAGCCTCTCTCCGGTGTGGACTCGCCGGTGCCTCAGCAGGTGGGAGGACTGAGCGAAGCTCTTCCCGCACGCAGGGCAGGTGAACGGCCTCTCGCCGGTGTGGACTCGCTGGTGCGTCAGCAGGTTGGCCGATCGGCGAAACCGCTTCCCGCACTGCAAGCAGCTGAACGGCCCCCCGGCTGTGTCGACGCCCTCGCCGTCCGCCATTTCCCCGGGCGCACCCCGAAAGCTCTTCCCGCGCACAGTCGGGGAATTTCAAGCTCTTTTGTCAGCGTCAAGTCTTTAGCGTTGCACTGTCATCCGCGGTTCAGCAGGCAGCACCTCGCCTCTGAGTCAAAAGGTTGTGGGTTCAAGTCCCGCTCCAGGGACTTCGATCACAAAGATCTAGGCTGACGCGCCCAGTGCAGTACTGAGGGAGTGCTGCACTGTCAGATGGGCAGTACTGAGGGAGCGCTGCACTGTCAAGGGGCAGTGCTGAGGGAGCGCCGCACTGTCGGAGCGGCAGTACTGAGGGAGTGCCGCACTATTAGAGGGGCGGTACTGAGGGAGCGCTGCACTGTCAGAGGGTCAGTACTGAGGGAGCACCGCACTGTCAGTGGGGCAGTACTGAGGGAGCACCACACTGTCAGTGGGGCAGTACTGAGGGAGCGCCGCACTGTCGGAGGGGCAGTACTGAGGGAGCGCAGCACTGTCAGAGGGGCAGTGCTGAGGGAGCGCCGCACTGTCGGAGGGGCAGTACTGAGGGAGCGCAGCACTGTCAGAGGGGCAGTACTGAGGGAGCGCCACACTGTCGGAGGGGCAGTACTGACGGAGCGCAGCACTGTCGGAGGGGCAGTGCTGAGGGAGCGCCGCACTGTCGGAGGGGCAGTATTGAGGGAGCGCAGCACTGTCGGAGGGGCAATACTGAGGGAGCGCAGCACTGTCGGAGGGGCAGTACTGAGGGAGCGCAGCACTGTCGGAGGGGCAGTACTGAGGGAGCGCCGCACTGTCAGAGGGGCAGCGCTGAGGGAGCGCCGCAGTCGGAGGGGCAGTACTGAGGGAGCGCTGCACTGTCGGAGAGGCAGTGCTGAGGGAGCGCCGCACTGTCGGAGACGCCGTCTTTCGGATGAGACGTTAAAACCGAAGCCCCCGTCTGCTCTCTCAGGTGGACGTAAAAGATCCCACGGCCACTATTTTGAAGAAGCAGAGGGAGAGTTATCCCCGGTGTCCTGGCCAATATTTATCCCTCAATCAACATCACTGAAAGTCATTCTCACATTGCTGTTGGTGGGAGCTTGCTGTGCGCAAACTGGCTGCCGCGTTTCCCACATTACAAGAGTGACTGCACTCCAAAAAGTACTTCATTGACTGTAAAGCGCGTCGGGACGTCCGGTGGTCGTGAAAGGCGCTATAGAAATGCAAGTCTTCTTTTTTTAGTGTTGCAGCAGGTTTGGGAGGACTGAGTGAATATCTTCCCATGCGTGCGCACACACACACAGGGGGAGCAGACCCACTGCCTCCTGAAGCAGTTCAAGCACTTTCCACATGTGTGCTGTTTCTCCCCTGGTAACTGCTCGAGGCTCACTGTCCCTGCAGTCAGCGCACTGGAACACTCTCACTCGAGGGGAGTGTGTGTGTGTGTGTCTCTCAGAGCTTTTCCAGTCTCACTCAGGTTTTAAACCTTTTCCCACAGCCAGCACAATCTTCCTCCCATATTCAAAGCGTCTTCGCGTCCTGATGAATCGAGCGAATCTGTCAGAGGTTTTCTTTGAGTTTCCTGTCTGCGAATCCTTCCCTTCTGATACCCTGTGAAATGAGTTTACAAAGGCCATTACTGTCGGTACAGAGATTCAGAACAAACAATTTTAAGAACATAAGAACATAGGAGCAGGAGTCGGCCATTGGGCCCTTCGAACCTGCTCCGCCATTCAATGAGATCATGGCTGATCTTCTGCCTCAACTCCATTCACCGGCCCTATCGCCGTATCCCTTGATGCCCTTACTAGTCAGAAATCTATCGATCACTGTTTTGAATATACCCAATGACTGAGCCTTCACAGCCCTCTGGGGTAGAGAATTCCAAAGATTCACCACCCTCTGTGTGAAGAAATGTCTTCTCATCTCAGTCCTGAATGGCCGACCCTTTATCCTGAGGCTGTGGCCCCTGTTTCTAGACTCCCCAGCCATGGGAAACATTCTCCCAGCATCGACCCGATCGAGCCCTGTAATAATTTTGTATGCTTCAATGAGATCTCCTCTCATTCTTCTGAATTCAAGAGAATACAGGCCTAGTTTACTCAATCTCTTCTTATACGGCAGTCCCGCTATCCCAGGAATCAATCTCGTGAACCTTCGTTGCACTCCCTCAATGGCAAGTATATCCTTCCTTAGGTAAGGAGACCAAAATTGTACACAGTACTCCAGGTGTGGTCTCACCAAGGCCCTATCTCATCGAAACTTATAAAATTCTAACAGGACTAGACAGACTAGATGCAGGAAGGATGTTCCCAATGGCGGGCGAGTCCAGAACCAGGGGTCACAGTCTAGGGATAAGGGGTAAGCCATTTAGGACAGAGATGAGGAGGAATTTCTTCACACAGAGAGTGGTGAACCTGTGGAATTCTCTACCACACAAGGCAGTTGAGGCCAACTCATTAAATATATTCAAGAAGGAGTTAGATATATTTCTTAAAGCTAAAGGGATCAAGGGATATGGGGAGAAGGCAGGGACAGGGTGCTGAATTTGGATGATCAGCCATGATCTCATTGAATGGCGGAGCGGGCTCGAGGGGCCGAATGGCCTACTCCTGCTCCTATCTTCTATGCTTCTATGTAATTGCAGTAAGACTTCTTTACTCCTGTACTCAAATCCTTTTAGATTCGATGTGAAAATCCTTTCCCCTCTCGTTCCTTTAAAGCCGTTATTCCCTGTTCGACACAACCATAGGTTATACGGCACAGAAACAGGCCATTCGGCCCAACCAGTCTATGCCAGTCCGCAAGCGTGACCCCGAGCTTCCGGTGGCCTGTCACTTTAATTCTCCGCTCCACTCCCACTCTGACCTCTCTGTCCTCGCCCTCTTACACTGTTCCAACGAAGCTCAACGTAAACTCAAGGAACAGCACCTCATCTTTCGATTAGGCACTTTACAGCCTTCTGGACTCAACATCGAGTTCAACAATTTCAGACCATAACCTCGGCCCCTATATTATTTTATATTTTTCTTTTCCCCATGTCTTCCCATATGGCAGTTGTTACTGATTCTGCCATCGCCATTCACACCTCATCTAGAGCCATCTTTTGTTTCTTAACTTGTCCCATTACCTCTCCTTTTGCCTCGCACCATCATCCCTTTTGTCAGTCAATCTCTCCTGCCTTCCATCCTATCACAGACCTTCCCTTTGTTCTTCCATCCTATCACAGACCTTCCCTTTGTTCTTCCATCCTATCACAGACCTTCCCTTTGTTCTTCCATCCTATCACAGACCTTCCCTTTGTTCTTCCATCCTATCACAGACCTTCCCTTTGTTCTTCCATCCTATCACAGACCTCCCCTTTGTTCGTTCCTCCCCTCCTCCCTGCCTCTGCTTAAAAATCTCTCTTCTCGAACCTTTTCCAGTTCTGACGAAGGGTCCTCGACCCGAAACTTTGACTCTGTTTCTCTCTCCTCGATGCTGCCGGACCTGCTGAGTGTTTCCAGCACTTTCTGTTGCTATTTCAGTCCATGCCGGTGTTTATGCTCCACTCGAGCCGCCTCCCGTCTTTCCTCATCTAAATCTATCAGCATAACCCTCGATTCCCTTCTCCCTCATATGCTTGTCTAGCCTCCCCTTAAATGCATCGATACTATTCGCTTCAACCACTCCCTGTGGCAGCGAGTTCCACATTCTCACCACTCTCTGGGTAAAGAAGTTTCTTCTGAATTCCCTATTGGATTTCTTGGTGACTATCTTATATTGATGGCCTCTAGTTATGCTCTTCCCCACAAGTGGAAACATTCTCTCTGTATCCACTCTATCAACATTTTCCATAATTTTAAAGACCTCTATTAGGTCACCCCTCAGCCTTCTGTTTTCAAGAGAAAAGAGACCCAGCCTGTTCATCCTTTCCTGATATGTATACCCTCGCATTTCTGGTATCATCCTTGTAAATCTTCTCTGCACCCTCTCCAGTGCCTCAATATCCTTTTTATAATATGGCGACCAGAACTGTACGCAGTACTCTAAGTGTGGTCTAACCAAGGTTCGATACAGGTTTAGCATAACTTCACTACTTTTCAATTCTATCCCTCTAGAAATAAACCCTAGTGCTTGGTTTGCTTCTTCCTCCTCCCTGCTTGAAATCTACGTTACATAGAAACATAGAAGATAGGAGCAGGAGTAGGCCATTCGGCCCCTCGAGGCTATTCCGCCATTCAATGAGATCATGGCTGATCATCCAAGTTCAGTACCCTGTCCCTGCCTTCTCCCCATATCCCTTGATCCCTTTAGCCTGAAGAAATATATCTAACTCCTTCTTGAATATATTTAATGAACTGGCCTCAACTGCCTTCTGTGGCAGAGAATTCCACAGGTTCACCACTCTCTGGGTGAAGAAATTCCTCCTCATCTCTGTCCTAAATGGCTTACCCCTTATCCTTAGACTGTGACCCCTGGTTCTGGACTCCCCCGTCATCGGGAACATCCTTCCTGCATCTAGTCTGTCTAGTCCTGTTAGAATTTTATAAGTTTCAATGAGATCCACTCTCATTCTTCTAAACTCCAGTGAGTATAAGCCCAATCGACCCAATCTCTCCTCATACGTCATTCCCGCCATCCCAGGTATCAGTCTGGTGAATCTTCGCTGCACTCCCTCCATGGCAAGAACATCCTTCCTCAGATAAGGCGACCAAAACTGCACACAATACTCAAGATGTGGTCTCACCTAGGCCCTGTACAACTGCAGCAAGACATCCTTGTTCCTGTACTCAAACCCTCTCACTACGAAGGCCAACATACCATTTGCCTTCTTAACCGCCTGCTGCACCTGCATGCTTACCTTCAGCGACTGGTGCACAAGGACACCCAGGTCTCGTTGCACTTCCCCTTTTCCCAATCTATTGCCGTTCAGATAATATTCTGTCTTCCTGTTTTTGCCACCAAAATGGATAACCTCATATTTATCCACATTATACAGCATCTGCCATGCATCTGCCCAATCGCCCAACCTGTCCAAGTCGTACTGGAGTTTCTCGGCATCCTCCTCACAGCACACACGCCCACCCAGCTTTGTGTCGTCTGCAAACTTGGAGATATTACATCTAGTTCCCTCGTCTGGATCATTAATATATATTGTGAATAGCTGGGGTCCTAGCACCGATCCCTGCGGTACCCCACTAGTCACTGCCTTCACCACACGGACTGCAGCGGTTCAAGAAGGCAGCTCACCACCACCTGCCCAAGGGCGATTAGGGATGGGCAATAAATGCCAGCTTTGCCAGTGACACCCACATCCCGTGACCCACAACTCGCTGCCGACGGAAGTGGTGGAAGCGGAAACACTCGGGGAAAAATTGAGTCGCGCCCCCGCTGGGGCGCCAACTGCGCTAGTTAGCGCACCGAAAAAATTTGCGCTCCCGCGGCCGAAATTCATCAGTAGCGCCCCGAGAGGGAAGTGGGGCGCTACTAGAAGCACCCCGCCTCCCTCTTGGGGCGCTGCGAGGGAATATTGCAGCGCTACGTGCCGCGCTCGGCCACCAGGGATCGGAGTGCCGGCAAAAGAGCCCGGCACTCCGCAGGCGCTTCAGAGGAGGCCGGGGACCTCAATGGTGGGGGCAGGAGCTGGCAGGCGGTCAGCAACAAAAATGGCCACCCGGCACCTCCCCTTTAATTTGCGCCGCTCCGGCCACAGGTAGGCCGCCCCTGACCCTGTCGGACATAGCGTCCGGCGGTCGGTCAGGGGACGCTACCGAAGATCACGGCCGGGGCACGAGTGGGGCGCTGCGCACGGCGATGACGTCATCACCGGCGGCGCAGCGCCACGGGGCGCTAACAGTTACCGGCGCTGCTAACCTCCTGCTAAATTACGCAGGAGGCACTGGCGGTGCCGCGCCCGGGCGCTAGTTGCTTTGCGCCCCCTTAGGGCGCTAACGCGAGGTGCAAAGCAACCGAATTTTTCCCCCTCAATGTTTTCAAGGGGAGACTGGATAGGCACTTGAGGGAAATAAACTTGCAGGGCTACGGGGATAGAGCGGGCGAGTGGGACTGACTGGATTGCTCTACAGAGAGCCGGCACGGACTGGATGGGCCGAATGGCCTCCTTCTGTGCCGTTATGACTCTATGGGCTGGATTTTCTCAATGGAGACGTGCTGGAGGCGGGACTTCTGCTTTCCGGGCTTCAGTCCCGCCCCCAGCGACGTCTGACCAACGCACGCTATTTTCCCTTGATTGGCCTTGTTAAGCCTGCCCAACGGGCTTACCGGCCAATTAAGGGAAAGCCGGTGACAGATGACATCAGCGTATGACGCTTCATCTGTTGAAAATGTTTTGACAGATGAATTGTCAGCGTTTGACAGCTTTGAGAGAGTTAGCGTGCAGGTACAGCAAGCAATTAGGAAGGCAAATCGCATGTTGGACTTTATTGCAAGGTGGTTGGAGTATAAGAGTAAGGAAGTCTTGCTACAACTGTACAGGGTCTTGGTGAGACCACACCTGGAGTACTGGGCACAGTTTTGGTCTCCTTATCTAAGGAAGGATATACTTGCCTTGGAGGCGGTGCAACGAAGGTTCACTAGATTGATTCCTGGGAGGAGAGGGTTGTCCTATGATGAGAAGTTGTGTCAAATGGGCCGATACTCTCTGGAGTTTAGAAGAATGAAAGGTGATCTCATTGAAACATACAAGATTCTGAGGGGGATTGACAGGGTAGATGCTGAGAGGTTGTTTCCCCCTGGCTGGAGAGTCTAGAACTAGGGGGCACAGTCTCAGGATAAGGGGTCGGCCATTTAAGACTGAGATGAGGAGGAATTTCTTCACTCAGAGGGTTGTGAGTCTTTGGGATTCTCTGCCCCAGAGGGCTGTGAATGCTGAGTCTTTGAGTGTATTCAAGGCTGAGATAGATAGATTTTTGGACTCTCGGGGAATCGAGGGATATGGAGATCGGGCGGGAAAGTGGAGTTGAGGTCGATGATCAGCCATGGAGGAGGAATTTCTTCACCCAGAGAGTGGTGAACCTGTGGAATTCTCCACTACAGAAGGCAGTTGAGGCCAATTCATTAAATGTATTCAAGAATGAGTTAGATATATTTTTTAAGGCTAAAGGGCTCAAGGGATATGGGGAGAAAGCAGGGACTGGGTACTGAATTTGGATGATCAGCCATGATCTCATTGAATGGCGGAGCAGGCTCGAGGGGCCGAATGGCCTACTCCTGTTCCTATCTTCTATGATCTTATTGATAGGCGGAGCAGGCTCGAGGGGGCCGTATGGCCTACTCCTGCTCTTAATTCTTATGTTCTTGTCAGTTCGAGGTCTGTGGATTACGAATCCAGTAAGATAAGCAGCATGCCAGCCACTCTTAAAGAGGTGAAGGTTGGCCCCTCTGAAAGCGGCGGATGAATGGCGGCCAAGCTACCCACAATGCGCCGCACGCCAGAAAGCGCTCTATCTCGGCGGCTGGCGGGCGCTGCGCCTGCGCAATGGGATCGGGCCCAGGGCAGCGACAGGCGGCGGCGGATCCGCTTAATGTGTCAACCCGGGCCCCTCCTCACCGAGGGCTTTCACATTGGCAATCCCCAGGCTGTGTTGGACGTTTAGCAAAGCCCCGCCATCCCTCTCCCCGAGGGGAATTGTTTTTTTTGCTCGGGCCTTTGCTGATTTTCACCCTGGGGCAGCTCCTTACCTGGTCCGGACCTTTCGCCCCCTCTCCCCGCCACTGCGCACGCTCAGCCACTTCGACATGCGCACTCAGCACCTCCCGGCCCGCAGATAGGGCGTATTCCCAACCGCCGCGCATGCTGGGTCAAGAGGGCGGCCATGGCAGTCGTGCAGGGTCTTGGTGAGACCACCCCTTGAGTATTGTGTGCAGTTTTGGTCGCCTTATCTGAGGAAGGATGTTTTTGCCATGGAGGGAGTGCAGCGAAGATTGGGGGCAAGGTACTGACTTGGTTGGCAGACAGGAAGCAAAGAAACATAGAAGATAGGAGCAGGAGTAGGCCATTCGGCCCCTCAAGCCTGCTCCGCCATTCAATGAGATCATGGCTGATCATCCAAATTGAGTACCCTGTCCCTGCCTTCTCCCCATATCCCTTGATCCCTTTAGCCTTAAGAAATATATCCAACTCCTTCTTGAATATATTTAATGAACTGGCCTCCACCGCCCTCTGTGGCAGAGAATGCCACAGGTTCACCACTCTCTGGGTGAAGAAATTCCTCCTCATCTCAGTCCTAAATGGCTTACCCCTTAGACTATGACCCCTGGTTCTGGACTCCCCGGCCATCGGAAACATCCTTCCTGCATCTAGTCTGCCCAGGCCTGACAGAATTTTATAGGTTTCGATGAGATCCCCTCTCAATCTTCTAAACTCCAGTGAGTATAAGCCCAGTTGACACAATCTTTTCTCATACGTCATTCCTGCCATCCCAGGTATCAGCCTGGTGAATCTTCGCTGCACTCCTTCCATGGCAAGAACGTCCTTCCTCAGATAAGGCGACCAAAACTGCACACAATACTCAAGGTGTGGTCTCAACAAGGCCCTGTACAATTACAGCAAGACATCCTTGTTCCTGTACTCGAACCCTCTTGCTACGAAGGCCAACATACCATTTGCCTTCTTAACCGCCTGCTGCACCTGCATGCTTACCTTCAGCGACTGGTGCACAAGAACTCCCAGGTCTCTTTGCACTTCCCCTTCTCCCAACCTGTTGCCATTCAAATAATAATCTGCCTTCCTGTTTTTGCCACCAAAGTGGATAACCTCACATTTATCCACATTATAGTGCATTTGCCATGTTTCTGCCCAATCACCCAACCTGTCCAAATCGTACTGGAGTTTCACGACATCCTCCTCACAGCATACCCTCCCACCCAGCTTTGTGTCGTCTGCAAATTTGGAGATATTACATCCAATTCCCTCGTCCAGATCATTAATATATATTGTGAACAGCTGGGGTCCTAGGACCGATCCTTGCGGTCGGTTGGAATAAGAGTTGGAATAAACGGGTCTTTTTCCAAGTGGCAGGCAGTGACTAGTGGGGTACCGCAGGGATCAGGAAGGCAGATTATTATCTGAACGGCAATAGATTGGGAGAAGGGGAAGTGCAACGAGACCTGGGTGTCCTTGTGCACCAGTCGCTGAAGGTAAGCATGCAGGTGCAGCAGGTAGTTATGAAGGCAAATGGTATGTTGGCCTTCGTAGCGAGAGGGTTCGAGTACAGGAACAAGGATGTCTTGCTGCAGTTGTACAGGGCCTTGGTGAGACCACACCTTGAGTATTGTGTGCAGTTTTGGTCACCTTATCTGAGGAAGGATGTTCTTGCCAATGGAGGGAGTGCAGCGAAGATTCACCAGACCTGGGATGGCAAGAATGACGTATGAGGAGAGATTGGGTCGATTAGGCTTGTATTTGCTGGAGTTTAGAAGAATGAGAGGGGATCTCCTTGAAACATATACAATTCTAACAGGACTAGACAGACTAGATGCAGGAAGGATGTTCCCGATGGTCGGGGAGTCCAGAACCAGGGGTCACAGTCTAAGGATAAGGGGTAAGCCATTTAGGACAGAAATGAGGAGGAATTTCTTCACCCAGAGAGTGGTGAACCTGTGGAATTCGCTACCACAGAAGGCAGTGGAGGCCAATTCATTAAATATATTCAAGAAGGAGTTGGATATATTTCTTAAGGCTAAAGGGATCAAGGGATATGGAGAGAAAGCAGGGACAGGGTACTGAATTTGGATGATCAGCCATGATCTCATTGAATGGCGGAGCAGGCTCGAGGGGCCAAGTGGCCTACTCCTGCTCCTACCTTCTATGTATTAACCTCCCCCTGCCCCGCGACACTAACAGAACCTCAACGTAAGCTCGAAGAACAACACCTCACCTTTCGATGAGGCACGGTACAGCCTTCTAGACTCAGCACTGAGTTCAACAACTTCAGGCCATAACCCCTGCCCCCATTTTGTCAGGCGGCAATTGATGATTCTGCCATCCCCATTTGCGACATGTAATTTCTCCTGCCCCCTACCCCAGCCCAGACTGTTCCTTCAGTTCCTTCCTTCCACCCCTCCCTCTTTCCCTGCCCCCACACCTGCTTAAAACCTGTTACATCGCCAACCTTTTCCAGTTCTGATGAAGGGTCCCAGACCTGAAACGTTAACGCTGTTTCTCTCTCCATTGATGCTGCCGGACCTGCTGAGAGCTTCCAGCATTTTGCGATTGTATTACTGAAAGGATTGGGTTGGTTTTCCTTGGAGCTGAAGGGGAGGCTTAATTGAGGTGCATAAAATCGTGAGAGTACCTCGATAGAGTGGCTAGCAAACAACCTATTCCACCCCTACCCCCTCAGCAGATGGGTCAATGACCAGGGGGGCATAGAATTAGTCTAAGTCCCACTCCAGAGACTTGAGCAAAAAAAAATCAAGGCCGACGTGCCATAGCGCGTTGCTGAGGGAGCGCCGCACTGTCGGGGGGTGCCGTCTTTCAGACGAGACATTAAACCGAGGCCCCGTCTACTCTCTCAGGTGGATGTAAAAGATCCCATGGCACTATTTCGAAGAAGAGCAGGGGTGTTCTCCCCAGTGTCCTGGCCAATATTCATCCCTCAATCAACATACAATCATAGAATGGTTACAGTACAGAAAGAGACCATTCGGCCCATCAAGCCCATGCTGGATCTCTCTGCAAGAGCATTTCAGCCAGTCCCACTCCCCCGCACTTTCCCCGTAGCCCTGCAGATTAGGCAGAGTCAACATGGTTTTATGAAAAGGAAATCGTGTTTGACAAATTTATTAGAGTTTTTTGAGGATGTAACTAGCAGGGTAGATAGAGGGGAACCAGTGGATGTAGTATATTTGGATTTCCAAAACGCTTTCGATAAGGTGCCACATAAAAGGTTATTACACAAGATTAGGGCTCATGGGGTTGGGGGTAATATAGTACCATGGATAGAGGATTGGTTAACGGACTGAAAACAGAGAGCAGGGATAAACAGATCTTTTTCAGGTTGGCAGGCTGTATCTAGTGGGGTGCCGCGTGGATCAGTGTTGGGGCCTCAGCTATTTACAATCTATATTAATGACCTAGATGAAGGGACCGAGTGTAATGTATCCAAGTTTGCTGATGATACAAAGCTAGGTGGGACAGTAAGCTGTGAGGAGCCTTTGGACCTTCTGACAATCACCTTAAATCTGTGTCCTCTGGTTCTCGACCCTTCTGCCATTGGGAACAGTTTCTCTCTATCTACTCTGTCCAGACCCCTCATGATATTGAACACCTCTATCAAATCTCCTCTCAACCTTCTCTGCTCTAAAGAGAACAACCCCAGCTTCTCCAGTCTATCCATGTAACTGAAGTCCCTCATCCCTGGTACCATTCTGGTCAATCTTTTCTGCACCCCTCTCTAAAGGCCTTCCTAAAGTGCGGTGTCCAGAATTGACGCAATACTCCAGTTAAGGTCGAACCAGTGTTTTATACGGATTCATCATAACTTCCTTGCTTTTGTATTCTATTAGGGCTAGAATTTCCCAGGGCTGTGGAGGCGGGAATGGAGGTGTGTGCGGTGTTAAAATCGTGAAATCGGGGGGGGCACAAACCCATCCCACCCCCCAACCCACCTCCATGCCCGTTTCCAAGGAGGCAGGTACCCGACCTGTGCTGGGACCCACCTCCCCGAGGTGGGAAGGGGATTAGTGCCAATTAACTGCCTGTTAACAGGTAGTTAACAGGCAGTTTTTAGCCTAATCCCAATTTTTATTCCTGAAGTGTGGCATTCCCGACGGCCCCAAACCATGCCAAGTTAGCGAGGCGGGCCGTCAGGCTGAAGGACTTGGAGGGTTCCAGATGTCCGGTGTTCAGGTGAGTGATGGGTGCATGAGTGCAGAGGTAAGTGTGTTTGGTGTATGTAAAGTGTTTAAAGAAGTTTTACTTACCATTACAGCCTTCCTTCCTTCAGGCCTCGGGAGTCCCTCATCTCACCGGCACAGAAAGCAGAATGGCCGCGAGCTGTCAAAAGCTGCAGCCTCTGCTTTCTGTTCCGGAGAGATCTCTAAATCATCCTGAGAGGAAGGAATTAACTTAGAGTACAGATTGTCAAGTGTTTGACAGCTTCAAAGAGCTGTCAAACACTGATATTTCATCTGTCAAAAGCTCTTGACAGATGAAATGTCAGTCTGTGACGTCACCTTTTGCCAGGTGGCCCTTAATTGGCCTGCTGAGCCCACTGGGCGGGCTCAACAAGGTCAATCAAGGGAAAATCGCATGGGTTGGCCACAACTCGATGGAGGCGGGACTATAACCCCGAAAATGGGATTCCCGCCTCCTACACGCCTCCATTGATAAAATCCAGCCCTATGACTCTATTTATGAAGCTCAGGATCCCGCATGCGTTTTTAATCTCTTTCTCAACCTGCCCTGTCACCTTCAATGATTTGTGCACATATGCTCCGAGGTCTCTCTGCACCCCCTTTGGGATTGTATCCTTTAGTTTATATTGCGTCTCCTTGTTTTTCCTACCAAAATGTATCACTTTGCACTTTTCTGCGTTAAACTTCATCTGACATGTGTCCGCCCATTCCATCAGCCTGTCTGTATCGTCTTGAAGTCTATCACTCTCCTCCTCACTGTTCACTATACTTCCAAGTTTTGTGTCGTCTGCAAATTTTGAAATTGTGCCCTGTACACCCAAGGCCAAGTCATTGACATACATATCAAGAAAAGCAGTGGTCCTGGTACCGACCCCTGGGGAACACCACTGTGTACCTTCCTCCAGTCCGAAAAACAACCGTTCATCGCTACTCTGTTTCCTGTCACTTAGCCAATTTTGTATCCATGCTGCCATTACCATCCAACACTGCTGAATCTGAAAGGAGTTATTTTTTATTCATTCCTGGGATGTGGGCGTCGCTGGCAACGTCAGCATTTATTGCCCATCCCTAGTTGCCCTTGAGAAGGTGGTGGTGAGCCGCCTTCTTGAACCGCTGCAGTCCGTGTGGTGAAGGTACTCCCACAGTGCTGTTAGGGAGGGAGTTCCAGGATTTTGACCCAGCGATGATGAAGGAACGTCGATATACCTCCAGGTCAGGATGGTGCGTGACTTGGAGGGGAACTTGGAGGTGGTGGTGTTCCCATGCGCCTGCTGCCCTTGTCCTTCTTGGTGGAAGAGGTCGTGGGTTTGGGAGGTGCTGCCGAAGAAGCCTTGGCGAGTTGCTGCTGTACATCTTGTAGATGGTACACACTGCAGCCACGGTACGCCAGTGGTGGAGGCAGTGGATGTTTAAGGTGGTGGATGGGGTGCCAATCAAGTGGGCTGCTTTGTCCTGGATGGTGTCGAGCTTCTTGAGTGTTGTTGGAGCTGCACTCATCCAGGCAACTGGAGCGTATTCCATCACACTCCTGACTTGTGCCTTGTAGATGGTGGAAAGGCTTTGGGGAGTCAGGAGGTGAGACACTCGCCGCAGAATACCCAGCCTCTGACCTGCTCTTGTTGCCACAGTATTTATGTGGCTGGTTCAGTTAAGTTTCTGGTGAATGGTGACCCCCCAAGATGTTGATGGTGGGGGATTCAGTGATGGTAATGCCGTTGAACGTCAAGGGGTGGTGGTTAGAGTCTCTCTTGTTGGACGGGCTGGGATTGTTTTCTTTGGAGATTGTTTTCTTTGGCGATGAGGGGACACTTAATTGAGGTGTATACAATTATGAGGGGCCTCGATAGAGTGGATAGGAAAGGATCTATTGCCCCTTAGCAGAGGGGTCAATAACCAGGGGGCATAGATTTAAAGTAATGGATAATTTAAAGTAACTGCAAAATAGATTTAAGGATGATACCAGAAATGCGAGGGTATACGTATCAGGAAAGGATGAACAGGCTGGGTCTCTTTTCTCTTGAAAACAGAAGGCTGAGGGGTGACCTAATAGAGGTCTTTAAAATTATGAAAAATGTTGATAAAGTGGATACAGAGAGAATGTTTCCACTTGTGGGGAAGAGCATAACTAGAGGCCATCAATATAAGATAGTCACCAAGAAATCCAACAGGGAATTCAGAAGAAACTTCTTTACCCAGAGAGTGGTGAGAATGTGGAACTCGCTGCCACAGGGAGTGGTTGAAGCGAATAGTATCGATGCATTTAAGGGGAGAAACATAGAAGATAGGAGCAGGAGTCGGCCATTCGGCCCCTCGAGCCTGCTCCGCCATTCAATGAGATCATGGCTGATCATCCAAACTCCGTACCCTGTCCCTGCCTTCCCCCATATCCCTTGATCCCTACATAAGCACATGAGGGAGAAGGGAATAGAGGGTTATGCTGGTAGAGTTAGATGAGGAAAGATGGGTAAGGACTAGAGGGGAGTTGAGGAGAACTTTCTTCACCCAGAGGGTGGGGGGGGGGTCTGGAACTCACTGCCTGAAAGGGTGGTAGAGGCAGAAACCCTCATCACATTTAAAAATGGTGTGGAGATGCCGGTGTTGGACTGGGGTGGACAAATGTAAGAAGTCACACAACACCAGGTTATAGTCCAACAGTTTTATTTGAAATCACAAGCTTTCGGAGCGCTGCTCCTTCGTCAGGTGAAGTGACGAAGGAGCAGCGCTCCGAAAGCTTGTGATTTCAAATAAACCTGTTGGACTATAACCTGGTGTTGTGTGACTTCTTACCCCTTATCCTTAGACTGTGACCCCTGGTTCTGGACTCCCCCGCCATCGGGAACATCCTTCCTGCATCAAGTCTGTCTAGTCCTGTTAGAATTTTATAAGTTTCAATGAGATCCCCTCTCATTCTTCTAAACTGCAGCGAGTATAAGCCCAATCGACCCAATCTCTCCTCATACGTCATTCCTGCCATCCCAGGTATCAGTCTGGGGATAGTGCGGGCAGGTGGAGTTGAGGTAGAAGATCAACCCTGATCTTATTGAATGGCGGAGCAGGCTCAAAGGGCCGAGTGGCCGACTCCTGCTCCTATTTGTTATGTCCCTCATAAATGCATCTATTCTATTCGCCTCAACCATTCCACGTGGTAGCGAGTTCCACCTTCTGGGTAAAGAAGTTTCCCCTGAATTCCCCATTCAATTTATTAGTGACTGTCTTATATTGATGGCCTCCTAGATTTGGTCTCCCGTACAACTGGAAACATCTTCTCTACCCTGCAGGGAGTGCTGCACTGTCGGAGGTGCCATCTTTCAGGTGAGACGTTAAAATGAGGCCCCGTCTGCAGTATGATTTGGACAGGTTGGGTGATTGGGCAGATGCACTATAATGTGGATAAATGCGAGGTTATCCACTTTGGTGTCAAAAACAGGAAGGCAGATTATTATCTGAATGGCAATAGATTGGGAGAAGGGGAAGTGCAACGAGACCTGGGTGTCCTTGTGCACCAGTCACTGAAGGTAAGCATGCAGGTGCAGCAGGCAGTTAAGAATGCAAATGGTATGTTGGCCTTCGTAGCGAGAGGGTTCGAGTACAGGAACAAGGATGTCTTGCTACAGTTGTACAGCGCCTTGGTGAGACCACACCTTGAGTATTGTGTGCAGTTTTGGTCACCTTATCTGAGGAAGGATGTTCTTGCCATGGAGGGAGTGCAGCGAAGATTCACCAGGCTGATACCTGGGATGGCAGGAATGACGTATGAGGAGAGATTGGGTCGATTGGGCTTATACTCGCTGGAGTTTAGAAGAATGAGAGGGGATCTCATTGAAACTTATAAAATTCTAACAGGACTACACAGACTAGATGCAGGAAGGATGTTCCCAATGGTCACGGAGTCCAGAACCAGGGGTCGCAGTCTAAGGATAAGGGGTAAGCCATTTAGGACAGAGATGAGGAATTTTTTCACCCAGAGAGTGGTGAACCTGTGGAATTCTCTACCACAGAAGGCAGTTGAGGCCAATTCATTAAATATATTCAAGAAGGAGTTGGATATATTTCTTAAGGCTAAAGGGATCAAGGGATATGGGGAGAAGGCAGGGACAGGGTACTGAATTTGGATGATCAGCCATGATCTCATTGAATGGCGGAGCAGGCTCGAGGGGCCGAATGGCCTACTCCTGCTCCTATCTTCAATGTTTCTATGATTCCCTTAGAGTCCAAAAATCTATCGATCTCTGTCTTGAATATACTCAACAACTGAGCCTCCACAGCCCTCTGTGAGGTAGGGAAGTCCAAAGACTCACAACCCTTTGAGTGGAGAAATTTCTCATCTCAGTCCTAAATGACCAACTCCTTATTGAGACTGTGACCCCTAGTGCAGTCCAACAAGAGAAAAGGGTAAGGGAACCAAAGCAAGGGCTCCTTGGATGACGAGGGAGATTGAGAAGATGATGAAACAGAAAATGAGGGTGTATGATGAATGTCAGGTGAATTCTTCAAGGGAGAACCAGACCAAATATAATAAGTTGAGAGGGGAAGTGAAGATGAAAATAAGATTGGCAAAGAGAGAATATGAGACTAGAATGGCGGTTAACATAAAAGGGAACCCAAAAAGGAAGGAAAGGGAGGTGGGGTTGCTATGTTAATCAAGGATGGGATCACTGCAATAGTCAGAAATGATATTGGGTCAAAGGATCAGGATAGTGAAATAGTTTGGGTGGAGATAAGGAATAAGGGGAAAAAGTCACTAGTGGGCGTAGTCTATAGGCCTCCTAACAGTTGCAACTCTGTTGGTCGGAGTATAAATCAGGAAATAGTTGGGGCTTGTAATAAGGGAACAGCTATAATCATGGGGGATTTTAACTTTCATATTGACTGGACTAATCAAATTGGGTATGGCAGCCTTGAGGAAGAGTTCATAGAGTGTATTAGGGACGGGTTCCTTGAGCAGTATGTAACTGAACCAACCAGGGGGCAGGCAATCTTAGATCTGGTCCTGTGTAATGAAACAGGATTAATAAAAAGTGTCCTAGTAAAGGATCCCCTTGGAATGAGTGACCATAATATGGTTGAATTCCAAATTCAGTTTGAGGGTGAGAGAGTTGGATCTCAAACCAGCATACTCAGCTTAAATAAAGGAGACTATGAAGGTATGAGAGTAGAATTGACTAAAGTGGACTGGGAAAACAGATTAAAGTGTAAGACGGTACAAGAGCAGTGGTCTACATTCAAGGAGATATTTCACATCTTTCAAGATAAATATATTCCACTGAGGAAAAAGGGGAGTAAAAGAAAAGACAGCCATCCGTGGCTTAGTAAAGTAATAAAGGATAGTAACCGACTGAAAACAACGGCATATAAAGTAGCCAAATCTAGTGGGAGGATAGAAGATTGGGAAGCATTTAAAAGCCAGCAAACAATAACTAAAAGATTAATTAAGAAAGGGAAGATAGATTATGAAAGTAAACTAGCAAAAAATATAAAAACAGATAGCAAGAGTTTCTACAGCTATATAAAAAGAAAAAGGGTGACTAAAGTGAACGTTGGTCCCTTAGAGGATGGGACCGGGAAACTAGTGGTGGGGAACATTGAGATGGCAAAGACGCTGAACAAATATTTTGTATCAGTCTTTACAGTAGAGGACACTAAAAATATCCCAACACTGGACAAACAGGGGGCAATGGGGCGGGGGGGGAAAGAGTGTGGTGTATGTAACCTGTTCCACCTTAAGAGAACTACCTTAAGAGATGTACTACTTTCTCTTGGCTGCTGTATACTGTAATACCGGTGGTGACCACACCGGTATATAAACGTTGTGTAGTGATTTGCTGGGCAGTTCAGCCCTGACCTCCGAATAGTAAAGACCTGTTAAAGTTATTCTTGTGGTCTGTGTCCAGTGATTTATAATAAGCATAACTGGGACACACAGACTTAACAGTGGCGACGAGTCCGATCTTACCCTGCAGCAGTTTTACATCCAAGGCAGCTTCGTCCTCAGAACGGGCGTCGAGAAGAGGCATCCGCCCTCATCATCCTGCTGAGCACCATCGCACGGGAGGCATCGAGAACCCGGATTAAAAAGAAAAATTCTGACCACGAAGCCCTCCATCAGCGACAGGCAGTGATCATCCCTTCTACCACGGTGGTGGGTAAGCCGATCAGCGACACGAGCAGAAAGTCGGCCGGGTTGACTGTGGAGTGGGGGAGGGAAAACGGAGGAAAAAGGGCGGAGAACTCGACCACGGCCGGTGAAAAGGGCCGGGCTGCAATCGAGGCCAAGAGGCGCAGCGACTGGGGCAGCTTAAGGCACGAGAGCCGCGGAGAACTCAAACGCAGCCGGTGTAAAGGACCGGGCTGCATGCGGGGCTGAGAGGCGCAACAGCAGGGGAAGCGTGAATGCCCACGGGAACCGCGGGGGAGTAAAAGCAGCGTCGGGGAATTGAGAACCGCTGGGGAGGCGAGAACGGCAGCAGCACGGCAATCGCCATTGCAGCCAGCGGGGGAAGAAGGCAAACGCGGGAATCCGCCATTGTAGTCGGCGGGGGAAGAAGACGAGCGCGGGAAAGACCGCCAAGCGCGGGAAGCCGCCATTTTAGTAGGCGGGGGAAGAAGACAAGCGCGGGAAGCCGCCATTTTGAGAAAAAGAAAAATTAAAAAACTTGCAAGGATGCCTAAACATGGGAACATTAATACCTTTGATAGCGATATCGAAGATTGGACCACGTGTGTAGAACGCATGGAAGTTTATTGTAAAGCAAATAAGGTACCAGATGATGAGAAAGCACTAACCTTATTAAGCTCAATGGGTGCGAAGACATACGGGCTATTGAAGCACCTTCTATCACCAGATAAACCGGCGGATCAGACTTTCGCGAATATTGTTACTGTCCTGAAAAATCATTTAAACCCCACGCCGCTGATGATAGCGGAACGATTTAAATTTTACAGAAGAACGCAGCTGAAAGACGAAAGCAACGCTGAATTTTTAATTGAACTGTGTAAGCTATCAAAGTACTGTCAGTTTGGAACAGGACTAGCAGATGCGCTGAAAGATAAATTTGTGTGTGGATTGTTAAAAGAAGGAACACAAAAGCGACTGCTTGAGGAGAATGATCTTATGCTTGATAAAGCTGTCACTATTGCAGCATCGCACGAAGCCACAGCGAGAGGCACTGCGGAAATGCAGCTACGGTCACCGGAACTCAGCACCAATCAAATGGTCTTGGGTACAGTAAAATGTTATCGTTGTGGAAAGACAACACACGATCAGAACCAGTGCTGGTTCAAAAATCAGGAATGCAGAAAATGTGGCAGGCTTGGTCACATAGCTAAAGTATGCCGGTCAGGAAAGAAGACCAGCAACAAAAAGTCACCGCAGGAAAAGTACAGAAAGGTACACAAGGTGACAGAGAACAGTTCGAACGAACAGAAGTCAAATTCAGACTCCAGCAGTAATGAACTGGGTAGTCTAAGAGTACACAATGTTGGTAATGAAGCAGACCTCCAAACAATCTGGGTCACACTTCAGATAGCAGGAGTCCAAGTGAAGATGGAATTGGACACTGGATCGGCATTGACGGTCATGAATAAGCAAGATTACAAAAGGTTATTCCCACATATTCCCCTACGGGATACGGAGATTGTATTGAAAACATACACGGGGCAAAGAGTATACCCCATCGGGAAGATAGAGGTAAAGGTGGTCCACAAGGGCAAAGAAAGCCGAGGAATGGACTTATATGTGCTACCTGAGGGAGGTCCACCACTACTGGGATGGGAGTGGATTAGGAAAATAAATATGGACTGGCATTCCTTAAAAGCACTAACGGTAGATTCCGGTAAAAAAGATGTCAAACCTAAACGATTGTCCAGAATATTGGACGATGCTAAAGAGGTGTTCCAACAGGGACTGGGAACACTGAGAGGAATTACGGCAAACATCAAGGTTGAAGAACATGCAAACCCGTAATTTTTCAAAGCCAGACCGGTACCTTATGCGATACGACCTGCTGTGGAAGCTGAGCTGGAAGGGCTAGAACATTCAGGAGTACTGTCTAAGGTAGACTGGAGTGAGTGGGTCACGCCCATTGTCCCCGTCATGAAGCGTTCATCGAGCAACAAGCCGGGGGAACCGGGGAAGGTTCGCATCTGTGGAGATTTCAAGATCACTGTTAATCCGGTGCTTCACACGGTGCAGTATCCGCTTCCGCGGATTGAGGATATCTTCGCTTCGTTGTCTGGCGGGCGGGAAACACTTCACCAAGATAGACCTGGCGCAGGCGTACTTACAGATGGAAGTTGAGGAAGAGTCACGCCAGTATCTCACGATCAACACGCATAGAGGCTTGTACCGGTATAATAGACTGGTTTTTGGAGTGGCATCGGCTCCAGCAATTTGGCAGAGGGCCATGGAGCAGGTATTACAGGGAATTCCAGGCACACAATGTTACCTGGACGATATTCTGATTACAGGAGATGATGACGAGGAACACCTTGCAAATTTGGAACTGGTGCTCACCAGATTGAAAGAATATGGACTTCGAGTTAATCGCCAGAAATGTGAGTTCTTTCAGAAGCGGATCTCGTACTGTGGTCATGTCATTGACCAGGAGGGGCTTCATAAGTCTCCTGACAAGATCGAAGCTGTTGTGAAGGCTCCCGCTCCGGATAATGTATCCCAGTTGAGGTCGTTCCTAGGGTTGATTAACTATTACCATAAGTTTCTGCCAAATTTATCCACGGTGCTGCACCCGCTGAACGCTCTTTTGCAGAAGGGAGTACCATGGAAGTGGAGCGAGGACTGTAAGAGGGCCTTTCGCAAAAGCAAGGCATTGATCACCTCAGAGGAAGTGTTGGCTCATTTCAACCCAACGCTGCCTATTCGTTTGGCTTGTGATGCTTCTCCATATGGTATTGGGGCAGTACTCTCACACAAGTTGCCAAATGGCCTGGAGAGGCCAGTTGCGTTCGCATGCAGATCATTGACCTCCGCTGAGCGCAACTATGCTCAGATAGATAGGGAGGCTCTCAGCCTTGTGTGGGGAGTAAAGAAGTTTAATCATTACCTGCAGGGCCAAAAGTTTACGCTTCTGACAGACCACCAGCCGTTGGTATCCATTTTTAACCCTAAGAAGGGTGTTTCGGTGATGACAGCACAGAGACTCCAGAGATGGTCCCTTTTCCTAGGGGCACATCAATATCAGATCGAATTCAAAGGTACAGGTAGACTACCCTTTATCCGGACTTCCGAAAACCGAAACCCTCTAAAAACCGAAGGTTTTTTCGGTCAGCGTAAGTCCAGCGTAAGTCGTGCGCACGACCCCCCGCGGACCCCCTCCGGCCCCGACCCCCCCCCCGACCCCGACCGTAAGTCGGCGGGGGTCCGCGGGGGGGTCGGCGCCGGCGGGGGTCGGTGGGGGGGTCGGGGTCGGGGCCGGCGGGGGTCCGCAGGGGGGTCGGGGCCGGCAGGGGTCCGCGGGGGGGGGGGGTCGTCGGCGGGGGTCCGCGGGGGGTCGTGCGCACGACCCCTCGCCGACCCCTGCCGACCCACCTTCCGAAATCCGAAACACGGCTGGTCCCGAGGTTTTCAGATAAAGGATAGTCTACCTGTACAAAGCAGCATGGTAATGCTGATGGGCTGTCGCGCCTGCCACTACCTGCAGAGGAGGAGGCACCGACGGTTGACCCTGTTGAGTTATTTCACGCGACCATCATCGAATGTTTACCAGTCACCAATGCAAGTATTGAAAGAGAAACCAGGAACGACCCGACACTGTCCCGGGTCTACGAAGTGACAGTGAAGGGATGGCCAGCACATGGTGATCCACTGTTACCGGCATTCTCAGCAAGACGAGAACAGCTGTCCGTCTGTCAAGGAACATTGATGTATGGAACAAAGGTGATTATTCCTCCTAAGTTAAGAGAGAGAGTCCAAAAGGAACTGCATGAAGGTCATCTGGGGGGGAGTCAAGATGAAAAGCCTTGCTAGGGCTTATGTGTGGTGGCCGGGTATCGACCAACAGATAGAGGATCTGACGAAAAGCTGCTCAGGGTGCCAAAAAGTGCAAAATGCACCTCCGATTGCACCGCTGCATCCATGGGAATGGCCTTCAACCCCATGGCAACGTGTACATATTGACTTTGCTGGTCCATTCATGGACTCCATGTTTTTAATTGCGGTGGACGCACATTCTAAATGGCCAGAAGTGATTAAGATGACTACCACTACCTCGGAAAAGACGATCGCAGTGCTAAGAACGATATTTGCAAGAAATGGATTGCCAGAACAAATATGTTCAGACAACGGACCGCAGTTCGTGTCAGAAGAATTCCAGAAATTCATGAAGAAGAATGGGGTGAACCATTATACCTCTGCCCCATATCATCCGGCTACAAACGGGTTGGCCGAGAGATTTGTACAAACGTTCAAAAAAGCAATAAAGGCCATGAGCGAAGATCAGATTCCACTACAACACAAGGTGGACAAATTCCTACTGGCATATCGAAACGCCACTCATGCAGTGACAAACCAAAGTCCTGCCATGATGTTCTATAACAGGAGGTTGCGGTCCAGGTTGGACTTGTTAAAACCAAATGTGCGGAGGGAAGTTGAAAACAAACAGTTCCAGCATATAAATAACAAGACCACTCGGAGTTTCGAAATAGGACAACCAGTGTTAGCCCGGGACTATAAAAACGAGAAATGGCAATCTGGAACAATTCGGGCCAGACAAGGACCCCTGATGTACACGGTAGATATTGCTGAAAATGTAATACGGCGTCATGCTGACCAACTGGTAGAATCGAGAACAAGGGTCGAACCCAGGGTTACGGCTGAGACAACCGTGGAAGAAGTTAGTGAACCTGAAGCATCTACCTCAGAAGTGAATGTACCTGAGGATGATGTCCAATCCATAAGAGATCAACTAGATGAGTCACCCCAGCAACGAGAATCAGAGACCCCTGAAAGGCGTTATCCAACTCGAATCAGGAGGCCTCCTCAGAGACTGAATCTTTGAACTGTTTTGCATGAAGTTGTATATATATATATCTATATGTTATTATGTTATGTTAAATGGGGATATAACTGTTAAGCTAAAAAGGGAGGATTCTGGTGTATGTAACCTGTTCCACCTTAAGAGATGTACTACTTTCTCTTGGCTGCTGTATACTGTAATACCGGTGGTGACCACACCGGTATATAAACGTTGTGTAGGGATTTGCTGGGCAGTTCAGCCCTGACCTCCGGTTTCCTCCCACAGTCCAAAGATGTGCGGGTTAGGTTGATTGGCTACGATAAATTGACCCTTAGTGTTAGGGGGATTAAATACGTGGGGTTACGGGGATAGGGTGGGCTATGTGTCGGTGCAGGCTCGATGGGCCGAAATGGCCTCTATCTGCACTGTGGGGTTTCTGTGATTCTGTGACCTGTTAAAGTTATTCTTGTGGTCTGTGTCCAGTGATTTATAATAAGCATAACTGGGACACACAGACTTAACAGGGAGGAGCTAAAGACGATTAAAATCACGAAGGAGATGGTACTCAGTAAAATAATGGGACTTAAGGCGGATAAATCCCCCGGACCTGATGGCTTACATCCTAGGGTCTTGAGAGAAGTGGCGGTAGGGATTGTGGATGCATTGGTGATTATTTTCTAGAACTCCCTGGACTCAGGAAAGGTCCCGGCAGATTGGAAAACTGCTAATGTAACACCCTTATTTAAGAAGGGAAGTAGACAAAAAGCTGGAAACTATAGGCCAGTTAGCCTAACATCTGTGGTTGGCAAAATGTTGGAGTCCATTATTAAGGAAACAGTAACAGAGCATTTGGATAAACATAATTTAATAGGACAGAGTCAGCATGGTTTTATGAAGGGGAAGTCATGTTTGACGAATTTGCTTGAATTCTTTGAGGATGTAACATACAGGGTGGATAAAGGGGAACCAGTGGATGTGGTGTATTTGGACTTCCAAAAGGCATTTGACAAGGTTCCACACAAAAGATTACTGATCAAGATAAGAAATCACAGGATTGGGGGTAATATACTGGCATGGGTGGAAGATTGGCTATCTAACAGAAAACAAAGAGTTGGGATAAATGGTTCATTCTCGGGCTGGCAATCAGTAACTAGTGGTGTTCCGCAGGGGTCAGTGCTGGGACCCCAACTCTTTACAATCTATATTAACGATTTGGAGGAAGGGACCGAGTGCAACATATCCAAGTTTGCTGACGATACAAAGATGGGAGGGAAAGCAATGAGTGAGGATGACATAAAAAACCTGCAAAAGGACATAGACAGGCTAAGTGAGTGGGCAGAGATTTGGCAGATGCAATATAATGTTGGAAAGTGTGAGGTTATGCACTTTGGCAGAAAAAATCAAAGAGCAAGTTATTATCTAAATGGAGAGAAACTGCAAAGTGCTACAGTACAAGGGGATCTGGGGGTCCTGGTGCATGAAACACAAAAAGTTAGTATGCAGGTGCAGCAGGTGATCAGGAAGGCCAATGGAATCTTGGCTTTTATTGCAAGGGGGATGGAGTATAAAAACAGGGAAGTCTTGCTGCAGTTATACAGGGTATTGGTGAGGCCACACCTGGAATACTGCGTGCAGTTTTGGTTTCCATATTTAAGAAAAGATATACTTGCTCTCGAGGCGGTTCAGAGAAGGTTCACTCGGTTGATTCCGGAGATGAGGGGGTTGACGTATGAGGAAAGGTTGAGTAGGTTGGGACTCTACTCATTGGAGTTCAGAAGAATGAGAGGCGATCTTATCAAAACATATAAGATTGTGAGGGGGCTTGATCGGGTGGATGCGGGGAGGATGTTTCCACTGATGGGTGAGACTAGAACTAGGGGGCATAATCTAAGAATAAGGGGCTGCCCTTTCAAAACTGAGATGAGGAGAAACTTCTTCACTCAGAGGGTAGTAAATCTATGGAATTTGCTACCCCAGAGAGCTGTGGAAGCTGCGACATTAAATAAATTTAAAATGGAGATAGACAGTTTCCTAGCAGATAAGGGAATTAGGGGTTACGGGGAGAGGGCAGGGAAGTGGACGTGAGTCTAGATTCGGATCAGCCATGATCCTATTGAATGGCGGAGCAGGCCCGAGGGGCCGTATGGCCTACTCCTGCTCCTACTTCTTATGTTCTTATGTAAATCTTCTACCGGCATGTAAACAGTAAGCGGATAGTAAGAGGTGGGGTGGGGCCTATTACGGACAAAGAAGGTGATATATGCTTGGAGGCGCAGGGCAAGGCTAGAATACTCAATGAGTACTTTGTATCGGTGTTTACTAAGGAGGTGGATGCTGACAAAATATCGGTAGAAGTGGAAAAGGTAGAAGCAATGGAAGGGGTGATAATTGATAGACAGGATGTACTAGAAAGGCTGGGTATACTTAGTGTGGATAAGTCACCTGGGCCAGATGGCTTGCATCCCAGGTTGCTCAGGGAATTGGGGGAGGAGATAGCGGAAGGGCTTGCCATAATTTTCCAATCTTCCCTAGATGCGGGGGAGGTGCCTGAGGATTGGAAAGTGGCAAATGTGACACCATTGTTCAAGAAAGGGTGTAAGGACAATCCTAGTAACTACAGGCCGGTCAGTTTAACATCAATGGTGGGTAAAGTTTTAGAAACAATAATCAAGGAAAAAATTAACGGGCACTTGGAGAGGTTTAAGCTAATTAAGGAGAGCCAACGCAGATTTGTAAAAGGCAGATCGTGTTTGACTAATCTAATTGAATTTTTTGATGAAGTAACAGGCAGGCTTGACGAAGGGAATGCAATGGATGTTGTCTACATGGATTTTAGGAAGGCGTTTGACAAAGTACCACATAGAAGGCTGGTTAACAAAATTGAGGCTCATGGAATAGGTGGGTCAGCGGCAGCTTGGATAAGGAATTGGCTTAAGAACAGAAAACAGCGAGTTGTGGTAAATGGCTGTTTTTCAGACTGGAGGATGGTAGACAGTGGTGTTCCCCAAGGGTCAGTGCTGGGGCCACTGCTTTTTTTGATATATCTAAATGACCTGGATATTGGAATACAGAGTAGAATTTCTAAATTTGCCGACGACACCAAACTTGGGGGTGTGGCAAACAGTGAGGATGATACCAATTGACCGCAACAGGACATAGAAAGGCTAGCAGAATGGGCAGACAAGTGGCAGATGGAATTTAATACAGAGAAGTGTGAGGTGATGCATTTTGGCAGAAGGAACAGGGAAAGGCAATAAACAGTTAATGGCACAGTTTTAAAGTGTGTGCAGGGACAGAGGGACCTGGGAGTTAATGTGCGTAGGTCCCTGAAGGTGGCAGGACATATTGAGAGAGTGGTTAGCAAAGCATATGGGATCTTGGGCTTCATAAATAGAGGTATTGAGTACAAAAGTAGAGAAGTTATGCTGAACCTTTATAAAGCGCTGGTTAGGCCACAACTGGAGTATTGCGTCCAGTTCTGGTCACCACACTTTAGGAAGGATGTGAAGGCCCTTGAGAGGGTGCAGAGGAGATTTACCAGAATGGTTCCGGGGATGGGGGATCTTAGCTACAAGGACAGGTTGGAGAAGCTGGATTTGTTTCCATTAGAGCAAAGGAGGTTGAGGGGTGATTTGATGGAGGTGTACAAGATTATGACGGGTTTGGATAGGCTAGACGGGGAAAGGCTGTTCCCACTAGTTGATGGTACAAGGACTAGGGGACACAGATTTAAGGTTTTGGACAAGAGATACAGGGGGGATGTGAGGGAAAACTTTTTTACGCAGCGAGTGGTGAGGACCTGGAACTCGCTGCCGATGGAAGTGGTGGAAGCGGAGACACTCAATGTTTTCAAGGGGAGACGGGATAGGCACTTGAGGGAAATAAACTTGCAGGGCTACGGGGATAGAGCGGGCGAGTGGGACTGACTGGATTGCTCTACAGAGAGCCGGCGTGGACTCGATGGGCCGAATGGCCTCCTTCTGTGCCATTATGACTCTATGACTCCTCAGCCAGGGGAAATATCCTCCCATCTACCCTGTCAATCCCCCTCAGAATCTTATATGTTTCAATGAGATCACCTCTCATTCTTCTAAACTTAAGAGAGTACAGGCTCAATCTCTCCTCATAGGACAACTCTCTCATCCCAGGAACCAGTCTGGTGAACCTTCGTTGCACCACCTCCAAAGCAAGTATATCCAAGGCAGTAGACAGAAGGCTGGAAACTATAGACCTGTTAGCCTAACATCTGTGGTAGGTAAAATGTTGGAGTCCATTATTAAGGAGACAGTAACAGGACATTTGGATAATCATAATTTAATAGGACAAAGTCAGCATGGTTTTATGAAGGGGAAGTGATGTTTGACAAATTTGCTGGAGTTCTTTGAGGAAGTAACATATAGGGTGGATAAAAGGGAACCAATGGACGTAGTGTATTTAGACTTCCAAAAGGCATTTGACAAGGTGCCACACAAAAGATTATTGCTTAAGATAAAAAATCACGGGATTGGGGGTAATATTCTGGCATGGATAGAGGATTGGCTATCTAACAGAAAGCAGAGAGTTGGGATAAATGGTTAATTCTCAGACTGGCAATCAGTAACTAGTGGTGTTCCACACGGGTCAGTGCTGGGTCCCCAACTCTTTACAATCTATATTAACGATTTGGAGGAGGGGACCGAGTGTAACATATCAAAGTTTGCAGATGATACTAAGATGGGAGGGAAAGTAGTGAGTGAGGAGGACATAAAAAACCTGCAAGGGGACATAGACAGGCTAAGTAAATGGGCAGAGATTTGGCAGATGGAATACAATACTGGAAAGTGTGAGGTTATGCACTTTGGCAGGAAAAATCGTAGAGCAAGTTATTATCTTAATGGCAAGAAACTGGAAAGTACTGAAGTACAAAGGGATCTGGGGGTCCTGGTGCACGAAACTCAAAAAGTTAGTATGCAGGTGCAGCAAGTGATTAAGAAGGCCAATGGAATGTTGGCTTTCATTGCTAGGGGGATAGAATATAAAAATAGGGAGGTATTGCTTCAGTTGTACAAGGTATTGGTGAGACCGCACCTGGAATACTGCATACAGTTTTGGTGTCCATACTTAAGAAAAGACATACTTGCTCTCGAGTCAGTACAAAGAAGGTTCACTCGGTTAATCCCGGGGATGGACATATGAGGAGAGGTTGAGTAGATTGGGACTCATTGGAGTTCAGAAGAATGAGAGGCGATCTTATTGAAACATATAAGATTGTGAAGGGGTTGGATCGGGTGGATGCGGGGAGGATGTTCCCGATGATGGGTGAAACTAGAACTAGGGGGCATAGTCTTAGAATAAGGGGCTGCTCTTTCAAAACTGAGATGAGGAGGAACTACTTCACTCAGAGGGTGGTAGGTCCATGGAATATGCTGCCCCAAAAAGCTGTAGAAGCTACATCATTACATAAATTTAAAACAGAAATAGACAATTTCCTAGAAGTAAAGGGAATTAAGGGTTACGGGGAGTGGGCAGGAATTTGGACATGAGTCTAGGTTTGGATCGGTCATGGCCCTGTGGGTAGCGGAGCGGGCCCAGGGGCTGTGTAGCCTGATCCTGCTCCTATTTCATGTGTCTAATTCTGTTAGATTCAGGAGATAGTTCTGTGATAGTAGATTTGCGGTTAGGATCAGATCAGCCATGATCTTATTGAATGGCGGAGCAGGCTCGAGGGGCCGATTGGCCTACTCCTGCTCCTATTTCTTGTGTTCTTATGTTCCTTAGATAAGGAGACCAAAACTGTGCACAGTACTCCAGGTGTGGTCTCACCAAAGCCCTGTACAATTGTAGTAAGACTTCCTTACTGTAGGTAAGCATGCAGGTGCAGCAGGTGGTTAAGAAGACAAATGGTATGTTGGCCTTCGTAGCAAGAGGGTTCGAGTACAAGAACAAGGATGTCTTCCTGCAGTTATACAGGGCCTTGGTGAGACCACATCTTGAGTATTGTGTGCGGTTTTGGTCACCTTACCTAAGGACGTTCTTGCCATGGAGGGAGTGCAGCGAAGATTCACCAGGCTGATACCTGGGATGGCAGGAATGACGTACGAGGAGAGATTGTGTCAATTGGGCTTATACTCACTGGAGTTTAGAAGATTGAGAGGGGATCTCATCGAAACCTATAAAATTCTGTCAGGTCTGGACAGACTAGATGCAGAAAGGATGTTTCTGATGGCCGGGGAGTCCAGAACCAGGGGTCATAGTCTAAGGATAAGGGGTAAGCCATTTAGGACTGAAATGAGGAGGAATTTCTTCACCCAGAGAGTGGTGAACCTGTGGAATTCTCTACCACAGAGGGCGGTGGAGGCCAGTTCATTAAATATATTCAAGAAAGAGTTGGATATGTTTCTTGAGGCTAAAGGGATCAAGGGATATGGGGAGAAGGCAGGGACAGGGTACTGAATTTGGATGATCAGCCATGATCTCATTGAATGGCGGAGCAGGCTCGAAGGGCCGAATGGCCGACTCCTGCTCCTATCTTCTATGTTTTGTAATAAAGGCTAACGTGCCATTTGTTTTTAAAATTCGTTTTTTATGGGATGTTGGTGTTGCTCCTCCCTAATTGCTTGCTGTACCTGCATGCAAATCTCTGTGTTTCCTGTATGACGACACCTAAATCTCTCTGAATTCTAGGGAATATAGGCCTAGTCTCCTCAATCTCTCCTTATAGGACAATCCTCCCATTCACCACCAGTCTGGGAACCTTCGTTGCACCATCTCTAAGGCAAGTATATCCTTCCTTAGGTAAGGAGACCAAAAGTGTACACAATACTACAGGTGTGGTCTTATCAGGCACCTCAAAGCACTGGAGAGGTACCACCAACGCTGCCTCCGCAAGATCCTGCGAATCCATTGGCAGGATAGGCGCACCAACGTCAGTGTTCCCGCTCAGGCCAACATCACCAGCATCGAAGCTTTGACCACGCTCGATCAGCTCCGATGGACGGGTCACATTGTCCGCATGCCCGATACGAGACTCCCAAAACAAGCGCTCTACTCGGAGCTCCGGCACGGCAAGAGAGCCCCAGGTGGGCAGAGGAAACGCTTCAAGGACACCCTCAAAGCCTCCTTGAAAAAGTGCAACATCCCCAACCGACACCTGGGAATCCCTGGCCCAAGACCGCAGAAAGTGGAGGAGAAGCATCCGGGAAGGCGCCGAACACCTCGAGTCTCTTCGCCGGGAGCAAGCGTAAGCCAAGCGCAGGCAGCGCAAGGAGCGCACGTCAACCCAAGCACCCCACCCACCCGCCCCTTCAACCACCGTCTGCCCCACCTGTGACAGAGACTGTAGGTCCCGCATTGGACTCATCAGTCACCTGTGAACTCATTTTTAATGTGGAAGCAAGTCATCCTCGGTTCCGAGGGACTGCCTAAGAAGAAGAAGCTATAATTGCAGTAAGACATCTTTAATAACAACAGAAAATGCTGGAAAAACTCAGCAGGTCAGGCAACATCCGTGGAGAGAAATTTGAGTTGACGTTTCGGGTCGAACCCTTCTTCAAAACTGGAAAGAAAAGAAACTAGATTGAAGGCAGGGCTGCGATCGGACAAAAGAATAAAAGAAACAAAAGAAGTAAAAGAGATTAGAAGCTAGACGAGATGGTAATAGGCTGAGATTAGGTGTAGTGTACTGGCAGGGCAAGAGATAGCTGCCAGGTGTGAGAGAGAAACAAAAGGAAAGGGGGGGGGGCAAAGGAGTGGAAAAATTACAAGAAAAAATGAAATAGGGGCCGAGGTTATGATCTGAAATTGTTGAACTCGATATTGAGTCCGGAAGGCTGCAGACTGCCTAATCGGAAGATGAGGTGCTGTTCCTCGAGTTTACGTTGAGCTTCCGTGGAACAGTACAAGAGGCCAAGGATGGTGAGGTCCGAGTGGGAATGGAGCGGTGAATTAAAATGACAGGCGACCGGAAGCTCGGGGTCACCCTTACGGACTGAACGGAGGTGTTCCGCTAAGCGGTCACCCAATCTGCGTTTGGTCTCCCCAATGTAGAGGAGACCGCATCGTGAGCAGCGAATACAGTATACTAGATTGCGAGAAGTACAAGTAAATCGCTGTTTCACCTGGAAGGGGTGTTTGGGGCCCTGGGCAGTGGGAAGGGGGGAGGTATAGGGGCAGGTGTTACATCTCCTCCGCTTGCACGGGAAGGTGCCAGGCGAAGGGGAAGGGCTGTTTGGGGTGATAGAGGAGTGGACTAGGGTGTCTCGGAGGGAGCGGTCCCTGCGGAATGCTGAAAGGGGAGGGGAGGGGAAGATACGTTTGGTGGTGGGATCACTTTGGAGGTAGCGGAAATGCCGAAGGATGATCCGTTGAATGTGGAGGTTGGTGGGGTGAAAGGTGAGGACAAGGGGAACCCTATCGTGGTTCCGGGAGGGAGGGGCAGGGGTGAGGGCAGAAGTGCGGGAGATAGAACTGACACGGTCGAGGGCAATATCAACCACGGTAGAGGGGAATCCTCGGTTGCAGAAAAAGGAAGACATGTCTGAAGCACTGGTGTGGAAGGTGGCATCGTCGGAGCAGATACGGCGGAGACGGAGAAACTGGGAGAATGGAATAGAGTCCTTACAGGAAGCGGGGTGGGAGGAAGTGTAGTCCAGGTAGCTGTGGGAGTCACAGAATCACAGAATCACAGAATCTACAGTGCAGATAGAGGCCATTTTGGCCCATCGAGCCTGCACCGACACATATCCCACCCTATCCCCGTAACCCCACGTATTTAATCCCCTAACACTAAGGGTCAATTTATCATAGCCAAATCAACCTAACCTGCACATCTTTGGACTGTGGGAGGAAACCGGAGCACCCGGAGGAAACCCACGCAGACACAGGGAGAATGTGCAAACTCCAGACAGACAGTGGGCTTGTAGTGAATATTGGTCGATAACCTATCCCCAGAGATGGAGACGGAGAAGTCGAGGAAGGGAAGGGAAGAGTCCGAGATGGACCATGTGAAGGTGAGGGAAGGGTGGAAATTGGAGGCAAAGTGAATGAAATTGTCAAGTTCGGGGCGAGAGCAGGAAACGGCACCGATACAGTCATCAATGTATTGGAAAAAGAGGTGAGGGAGCGGACCCGAGTAGGACTGGAACAAAGATTGTTCTTTACTCTTATACTCTGATCCTTTTGCAAAGGATAACATACCATTTGCTTTCTGTACCTACATGTGATTCCTGTACAAGGTCCCTCTGAACACCAACATTTCCCAGTCTTTCACCATTTAAAAAAACTCTTGCTTTTCCATTTTTCCTACCAAAGTGGATAACTTCACAATTCTTCACATCATGTTCCATCAGCTATGTTCTTGCCCACTTACTTAACTTGCCTATATCCCATGGCAGCCTCTTTGCATCCTCCTCACAACTTACTTTCCCGCCTAGCTTTGTATCGTGAGCGAACTTGAATACATTGCACTCGGAAGCGAGATAAGAGGACGAGGGCGAAAGGAATAGGAGATAAGAACATAAGAAATAGGAGCAGGAGTAGGCCGGTTGGCCCCTCGAGCCTGCTCCGCCATTCAATGAGATCATGGCTGATCTTCTACCTCATCTCCACTTTCCTGCACTATCCCCATATCCCTTGATTCCCTTAATATTCAAAAATCTATCGATCTCTGTCTTGAATATACTCAACGACTGAGCCTCCACAGCCCTCTGGGGCAGAGAATTCCAAAGATTCACCGCCTTCTAAGTGAAGAAATGTCTCCTCCTCTCAGACCTAAATGGCCGACCCCTTATTCTGAGACTGTGACCCCTGGTTCTAGACTCCCCAGCCAGGGGGAAACATCCTCCCTGCATCGACCCTGTCAAGCCCTGTAAGAATTTTGTATGTTTCAATGAGATCACCTCTCGTTCTTCTAAGCTCTAGAGAATATAGGCCTAGTCTACTCAATCTCTCCTCATAGGACAATCCCCCCATCCCAGGAACCAGTCTGGTGAACCTTCGTTGCACTCCCTCTGAGGCAAGTATATCCTTCCTTAGGTAAGGAGACCAAAACTGTTCACAATACTCCAGGTGTGGTCTCACCAGGGCCCTATATAATTGCAGTAAGACGTCTTTACTCTTATACTCAAATCCTCTTGTAATAAAGGCCAACATACCATTTGCTTTCCTAATTGCTTGCTGTACCTGCGTGTTAACTTTCAGTGATTTGTGTACAAGGACACCCACGTCCCTCTGAGCACCAACATTTCCCAATCTCTATTTAAAAAATACTCTGATTTTCTATTTTTCCTACCAAAGTGGATAACTTCACATTTCTCCACATTACATTCCATTTGCCATGTTCTTGCCCACTCACTTAGCCTGTCTATATCCCCCTTGAAGCCTCCTTGCATCCTCCTCACAACTTACATTCCCACCCAGCTTTGTATCATCAGCAAACTTGGATATATTACATTTAGTCCCCTCATCCAAATCATTGATATAGATTGTGAATAGCTGAGGCCCAAGCACTGATCCTTGCGGTACCCCACTAGTTACAGCCTGCCAACCTGAAAATGACCCGTTTATTCCTACTCTCTGTTTTCTGTCCGATAACCAATCCTCAATCCAGGCTAGCATATTTCCCCCAATCCCATGAGCCTTAATTTTGTTTAATAACCTCTTGTGGGGCACCTTATCGAATGCCTTCTGAAAATCCAAATACACCACATCCACTGGTTCCCCCCTTATCTATTCTGCTCGTTACAACCTCAAAAAACTCCTAACAGATTTGTCAAACACGATTTCCCTTTAATAACCGTAAACTCGAGGAACAGCACCTCATCTTCCGATTAGGCAGTCTGCAGCCTTCCGGACTCAATATCGAGTTCAACAATTTCAGATCATAAGCTCGGCCCCCATTTCATTTTCTCTTGTAATTGTTCCACTCCTTTCCCCCCCCCCCCCTTTTCCTTTTGTTTCTCTCTCACACCTGGCAGCTATCTTTTGCCCTGCCAGTACACTTTACACCTAATCCCAGCCTATTACTATCTCGTCTAGCTTCTAATCTCTTTTACTTCTTTTGTTTCTTTTATTCTTTTGTCCGATCGCAGCCCTGCCTCCGATCTAGTTTCTTTTCTTTCCAGTTTTGAAGAAGGGTCCGACCCGAAACGTCAACTCAAATTTCTCTCCACGGATGTTGCCTGACCTGCTGAGTTTTTCCAGCATTTTCTGTTGTTATTTCCCCTTAATAAATCCGTGTTGACTCTGCCCAATCCTATTATTATTTTCTAAGTGCCCTGTTACCACGTCCTTAACAATAGATTCTAGCATTTTCCCTACTACTGATGTCAAGCTAACTGGTCTGTAGTTCCCCGATTTCTCTCTCCCTCCTTTCTTAAATAGTGGGGTAACATTTGCTACCTTCCAATCCACGGGAACCGTTCTAGAATCTGTGGATTTTTGGAAAACGACAATGATGATACAGTAAATGAAGTAGGGATGGGAGGAGGCTCGTGTGGAGCATACACGTCGGCACGGACCAGTTGGGCCGAATGGCCTGTTTCTGTGCTGTAAATACTCCGTAACAATGTCACATCGAGGGGGGCGGGGCAGTCCCGAAGGCACGGAATACGCAGGCACGCACCGCCGTCTGATGTCAGTTTTAAAAGTACAATTATTACAGTTGAAATATTTATTAATTCCGTTCATTTAATATATTCCAATTTATCAAACTGCGCCTTTAAATGGAACCTGCGTGGATTGGCGTGCGCAGACGACCAATGAGAGGAGACGTCAATCAGTTGGAGGAGCAGTCCTCCAACCAATTGCGGAGCGGAGAGGCAGTGACCTGCACTGGTAAAAGAAAGACTTGCATTTATATAGCGCCTTTCACGACCACCGGACGTCTCAAAGCGTTTTAGAAACATAGAAGATAGGCGCAGGAGTAGGCCGTTCGGCCCCTCGAGCCTGCTCCGCCATTCAATGAGATCATGGCTGATCATCCAAATTCAGTACCCGGTCCCTGCTTTCTCCCCATACCCCTTGATCCCTTTAGCCTTAAGAAATATATCTAACTCCTTCTTGAATATATTTAATGAATTGGCCTCAACTGCCTTCTGTGGTAGAGAATTCCACAGGTTCACCACTCTCTGGGTGAAGAAATTCCTCCTCATCTCTGTCCTAAATGGCTTACCCCTTATCCTTAGACTGTGACCCCTGGTTCTGGACTCCCCGACCATCGGGAACATCCGTCCAGCATCTAGTCTGTCCAGTCCTGTTAGAATTTTATAATGTTTCAATGAGATCCCCTCTCATTCTTCTAAACTCCAGCGAGTACAAGCCCAATCGACCCAAGCTCTCCTCATACGTCATTCCTGCCGTCCCAGGTATCAGTCTGGTGAATCTTCGCTGCACTCCCTCCATGGCAAGAACATCCTTCCTCAGATAAGGCGACCAAAACTGCGCACAATACTCAAGGTGTGGTCTCACCAAGGCCCTGTACAACTGCAGCAAGACATCCTTGTTCCTGTACTCGAACCCTCTCGCTACGAAGGCCAACATACCATTTGCCTTCTTAACCGCCTGCTGCACCTGCATGCTTACCTTCAGCGACTGGTGCACAAGGACACCCAGGTCTCGTTGCACTGCCCCTTCTCCCAATCTATTGCCGTTCAGATAATAATCTGCCTTCCTGTTTTTGCCACCAAAGTGGATAACCTCGCATTTATCCACATTATTATTATTCTGACCTCCGACAGCGGCAAGAAGCCGAGTCGTGGCAGTTTGGAGAACTACCCCCACTGACTAACTCGGCCACCGTGGGAGACTCGGACTCGGACACATTGCCGGTTATTGAGGTGTTGTTTTCGGAGTGAGAATTTTGCCGGTTAATAGAGAATTCCGGATATTTAGGTGCCGTTTAAACGAGAGTTTCCTGATAAGTACTTGTTGTAATGTAGGAAACGCGGCAGCCAACTGGCGCACAGCAAGCTCCCACAAACAGCAACGTGATCATGACTAGATCATCTGTTTTAGTGATGTTGATTGAGGGATAAATATTGGCCCCAGGGAGAACTCCCTCTGCTCTTCTTCGAAATAGTGCCATGGGATCTTTTATGTCCACCTGAGAGGGCAGACGGGGCCTCGGTTTAACATCTCATCCGAAAGACGGCACCTCCGACAGTGCGGCACTCCCTCAGCACTGCACTGGGAGTGTCAGCCGAGATTATTGTGCTCAAGTCTCTGGAGTGAGACTTGAACCCACAACCTTCTGACTCAGAGACGAGAGAGAGTGCTGCCCACTGACTAACATATCAAGACCTACTGACGATAGCAAAATACTGCGGATGCTGGAAATCCGAAATAACAACAGAAAACGCTGGAAAAACTCAGCAGGCCAGGCAACATCCGTGGAGAGAGAGACAGAGTTAACGTTTCAGGTCGAAACCCTTCGTCAAGACTGAAGAAGCACAGGAAATGAAACAGATTAAAAGGCCAGTTTGGGGGCTGGGAGAGAACAAAAGAGAAGTGAAGAGACATTAAGAGGTATTCAAAACGAGACGAGATGGTGATAGGATTAGTGGAGACAAAAGACGGCTCTAGATTAGGTGTGAAATGCGCTGGCAGAATGGGAGACAGCTGCCATGTGGGAGAGAGAAAAAGGGGGGAGGGGGAAAGGGCCAAAACAAAGGTGTGGATAAAAAATATAAGTAAAAATGTAATAGGGGCCGAGGTTATGATCTGAAATTGTTGAACTCGATATTGAGTCCGGAAGGCTGTAAAGTGCCTAATCGGAAGATGAGGTGCTGTTCCTCGAGCTTACGCTGAGCTTCCGTGGAACAATGCAAGAGCCCGAGTACGGTGAGGTCCGAGTGGGAATGGAGCGGTGAATTAAAATGACAGGCGACCGGAAGCTCAGGGTCCCCCTTACGGACTGAACGGAGGTGTTCCGCAAAGCGGTCACCCAATCTGCGTTTGGTCTCCCCAATGTAGAGGAGACCGCATCGTGAGCAGCAAATACAGTATACTAGATTGCAAGAAGTACAAGTAAATCGCTGTTTCACCTGGAAGGGGTGTTTGGGGCCCTGGACAGTGGGAATAGGGGAGGCATAAGGGCAGGTGTTGCATCTCCTGCGCTTGCATGGGAAGGTGCCGGGCGAAGGGGAAGGGGTGCTGGGGGTGGTAGAGGAGTGGACTAGGGTGTCTCGGAGGGAGCGGTTCCCTACGGAATGCTGAAAGGGGAGGTGAGGGGAAGATGCATTTGGTGGTGGGATCACGTTGGAGGTGGCGGAAGTTGATCCGTTGAATGTGAAGGCTGGTGGGGTGAAAGGTGAGGACAAGGGAAACCCTATCGTGGTTCCGGGAGGGAGGAGCATGGGTGAGGGCAGAAGTGCGGGGGATAGATCGGACACGGTCGCTCTCAGCTTCTGATGCTTTCTAAAGGTTAAAAGAAAACACGCTAACAATTGCAAGACTTGCTCTCTCAGCTTAATACGCTTTCTAAAGGTTAAAAAAGTTATGCAATGGGAATACTGTACTTTTTCTTTCACACTCACACATACATACCCAAAGTCTCTGTTTAAAAAAAACTCAATCTGCTTGAATAAAACTTTTGAATTTGTACTCTAGCCTCTCTTGAAATAATTCTGAAAAACAAATAAGCAGAAAATATTGGATTAGTACAACTAAGCGAACGGTATTTGTGCATCCTGGGAAATTAGGTACATTACGCAAGCTTAGACTGTGGAATCTAGTCACAGTTCTCGGCAGACTTGGGAATCCAGGTGCAAAGATCACTAAAATGTCAACAGAAAATAAGCCAAAAGGCTAATGGAATGCTGGCCATTATATCGAGAGGACTAGAGTACAAGGGGGTAGAAGTTATGCTGCAGCTGTACAAAACGCTGGTTAGACCACACCTGGAGCACTGGGAGCAGTTCTGGGCACCACACCTTAGGAAGGATATACTGGCCTTGGAGGAAGTGCAGCGTAGGTTTACCAGAATGATACCTGGACTCCAAGGGTTAAATTACCAGGAGAGATTTTACACAAACTAGGGTTCTGTTCCCTGGAATTTAGAAGGTTGAGGGATGATCTGATCGAAGATTTCAAGATATTAACATAGAAACATAGAAGATAGGAGCAGGAGTAGGCCATTCGGCCCCTCAAGCCTGCTCCGCCATTCAATGCGATCATGGCTGGTCATCCAAATTCAGTACCCGGTCCGTGCTTTCTCCCCATACCCCTTTAGCCTTGAGAAATATATCCAACTCCTTCTTGAATATATTTAATGAATTGGCCTCAACTGTCTTCTGTGGTAGAGAATTCCACAGGTTCACCACTCCCTGGGTGAAAAAATTCCTCTTCATCTCTGTCCTAAATGGCTTACCCCTTATCCTTCGACTGTGACCCCTGGTTCTGGACTCCCCAACCATCGGGAACATCCTTCCTGCATCTAGTCTGTCTAGTCCTGTTAGAATTTTATAAGTTTCGATGAGATCCCCTCTCAATCTTCTAAACTCCAGTGAGTACAAGCCCAATCGACCCAATCTCTCCTCATACGTCATTCCTGCCATCCCAGGTATCAGTCTGGTGAATCTTCGCTGCACTCCCTCCATGGCAAGGACATCCTTCCTCAGATAAGGCGACCAAAACTGCACACAATACTCAAGGTGTGGTCTCACCAAGGCCCTGTACAACTGCAGCAAGACATCCTTGTTCCTGTACTCGAACCCTCTCGCTACGAAGGCCAACATACCATTTGCCTTCCTAACCGCTTGCTGCACCTGCATGCTTACCTTCAGCGACTGGTGCACAAGGACACCCAGGTCTCGTTGCACTTCCCCTTCTCCCAATCTATTTCCGTTCAGCTAATAATCTGTCTTCCTGTTTTTGCCACCAAAGTGGATAACCTCGCATTTATCCACGTTATATTGCATCTGCCATACATCTGCCCAATCATCCAACCTGTCCAAATCATCCTGGAGTTTCTCGGCATCCTCCTCACAGCACACACGCCCACCCAGCTTTGTGGGGGACAGATAGGGTAGATAGAGAGAAACTATTTCTGCTGGTTTGGGGATTCTAGACTAGGGGTCATAATCTAAAAATGAGAGCCAGACCTTTCAGGAGTGAAATTAGGAAACACTTCTACAGACAAAGGCCTAGAAATTCAGTAAGGCCCCGCCAGGTCTTCAGCGCCCGAAATTTAGCGCTCGCCCGGATTCCCGCAGCGCCCGCCTGAAATTCAGTTGCGACGGGCCAAGACGGAGGCGGGCGCTACTGCAGGGTTTGGCCGCCTCGCTTGGGGCGATGAAATTCTATTTCAGGCATCCAGCTGCCGCTGCGCCACCCGATGCGGTGCGGCAGGCTGGGGTACTGCAGGCCTCCTCCTTCTCTTAAGGAGAAGCTGCCTGCAGCCGTGAGATCGCCGCTGGATTCCCCCGGCAAATGAGCCCGGCACCACGGAGAAGTGCCGGGCTCGCGGGAGTCAGACAACAATGCCGCGGGGGGGGTGGTGCAGGAGTCCGGGGAGGGAGGTGCGGCCATGCAGCCACCGGGAAAGCGGCCGGCCGCCCCTCCACCTTTATGCGCCGGCCTCTCGGAGCTGCAAGGCCCCGTTTTCCAAACGTTGTTTGCGGCCGCTGCGGGCGAGGCGGCCGCAACTGAATTTGGCCCTCGGAATGGAATCGCGTTGGAACTGGGGCGCTGCGCACACCGATGACGTCATCGGTGCCGGCGCAGCGCTACCGGCTAACGCCGATGTTAGGGCCCAACTTAATTTCGGACACTAAAAAACTTCCGGCGCAACCCACTCTTTCGCCCCTAAGTGGGCGCAAACGCAACTGAATTTCTAGGCCAAAGGGTGGTAGAAGTTTGGAACTCTCTTCCGCAAACGGCAATTGATGCTGGATCAATTGTTAAATTTAAATCTGATATTGATAGATTTTTGTCAACCAAAGATATTAAGGAATATGGAGTTAGGTCTCAGATCAGCCATGATCTCATTGAATGGCGGAACAGGCTCGAGGGGCTGAATGGCCTCCTCCTGTTCCTATGGGCAAAAATAACAATTTATATTTATAGAACGCCTTTAACCTAGTAAACCGTCCCGAGGTGCTCCACAGGAGTGTTATAAATTTGACACCGAGCCACGTAAGGAGAAATGAAGGCAGATGACCAAAAGCTTGGTCAAAGAGGTTGGTTTTAAGGAGCGTCTTAAAGGAGGAGAGAGAGGTAGTGAGGTGGAGAGGTTTCGAGAGGGAATTCCAGAGCTTAGGGCCTTGGCATAGAAACATAGAAGATAGGAGGAGTAGGCCATTCGGCCCCTCGAGCCTGCTCCGCGATTTAATGAGATCATGGCTGATCATCCAAATTCAGTACCCTGTCCCTGCCTTCTCCCCATATCTTTTGATCCCCTTACCCTCAAGAAATATATCCAACTCCTTCTTGAATATATTTAATGAATTGGCCTCTACTGCCTTCTGTGGTAGAGAATTCCACAGGTTCACCACTCTCTGGGTGAAGAAATTCCTCCTCATCTCAGTCCTAAATGGCTTACCCTTTATCCTTAGACTGTGACCCCTGGTTCTGGGCTCCCCCGACCATCGGGAACATCCTTCCTGCATCTAGTCTGTCTCGTCCTGTTAAAATGTTAGAAGTTTCAATGAGGAGAGGTAGAGAGGCGGAGAGGTTTAGGGAGGGAATTCCAGAGCTTAGGGCCCAGGCAGATGAAGGCACGTCTGCCAATAGTTGAGTGATTATAATCAGGGATGCTCAAGAGGCCAGAGGAATGCAGCTATCTTGGAGGGTTGTGGGGCTGGAGGAGATTACAGAGATAAGGAGGGGCGAGGGCCATGGAGGGATTTGAACACAAGGATGAGAATTTGAAAATCGAGGCGTTGCTTAACCGGGAGCCAATGTAGGTCAGCGAGCACAGGGGATGATGGGCGAACAAGACTTGATGCTAGCCCCGGCTTCTGTATGAGGCCGAGGACTTTAATGAAATAAACTTAAAACACAATGGCCTAGAAATTCACTTTGGGGCGGCCAGCTCGCTCGCGCCCAAAAGTTAGCGCTGGGCGGGGAGCCATTAGCGACTGTCAGATATTCAGTGTTTGCGCCCCAATTCGGAACCGGGCGCTATACCAGGGTGTGCCCGCCTCCGCTTGGGGCGCTGACACTGAATTTCAGCGCTCTTGGCGCCGCTGCGCCAGCCGCTGCGGAGCGGCAGGCTGCGGTACTGCAGGCCTCCTCCTTCTCTTAAGGGGGAGCTGCCTGCAATGGGGAGATCGCCGCTGGAGAGTGCCGTCAAATGAGCCCGGCACCACGGAGAAGTGCCGGGTTCGCGGAAAGCAGCCGGCAATGCCGCGGTGGGGGGGGGGGTGGAGGAGGCCGGGGAAAGATACCTAGGATGGCAGAAATGACGTATGAGGAGAGATTGGGTCGATTGGGCTTATATTCGCTGGAGTTTAGAAGAATGAGAGGGGATCTCATTGAAACGTATAAAATTCTAACAGGACTGGACAGACTAGATGCAGGAAGGATGTTCCCGATGGTCGGGGAGTCCAGAACCAGGGGTCACAGTCTAAGGATAAGGGGTAAGCCATTTAGGACAGAGATGAGGAGGAATTTCTTCAGCCAGTGAGTGGTGAACCTGTGGAATTCTCTACCACAGAAGACAGTGGAGGCCAATTCATTAAATATATTCAAGAAGGAGATGGATATATTTCTCCAGGCTAAAGGGATCAAGGGATATGGGGAGAAGGCAGGGACAGGGTACTGAATTTGGATGAGCAGCCATGATCTCATTAAATGGCGGAACAAGCTCGAGGGGCCGAATGGCCAACTCCTGCTCCTATCTTCTATGTTTCTAAACCTTTGAAAGTGGCAGGATAGGTTGAGAAATATGTCAAAAAAGCACATGGGATCCTTGGCTTTCTTCGACAACACCTCCCGAACCCGCGACCTCCACCGCCTAGAAGGACAAGGGCAGCAGGCACATGGGAACACCATCACCTCCAAGTTCCCCTCCAAGTCACACACACACCATCCTGACTTGGACATATATCGCCGATCCTTCATGGTCGCGGGATCAAAATCCTGGAACTCCCTCCCTAACAGCACTGTGGGAGTACCTTCACCACACGGACTGCAGCGGTTCAAGGCGGCGGCTCACCACCACCTTCTCAAAGGGCAATTAGGGGCGTGCAATAAATGCCAGCCTCGCCAGCAACGCCCACATCCCAGGAACAAATAAAAAATAAATAAACAAGGGGCATAGAGTACAAAAGTTATTGATAAACCTTTATACAAACACCGATTAGGCCTCAGCTGGAGTATTGTGTCCAATTCCGGGCAGCACACTTTAGCAAGGACTTCAAGATCTTGGAGAGGATGCGGGTATCAGTAGATGAGGGACTTCAGTGGCGTGGAGAGACAGCAGAAAATGGGATTGTTCTCCTTCGAGCAGAGAAGGTTAAAGGGGAGATTTCATCGAGGTGTTCAAAATCATGAAGGGCTTTGATAAGAGTAGATAAGGAGGGACTGTTTCCAGTGGCAGGAGGGTCGGTATGCAAAGGACAGCGTGATTTGGACAGGTTGGGTGATTGGGCAGATGCATGGCAGATGCAATATAACGTGGATAAATGCGAGGTTATCCACTTTGGTGGCAAAAACAGGAAGGCAGATTATTATATGAATGGCAATAGATTGGGAGAAGGGGAAGTGCAACGAGACCTGGGTGTCCTTGTGCACCAGTCGCTGAAGGTAAGCATGCAGGTGCAGCAGGCGGTTAAGAAGGCAAATGGTATGTTGGCCTTCGTAGCGAGAGGATTCGAGTACAGGAGCAAGGATGTCTTGCTGCAGTTGTACAGGGCCTTGGTGAGACCACATCTTGAGTATTGTGTGCAGTTTTGGTCACCTTAACTGAGGAAGAATGTTCTTGCCATGGAGGGAGTGCAGCGAAGATTCACCAGGCTGATACCTGGGATGGCAGGAATGACGTATGAGGAGAGATTGGGTCGATTGGGCTTATATGCGCTGGAGTTTAGAAGAATGAGAGGGGATCTCATTGAAACTTATAAAATTCTAACAGTACTAGGCAGACTAGATGCAGGAAGGATGTTCCCGATGACGGGGGAGTCCAGAACCAGGGGTCACAGTCTAAGGATAAAGGGTAAGCCATTTAGGACTGAGATGAGGAGGAATTTTTTCACCCAGAGAGTGGTGAACCTGTGGAATTCTCTACCACACAAGGCAGTAGAGGCCAATTCATTAAATATATTCAAGGAGTTGGATATATTTCTTAAGGCTAAAGAGATCAAGGGATATGGGGAGAAGGCAGGGACAGGGTACTGAATTTGGATGATCAGCCATGAGATCATTAAATGGCAGAACAGGCTCGAGGGGCCGAATGGCCTACTCCTGCTCCTATCTTCTATGTTTCTATGTTAAAACTCTAGTTAGGCCACAGCTAGAATACTGCGTGCCGTTCTGGTCACCACATTACAGGATGTGATTGCACTGGAGCGGGGTGCAGAGGAGATTTACGAGGATGTTGCCTGGGCTGGGGAATTTTAGCTATAAGCCGAGGTGGCTGGGGTTGTTTTCTTTGGAACAGAGGAGGCTGAGGGGAGACCTAATTGAGGTGTATAAAATTATGAGGGGCCTAGAGTGGATAGGAAGGACATATTTCCCTTAGCAGAAGGGTCAATAACCAGGGGGCATAGATTGTAAGTAATTGGTCGGAAGTTTAGAGGGGAGTTGAGGAGACATTTTTTCACCCAGAGGGTGGTGAGGGTCTGGAACTCACTGCCTGAAAGGGTGGTAGAGGCAGAAACCCTCATCACATTTAAAAAGTGCTTGGATATGCACTTGAAGTGCCGGAACCTACAAGGCTACGGACCAAGTGCTGGAAAGTGGGATTAGGGAGGATAGCTCTTTGTCGGCCGGCACAGACAAGATGGGCCGAATGGCCTCCTTCTGTGCTGTAAATTTCTATGATTCTAAGCCACAGGTTTAAGGCAATTGGCAAAAGAACCAAAGGTGAGAGGAGGAGATTTTGATCACGCAGCGAGACGTGATGATCTGGAATGCACTGGAAGCAAGTCAATAAATCCCTGAAGGCAGCAGGACAGGTAGATAAGGTGGTTTAAAAGGCATATAGGATACTTGCCTTCATTAGCCGAGGCATAGAATATAAGAGCAGGGAGGTTATGATGGAGCTGTACAAAACGCTAGTTAGGCCACAGCTGGAATACTGTGTGCAGTTCTGGTCGCCACACTACAGGAAGGATGTGATTGCATTGGAGAGGGTGCAGAGGAGATTCACCAGGATGTTACCTGGGCTGGAGCGCTTCTGCTATGAAGAGAGACTGGACAGGCTGGGGTTGTTTTCCTTAGAGCAGAGAAGGCGGAGGGGGGACCTGATTGAGGTGTACAAAATTATATGGGGCATAGATAGGGGAGATAGAAAGGAACTTTTCCCCTTAGTAGAGGGGTCAATAACAAGGGGGCATAGATTCAAGGTAAGGGGCAGGAGGTTTAGAGGGGATTTGAGGAAAAACATTTTCACCTAGAGGGTGGTTGGAATCTGGAACTTACTGCCTGACAGGGTGGGAAACATAGAAGATAGGAGCAGGAGTAGGCCATTCGGCCCCTTGAGCCTGCTCCGCCATTCAATGAGATCATGGCTGATCATCCAAATTCAGTACCCTGTCTGCCTTCTCCCCATATCCCTTGATCCCTTTAGCCTTAAGAAATATATCCAACTCCTTCTTGAATATATTTAATTAATTGGCCTCAACTGCCTTCTGTGGTAGAGAATTCCACAGGTTCACCACTCTCTGGGTGAAGAAATTCCTCCTCATCTCTGTCCTAAATAGCTTACCCCTTATCTTTAAGCTGTGACCCCTGGTTCTGGACTCCCCGACCATTGGGAACATCCTTCCTGCATCTAGTCTGTCTAGTCCTGTTAGAATTTTCTAAGTTTCAATGAGATCCCCTCTCATTCTTCTAAACTCCAGCAAGTATTAGCCCAATCGACCCAATCTCGCCTCATACGTCATTCCTGACATCCCAGGTATCAGTCTGGTGAATCTTCGCTGCACTCTCTCCATGGCAAGAACATCCTTCCTCAGATAAGGCGACCAAAACTGCACACAATACTCAAGGTGTGGTCTCACCAAGGCCCTGTACAACTGCAGCAAGACATCCTTGTTCCTGTACTCGAACCCTCTCGCTACAAAGGCCAGGAACCCTCACAACATTCAAGATGCATTTAGATGAGCACTTGAAACGCCATAGCATACAAGGCTACGGACCAAGTGCTGGAAAATAGGATTAGAATAGACAGGGCTTGATGGCCGGCGCGGACGCGATGGGCCGAAGGGCCTCTTTCTGTGCTGTATAACTCTATGTCTCTGTAATAATAACCTTCAATTTGAATTGGATAAGTACTTGAAAGGAGACATTTTGCAAGGCTACGGGGAAAGGGCGGCAGGGGGGGGGTACTAATTGGACAGCTCTATCAAAGAGCCGGCGCGGACACGATGGGACGGAGGGCCTCCAGCCGAGGACACAGACTGAAGCTAATTGGCAAAAGAACCGGGGTGGGGGGTAGAGGGTAAAGGGGGAAATGAGATGAGGAGACACCAGAGGCCGCCCTTCCAGTCCCCCTAAGCTCTCCCAACCCGGCAAACAAACAACATGCTGACAAGACGGCGAGTTCTGGCTAAACTGTCAAGGTCAAGTTTATTAAGAAACCGAAAATAATACAGAAGCAAAAATGGACCAATTAGCAGAAGTAGTGGAGCCGCTCCAGAGTAACTTGGAAAGTGTCTCGGAAACAATTAAGAGTTCCAAACGCTCGCGAGTCTCTCTTCGATAAACTTTGAAAGACGAGTCTTTTCCGTGGCCCCCGCCCGCACCCTCCTCCTTCCGATAGTGTCAAATAGGGAGACTAAGGAAATGTTTTTCGTTACCTTTTTAGAGAGCCTGGGTCCCCTGCTGTTGGGGGGGATCTTTGATCGTGACTCCTTTCTTCTTGAAGCGGTACTTCAGTTGGCTGCGGGCCGCTTTCAGGAGCTCTGGCGAGTTCCTGACATACTCGTAGAAGTCAGCGCAGGACATGCTGAAGTTCAGCTGCACCTGCAGCTCGGCCTTGACCAGCCCCTCGCTCAGCCGGTTGCGCTCCTTGCTCCAGAGCTGGGTCATGAGCCGGAAGACCCGCTCGCAGTAGCCGTTGGAGACAGGGATGGAGAGAACGAAGGAGACCAGCTGGAAGAGCTGGCTGCTCTCGTCGGCGGGCAGCTGCTTGAAGACCGCCACCCAGCGCTGGTCCACCCGCTGCTCCTGGGCGACGGCCTGGGCCCGCACCCGGTGCAGGGCGCAGTAGTCGTCGTAGAGCTTGTCCAGGTCCAGGTCCAGGCCCAGGCCCCGGGCGAGCGTCTCCACCTCGGCCCACCTCACCTCCCGGTCCAGCGACAGCGCCGCCATCTGCTTGTAGACCGACGCCTCAAAGTCGTAGCGCTGCCGCAGGAAGTCGACGCAGCGGGCGAGGGCCGCGCCCGCCTCCTCCTCGAAGCGGCGCCGCTCGTCGGGCGGCAGGGTGGGCAGCAGGGCCTGGGCCGACTGCCCGTAGAAGCGGTCCTCCCTCCGCCGCTGCAGCTTGGCCAGCAGGGCGCCCAGCACCCGGTCCAGCTCGGTGCAGGTGGCTTCCGGGCGCTCCAGCTTCGCCAGGGCCTGGTGGAAGGCCCCCATCAGGTGGTGGGCGAAGTGGACGTAGCAGAGGGGCCAGGCCTCCCGCCGGCCGAAGGCCTGCCACACCACGCCGGCGCAGTCCTCCTCGCCGGCCGCCAGGAAGTGGGCCTGGAGGGCGGCCCAGCCCTGCACCACCTGGCCCAGGGCCGGCAGCAGCGAAAGCCAGCGCACCGGCGCCCGGCGCAACAGTTCCTTGTACTCCAGCTCCAGGAAGGCGAAGAAGCCGCGCAGGGCGGGCGGGGTGCGCTCGGCGCTGCAGGCGGCCGAGGCGGAGGCGGCGGACAGCTCGCCACAGACCTTCAGCACCAGCCACTCCACGTCGAAGCTCAGCGCCTTCAGCCCCCGGCGCACGCAGTCGTGCAGCAGCCGGCAGCGGCAGCTGACCTGCAGCAGGGAGCCGTGCAGCGCCCGCAGCCGGCGGCAGGCCGCCCCGTGCTTGGCCACGTCCGCCGGGGCCACGTCGGCGATGTAGGCCGAGACGCAGCCCGCGTCCAGCCGGTTGGCCCGCAGGATGCCGGACAGGCGCGAGGCGATGGCCTGGCCTGCCCGGTCCGCCCCCTCCTCCTCCCCGACCCCCACGTCCTCCTCCTCCCCACGGTAACAGTCCAGCAGGCCATGCCCCAGGCCCCGGGCTCGGTCGAAGTAGCGCACGGCCAGCGGGAAGTAGTTGCGGCCGCCCCGGTTGGAGGCGTCGGTGGCCAGGGAGAAATAGCCGGCCTGCCGCAGCTCCCCGACCAGCAGCTCCCGCGCCCGGGGGGCCAGCACGTTCTCGGTCAGGCTGGCCGCCTTGGTGCGGCCGCAAGACACCGGCCGGGAGGAGGAGCAGGAGGAGGAGGAGGAGGGGGAGGCCTCCTGGGGCTCCGAGCTCCTCCGCAGCAGCAGCTGGTTGCTGCAGTCCAGGCTGGAGTAGCTGAGGTGGTGGGTCACGCCCCGGTAGATCTCGGCCAGCTCCGCCGCGGTGGCCTGGTCCTCCTGGGCCTCGCCCTGCCGCGGAGGAGGAGGTGGAGGTGGGGGGTCCGGCGGAGGGGGGCGCCCCCGGTTCCTCACCGCCTCCTTGTGGCGGCTGCAGCCGGCGTGCCCGCTGATGGCCCGCCGCCCCTCGTACTTGATGGAGAAGGCCTGGCGGCAGAGCAGGCACTGGGCCGTCGAAGCGTCCACCTTGCGCAGCCAGGGCCGGTACTCGGGGTGCTGGGCGCACCAGTTGTCGTTGTAGGTGCAGTAGTACTTCCGCCGCTTGGCGCCTGAGCCAGGCCCGGCCCCCGGGGCGCCTCCTCCTCCGCCTCCCACCGTCACCATCACCACATCCGGCCCCACCAGCTTCTCCATCCGACACTCGCCCAGCCCCGGGCCCCCTGCAAAGACAAGGAACCGACGTTTAGTTATAGGAGGGACAGGAGGCCATTCATAGAAACATAGAAGATAGGAGCAGGAGTAGGCCATTCGGCCCTTCGAGCCTGCTCCGCCATTCAATGAGATCATGGCTGATCATCCAAATTCAGTACCCTGTCCCTGCATTCTCCCCATATCCCTTGATCCCTTTAGCCTCAAGAAATACATCCAACTCCTTCTTGAATATATTTAATGAATTGGCCTCTACTGCCTTCTGTGGTAGAGAATTCCACAGGTTCACCACTCTCTGGGTGAAGAAATTCTTCCTCATCTCTGTCCTAAATGGCTTACCCCTTATCCTTAGACTGTGACCCCTGGTTCTGGACTCCCCGCCATCGGGAACATCCTTCCTGCATCCAGCCTGTCCAGTCCTGGCAGAATTTTATAAGTTTCGATGAGATCCCCTCTCATTCTCCTAAACTCCAGTGAGTATAAGCCCAACCGACCCAATCTCTCCTCATACGTCATTCCTGCCATCCCAGGTATCAGTCTGGTGAATCTTCGCTGCACTCCCTCCATGGCAAGAACATCCTTCCTCAGATAAGGTGACCAAAACTGCACACAATACTCAAGATGTGGTCTCACCAAGGCCCTGTACAACTGCAGCAAGACATCCTTGTTCCTGTACTCAAACCCTCTCGCTACGAAGGCCAACATACCATTTGCCTTCTTAACCGCCTGCTGCACCTGCATGCTTACCTTCAGCGACTGGTGCACAAGGACACCCAGGTCTCGTTGCACTTCCCCTTCTCCCAATCTACTGCCGTTCAGATAATAATCTGCCTTCCTGTTTTTGCCACCAAAGTGGATAACCTCACATTTATCCACATTATATTACATCTGTCATGCTTCTGCCCAATCACCCAACCTGTCCAAATCATACTGGAGTTTCTCTGCATCCTCCTCACAGCACACACGCCCACCCAGCTTTGTGTCGTCTGCAAACATTCAGCACCTCTCGTAGAGAGAGGAGGCCATTCAGCATCTCTCGTAGGGGCAGGAGGCCATTCAGCCCCTCTCGCAGGGACAGGAGGAGGTCATTCAGCCCCACTCACAGGGACAGGAGGAGGCCATTCAGCCCCACTCACAGGGACAGGAGGAGGCCATTCAGCCTATCTCACAGGGACAGGAGGCGGCCATTCAGCCCACCTCACAGGGGCAGGAGGAGGCCATTCAGCCTATCTCACAGGGACAGGAGGAGGCCATTCAGCTTATCTCACAGGGTCAGGAGGAGGCCATTCAGCCCCACTCACAGGGACAGGAGGAGGCCATTCAGCCTATCTCACACGGTCAGGAGGAGGCCATTCAGCCCCACTCACGGGGACAGGCCATTCAGCCCCTCACTGGGACAGGAGGAGGCCATTCAGCCCCACTCACAGGGACAGGAGGAGGCCATTCAGCCCCTCTCACAGGGACAGGAGGCCATTCAGCCCTTGTCGCAGGGACAGGAGGCCATTCAGCCCTTGTCGCAGGGACAGGATGAGGCCTTTCAGCCTATCTCATAGGGACAGGAGGAGGCCATTCAGCCTATCTCACAGGGACAGGAGGAGGCCATTCAGCCCCTCTCACAGCCCCTCTTAAATAAAGGAAATTACGATGGTATGAGGCGCGAGTTGGGTAGGATTGATTGGGGAATGTCACTCAAAGGGTTGACGGTGGATAGGCAATGGCAAACATTCAAAGACCACATGGATGTACTACAGAATTTGTTCATCCCAGTTTGGCATAAAAATAAAACAAAAATGGTGACTCAGCCATGGCTAACAAGGGAAATTAGGGATAGCATAAGATCCAAGGAGAGGACATATAAATTGGCCAGAAAAAGCAGTAAACCTGAGGATTGGGAGCAGTTTAGGATTCAACAACGGAGGACAGAAGGATTAATTAAGAAGGGGAAAATAGAGTATGAGAGTAAGCTTGCAGGGAACATAAAAACTGACTGTAAAAGCTTTTATAAATATGTGAAGAGTGTTGTGTTTTGAGTTTTGCTTCAATGAAGTTTGTCCCAGTTCCCGGGTGTTACCTGAAGGGGATGCTGGGGGACTCGGTTTTACTTTGCCTTTCACTTTCAGTTTCCGGTTCTGCCATGCAAACAATGTGCTGTAATGTCCACCCATTTACTCAGTAAATAGTGAAAGGTACATTCCGTCTCCTCTATTCATTACTGTTCGATCAAGATGCAATACTGGCGACGAGGCGGCTGTTGAACTCTCTAGAAGGACGGAGATAGACATGCGAACCTACAGCCGTGATATTGGAAATTGCGACGAGCGGGCCACTCAGCTAGCAACATCAACGGCATTTTGATAGTTGGCTAGCTGCGACGTAGACGGCGGACAGAGTATTGTGCGGGCCAGGCAACTACCGTGAGTGTAGCTACCGTAACTCTGGCCGGAGGAGAAAAAGAATTTTTTTTTTTTTTTTTTAAAGTCCGTGGATCTTAAAGGGACAGTGCACATTAAAACTATGACGACCTTGGGAGGTATTGAAGAGTTCTCTGGGGATAAGGACAGTTCATGGGAGGAATACGCAGAAAGACTGGGGTGTTTCTTTGAGGCCAATAACATTGACAAAGAAGAGAAGAAGCGCTCTGTTGCTAAGTGTATGCGGAGCTGCTACTTACTCCGTCCTGCGTTCATTGGTGGCTCCTCGTAAACCTAGTGAGGTGGATTATGCTGATTTGATTGAGAAGCTGCAGAAACATTTTAACCCAAAACCCTCAGAGATTGTGCAGCGTTTCCATTTTCACAATTGTAAACAACAGCCTGGACAATCTATTTCAAGTTACATTGCTGAGTTGAGGAAACGCTCATTACATTGTAATTTTGGTGACCATTTAGATAATATGCTCCATGATCGGATTGTGTGTGGAGTGCTGGACTCAGCATTGCAGATACAGCTGTTAGCGGAGAAGGCCCTGACGTTCCGGCTGGCCGAGGAGACGGCTTTAGCAGCAGAGGCTGCATCGATGAACACACGTATGCTCCGTACAGAGGCAGCACCATCTCAGGCCGCCGAGGAGGTGCACAAGACCACACACGCAGCTGCTGCTGCGAGAGACATGGAGGCAACTAAAGAGACAGGAAGAAAATGTTTCCGTTGTGGGGCTCTCCATGGTTCCACTACATGCAAATTTGTGTCAGCGGTATGTCATTTCTGTAAGAAAAGAGGACACATAGCTCGTGTCTGCATGAAGAAAGCTCAGGCTGCTGCAGCAGAGCCAACACAAGCATCGCAGACACACACCCTGACACTGGAGGACAACGATGAGTACACAGTGTATACCACGGAAGCTGAGCAGCTACCCCACAGACGGTGGGGATACACGGCAAATGTGATCATAAATGGGGCACCACTCTGCATGGAGGTGGATTCAGGCTCAGCGTGTTCGTTGATAAGTGAAGAGACTTACAATAGGCTGTGGCCAAGTGACCCCCCCGGCGATGGCTCAGGTCAGTGGCGTGCTACGGCAGTGGTCCCAAGCTCAACTCCAGGTGCTGGGTATGATTCATGTGGAAGTTAAGTATCAGGCAGTCAAGGACACACTTTCACTTTATGTGGTGGCGGGGCAGGGCACAAGCCTGCTGGGCAGAGATTGGTTTGAGCCCCTCGGTATTGAAGTGACAGAAGTACACACGGTACAGCGACAGCCCATAATGCCTATGTTGGAGAACTATGAAGAGGTTTTTGGTGAGTTCGGGGCCTGTCGGGGACCGCCAGTCTCAATCGAAGTGGACCCAGGGGTAGCGCCTAAGTTCTTCAAGGCGCGACCAGTTCCTTTTGCGTTGCGCAAGAAGGTGGATGAGGCCCTGGATAAGCTGGTGAACCAAGGGGTTCTCTTGCCAGTGAAGAACTCCCGTTGGGCCACCCCTATCGTGCCCATTGCAAAGAAGGATGGGGGCCTGCGAATCTGTGGAGATTACAGATGTACAGTTAATACTGCTGTGTTACCAGATGTGTATCCCTTACCAACAGTTACAGAGCTGTTTTCAACACTGGCTGGAGGCACTCTGTTCACCAAGCTGGATCCCAAGCAAGCATACCAGCAACTGGTCCTGGATGAAGAGTCAGCCGAGCTGTTGACAATCAACACCCACAGAGGACTTTTCCGAGCCACAAGGCTGCAGTTTGGGGTGTCTACGGCTGTGGCAATCTTTCAGAGGTTCATGGACACCCTGTTGGCTGGTGTTCCGGGAGTTCAGCCTTACTTGGATGACATACTGATTACAGGCAAGACACAGGAAGCCCATGATGAGTGGCTGCAGGAAGTACTACGCCGGCTGGCTGAGGTAGGACTACGCCTTCAGAAGGAGAAACGTGCGTTCGCTGCCAATGGGGTGGAGTTCCTGGGATTCCGAGTGGACAAAGACGGTGTGCATCCGACTACGGAGAAGGTGGAGGCTATCAGGAGCGCTCCCACCCCCAAGAACAAGACCGAACTGCAGGCATTCCTCGGACTGTTAAACTTCTACAGTTGTTTTCTCAAGGGCAAAGCCACAATCTTAGAGCCACTGCACAGGCTGTTAGACCAAGCAGCAGTGTGGAACTGGACCTCAGCTCATGAAACAGCCTACAGACAGGCAAAGGAACTGCTACAAGCAGATAAGGTTCTGGCACACTATGATGAAAACAAGCCATTGGTGTTGGTGTGTGATGCCTCACCATACGGGCTGGGAGCTCTGTTGGGTCACATAGAGCCAGATGGCCGGGAAGCGCCTATCAGTTTTGCCTCAAGAACACTCTCAACAACAGAACGTAATTACGCCCAGATTGACAAGGAGGCCCTAGCCATCATATTTGGGGTAAAGAAGTTCAGCCAGTACCTGTTAGGGAGACAGTTCGTCATCTACACAGACCACAAGCCACTCTTGGGGCTCCTGCATCACTCCAAGCCCATGCCCCAGATCATATCACCGCGTATGCTTCGGTGGAGTCTGATGTTGGGGGCCTACAGTTATGAACTTTGCTACAGGTCTGGGAAGATGCTGGCGAATGCTGATGCTCTGAGTCGCTTGCCATTGAACCGGCCGATGGCTGAGACGCCACCACCCCTGGAGGTGCTGCTACTGGAGGAGGTTCCGGAGGCCCCACTCCGTGCCCAGCGGATTGGCAGCCTCACACAGAAAGATCCAGTCTTATCACGGGTGCTCCGCTGGCTGCTGCACGGCTGGCCCTCCGAGGTCCAGGAGGAGCATTTCAAGTCCTTCGTTCAGAGGTGCCATGAAATGTCTGCACACAAGAACTGCGTGCTCTGGGGAAGCCGTGTGGTGGTTCCTGCCACCGCAAGAGGAGGTGCTGAAAATGCTGCATGACTCACACCCTGGGATTGTGCACATGAAGGCGTTGGCGAGAAGCTACGTCTGGTGGCCGGGGTTGGACCGAGACGTGGAGGAGGTGGTAAAGAGCTGTGAGACATGTCAGCTGACTCGCCATAGCCCATCCAAGGCTCCCCTTCACCTCTGGGAGTGGACCACTCGTAAATGGTCAAGACTCCACATTGACTTTGCAGGGCCATTTCAGGGGAAGGTCCTTTTGATAGTGGTGGATTCTCATTCGAAATGGCTGGAGGTGGCTATCATGAGCTCCATGACATCCAGTGCAGTGATCAACGCGTTGCGTTTGCTGTTTGCCACACATGGGGTCCCCAACGTGCTGGTTTCGGACAATGGTGCAGCCTTCGCGTCAGCCAAACTCAGCAATGGGGAAGAGTCCTGCCGAGATGCTGATGGGTCGCCGGCTGGCGACTGCACTGGACCAGCTACACCCGGACTGCAGGGATGAGATGCACACAAAGCAAGAAGAGCTGGCTAAGAAGTACCAGGGCACCGCCAGGCAGTTCGAGCCGTCAGAGACTGTGTTTGCCCGTTGCTATGCAGGAGGAGACAAATGGATGCCTGCCATGGTGGAGCAGGCCACGGGTCCCCGTCGTACAGCGTCCGTACACCTGATGGCCAGCTACACAGACGCCACGTAGACCAGTTACGGGGTCGTACTCCGGTGAGAGTAACAGAGACGTCACAGGCTAGGCCATTGTCTCTGCCACCTCTGCCAGGCAGTGACGGCCTGCTTCCTGCAACAACGACGGAAGCCACATCGACAGAAGGTGTCACGGAGTCATCAGCCACGGAGGAAGGTTTTCCTGCGGCTGGCAGTGGCACCCTGACTATGCCTGTCCAGCGGCGCTCAAGTCGGGTTAGATTCCGTCCCAGACGCCTGGAGGACTAAGGGGTTTTATCTGGGGGAAAGGAGTGTTGTGTTTTGAGTTTTGCTTCAATTAATTTTGTCCCAGTTCCCGGGTGTTACCTGAAGGGGGTGCTGGGGGGCTCGGTTTTACTTTGTCTTTCACTTTCAGTTTCCGGTTCTGCCATGCAGACAATGTGCTGTAATGTCCACCCATTTATTCAGTAAATAGTAAAAGGTACATTCCGTCTCCTCTATTCATTACTGTTCGGTCAAGATGCAATAAAGTGAAAAAGATTGGTGAAGTCAAGCGTAGGTCCCTTGCAGTCAGAATCAGGGGAATTTATAATGGGGAACAAAGAAATGGCATCCCAATTAAATACATATTTTGGTTATGTCTTCACAAAGGACACAAATAACCTCCCAGAGATGTCGGGGAATATAGGGTCTGATGAAAAGGGAGGAACTGAAAGAAATCAGTATTTGTAGGGAAATGGTGTTAGGGAAATTGATGGGATTGAAAGCCGATAAATACCCAGGGCCTGATAATCTACATCCTAGGGTACTTAAGGAAGTGGCCCTAGAAATAGTAGATGTATTGCTGATCATCTTCCAACATTCGATGGAATCTGGAACAGTACCCATGGATTGGAGGGTAGCTAATGTTACCCCACTATTCAAAAAAGGTGGTAGAGGGAAAACGGGGAATTACAGACCAGTAAGTCTGACATCAGTAGTGGGGAAAATGCTAAGAGTCCATTATAAAAGATGTAATAGCAGAGCAATTGGAAAACAGTGACAGGATCGGACAAAGTCAACATGGATTTACAAAAGGTAAATCGTGCTTGACTAATCTACTGGAATTTTTTGAGGATGTAACTGGTAAAATAGATGGGGGAGAACCAGTGGATGTGGTGTATTTGGACTTTCAAAAGGCTTTCGATAAGGTCCCGCATAAGAGATTAGCGTGTAAAGTTAAGGCACATGGGATTGGGGGCAAGGTATTGACTTGGATAGAGAACTGGTTGGCAGACAGAAAGCAAAGAGTTGGAATAAACTGGTCTTTTTCCGAGTGGCAGGCAGTAACTAGTGGGGTACCGCAGGGATCGGTCCTTCGACCCCAGCTATTCACAATATATATTAATGATCTAGACAAGGGAACTAGACGTAATATCTCCAAGTTTGCAGACGACACAAAGCTGGGTGGGCGTGTTTGCTGTGAGGAGGATGCCGAGAAACTCCAGGATGATTTGGACAGGTTGGGTGATTGGGCAGAAGCATGGCAGATGCAATATAACGTGTATAAATGCGAGGTTATCCACTTTGGTGTCAAAAACAGGAAGGCAGATTATTATCTGAATGGCACTAGATTGGGAGAAGGGGAAGTGCAACGAGACCTGGGTGTCCTTGTGCACCAGTCGCTGAAGGTAAGCATGCAGGTGCAGCAGGCGGAAATGGTATGTTGGCCTTCGTAGCAAGAGGATTCGAGTACAGGAACAAGGATGTCTTGCTGCAGTTGTACAGGGCCTTGGTGAGACCACATCTTGAGTATTGTGTGCAGTTTTGGTCGCCTTATCTGAGGAAGGATGTTCTTGCCATGGAGGGAGTTCAGCGAAGATTCACCAGGCTGATACCTGGGATGGCAGGAATGACGTATGAGGAGAGATTGGGTCGACTGGGCTTGTACTCGCTGGAGTTTAGAAGAATGAGAGGGGATCTCATTGAAACTTATAAAATTCTAACAGGGCTAGAGGGACTAGATGCAGGAAGGATGTTCCCGATGGTTGGGGAGTCCAGAACCAGGGGTCACAGTCTAAGGATACGGGGTAAGCCATTTAGGACAGAGATGAGGAGGAATTTCTTCACCCAAAGAGTGGTGAACCTGTGGAATTCTCTACCATAGAAGACAGTTGAGGCCAATTCATTAAATATATTGAAGAAGGAGTTAGATATATTTCTTAAGGTTAAAGGGATCAAGGGATATGGGGAGAAGGCAGGGACAGGGTACTGAATTTGGATGATCAGCCATGATCGCATTGAATGGCGGAGCGGGCTCGAGGGGCTCACTCAGAGGGACAGGAGGAGTCCAATCAGTCTCACTCAGAGGGACAGGAGGAGGCCAATCAGTCTCCTTCATAGGGACAGGAGGAGGCCAATCAGTCTCATTCATAGGGACAGGAGGAGGCCATTCTTCCCACCTCATAGGGGCAGGAGGAGGCCAATCAGCCTATCTCACAGGGACAGGAGGATGCCATTCTGCCCACCTCATAGGGGCAGGAGGAGGCCATTCAGCCCCTCTCATTGGGGCAGGAGGAGGCCATTGAGCCTATCTCATAGGGACAGGAGGAGGCCATTCAGCCCCTCTCACAGGGACAGGAGGAGGCCATTCTGCCCACCTCACAGGGACACGAGGAGGCCATTCAGCCCCTCAAGCCCGTTCTGCCATTCAATACGATCGTGGTTGATCTGTACCTCAACTCCCACTGACCCACCTTGGTTCCGTAACCCTTAATGCCCTGACTTACCCAGCACAAAGTCGATCGATCACAGCCTAGTCACTTTGCTTCCCGACTGTGGCCAGGCAACCAGCCGCTGACCCTTAAAAACAAAGAAAGACTTGCAGTTATACTCTGCATAGCATCACCTCAGGGCGTCCCAATAGAGCTTTATAACCAATTATTGTATAGAATGTACAGCACAGAAACAGGCCGTATGGCCCAACTGGGCCGTGCCAGTGTTCATGCTCCACACGAACCTCCTCCCACCCCTCGTCATCTCACCCTATCAACACATCCTTCTATTCCTTGCATTTATCTAGCTACACCATCTAGAGGAACCTTGGTGTGCATGTACATAGATCCCTGAAGGCAGCAGGACAGGTAGATAGGGTGGTTAAAAAGGCATATGGGATACTTGCCTTCAATAGCCGAGGCATAGAATACAAGAGCAGGGAGGTTATGATGGAGCTGTACAAAACGCTAGTTAGGCCACAGCTGGAATACTGTGTGCAGTTCTGGTCGCCACACTATAGGAGGGATGTGATTGCATTGGAGAGGGTGCAGAGGAGATTCACCAGGATGTTACCTGGGCTGGAGCGTTTCAGCTATGAAGAGAGACTGGACAGGCTGGGGTTGTTTTCCTTAGAGCAGAGAAGGCTGAGGGGGGGGACCTGATTGAGGTGTACAAAATTATGAGGGGCATAGATAGGGTAGATAGAAAGGAACTTTTCCCCTTAGTAGAGGGGTCAATAACCAGGGGGCATAGTTTCAAGGTAAGGGGCAGGAGGTTTAGAGGGGATTTGAGGAAAAACTTTTTCACCCAGAGGGTGGTTGGAATCTGAAACTCACTGCCTGAAAGGGTGGTAGAGGCAGGAACCCTCACAACTTTCAAGAAGCATTTAGATGAGCACTTGAAACGCCATAGCATACAAGGCTAGGGACCAAGTGCTTGAAAATGGGATTAGAATAGACAGGGCTTGATGGCCGGCGCGGACACGATGGGCCGAAATGCCACTTTCTGTTCTGTATAACTCTATGACCTTAAATGTATCTCCGCCATTCGCCTCAACCACTCCCTGTGGCAGCGAGTTCCACATTCTCGCCACTCTCTGGGTAAAGAAGTTTCATGCTGTCTACGGAGGTCACGGTCCATCATCGAAGACCCTACCCACCCCAGCCACAGTCTGTTCGCCCCCCCCTGCCATCTGGGAGACGCTACAGATGCATTCGCACCCGAACGACCAGATTTAGGAACAGCTTCTTTCCCAGGGCTGTCATCCTACTGAACTCCACAAATAAACTCTAAAGCCTACACATCTGCCAATGCACTTTATTATGTTTATGTATTACAAGCCAAATGAATGTTGTATGTTTAAATGTCTCCAAATGTACACTCTCGGGATCCGCAAGCCTACGTTTCGTTGTACTGCACTTGTGCACTAACAATGACAATAAAGTTGATTATTATTGGATTTATTAGTGACGATCTTATATTCATGGCCCCTAGATTTCGACACCCCCACAAGTCTACCCAATCGAACCCCTTCATCATAATTTTAAAGACCTCTATCAGATCATACCTCAGCACTCTCTTTTCCAGAGAAAAATAGTACTTTTTGAAATGTAGTTCACTGTAGAATCTTACAGCACAGCAGGAGGCCATTCGGCCCATTATGCCTGTGCCGGATCTCTGAAAGAGCTGTGCGATTAGTCCCCGGACCGGTGACGCCGTAAAATGTTTTCCCTTCAAGTATTGAACCCAAATCCCTTTTGAACATTGCTAAAATACTCCTGCGCAGCACCTTGGGACATTTTACTGCATTAAAGGCGCTATATAAATACAGGTTGTTGTGGTTTTTGTTGAATCTGCTTCCACCGCCCTTTCAGGCAGCGCATTCCAGATCACAACAACTCGCTGTGTAAAAAAGTGTCTCCTTGATATACCTATCAATTCCTCCAATAAAAGGCGAAGAGTTACGAAGGTGACTAAAGGTTTTTATTGACTAAATAACAGCCCACTCTCGTGGGTGATCCGATCCAAGCAGGAGGAATACCAGCCAGTCGCTCACCTTTATACCTGGCCTGGTGGGTGGAGCCAAGGCGGAGTCGGCAGTGGTCATCCCAGGTATAGCAGTGTGGCAAGAGGCGACCTCGTACCGTGATACAATAGTGGTCAGTGATACAGTTATAACGAACAGTGGTGAACAGTGCTAACGATAGTGAACGTGGTTTACCACATTCACCCCTTGTTTAGAATTAAGTCCGGCGGGGTGAAGTGTACTACCAATTCTGGTAGGTCAGTCTGTCCGGAGGCTTCGTAAGCCTCTCCGATCGCCGCAGCGGTGGTGTTGCCTTATCCGGTGCTGGTGCCTTATCCGGTGTTGATGCTGGTGTTTGCGTGGTCGGCGAGGGCTCGTGGGGTTCCGGCATGCCGTCTACCTGGACTGAGGTTGGGGGGGGTGGTGGCGGTGTTTCCGGATCGGCTGAGGGTGCGAGGTCTCGTAGGGAGACAGTGTCCTCCCGCCCGTCTGGGTACGCCACGTAGGCGTACTGGGGGTTGGCGTGCAGGAGGTTCACCCTCTCGACCAGGGGGTCCGTTTTATGGGTCCTCACGTGTTTCCGCAGCCAGACCGGCCCCGGGGCGGTCAGCCAGGTTGGTAGAGTGGTTCCCGTAGTCGACTTCCTGGGGAAAACGAACATTCGTTCATGGGGGGTGGTGTTAGTGGCCGTGCAAAGTAATGACCGGATGGAGTGCAGCGCTGTCGGGAGGACTTCTTGCCAGCGGGAGGTTGGGAGGCCCTTAGACTTTAAGGCTAAGAGGACGGCCTTCCATACCGTCGCGTTCTCTCTTTCCACCTGACCGTTACCTCTGGGGTTGTAGCTGGTGGTCCTGCTTGCTGCAATACCTCTCTCTAGGAGGAATTGCCGGAGTTCCTCGCTCATGAAGGAGGAGCCCCGGTCGCTGTGTATATAGTTCGGGAACCCGAACAAGGCGAAGAGGGCATTCAGGCACTTAATGACCGTGCTACTGGTCATGTCGGGGCAGGGGAAGGCAAAGGGGAAACGGGAGTACTCATCAACGATGTTGAGGAAGTACACATTACGGTCAGAGGACGGGAGGGGCCCCTTAAAGTCGATGCTCAGGCGCTCGAAGGGGCGGGTGGCCTTGATCAGGCTTGCTCGGTCCGGCCTATAGAAGTGCGGTTTGCACTCCGCACAGGTCTGGCAGTTCCTGGTCATGGTCCTGACCTCCTCGATGGAGTAGGTCAGGTTGCGGGCCTTAATGAAATGGTAGAGTCTGGTGACTCCGGGGTGGCAGAGCTGGTCGTGGAGGGTCTGAAGCCTATCGATATGCGCGCTGGCGCATGTCATTCGTGAAAGGGCATCAGGGGATTCGTTCAGCTTGCCTGGCCGGTACAAGATCTCATAATCGTAGGTGGAGAGCTCGATTCTCCATCTCAAAATCTTGTCATTCTTGATTTTGCCCTTCAGCTTGTTATTAAACATGAAAGCCACCGAACGCTGGTCGGTGAGGAGGGTAAATCGTTTGCCTGCCAGGTAGTGCCTCCAGCGCCGTACTGCCTCCACGATCGCCTGGGCCTCTTTCTCGACCGACGAATGTCGGATCTCGGGGCCCTGTAGGGTCCTTGAGAAGAAGGCCACTGGCCTCCCCTCCTGGTTTAGGGTGGCGGCTAAGGCGAAGTCGGAGGCGTCGCTCTCCACCTGAAAGGGGATGGACTCGTCCACTGCGTGCATCGTGGCCTTGGCTATGTCTCCCTTAATGAGGGAGAAGGCCGCGCACGCCTCCTCCGTGAGGGGGAAGGAAGTGGCTTTCAGGAGGGGTCTGGCTTTGTCCGCGTAATTGGGTACCCATTGGGCATAGTAGGCGAAAAGCCCCAGGGTTCTCCTAAGTGCTTTAGGGCAGTGGGGGAGGGGTAGCTCCATGAGGGGGCGCATTCTTTCTGGGTCGGGGCCGATGATTCCGTTCTCCACTACGCAGCCGAGGATGGCAAGGCGCGTGGTGTTAAACACGCATTTCTCCTTATTGTAGGTGAGGTTCAGCCGTTGGGCCGTACGGAGGAATTTCTCCAGATTCGCGTCATGTTCCTGCTGGTCGCGGCCGCAGATAGTGACGTTATCTAGGTAGGGGAATGTAGCCTGCAGTTCGTTCTGGTCAACCATCTGGTCCATCTCCCTTTGGAAGACCGAGACCCCATTAGTGACACCGAAGGGGACCCTAAGGAAGTGGTATAGGCGCCCATTCGCCTCGAAGGCGGTATACTGGCGGTCCTCAGGGTGGATAGGGAGTTGGTGGTAGGCCGACTTCAGGTCGATGGTCGAGAATACTTTATACTGTGCAATCTGATTGACCATGTCAGATATGCGGGGGAGGGGGTATGCGTCCAGCTGGGTATATCTGTTTATGGTCTGGCTGTAGTCGATGACCAGGCGGTTTTTATCGCCGGTCTTTACGACTACGACCTGGGCACGCCAGGGGCTGCTGCTCCCCTCGATAATGCCCTCTTTCAGGAGGCGCCGCACCTCAGAGCTAATGAAGGCTCTGTCCCCGGCGCTATACCGCCTGCTTTTGGTAGCGACGGGTTTGCAGTCAGGGGTAAGGTTAGCAAACAGAGAGGGTGGCGGGACCTTGAGGGTGGAGAGGCTGCAGGTGTTACGCGGTGGGCGGTTTAACGTTTGCTGGTTGTTGACTGTGAGTGGGGGGAGGGGTCCACCGTATGCTAGGGTTACGCTTTGGAGGTGGGATTGGAAGTCCAGCCCTAGTAGGACGGCAGCGCAGAGATGGGGGAGGACGAGGAGTTTAAAGTTTTTATACTCCGTGCCCTTAACCGACAGGGTCACGACACAGTAGCCGCTGATGTCCGTGGCGTGGGACCTCGATGCCATCGAGATTCGGCTGCGCGTTGGTAGGACAGAGAGGGAGTAGTGGCTCACCGTGTCTGGGTGGATGAAGCTCTCCGTGCTTCCGCTGTCGAACAGGCAGGTCGTGGCGTGGCCGTTCACTTTGATGTCCATCATTGACTTGGACAGATGGTGCGGGCGGGCTTGGTCCAGGGTGACGGAAGCTAGTGTGTAGCTGAGCGAGTCGTTGTCATCTGCGGGCGAGGCGGTCGGGCGTGGTGAGTAAAATGGCGTCTCCCACGAGGTAGGGCCCCATGAGGCACTATTGGGGTCGGTTGCCTTAATCAAAGATGGCCGCCCCCATGACTCATGTGTGGGGATGCTGGCCTCAGTTGCCCTAAACAAAGATGGCCGCCCCCATGACTCATGTGTGGGGATGCTGGCCTCAGTTGCCCTAAACGAAGATGGCCGCCCCCATAGTTCGCATGCGGCACTGCTGGCCTCTGAGGATCCGCTCCTGCAGGCCTTGGAGAAGTGGCCTTTCTTCAGGCAGGTTCTACATATGGAGTTCTTGGCTGGGCAGCGCGACCTCGGGTGCTTCTCCTGGCCACAAAAAAAACAGCCGGCGGCCCGATCGCGGATGCCCGATGTCGGGGCCGGTGCCGGGGGTGGCGGGGCCGGTCGGGTCCGGGACGCCGACGCAGAGGTAGGTCCCGGGGGCGGCGCTGGGAAGGGTGCTGTGGTAGGGGTCGGGCCCGAGTCCCAGGGTCGCGAGCAGTACCTGGTGAATGCTTCCTGATCTTGGTGGGCCACTTCCAGGGAGATAGCGAGGGCTTCAGCTTTTTCCATGCTGAGGTCTTTAGCTTCCAGCAGTCTTTGCCGTGAGTACTCGGACCGTAGGCCTTTCAGGAATGCGTCGCGGATATTATCTTCAGTATTTTCGGCTGCCGACACCGATTTAAAGTCACAGTTCCTGGCGAGTGCATATAGCGCCTGTGAGAATTCGGCTACTGATTCTCCTGGCTGTTGCGGCCGTGATCTTAGGAGGTGCCTAGCGTACATGTAGTTTACCGGGGTCCGGTACTTCTGTTTCAGCAGGTTGATGGCGGTCTCGTAGGTAGTCATGTCCTCGATGAGAGTGTATACTCTCGGGCTCAGTTGTGCCTGCAGGACACTTAGTTTGGATGCCTGAGGGACGCTGGATTCTCTCAGGTATGATTCGAAGCAGACCAGCCAGTGTTTAAAGTCTGCGGCTGAGTTTGCTGCTCGTGGGTTCAGGTCCAGGTACGGCGGTCTGAGGGCTCGCAGCCAAGCTGGCTGGTGTGGCTGTGCTCCTGGGAGCTGCGCTGGTGGCTCCTCCGCCGGTTGTGACTCGTTGTCGGACATCATTAAATTTAGTCAATAAAATTGATATACCTATCAATTCCTCCAATAAAAGGCGAAGAGTTACGAAGGTGACTAAAGGTTTTTATTGACTAAATAACAGCCCACTCTCGTGGGTGATCCGATCCAAGCAGGAGGAATACCAGCCAGTCGCTCACCTTTATACCTGGCCTGGTGGGTGGAGCCAAGGCGGAGTCGGCAGTGGTCATCCCAGGTATAGCAGTGTGGCAAGAGGCGACCTCGTACCGTGATACAATAGTGGTCAGTGATACAGTTATAACGAACAGTGGTGAACAGTGCTAACGATAGTGAACGTGGTTTACCACACTCCTCATGTCACCTCTGGTTCTTTTGCCAATTAACCATCAAATCTGTGTCCTCTGGTTAGCAACCCTCCTGCACTTGAAACAGATTCTCTTTCAAAATGCTTCATGATTTTGAACACACCGATCAAATCTCCTCTCAATTCTTCCAATAGTGGCTGTGGGAACTTTTACATCCACCCATGACCCTCGATTTAAACGTCTCATTCAAAATACGGCCTCTCCACCACTGCGGCGCTCCCTCAGTAAAGCGCCTCCGACAGTGCGGCGCTCCCTCTGTACTGCCCCTCCGACAGTGCGGCGCTCCCTCAGTACTGCCCCTCCGCACAGTGCGGCGCTCCCTCAGTACTGCCCCTCCGACAGTGCGGCGCTCCCTCAGTACTGCCCCTCCGACAGTGCGGCGCTCCCTCAGTACTGCCCCTCCAACAGTACAGCGCTCCCTCAGTACTGCCCCACAGGCAGTGCAGCGCTCCCTCAGTACTGAACCTCCGACAGTGCTGCGCTCCCTCAGTACCGCGCCTCCGACAGTGCGGCGCTCCCTCAGTACTAATCCTCCGACAGTGCAGCGCTCCCTCAGTACTAACCCTCCGACAATGCGGCGCTCCCTCAGCACTGCCCCTCCGACAGTGCGGCGCTCCCTCAGCACTGCCCCTCCGACAGTGCGGCGCTCCCTCAGCACTGCCCCTCCGACAGTGCGCCGCTCCCTCAGCACTGCCCCTCCAACAGTGCGGCGCTCCCTCAGCACTGCCCCTCCGACAGTGCGGCGCTCCCTCAGCACTGCCCCTCCAACAGTGCGGCGCTCCCTCAGCACTGCCCCTCCGACAGTGCGGCGCTCCCTCAGCACTGACCCTCCGACAGTGCGGCACTGCCCCTCCGACAGTGCGGCGCTCCCTCAGCATTGCCCCTCCGACAGTGCGGCACTGCCCCTCCGACAGTGCAGCACTCCTTCAGTACTGCCCCTCTGACAGTGCAGCACTCCCTCAGCACTGCCCCTCCGACAGTGCGGCGCTCCCTCAGCACTGCCCCTCCGACAGTGCGGCGCTCCCTCAGCACTGCCCCTCCGACAGTGCTGTGCTCCCTCAGTACTGCCCCTCCGACAGTGCGGCGCTCCCTCAGTACTGCCCCTCCGACAGTGCGGCGCTCCCTCAGTACTGCCCCTCCGACAGTGCGGCACTCCCTCAGTACTGCCCCTCCGTCAGTGCGGCGCTCCCTCAGTACTGCCCCTCCGACAGTGTGGCGCTCCCTCAGTACTGCCCCTCCGACAGTGTGGCGCTCCCTCAGTACTGCCCCTCCCACAGTGCGGAACTCCCTCAGTACTGCCCCTCTGACAGTGCGGAGCTCCCTCAGTACTGCCCCTCCGACAGTGCAGCGCTCCCTCAGTACTGCCCCTCCCACAGTGCGGAGCTCCCTCAGTACTGCCCCTCCGACAGTGCGGTGCTCCCTCAGTACTGCCCCTCCGACAGTGCGGCGCTCCCTCAGTACTGCCCCTCCGACAGTGTGGCGCTCCCTCAGTACTGCCCCTCTGACAGTGCAGCACTCCCTCAGTACTGCCCCTCCGACAGTGCAGCGCTCCCTCAGTACTGCCCCTCCGACAGTGCGGAGCTCCCTCAGTACTGCCCCTCCGACAGTGCGGAGCTCCCTCAGTACTGCCCCTCCCACTGTCAGTACTGCCCCTCTGACAGTGCGGAGCTCCCTCAGTACTGCCCCTCCCACAGTGCAGAGCTCCCTCAGTACTGCCCCTCCGACAGTGCGGAGCTCCCTCAGTACTGCCCCTCCCACAGTGCGGCGCTCCCTCAGTACTGGAAGTGTTGGCCTGGATTTTGGGTTGGATTGGAGAACCCTGCAGTGCTGATTTTGAGAAACCCAATCCAGGCTGCCACTGATGCAGAAGCCAGAGTGCTGCCACTGAGCCTGGGTTGACTCCTCAATCAGGGGGACATTGGCAGTGACAGTACCAGCAGCAATGAGTGCAGTCGCAGGGCCCCACCTCTGGGTTTATGCTGCATCTGGGGAAATCGGCCCCTTGGTCACAGGCCTGGACTGTCGCAAAGTGAAGCCAGACTGTCGCAAAGTTCTGCCGGACAGCCGCTCGCTGCGCACGTGACGCCCTCTCCGGAGGCCGCGCCGCTGATGGAGGTTCTTGCCGCCGCGCTCGGTGTTTATAAAAGGCCGCCGTTTGCCCCCCGGCCCCGCTGCTCCTGGTCCCCGGAGTTGTTGTTTTTTTGGGACGGGGGCTGCTAGCTGATCCGCGGGCGGCCTCTGTCTCTGTGGCTTTCTCTCGCACTGCGCATGCTCGGGCAGCTGATGAACCGCTCTGCGCATGCTCAGCACTCGCAGACCCGCCCCACACTGCGCATGCTCGACACTCGCAGACCCCCTCGCAACGTACTGCGCATGCTCGGCATTCACAGACCCGCCCCACACTGCGCATGCTCGGCATTCACACACACCCCTCACAACGCACTGCGCATGCTCGACACTCACCCCCCCCTCACTGCGCATGCTCGGCACTCGGAGACTCGTCCCACACTGCGCATGCTCGGCACTCGCGCGCGCGCACACACACACATACCTCACAACGCACTGCGCATGCTCGGCACGCACACTACCCCTCACAACGCACTGCGCATGCTCGACACTCACACACACCCCTCACTGCGCATGTTCGGCACTCGGAGACTCGCCCCACACTGCGCATGTTCAGCACACACACACACCGCACTGCGCATGCTCAGTACCAACAGATCCTCCCCGCACCGCGCATGCTCGCACTCCTCTCTCAGCCAACAAGCCTGTCGGCCATTGGAGATTGAATCACAGAATAGTGTTTGCATTTCATAGATAAACTATAAGGACCTCCAAACTGGAACACAGATGGTTTTTTTTCCAGACCCTCATATGTGCCTTTGTTATCAAATTCCAATTCAAATTCAAATTGCTTTATTGGCATAATGACAAGGTACATCTTATGTTACCAAAGCATCGAAAAACATTCATGGTTGAACACATAAACGCAGATCTATCCATACATACAGTGTATAAACAGATATATCCCTGAGTGTATAAATATACACTCATAATATGTATATAATCTTTTCTTAGGTTTAATGGTTGTCCCTCTGCTTATGGCAAGCTGTAACATAGTTTGCCGTTAAACATAGAAGATAGGAGCAGGAGTAGGCCATTCGGCTCTTCGAGCCTGCTCCGCCATTCAATGCGATCATGGCTGATCATCCAAATTCAGTACCCTGTCCCTGCCTTCTCCCCATATCCCTTGATCCCTTTAGCCTTAAGAAATATATCCAACTCTTTTTTGAATGTATTTCATGAACTGGCCTCCACCGCCCTCTGTGGCAGAGAATTCCACAGGTTCACCACTCTCTGGGTGAAGAAATTCCTCCTCATTTCAGTCCTAAATGGCTTACCCCTTATCCTTAGACTATGACCCCTGGTTCTGGACTCCCCGACCATTGGGAACATCCTTCCTGCATCTAGTCTGTCCAGGCCTGACAGAATTTTATAGGTTTCGATGAGATCCCCTCTCAATCTTCTAAACTCCAGTGAGTATAAGCCCAATCGACCGAATCTCTCCTCATACGTCATTCCTGCCATCCCAGGTATCAGCCTGGTGAATCTTCGCTACGCTCCTTCCATGGCAAGAACGTCCTTCCTCAGGTAACTTCTAACTTAGCAGGACCAGATGTCCAGGATATCTTTTCAACTCTACCGGACACAGGAGAGCCAGCAGACTACACTGCGGCGGTTAGTGCTTTGAATCACTACTTCGTGCCCCAGGTCAACGCAGCATTTGCTAGCCAGACTTTTTATAAGTTGTCCCAGAAGACAGGTGAGACTGTGCAACAATTTGCTACTCGCTTGCGGCAGGCTGCTAAAGACTGTGCTTTTGGGGGGGATGCGGATAATCAAATAAGAGACGCTATCCTGAGTAGGTGCACGTCAGCCTATGTGCGGAGGAAATTGCTAGAGGAAGGGCCAAGGTCTAACGCTCGCCCGCACGTTACAATTGGCCTCACAATGTGAAAACGTCGAGGAACAGATGTCAGCCATGTCATGTACAGAGAAGGCGGAGACAGATACTGTTTGTCGTGTTACACAGAAAAGAGGGTAATATGCAAAAAGCTCAACAGAGAAACCAAAGGGAAATGGCGATAGGAACGAAAGGAAATGTTACAGATGTGGACACAGACCACATGGGCAGAGATCCAAAATGCCCAGCACGGGGACAAACGTGTCATAAGTGCAAGGGAAAGGATCATTTCTCCAAAGTATGCCGCACAAAGGGTACAAAGAAACACAGTGTGAACAATGTAGAGGAAATGACTTTGCATTTGCTGTTACTGGAAATAACGTGACAGAGAGACTTACCTTTTGTGTAGGGGGAGTAAACCTGAGAATGTTAATTGATTCGGGTGCAACTAGTAATGTGATAGATGAGAATACATGGGAAGGATTAAAGTCAGAACACATTAAGTGTCAGTCACATGTCCCTAAGACAGAGAGAAAGTTATTCTCTTATGCTTCTAGCCGACCACTGTCAGTTAAAGGTGTATTCACATGTGGGATTACAATAGGTAAGAGAACTGAGCAGGCGGAGTTCATTGTGGTTAAAGGCCATGGAGAGCCGTTGCTAGGAAGGGAGACAGCCATGAAACTGGGAGTTTTAAAAATAGGCGCAGATGTCTCAGCTGTGGTAGATGTAAGACAGCTACAAGAACAGCGGTATCCAAAGGTGTTCCAGGGAGTAGGAAGGCTGAACACAAAACAGATCAGTTTGTATATCGACCCACAAGTGAAGCCTGTGGCCCAGCCACTCAGGCGTATACCATTCAACTTAAGGGGGGCAGTAGAGGCCAAAATAAAACAATTGAGGGACATGGACATTATCGAACCTGTAACTGGTCCCACCCAATGGGTAAATCCTGTGGTTATTGTACCAAAAGCGGATAAGGATGTAAAGTTATGCCTAGACATGAGACGAGCAAACCAGGCAATAGTGAGGGAACGATATCCAATCCCCACCGTTGATGAGATACTCCAAGGTATGAACGGCTCGACGGTGTTTAGTAAGCTAGACCTGAAATGGGGTTATCACCAGCTAGACCTGACCCCTGAGTCACGAGAAATCACAACGTTTGCAGTACATAACGGAGTATACAGGTACAAGAGGCTGATATTCGGTGTATCTTCAGCTAGTGAGCAATATCAGCACGAGATAGCTAATGCCTTAGCTGGAATAGAGGGTGTTGAAAACATCTCAGACTACATTATCGTGCATGCACATGACCAGGAAAGGCACGACAGACGCCTGCACGCTGTCATGACCAGACTAATGGAAAGTGGACTGACACTAAACTCAGAGAAGTGCCAATTCAACATGGACCGATTGATTTTCATGGGAATCCTGTTGTCTGAAAAGGGCATCGGACCAACAGCAGAGAGAGTGCGAGCGGTGGCAGAAGCTCGGGAACCAGAGAATGCTACAGAGGTGAGGAGTTTCTTGGGACTCGTTGGGTACAGTAGCAGATTCATCCCGCAGTTCGCAACGCTATCAGAGCCACTGCGACGCCTGACGAGAAAAGACACACCATTTAAATTTGGATCACAACAGAGACAGTCATTCAGTGCACTCAAGGAAGAGTTGGCCAGAGCCGGCACTTTAGCATATTTTGATAAGGACGCACCAACCAAGGTGATAGCAGATGCCAGTCCTGTAGGTTTAGGCGCAGTACTAGTTCAGGACCAACAGGGACAAGAGGTGCCAATATGCTATGTTAGTCATAGTTTAACAGACTGTGAGAGGAAATACTCTCAAACAGAGAGGCCTTAGCTCTTGTATGGGCTTGTGAGAGGCTGCATCCATATGTGTATGGCCGAAAATTTAACTTGGTAACTGACCATAAGCCATTACAAGTGATATACCGCCCACACGCTAAACCCCGTGCCCGTATAGAGAGATGGGTACTTAGATTACAGCCGTATGATTTTAAGGTGATACACATTCCAGGCAAGCAAAACATTGCAGACCCACTGTCACGATTGCTGGGGGAGACAGCAAAACAGGAGAGACATTCTCATGGCTCAGATGAGTATGTGAGATTTGTAGCTGTGAGTGCGACACCAAAAGCACTCACTACTAGAGAGGTGGAGGAAGCCTCTGCTACCGACCCAGAGCTGATTGAGGTACGGAAGGCAATCACAAACGGACATTTTGAGAACTGTAAAGCTTATGCAGCAATTGCAAACGAGCTGTGCGTAGTGGGGTACCTAGTTCTTCGGGGAACACGCATCCTGCTGCCCACAGTGTTACACACACAAGCCCTGGTGTTAGCACATGAAGGACACTTGGGAATAGTTGGAACAAAGCAACATCTCAGAACCAAGGTTTGGTGGCCTGGCATGGACAAGGCAGCTGAAAAACACTGTAAAGTGTGCCACGGCTGTCAGATAGTAGCCAGACCCGACCCACCTGAACCGTTGAGACCAACACCATTACCGGAGGGCCCCTGGCAGGATGTAGCTATAGACTTACTGGGACCCTTGCCATCCAACCACTCCATTTTTGTGGTAGTTGATTATTATAGTCGCTACTATGAATACGACATCATGACCTCCACAACAACAGAGAAGGTTATTGATAGTTTAGAGTCAATCTTCAGCCATCATGGTTTGCCAATCACCTGCAAATCTGATAATGGTCTCCAATTCAGATCTGAATTATTCAAAGAATACTGTGAGAACAACGGGATCAAACACCTGAAAACGACAGCAAAATGGGCTCAGGCTAACGGAGAAGTCGAGCGCCAGAATGCATCGCTGATGAAGAGAATCAGAATTGCTCAGTCAGAAGGACTAGATTGGAAAGGTGAACTTAGAAAATATGTGACTGTGTACAGGAGCATTGACCATGCCACGACAGGAAAGAGCACGGCAGGGCTGCTCTTTAAACGGAAAATGAGAGGAAAGCTGCCAGACATCACAGAGTCGCATGCAGACATGGAAGTACGTGACCGGGACGCAGAACAAAAAGGCAAGTCCAAACTGTACGCAGATGAACAGCGGAGAACACAATACTCAGAGGTGGAAGTTGGCGACACGGTGCTGGTACAGCAGGACAAAGTGGACAAGTTCACCACTCCTTTTAATGCCACACCCCACAAAGCTTTGAGTAAAACAGGGAGTCAAGTAGTAGTAGAATCTCCAGACGGAGCACGCTACTCGAGAAACACTACGTTTGTGAAGAAATACAGAACCAATGGACCAAAGGAGACACTCCATGAGCAGGAGGAAACACAAGGGACTGAGGACAGTATAGTAGACCCTGACACACATACCACTGTGACACAGGCAATACCCACTGACACCAACATGTCAGACATACCCAATACAGCCAGACCTCAAAGGGTTAAAAGAAAACCCCAAAGAATGTCTGATTATGTCACAACATAAACTGTGCGAGAACTGCATGGGTGATGTTAAATGTTTAAACCTGGGAATTATTTAGTTGTGTGGTAATACACAAGTTTGTAAAAAGTTTATAAATCAAGTAAGTTATGCAGAGTTATTGTAAGCAACTGTTTGTAAACTGCAAGTTTGTTTCCAAGGAAAAGGGGGATGTCGTGTATTGATTGCGAGTTTGACACCAGTCAATACGGTAATGTAATGTGCGAGTTTGACACCAGTAAATACGGTAATGTAATGTGCATTGCATCATGGGAATTACCCGGGAAAACGGCAGTCAGCCATTTTACACAATAAAGAGAACATCGTAGTTATAAGCCTGTCTGCCTGATTCTATGCTTTAATGCGTTCATACAACACAATGCACTCCCAACGTCACACCCTCCGTAACCATCAGCTCGTCCAAAACTCTGCTGCCTCTTGTTCCATCACCCCCTGTGCTCGCTGACCTACATTGGCTCCCGGTCCAGCAACGCCTCGATTTTAAAATTCTCATCCTCCTCTTCAAATCCCTCCATTGCCCTCGTTCCTCCCTATCTCTGTAATCTCCTCCAGCCCCCACAACACACTGAGATCTCTACGTTCCTCCAACTCTGGCCTCTTGAGCATCCCTGATTTTCTTCGCCCCACCACTGCTGGCCGTGGCTTCAGCTGCCTGGGCCCTAAGCTCTGGAAGTCCCTCCCTAACCCTCTCCGCCTCTCCTTTAAGATGCTCCTTAAAAGCTGCACTGCAGCACCTCCCAAACCGGCGACCTCCACCAGCCAGAAGGACAAGGGCAGCAGGCGCATGGGAACACCACCACCTCCAACTAACCCCTCCAAGTCACACACCACCCTGACTTGGAAGTATATCGCCGATCCTTCATCATCGCTGGGTCAAAATCCTGGAACTCCCTCCCTAAAAGCACTGTGGGAGCACCTTCACCACACAGACTGCAGCAGTTCAAGAACATAAGAAATAGGAGCAGGAGTAGGCCATTCGGCCCTTCGAGCCTGCTCCGCCATTCAATGAGATCATGGCCGATCTTCTACCTCAACTCCATTCACCGGCCCTATCGCTATATCCCTTGATGCCCTTACTATTCAGAAATCTATCGACTTCGGTTTTGAATATACCCAATGACTGAGCCTCCACAGCCCTCTGGGGTAGAGAATTCCAAAGATTCACCACCCTCTGTGTGAAGAAATTTCTTCTCATCTCAGTCCTGAATGGCCTACCCTTTATCCTGAGGCTGTGGCCCCTGGTTCTAGACTTCCCAGCCAAGGGAAACATTCTCCCAGCATCCACCCTATCAAGCTCTGTAATAATTTTGTATGCTTCAATGAGATCCCCTCTCATTCTTCTGAATTCAAGAGAATACAGGCCTAGTTTACTCAATCTCTTCTCATACGACAGTCCCGCCATCCCAGGAATCAATCTCGTGAACCTTCGTTGCACTCCCTCTATGGCAAGTATATCCTTCCTTAGGTAAGGAGACCAAAATTGTACACAGTACTCCAGGTGTGGTCTCACCAAGGCCCTATATAATTGGAGTAAGACTTCTTTACTCCTGTACTCAAATCCTCTTGTAATGAAGGCCAGCATACCATTTGCCTTCCTAATGGCTTGCTGCACCTGCACATTCACTTTCAGTGACTCAAGTACAAGGACACCCAGGTCCCTTTGAGCATCTATCTGCATTCCCCAATCTTTCGCCAATCAGGAAATACTTGCCTTTCCGTTTTTTCTACCAAAGTGGATAACTTCACATTTATCCACATTATATTCCATCCGCCATGTTCTCGCCCACTCACTGAGCCTGTCGAGATCTCCTTGAAGCCTCTTCACAACTGACACTGCCACCTAGCTTTGTATCGTCAGCAAATTTGGAAATGTTACATGTAGTCCCCTAATCCAAATCATTGATCTAGATTGTGAATAGCTGGGGCCCAAGCACCGATCCTTGCGGTACCCCACTAGTCACAGCCTGCCATCCTGAAAAAGACCCGTTTATCCCTACTCTTTGTTTTCTGTCTGTTAACCAATTCTCAATCCATGCTAGTATATTACCCCCAATTCCATGTGCCCTAATTTTGTTCACCAACCTCTTGTGTGGGACCTTATCGAAGGCATCTGAAAATCCAAATACACATCTACCGGTTCCCCTTTGTCTACTCCACTAGTTACATCCTCAAAGAACTCCAATAGGTTTGTTAAACAGGATTTCCCTTTCATAAATCCATGTTGACTCGGCCCAATCTTACTATTAGTTTCTAAGTGCCCAGTTATTGCATCCTTTATAATAGATTCCAGCATTTTCCCAACTACTGATGTGAGGCTAACAGGTCTGTAGTTCCCCGTTTTCTCTCTCCCTCCTTTCTTAAATAGCGGGGTTACATTTGCTATCCTCCAATCTGCAGGAACCATTCCAGAAGCTATAGAATTTTGGAAGATGACAGCCAATGCGTCCACTATCCCAATGGCCACCTTTCAAAACCCTAGGATGTAGGTCATCTGGTCCTTGGGATTTATTGACTTTTAGTCCCATTAATTTTGCTAGTGCTGTTCTTTAACAAGTAATAATTTCTTTAAGTTCCTCATTCTCGTCACACTCTCGTTCTCGTATTTCTGGGAGTTTTTTTGTCTTTCTCTGTGGAAAGAAACAAAGTATTTATTTAATTTCTCTGCCATTTCCTCATTCCCCATTATAAATTCTCCCGTCTCTGACTGTAAAGGACCTACATTTACCTTCGCCAGTCTTTTCCTTTTCACATACCTATAGAAGCTTTTACAATCCATTTTTATATTTTCTGCTAGTTTGTGCTCATATTCCATTTTCCCTTTCTTTATTAATTTCTTGGTCCCCCTTTGCTGATTTCTAAAAAGATCCCAATCCTCAGGCTGAACACTTTTTCTGGCAACTTTATAAGCTTCCTCCTTTGACTTAATACTAGCTTTAATTTCTTTTGTTAGCCTTGGTTGGATCACTTTTCCTTTTGGGTTTTTATGCCCTAGAGGAACATATGTTTGTTGCAAATTATGCATTATTTCCTTGAATGTTAGCCATTGTATGTCCACCTTCATACCTTTTTAAAAATTCATTGATGGGATGTGGGCGTGGCTGGCTAGGCCTGCATTTAGTGCCCATCCCTAATTGCCCTTGAGAAGATGGTGGTGAGCCGCCTTCTTGAACCGCTGCAGTCCATATGGTGTAGGTACACCCACAATGCTGTTAGGAAGGGAGTTCCAGGATTTTGGCCCAGCGACAGTGAAGGAAAGGCGATACAGGTCCAAGTCAGGATGGTGTGTGGCTTGGAGGGGAACTTCTAGGTGGTGATGTTCCCATGCGTCTGATGCCCTTGTCCTTCGAAGTGGTAGAGGTCGCGGGTTTGGAAGGTGCTGTTGAAGGAGCTTTGGCGAGTTGCTGCAGTGCATCTTGTAGATGGTACACACTGCAGCCACAGTGCGCCGGTGGTGGAGGGAGTGAATGTTGAAGGTGGTGGATGGAGTGCCAATCAAGCGGGCTGCTTTATCCTGAACGGTGTCGAGCTTCTTGAGTGTTGTTGGAGCTGCACTCATCCAGGCAAGTGGAGAGTATTCCATCACACTCCTGACTTGTGCCTTGTAGATGGTGGAAAGGCTTTGGGGAGTCAGGAGGTGAGACACTCGCCGCAGAATTCCCAGCCTCTGACCTGCTCTTGTAGCCACAGTATTTATATGGCTGGTTGAAATAAAGAATAGATTTGCCTTTCTAATCTAGGCTTTATTAACTTAAAAATCCTGTAGCACATCTTCAACACCCAGTCCCAACTAAAGGCTGGAAAGAACTGAATTTAAGATGGCCACCACAAATCACATGACATCAACTACCAATGAGATTACAGCATATATCCCAAGGCAGGAAACAAACAACCAATCACAATACTTCTTACTAATCATAAAGAATAATCACCACATTCACCCCTCCTTTTAAAATATACTCCAACCTAAATAACCTTTACAATTTATAATTAATTTACAACTAAAACTATGCAGACAAAATAAAACTATTCAACATGACACAATACTAAGTGAGCAACAACAAATAGTAACATTGCACATAAGTATTAAGTATCTCTCAACTAAAATATAATATAATATTTCAACAATTTTAAAACATTACTATCAATTTAAAAGTCCATTTTCAATCAGTCGACCGGATATCTTGTTCGTGTCGACCTTCTTAACCTTGGTGAAATTCCTTGCCCTCCCACACCAGGAGACACAGAAGTATCTTCTGCAGGAAGGCTATCCATACCCCGATTTTCAACGGTTTCCGGATTAGAAATCCCATCAGGTGGAAAACTGGGACGGTCATGAACATCCATCGAGGGCTGACTAATAGAAGTATAATTATCTGCAGTCGGATTGGAAATATTCGTAGTATCTGTAACAGCATCCACATTATCTGAATCATGACTATTGTTAATATCCTCAGAAGAGGGCTGGCCACCACAAGGAGCCAAGTCTTTAATTGAAACGGTACTTTCTTTCCCATCTTGGAATCGAATATGAGCATATTGGGAATTTGCCTCCAACAGCTCCACCTCCTCCACTAAAGGATCATATTTTGACAATCTAACATGGCGTCGAAGCAGCACAGGTCCCTGCATAGTAAGCCATGAAGGTACCGAATATCCCGTAGTAGATCTCCGCGGATAGTTAAAGAGCCTTTCATGGGGGGTCACATTAGTAGCTGTTGAAAGCAATGATCTAATGGAATGCAGGGCATCAGGCAGTACCATTTCCCACTGTGTATTCTTAAGGTTCCGGGATGTCAAAGCCAACATAACTGCCTTCCAGATCACCCCATTGTATCGTTTGCACTGTCCATTACCCTGGGGATTATACGGGGTAGTTCTGCTAGTAGAAATTCCCCGACTCTGAAGGTATTCCTTCAACTGGGAAGACATAAAAGAACTTCCCTGATCAGAATGGATATACGCAGGCATCCCAAAGATGACAAAAAGTTGAGTCAGACATTTGATAACTGTAGCAGCTGATACATCTGCGCAAGGAAAAGCAAAAGGGAACCTTGAAAACTCATCCACAACAGTAAATATATATCGGTTTTGAGTAGTTGAAGGAAGAGGCCCCTTAAAATCGACGCTCAAACGTTCAAAAGGAGAAGTAGCCTTTATAAGATGAGCTCGTTGAGGCTTAAAGAAATTCGGTTTACACCGAGCACAGATAGAACATGATGAAGTCATCCGCTTGACGTCTTCAACTGAAAAGGGCAAATTCTTACTGCGTACGAAGTGTATCATCCTCGTAACCCCAGGATGGCATAAGGCATTGTGAAGATTAATAAGCGTATCTCCGTGAATCACAGAACAATAAGCCCTCGACAGCGCATCAGCAGCAACATTATCCTTCCCCGGACGATAAACTATATCAAAATGGTAACATGCCAACTCAATCCTCCACCTCATTATTTTATCATTCTTAATCTTTCCAAAATGTTTGACATCAAACATAAAAGGACACAGACTTTTGATCAGTTACCAACGTAAAATGTTGCCCCGATAAATAATGTCTCCATTTACGCAGTGCTTCTACTATTGCATACGCCTCTTTCTCTATTGAAGAATGCCTTTTTTCACTATTGTTCAAGGTACGTGAGAAAAAGGCCACAGGTCTTCCATTTTGGTTCAGAGTAGCCCCAATTGCAAAATCAGAAGCGTCCATCTCAATCACAAAAGGAACCTGCTCATCAATAGAATGCACAACTGCTCCAAGGATATCCTTTTTAAAATTATCAAAACACGTCCTGGCCTCCCATGATAGAGGATATGTCGTAACCCGAATAAGAGGCCGGATCTTCTGTGAAAAATTTGCAATCCAATTAGAATAGTAAGAAAACAGTCCAACAACTCGTTGCAAAGCCTTAGAATTAGTAGGACAAGGTAAATCAATCAATGGTCGCAGACGTTCTGGGTCTGGTTTAATCTTGTTTCCCGAGATAATGTACCCCAGTAGATTTACCTCAGTGGTCGAAAAGGTACACTTCTCTTTATTGAAAGTTAAACCAACTTTTTCCGCAGCTTGAAGGAATCTTTCTAAATTAGAATCATGCTCCACCCTTGATTTGCCACACACCGTGATGTCATCTAAGTATGAAAAGGTGTCAGAGAAAGAGTTATCACTTATAAAAGCATCCATTGCCCGTTGAAAACAAGCAACACCATTAGTAACACCAAATGGTATTCGGCAAAACTGATACAGCTTTCCACCAGCCTCAAAGGCCGTATATGGTTGATCCTTCTTAACAATAGGAATCTGATGATAAGCACTCTTTAAGTCAATAGTGCTAAAAACCTTATACGGAGATACTTTATTGATAAGCTCATCAATCTTAGGCAAAGGGTATGCATCTAATTGAGTATACCTATTAATAGTTTGGGAATAATCTATCACCATTCGTTTCTTATGTCTCTCGTTAGTCGTGACAACTACCTGTGCCCGCCAAGGCGAACAACTAGGTTCAATGATTCCTTCCAATAAGAGACGTTGAACTTCAGAATTAATAAATTCTCTATCCTGACTGCTATACCTTCTTGACTTGGTAGCAATTGGCTTACAATCCGGCATCAAATTGGAAAAAAGTGATAATGGAGAAATGGATAAAGAGGTTAATCCACAAATAGATAAAGGTGGCTTAGTCCCTCCAAATGAAAGACTAAGAGACTTGTGTAACTGAAGCACATCATGATCAATCAAAATATCCGCACAGAGATTAGGCAAAACAGATAGGCGTATATCAGTATACGTATTACCTAGAAGAATCAATTTCACAAGGCAACAACCAGCTACTTGTGAAGTGAGAGTCGTCTGAGCCATACACACCTGATAGGAAACAGGCGAAATTTTCAAATGCTTCTCCTTTGCAAACTGAAGACTTATAAAACTCTCGGTACTGCCCATATCTATAAGGGCCTTCACTTCCAACCCATTAACTTGGGCCGTAACTATAGCTTTGTTTAGGCCATGAGCAAATGCAGCAGAAATTGATGCAATAAACGCCCTATCTAAAGGCTGAATAGTCACAGAGGAGGTAATTGAACCTGATGATTTACACACACGTGCGTAATGACCTCTCTTGCCGCATTTACTACACACAGCCTCCCGAGCAGGACACTTCAGACGAGGGTGCCGGACGTTCCCACAAAAATAACACTTCTGAATCCTAGAGGCAACAGCCGCTGAAGTAGAAACTGTTTCAGAATCTAGTAAACCACTCCTATTAAGTCCACATAATTCCTTTTCATCCGGAACTGCCGAAACCACAGTCACAGGCCGATTAAAAAGAGCATAAGAATCCGAACTTCTCTGAGCCACATCCAATGTAGAAGCTTGCTCAAAAGCACTCTTAAGATCCAAAGTCTTATTTTCTAACAACCGCTGACGAATTGATCTAGACAGTAATCCATTAATAAAAGCATCCCGTACCGATTCTTCCTTATATTCTTCAGCCGTCACGGCCTTATAATTACAGTTAACACTAAGGCACCGAAGTGCTTGTAAATAAGTATCCAAAGATTCTCCCACCTGCTGCCTACGGGCAGATAGAAGGTGACGTGCAAATACCTCATTCTTTGGTTTAACAAAAATCTTCTCCAATGTAGAAATAGCCACTTCGTAAGTTTTACATGCCAAAATATACTTATACACATCCGGAGCAATGTAGTTGATCAGCATATTCAGCTTATTTAGAGACTCTTGATCCAACACGCCCAAAAAGTTTTTAAATGTACAATACCAGTGTTTCCATTTATCATCCACTCCTGCAGAATTAGGGTCAGCATTGAATCGTTCTGGTTGAAGATATCGCTCCATTCTGACATAAAGTTAATAAATTGAAATAAAGAATAGATTTGCCTTTCTAATCTAGGCTTTATTAACTTAAAAATCCTGTAGCACATCTTCAGCACCCAGTCCCAACTAAAGGCTGGAAAGAACTGAATTTAAGATGGCCACCACAAATCACATGACATCAACTACCAATGAGATTACAGCATATATCCCAAGGCAGGAAACAAACAACCAATCACAATACTTCTTACTAAACATAAAGAATAATCACCACACTGGTCCAGTTCAGTTTCTGATCAATGGTAACCCCCAGGATGTTGATAGTGGGGGATTCAGCGATGGTAATGCCACTGAATGTCAAGGGGAGATGGTTAGAGTCTTGCTTGTTGGAGATGGTCATGCCTGGCACTTGTGTGGTGCGAATGTTACTTGCCACTTGTCAGCCCAAGTCTGAATGTTGTCCAGGTCTTGCTGCATATGGACACGGACTGCGTCAGTATCTGACGAGTCTCGAATGGTGCTGAACAGTGTGCAATCATCAGCGAACATCCCCACTTCTGACCTTATGATGGAGGGAAGGTCATTGATGAAACAGCTGAAGGTGGTTGGGCCTAGGACACTGCCCTGAGGAACTCCTGCAGTGATGTCATGTGATTGAGATGAATGACCTCCAACAACCACAGCCAACTTCCTTTGTGCTAGGTATGATTCCAACCAATGGAAAGTTTTCCCCTCGATTCCCATTGACTTCAGTTTTGCTAGGGCTCCTTGATGCCACACTCGATCAAATGCTGCCTTGATGTCAAGGGCAGTCACTCTCACTTCACCTCTTGGGTTCAGTTCTTTTGTCCATGTTTGGTGTAGTCACCACGGCGGCCCACCATCACCATCTCGACGGCAACTAGGGATGGGCAGTAAATTCTGGCCTCGCCAGCGACGCCCACATCCCATGAACGAATAAAAAAAACCTCTTGGACCAAGGCCTGCCCTAATATTATGTGGCTCGGTGTCAAATTTTGTTTGATAATCGCTCCTGTGAAGCGTCTTGGGAGATGATACATTAAAGGCGCTATATAAATGCAGGTTGTTGTTGTTGAAGTATACATGGTGTGCTGGCCTTCGTAGCAAGAGGGTTCACGTACAGGAACAAGGATGTCTTGCTACAGTTGTACAGGGCCTTGGTGAGACCACACCTTGAGTATTGTGTGCAGTTTTGGTCGCCTTATCTGAGGAAGGACGTTCTTGCCATGGAGGGAGTGCAGCGAAGATTCACCAAGCTGATACCTGGGATGGCAGGAATGACGTATGAGGAGAGATTGGGCTTATACTCGCTGGAGTTTAGAAGATTGAGAGGGGATCTCATCGAGACCTATAAAATTCTGTCAGGCCTGGACAGACTAGATGCAGGAAGGATGTTCCCGATGGCCGGGGAGCCCAGAACCAGGGGTCACAGTCTAAGGATAAGGGGTAAGTCATTTAGGACTGAAATGAGGAGGAATTTCTTCACCCAGAGAGTGGTGAACCTGTGGAATTCTCCACCACAGAGGGCGGTGGAGGCCAGTTCATTAAATATATTCAAGAAAGAGTTGGATATATTTCTTAAGGCTAAAGGGATCAAGGGATATGGGGAGAAGGCAGGGACAGGGTACTGAATTTGGATGATCAGCCATGATCTCATTGAATGTTGGAGCAGGCTCGAGGGGCCGAATGGCCTACTCCTGCTCCTATCGTCTATGTTTCGATGTTCCCCACGGGTCGATATTAGGAGCACTGCTCTTTTTGAATATATATTAATGACCTGAACTTGGATATAGAGGGCACAATTTCAAAATTTGTAACTGCCACAGAACTCAGCAATGTAATCAACGACATAGAAGATAGGAGCAGGAGTAGGCCATTCGGCCCCTCGAGCCCGCTCCGCCATTCAATGAGATCATGGCTGATCATCCAAATTCAGTACCCTGTCCCTGCTTTCTCCCCATATCCCTTGATCCCTTTAGCCTTAAGAAATATATCCAACTCCTTCTTGAATATATTTAATGAATTGGCCTCCACTGCCTCCTGTGGTAGAGAATTCCACAGGTTCACCACTCTCTGGGTGAAGAAATTCCTCCTCATCTCTGTCCTAAATGGCTTACCCCTTATCCTTAGACTGTGACCCCTGGTTCTGGACTCCCCCGACCATCGGGAACATCTTTCCTGCATCTAGTCTGTCTAGTCCTTGAGTTACTGACCTCCCCCCACTGAGTTACTGACCCCCCCCTCCCCCGCTCCGAGTTACTGACCCCCCCTCCCCCGCTCCGAGTTACTGACCCCACCTCCCCCGCTCCGAGTTACTGACCCCCCTCACCCCTCCCTGAGTTACTGACCCCCCTCCTCCGCTCAAGTTACTGATGCCCCCCGCTCGAGTTACTGACCCTCTGGCGTAATAAAGACTCACTACACACTTGGTTGTACATAAAGCAAGGCTTTAATCGACTTGTAACAAATAAACATGGAGGTCTAGTTAGTAGTCACTAGCTTCCTGTTTCCAGATTGTCTCTGGCCAAGGTGGGCCCACGCCCGAGTATTTATACTCCTCGGACGGCGCCCTCAGCTGGCCGTTCAGTAGTACTTCCTGAGTTACCTCTTGTAGAAGTTGCGATTTATGACAACCCCCCCCACCGCCCGAGTTCCTGACCCTCCCCCGCCCGAGTTCCTGACCACCCCCGCCCAAGTTCCTGACCTCCATCCCCGCCCCCCGCCCAGGTTTCTGACCTTCCCTCCCCCTCACCCCCGCAATAGATGGGGCATTGTGTGTGGGTCACCGATTGTTAACAGGTTTATTGGGTATGAAGTGAATAGTGACAGTGTCGGGACTTCCAGATTTCGTCCAGTCCAATGATCTCACTTCCCACACACGCACCGAGCTTTCCAAGAAATCAACCAGGTCTAGGGGGAGAAGGAGAAGGAGAACGTGGAGCGGGTGTAAAGGGGGTGGGGTTGGAAGAACGTGATCCGTCTTAACATCTGGCTCACATTCACCCTCTCATCTGCCCCCCCCACTTTAGACCTGGATCACGTTCTTCTCCCATCCCCACTGTGCTTCCCATACTCTTTACCCCCACCAGGTTCCTGACCTCCTCTCTCTCCCTGCCCCTCTCAACCCCCCTTTCTCTCTCCTCCAATTCCCTCTCTCTCCTCCCCTTTCTCTCTCCCTCTCTCTCCCCCTCCGATTCCCTGTTCCCCCGAATCCCTCTTCCTCTCCCCCCAACTCCCGCTCTGATTCATAGAAACATAGAAGATAGGAGCAGGAGTAGGCCATTCGGCCCCTCGAGCCTGCTCCGCCATTCAATGAGATCATGGCTGATCATCCAAATTCAGTACCCTGTTCCTGCCTTCTCCCCATATCCCTTTAGCCTTAAGAAATATATCCAACTCTTTCTTGAATATATTTAATGAATTGGCCTCTACTGCCTTCTGTGGTAGAGAATTCCGCAGGTTCACCACTCTCTGGGTGAAGAAATTCCTCATCTCAGTCCTAAATGGCTTACCCCTTATCCTTAGACTGTGACCCCTGGTTCTGGACTCCCCGACCATCGGGAACATCCTTCCTGCATCTAGTCTGTCTAGTTCTGTTAGAATTTTATAAGTTTCAATGAGATCCCCTCTCAATCTTCTAAACTCCAGTGAGTATAAGCCTAATCGACCCAATCTCTCATACGTTATTCCTGCCATCCCAGGTATCAGCCTGGTGAATCTTCGCTGCACTCCCTCCATGGCAAGAACATCCTTCCTCAGGTAAGGCGACCAAAACTGCACACAATACTCAAGCTGTGGTCTCACCAAGGCCCTGTACAACTGCAGCAAGACATCCTTGTTCCTGTACTCGAACCCTCTCACTACGAAGGCCAACATACCATTTGCCTTCTTAACCACCTGCTGCACCTGCATGCTTACCTTCAGCGACTGGTGCACAAGGACACCCAGGTCTCGTTGCACTTCCCCTTCTCCCAATCTATTGCCATTCAGATAATAATCTGCGACACCTGTTTTTGCCACCAAAGTGGGTAACCTCGCATTTATCCACAGTATACTGCATCTGCCATGCTTCTGCCCAATCACCCAACCTGTCCAAATCATACTGGAGTTTCTCGGCATCCTCCTCACAGCACACACACCCACCCAGCTTTGTGTCGTCTGTAAACTTGGAGCTATTACATCTAGTTCCCTCGTCTAGATCATTAATATATATTGTGAATAGCTGGGTGTCCCAGGACTGATCCCTGCGGTACCCCACTAGTCACTGCCTGCCACTCGGAAAAAGAGCCGTTTATTCCAACTCTTTGCTTCCTGTCTGCCAACCAGTTCTTTATCCAAGTCAGTACCTTGCCCCCAATCCCATGTGCCTTAACTTTACATGCTAATCTCTTATGCGGGACCTTATCGAAAGCCTTCTGAAAGTCCAAATACACTACATCCACTGGTTCTTCCTTATCTATTCTACCAGTTAAATCCATGTTGACTTTGTCCGATCCTGTCATTGTTTTCCAAGTGCGCTGCTATTACATCCTTTATAATGGACTCTAGCATTTTCCCCACTACCGATGTCAGGCTTACCGGTCTGTAATTCCCTGTTTTCTCTCTACCACCTTTTTTGAATAGTGGGGTAACATTAGCTGCCTTCCAATCCATGGGAACAGTTCCAGAGTCTATAGAATTTTGGAAGATGACCAGCAATGCATCTACTATTTCTAGGGCCACTTCCTTAAGTACCCTAAGATGCAGATTATCAGGCCCTGGGGATTTATCGGCCTTCAATCCCATCAATTTCCCTAACACCATTTCCCTACAAATACTGATTTCTTTCAGTTCCTCCCTTTCATTGGACCTTATGTTCCCCGACATCTCTGGGAGGTTATTTGTGTCCTCCTTTGTGAAGACTGAACCAAAGTATGTATTTAATTGGTCTGCCATTTCTTTGTTCCCCATTATAAATTCCCCTGATTCTGACTGCAAGGGACCTACGCTTGACTTCACCAATCTTTTTCTCTTCACATATCTATAGAAGCTTTTACAGTCAGTTTTTATGTTCCCTGCAAGCTTACTCTCATACTCTATTTTCCCCCTCTTAATTAATACCTTTGTCCTCATTTGCTGAATCCTAAACTGCTCCCAATCCTCAGGTTTACTGCTTTTCTGGCCAATTTATATGTCCTCTCCTTGGATCTTATGCTATCCCTAATTGTTAGCCACAGTTGAGTTTTATTTTTGTTTTATTTTTTTGCCAAACAGGGATGAACAAATTCAAATTTGAAAACAAGGATGAGAATTTTAAAATCGAGGCGTTGCTTAACCGGGAGTCAATGTAGGTCAGCGAGCACGGGGGTGATGGGTGAACGGGACTTGGTGCGAGTTAGGACATGGGCAGCCGAGTTTTGGATGACCTCAAGTTTACGTAGGGTAACACGTGGGAGGCCAGCCAGGAGTGCGTTGGAATAGTCAAGTCTAGAGGTAACAAAGGCATGGATTTCAGTTCTCCCTCATGTATTTATCTAACGTTCCCTTAAATGTATCGATGCTAGTCGCCTCAACTACTCCTTGTGTTAGCCAGATCCACATTCCCACCAGTGTGCCAGTGCAGCCTTCGGTCGTCTGAGGAAGAGAGTGTTTGAAGACCAGGACCTCAAACCCGGCACTAAGCTCATGGTCTACAGCACAGCAGTGATACCCGTCCTCCTGTATGCCTCAGAGACATGGACCGTGTACAGCAGGCACCACAAAGCACTGGAGAGGTACCACCAACGCTGCCTCCGCAAGATCCTGCAAATCCATTGGCAGGATAGGCGCACCAACGTCGGTGTTCTCGCTCAGGCCAACATCCCCAGCATCGAAGCTCTGACCACGCTCGATCAGCTCCGATGGACGGGTCACATTGTCCGCATGCCCGATACGAGACTCCCAAAACAAGCGCTCTGCTCGGAGCTCCAGCACGGCAAGAGAGCCCCAGGTGGGCAGAGGAAACGCATCAAGGACACCCTCAAAGCCTCCTTGAAAAAGTGTAACATCCCCACCGACACCTGGGAATCCCTGGTCCAAGACTGCACAAAGTGGAGAAGCATCCGGGAAGGAGCCGAACACCTCGAGTCTCTTCGCCGGGAGCAAGCGGAAGCCAAGCGCAAGCAGCGGAAGGAGCGCATGTCAACCCAAGCACCCCACCCACCCGGCTCTTCAATCATCGTCTTCCCCACCTGTGACAGAGACTGTAGGTCCCGCATTGGACTCATCAGTCACCTGAGAACACATTTTTAATGTGGAAGCAAGTCATCCTCAGTTACGAGGGACTGCCTAAGAAGAAAGAAGACTCTCTGAGTAAAGGAGCTTCGCCTGAAATTCTCTGCGGATTTGTTAGTGATTATCTTATATTTATGGCCCCTAGTTTTGAACTCCGCCCACAAGTGATGCCAAAAGCTAATTATTTTATCAGAAAATAATTTCTTAATTGAGAGGAGATCTCATCGAAACCTATAAAATTCTGTCAGGCCTGGACAGACTAGATGCAGGAAGGATGTTCCCGATGGCCGGGGAGTCCAGAACCAGGCGTCACAGTCTAAAGATAAGGGGTAAGCCATTTAGGACAGAGATGAGGAGGAATTTCTTCACCCAGAGAGTGGTGAACCTGTGGAATTCTCTGCCACAGAGGGCGGTGGAGGCCAATTCATTAAATATATTCAAGAAGGAGTTGGATATATTTCCTAAGGCTAAAGGGATCAAGGGATATGGGGAGAAGGCAGGGACCGGGTACTGAATTTGGATGATCAGCCATGATCTCATTGAATGGCGGAGCAGGCTCGAGGGGCCGAATGGCCTACTCCTACTCCTATCTTCTATGTTTAAAGGGACACTGCAGCCCCGACAAGTCATCAAATAGCTCTCCTTCGAGCAGAGAAGGTTCAGGGGAGATTTGAAGGAGGAGTTTAAATATCAGGATGGTGAAAATAAGGAGAAACTGTTTCCAATGGCAAGAGGGTCGGTAACCAGAGGGCACGGATTTAAAGCGACTGGAAAAAGTAGAGCGAAAGGGGAGGTGAGGAGAATTTTATTTACGCAGCAAGTTGTTGTGATCTGGAATGCGCTGCCTGAAAGGGCGGTGGAAGCAGATTCAATAGTAGCTTTCAAAAAGCAAGACGCCGGGGAGCACAAGGAGCAGGAGTCGGCCATACGGCCCCTCGAGCCTGCTCCTCTATTCAATAAGATCATGGCTGATCTTCGACCTCAACTCCACTTTCCCGCCCGATCTCCATATCCCTCGATTCCCCCAGAGACCAAAAATCTATCGATCTCTGCCTTGAATATACTCAACGACTGAGCCTCCACAGCCCTCTGGGGCAGAGAATTCCAAAGATTCACCACCCTCTGAGTGAAGAAATTCCTCCTCCTCTCAGTCCTAAATGGCCGACCCCTTATTCTGAGACTGTGACCCCTGGTTCTGGACTCCCCAGCCAGGGGGAAACATCCTCCCTGCATCTAGTCTGCCAAGCCCTGTAAGAATTTTATAGGTTTCAATGAGATCACCTCTCATTCTTCTAAACTCTAGAGAATATAGGTCCAATCGACCCAATCTCTCCTCATAGGACAACCTTCTCAACCCAGGAATCAATCTAGTGAACCTTCGTTGCATCGCCTCTAAGGCAAGTATAAGAACATAAGAAATAGGAGCAGGAGTAGGCCAATCGGCCCCTCGAGCCTGCTCCGCCATTCAATAAGATCATGGCTGATCTGATCCTAACCGCTAATCTACTATCACAGAACCATCTCCTGAATCTAACAGAATTAGACACACGAAATAGGAGCAGGATCAGGCTACACGGCCCCTGGGCCCGCTCCGCTACCCACAGGGCCGTGTCCGATCCGAACCTAGACTCATGTCCAAATTCCTGCCCACTCCCCGTAACCCTTAATTCCCTTTACTTCTAGGAAACTGTCTATTTCTGTTTTAAATTTATGTAATGATGCAGCTTCTACAGCTTTTTGGGGCAGCATATTCCATGGACCTACCACCCTCTGAGTGAAGTAGTTCCTCCTCACCTCAGTTTTGAAAGAGCAGCCCCTTATTCTAAGACTATGCCCCCTAGTTCTAGTTTCACCCATCGTCGGGAACATCCTCCCCGCATCCACCCGATCCAACCCTTTCACAATCTTATATGTTTCAATAAGATCGCCTCTCATTCTTCTGAACTCCAATGAGTAGAGTCCCAATCTACTCAACCTCTCCTCATATGTCCATCCCCTCATCCCCGGGATTAACCGAGTGAACCTTCTTTGTACTGACTCGAGAGCAAGTATGTCTTTTCTTAAGTATGGACACCAAAACTGTACGCAGTATTCCAGGTGCGGTCTCACCAATACCTTGTACAACTGAAGCAATACCTCCCTATTTTTATATTCTATCCCCCTCGCAATGAAAGCCAACATTCCATTGGCCTTCTTAATCACTTGCTGCACCTGCATACTAACCTTTTGAGTTTCGTGCACCAGGACCCCCAGATCCCTTTGTACTTCAGTACTTTCCAGTTTCTTGCCATTAAGATAATAACTTGCTCTACGATTTTTCCTGCCAAAGTGCATAACCTCACACTTTCCAGTATTGTATTCCATCTGCCAAATCTCTGCCCACTTACTTAGCCTGTCTATGTCCCCTTGCAGGTTTTTTATGTCCTCCTCACTCACTACTTTCCCTCCCATCTTAGTATCATCTGCAAACTTTGATATGTTACACTCGGTCCCCTCCTCCAAATCGTTAATATAGATTGTAAAGAGTTGGGGACCCAGCACTGACCCCTGCGGAACACCACTAGTTACTGATTGCCAGTCTGAGAATGAACCACTTATCTCTAGGTAAGGAGACCCACCTTCAATTTGTGTCCTCTGGTTACCGACTCTTCTGCCACTGGAAACAGTTTCTCCTTATTTACTCTATCGAATATGTACATGATTTGGAACTCCTCTATCAAAGCTCTCCCCGAGCAGTTGAAGCTCTAGTCAGTGTGAACTCACTGGTAGGTCAACATTGGGATTAACAGGTGAATTCCTTCCCACACACGGAACATATGTGTGGTTTGTCTGCGCTGCGATCGCTGCTCTCTCCTTCCATGTGCAAAGGCCGATGATATTCAGGTCCTGATGAATCCAGCAACTCTGTCTGATACTGACGTGATGTTTGGTCTGAGTTTCCTGTCTGTAAATGCTCCACTTCTAAAAGCCTGTAAAAGGAGTGTAGAAAGGGGTAAGAGGGAGTGTGAGGAACAGGGGGATTCAATTTGATCCTGGCCCATCTGTATCTTAACCATATTTACCCGCCTTGGTTCCATAACATTTAATACCCTTACCCAACAAAAATCAATTAAGTTTTGACATTTTCAATTGACTCCCCAGCCTAGTATTGCCCCTCCGACAGTGCGGCGCTCCCTCAGTACCGCCCCTCCGACAGTGCGGCGCTCCCTCAGTATTGCCCCTCCAACAGTGTAGTGCTCCCGCAGTACTGCCCCTCCGACAGTGCGGCACTCCCTCAGCCCTGCCCCTCCAACAGTGTAGCGCTCTCTCAGTACTGACCCTCTGACAGTTCAGCGCTCCCTCAGTACTGCCCCTCTGATAGTGCAGCATTCCTCAGTACTGCCCCTCCAACAGTGCGGTGCTTCCTCTGTACTGCCCCTCCGACAGTGCAGCGCTCCCTCAGTACTGCCCCTCAGGCAGTGCGGCGCTCCCTCAGTACTGCCCCTCCGACAGTGCAGCGCTCCCTCAGTACTGCCCCTCCGACAGTGCAGCATTCCTCTGTACTGCCCCTCCGACAGTGCGGCGCTCCCTCAGTACTGCCCCTCAGACAGTGCGGCGCTCCCTCAGTACTGCCCCTCCAACAGTACAGCATTCCTCAGCACTGCATGCGTGTGTCAGCCTAGATTTTTGTGCTCATGTCTCTGGTGTGAGACTTAAACTCACAACCTTCTGACTCAACAGGCGAGACTGCTGCCCGCTGAGCCCGTGCGTCAAATTTCCGTCTGATTCGCGCTGCTGTGGGGCGCCTCGGGACGTTTCTAACTCGGTTAGAGGCACAGTCAAAAATCCCCAGTTGTTGTTGTTGTTGGAATGGCGGCCTCACAATCCCAAAATCCCTCGCGCTTCGGAAACCGCTCTATCCCGTGAAACATGCTCTCGCACGCGCATGCGCCAGAGTGGGAGGGGGGGTGGGGAGCGCGTTAACCGCGCCGGCGTAAAGACTCGAGTTTTACCCGATTTCATCGATTGGAGCGGAAAGCAGGGGGCGCGGTAAAGTAAGCAAGGTGGGTCGGGGGGCGAAAAGCGTTGATAAATAAAGGAAAATACGGAGCTGAGAGTCCGGACATGTTCAGCCCCTCCTAACCAAGATGGCGCCGGTGTCGGCCGCGCAGTGCGCTGAGGATCACGTGATCCCATCCGCCCCGCCTGATTGACGTGAGCTCCAACCAATAGCCATCGGGGAGGGAGGGGGCGGAATCGGATGACCGAGCCGGGCGCTGGTGGGACCTCCAACCAATCGCGGCGCACTCAAGTGGGCGGGACTTGCACCCGGGCTCTTGCTGGCCACCGCGCATGCTCGGGCTGCACACTCCCAACAATGGGCAAGTCAGGGTCAAGTTGTTTGAAGGGTTGCTGCAGAATTGTTGGGCCAGGACGCCTCACATTGAAGTCAATGCAAATCAGGGGGAAAAATTCTCCACTGGCTGGAGTCACACCTAGCACAGAGGAAGATCAGAGACTCGCAGAAATTTACAGAATAAGGCCATTCGGCCCATCGTGTCTGCGCCGGCCGAAAAAGAGCCAAACACCCTCATCCCATTAGACTCTGGAACAGTTCCCATGGATTGGAGGGTAGCTAATGTTACCCCACTGTTCAAAAAAGGTGGTAGAGAGAAAACAGGGAATTACAGACCGGTAAGCCTGACATCGGTAGTGGGGAAAATGCTAGAGTCCCATTATAAAAGATGTAATAGCAGAGCACGTGGAAAAACAGTAACAGGATCGGACAAAGTCAACATGGATTTACAAAAGGTAAATCGTGCTCGGCTAATCTGCTGGAATTTTTTGAGGATGTAACTGGTAGAATAGATAAGGGAGAACCAGTGGATGTGGTGTATTTGGACCTTCAGAAGGCTTTCGATAAGGTCCCGCATACGAGATTAGCGTGTAAAGTTAAAGCAGATGGGATTGGGGCAAGGGACTGACTTGGATAGAGAACTGGTTGGCAGACAGGAAACAAAGAGTTGGAATAAACGGGTCTTTTTCCGAGTGGCAGGCAGTGACTAGTGGGGTACCGCAGGGATCGGTCCTAGGACCCCAGCTATTCACAATATATATTAATGATCTAGACGAGGGAACTAGATGTAATATCTCCAAGTTTGCAGATGGCACAAAGCTGGGTGGGCGTGTGTGCTGTGAGGAGGATGCAGAGAAACTCCAGTATGATTTGGACAGGTTGGGTGATTGGACAGAAGCATGGCAGATGCAGTATAAAGTGGATAAATGCGAGGTTATCCACTTTGGTGGCAAAAACAGGAAGGCAGATTATTATCTGAAAGGCAATAGATTGGGAGAAGGGGAAGTGCAACGAGACCTGGGTGTCCTTGTGCACCAGTCGCTGAAGGTAAGCATGCAGGTGCAGCAGGCGGTTAAGAAGGCAAATGGTATGTTGGCCTTCGTAGCGAGAGGGTTCGAATACAGGAACAAGGAAGTCTTGCTGCAGCTGTACAGGGCCTTGGTGAGACCACATCTTGAGTATTGTGTGCAGTTTTGTTCGCCTTATCTGAGGAAGGATGTTCTTGCCATGGAGGGGGTGCAGCGAAGATTCACCAGACTGATACTTGGGATGGCAGGAATGACGTACGAGGAGAGATTGGGCTTATACGTGCTGGAGTTTAGAAGAATGATAGGGGATCTCATTGAAACTTATAAAATTCTAACAGGACTAGACAGACTAGGTGCAGGAAGGATGTTCCCGATGGCGGGGGAGTCCAGAACCAGGGGTCACAGTCTAAGGATAAGGGGTAAGCCATTTAGGACAGAAATTAGGAGGAATTTCTTCACCCAGAGAGTGGTGAACCTGTGGAATTCTCTACCACAGAAGGCAGTTGAGGTCAATTCATTAAATATATTCAAGAAGGAGTTAGATATATTTCTTAAGGCTAAAGGGATCAAGGGGTATGGAGAGAAAGCAGGGACCGGGTACTGAATTTGGATGATCAGCCATGATCTCATTGAATGGCAGAGCAGGCTCGAGGGGCTGAATGGCCTACTCCTGCTCCTATCTTCTATGTTTCTATGTTTATGCACGCATGGTATTTTGAATGGGCCGCACAGCCCGTTAAAGGGACCATGCACCCAACATAAAAAATTAAAGGGAACGGTGATGCCGATAGGACGAGATGAAGTGGGGTGGGAGGCAATGTTCCCTCTAATATTTTTTTTTTTTTAAGTGCTTGGCTCTTTCAAATTTTTTTCAATTTAAAGCCGGAGCGGCCTGCGTGGGTCCTCCAGAGCCTGCCGTCGAGCGGGAACATTGGTGGGAGGAGGCTCATGTGGAGCGTAAACACTGACATAGAAACACAGAAGATAGGAGCAGGAGTAGGCCATTCGGCCCCTCGAGCCTGCTCCGCCATTCAATGCGATCATGGCTGATCATCCAAATTCAGTACCCTGTCCCTGCCTTCTCCCCATATCCCTTGATTCCTTTAGCCTTAAGAAATATATCCAACTCTTTTTTGAATATATTTAATGAACTGGCCTCCACCGCCCTCTGTGGCAGAGAATTCCACAGGTTCACCACTCTCTGGGTGAAGAAATTCCTCCTCATTTCTGTCCTAAATGGCCTACCCCTTATCCTTAGACTGTGACCCCTGGTTCTGGACTCCCCCGACCATCGGGAACATCCTTCCTGCATCTAGTCTGTCTAGTCCTGTTAGAATTTTATAAGTTTCAATGAGATCCCCTCTCATTCTTCTAAACTCCAGCAACTATAAGCCCAATCGACCCAATCTCTCCTCGTACGTCATTCCTGCCATCCCAGGTATCGGTCTGGTGAATCTTCGCTGCACTCCCTCCATGGCAAGAACATCCTTCCTCAGATAAGGCGACCAAAACTGCACAATACTCAAGGTGTGGTCTCACCAAGGCCCTGTACAACTGCAGCAAGACATCCTTGTTCCTGTACTCGAATCCTCTCACTACGAAGGCCAACATACCATTTGCCTTCTTAACCGCCTGCTGCGCCTACATGCTTACCTTCAGCGACTGACATGGACCAGTTGGGCCGAATGGCCCGCTTTCGGTGCTGGACATTCTGTGCAATCGCACATGATTACTTCAGGAGGAGGACACAAGAGAGGTTAGCAGTTTGGATAGATTGGCAGTTTTAAATTTAATGCTGAAAAAAAGTGAGAGCAGATACATTGTGGGACACTATGTACACTAAATTTACACTAATAGAAATAAACAACTTGCATTTCTATAGCGCCTTTCACGCCCTCAGGACATCCCAAAGCGCTTTACAGCCAATGAAGTAATTTTGAAGTGTAGTCACTGTTGTAATATAGGAAACGCAGCAGTCAATCTGCGCACAGCAAGCTCCCGCAAACCGCAATGTGATAATGACTGGATCATGTTTTTCCCGCCCCCCCCCCAGTGATGTTGGTTGAGGGATAAATATCGGCCCCCGGGACAACCTTCCGATCGTGGCCGTGCGATCTTTTACATCCAGCCGAGGAGAGCAGACGGGGCCTCGGTTTAACGTCTCATCCGAAAGACGGCACCTCCGACAGTGCTGCGTTCCCTCAGCACTGCACTGGGAGTGTCAGCCTAGGTTTTGTGCTGAAGTCTCTGGAGCGAGAACCGTCCGAGGCGAGAGTGCGACCCACCGAGCTGACACTAAACGGCCAGAGTTCAAAACCAGCAGAGAGATTTACAGAAGGTCAAGATGGCGCCCGAGACGGTCCGGCGCTAGCGCGCTCGCCCTGCTTCGGGCGGCCCGCTCTCGCCGCTCGCTCCCGCAACCGGAGCGAGGTGTTAGGCGAGTCGGGCGGAGGCAGCGCAGCGCATCGGGACGCAGCAGCAGCCACGTCGACCCGTTAGAGCACGTCGGCCGTCTGCTCCTCAGCGGGAAGGCATTCCGACTGGGAGGAGGGGAGCTGAACACGGTGGCCAAAGGCCGGACCGGAAGCGGGAGTAGCAGGCCCGGGCCGTCAGACCGTGGAGCCGGCGACGGTGAGGTGGAGGCCGCGGCGACCGGAGGATGTGTTCGGCGAGTCGGGCGGAGGCAGCGCAGCGCATCGGGACGCAGCAGCAGCCACGGCGACTCGTAGTCCGACTGGGAGGAGGGGAGCCGGGAATGGTGGCCAGAGGGTGAGCGGGAGAAGCAGGCCACCACACGTGGAGCCGAGCCAGCAACAGTGAGGAGGAGGCCGCGGTGACGAGGAGGACGGAGCGGCTGAGGGACATCGTGCTCCCACTGCCACTGGATGCCATTGAATTGACTTTCTGAACACGGCGCTGTAAAAATAGCTGACGTGTCCCGATGGGGAGTAAGCATTCCATTGTACTGGTAGATATGGCAAATAAAAAATTGAATTGAAGTCACTAAAAGTGGGCTAACATGTTGATAATCATTTTTTTTTAAAATGCTATGTTTTATATTCACAAATAGAGTTAATGCTAAACCGACACAACTTACTGGTTAGGTTTCAGTTAGAACAGTTCTTGGGCACTTCAACTTTAGGAAGGATGTCAGAGAGAGACTTTACACAGCACCTTTTCCCAACCTTTACAGCCAATGAAGTACTTTTTGAAATGTGGTCGCTGTCCTAACTCGCACCAAGTCCCGTTCACCCATCTCCCCTGTGATTGCGGGCCTACTCTGGCTCCCGGATAAGCAACGCCTCGATCTTAAAACTCTCATCCTGGTTTTCAAATCCAACCGTGGCCTGGTCCCTCCCTATCTCTGTAACCTCCTCCAGCCCAGAACCCGCCGAGATCCATGCGATTCTCAATTCTAGCCTCTGGAGCATCCCATCCCCCTGATTTCAATCGCTTCCACCATTGGCGAGGGAACTAGATGTAATATCTCCAAGTTTGCAGACGACACAAAGCTGGGTGGGCGTGTGTGCTGTGAGGAGGATGCTGAGAAACTCCAGTATGATTTGGACAGGTTGGGTGATTATATTGCATCTGCCCAATGTGGATAAATGCGAGGTTATCCACTTTGGTGGCAAAAACAGGAAGGCAGATTATTATCTGAAAGGCAATAGATTGGGAGAAGGGGGAAGTGCAACGAGACCTGGGTGTCCTTGTGCACCAGTCGCTGAAGGTAAGCATGCAGGTGCAGCAGGTGGTTAAGAAGGCAAATGATATGTTGGCCTTCGTAGCGAGAGGGTTTGAGTACAGGAACAAGGGTGTCTTGCTGCAGTTGTACAGGGCCTTGGTGAGACCACACCTTGAGTATTGTGTGCAGTTTTGGTCACCTTATCTGAGGAAGGACGTTCTTGCCATGGAGGGAGTGCAGCAAAGATTCACCAGGCTGATACCTGGGATGGCAGGAATGACGTATGAGGAGAGATTGTGTCGATTGGACTTGTACTGGCTGGAGTTTAGAAGAATGAGAGGTGATCACATTGAAACTTATAAAATTCTAACAGGACTGGACAGACTGGATGCAGGAAGGATGTTCCCGATGGTCGGGGAGTCCAGAACCAGGGGTCACAGTCTAAAGATAAGGGGTGAACCATTTAGGACAGGGATGAGGAGGAATTTCTTCACCCAGAGAGTGGTGAACCTGTGGAATTCTCTACCACAGAAGGCAGTAGAGGCCAATTCATTAAATATATTCAAGAAGGAGTTAGATATATTTCTTAAGGCTAAAGGGATCGAGGGATATGGGGAGAAAGCAGGGACAGGGTACTGAATTTGGATGATCAGCCATGATCTCATTGAATAGCGGAGCGGGCTCGAGGGGCCGAATGGCCTACTCCTGCTCCTATCTTCTATGTTTCTATGATCTTCAGCTGCCCCAAGTTCTGGAATTCCCTCCCTAAACCTGTCTGCCTCTCTCTCTCCTCCTTAAAACCTACCTCTTTCACCAAGCTTCTGGACAGATGCCCTAAGATCACCTTGTGAGACTCCGTGCCAAATTTTGTTTGATAACCCTCCTATGAAGCGCCGTGGAGCATTTTACATCATTTAAGGCGCTATAATTTAAGGCATTAGGAACAAGGTGGATGAATTAGTTGTGGAAATAGAGGTAAACAAGTATGATTTGATTGGGATTACAGAAACGTGGCTGCAGGGTGGGCAAGGCTGGGAACTTAACATCCAGGGATATACAATATTTAGGAAGGATCGGCAAAAAGGTAGGGGAGGTGGGGTAGCATTGCTGGTAAAGGAGGGGATTAATGCAATGGAAAGGAAGGATATTAACTCGGATGAAACGGAATCTGTATGGGTAGAAATGAGAAATAGCAAGGGGAGGAAAACGTTAGTGGGTGTGATATATAGGCCTCCAAATAGTAATATGGAGGTGAGGGAAGGCATAAAAAGGGAAATTAGAGAAGCGTGCGATAAGAGCACAGCTGTCATCATGGGTGACTTTAATTTACATATTGATTGGACTACCCAAATTAGTAACAATTCTGAGGAGGAGGAATTCCTGGAATGTTTTCGGGACGGTTATCTGGACCAATATGTCGAGGAGCCGACTCGAGATCAGGCCATTTTAGACTGGGTATTGTGCAATGAGAAGGGACTTATCAGCAATCTTCTTGTACGAGGCCCCTTGGGTCAGAGCGATCATAATATGATCGAGCTCTCAGTCGAGACGGAGAGTGAGGAAATTGAATCAGAGACTAAGGTCCAGAACTTAAATAAAGGGAATTACGAGGGTCTGAGACGGGAATTGGGTAAGATTGATTGGGTGGTGTTTCTGGGGGGATTGACAGTGGAGAGACAATGGCAAGCATTCAAAGATAGAATGGAAGAATTCCAGAACATGTTTATACCGGTTTGGCATAAAAATAAACCTAAAAAGGTGACTCAACCGTGGATAACGAGGGAAATTAGGGACAGCATAAAATCAAAAAAAAGGGCATATCAACTGGCAAAAAAAAGCACCAGACCGGAAGATTGGGGGCAGTACAGGATACAGCAAAAGAGGACAAAGGGATTAATCAGGAAGGGGAAAATAGAATACGAAAGTAAACTTGCAGCAAACATAAAGACAGACTGCAAAAGCTTTTATCGGTATATCAGGAGGAAAAGACTGGTAAAATCCCAAGTCGGTCCCTTGCAGTCCGATTCGGGAGAATATATAATGGAGAATAAGGAAATGGCAGACCAATTAAACTCATACTTTGGTTCTGTATTCACAAAGGAGGACACAAATAACCTCCCAGGAATATCGGCAAACATAGGGACTAATGAGAGGGAGGAGCTGACAGAAATTAGTATCTCTAGGGATATGGTGTTGGGTAAGTTGAGGGGACTGAAGGCCGACAAATCCCCGGGGCCTGATAAACTACATCCTAGGGTACTTAAGGAGGTGGCCCTGGAGATAGCAGATGCTCTAAGGATCATCTTCCGGAACTCCATTGACTCGGGAACAGTACCCGTGGATTGGAGGGTAGCTAATGTTACCCCAATATTTAAAAAGGGGGGTAGAGAGAAAGCAGGGAATTATAGACCAGTAAGCCTTACATCGGTTGTGGGCAAAATGCTAGAGTCCATTATTAAGGATAAAATAGCGGAGCACTTGACAAATGGGGAAAGGATCGGACAGAGTCAACATGGATTTACAAAGGGTAAATCGTGTTTGACTAATCTGCTGGAATTTTTTGAGGAAGTAACTGGTAAAATAGATGGGGGAGAGCCAGTGGATGTGGTGTACCTTGACTTCCAGAAAGCCTTCGATAAGGTTCCACACAAAAGATTATCATGCAAAATTAAGGCTCATGGGATTGGGGGCAAAGTATTAACGTGGATAGAGAACTGGCTGGCGGATAGAAAACAGAGAGTTGGAATAAACGGCTCGTTTTCGGAGTGGCAGGCAGTGACCAGCGGGGTGCCGCAAGGATCTGTCCTGGGACCCCAGCTGTTCACAATATATATAAATGATCTGGATCAGGGAATTGGATGCAATATTTCCAAATTCGCTGACGACACTAAACTAGGAGGAGGGGTGGGCTCTGATGAGGATGTCAGGAGGCTACAGTGCGATTTGGACAGGTTGGGGGAATGGGCGGATACGTGGCAGATGCACTATAATGTGGATAAATGCGAGGTTATCCACTTTGGGGGTAAAAACAGGAGGGTAGATTATTATCTAAATGGCAATAGATTGGGAGATGGGGAAGTGCAGAGGGACCTGGGTGTTCTTGTGCACCAGTCACTGAAGGAGAGCATGCAGGTGCAACAGGCGATTAAGAAGGCAAATGGTATGTTGGCCTTCATATCAAGGGGGTTCGAGTATAGGAATAGGGATACCTTACTACAGCTGTACAAGGTGCTGGTGAGACCGCATCTGGAGTATTGTGTACAGTTTTGGTCGCCCCATCTGCGGAAGGATGTTCTTGCCATGGAAAGAGTGCAACGGCGATTCACCAGGCTGATACCTGGAATGGCGGGAATGACCTACGAAGAGAGATTAAATAGTTTGGGCTTGTACTCACTGGAGTTTAGAAGATTGAGAGGGGATCTCATCGAAACATATAAAATTATGGCAGGCCTGGACAGGCTGAATTCAGAGAGAATGTTTCCAATGGCCGGGGAGCACAGAACCAGGGGCCACAGTCTAAAAATAGCGGGCAAATCATTTAAAACAGAGATGAGGAAGAATTTCTTCACTCAAAGAGTGGTGAGCCTGTGGAATTCCCTGCCACAGAGGGCTGTGAAGGCTAATTCAATAAATATTTTCAAGAGAGAATTGGATATATTTCTGAAGGCTAAGGGGATTAAGGGTTACGGAGAAAAGGCGGGGACGGGGTACTGAACTGGTAAGATCAGCTATGATCTCAGACGAAGATCAGCCATGATCTCATTGAATGGCGGAGCAGGCTCGAAGGGCCGAATGGCCTACTCCTGTTCCTATCTCTATGTTTCTATGTTTCTATAAATACAAAGCTGTTTATTGTAATGCAAGAAACGCGGCGGCCAATTTCCGCGCACAACAAGGTCCCACGAGAGGAACAGGCTAACGTGACCCTGGAGCAAGCAGATATAACTCCGAGGACAGACTAGAGAAAAGACGCCTCTTTCGTTAGCACATAGACGGGGAAGAGGAAACCAGACCGAGGCATTCAAGATTCTGAGAGCTTCTGCCCCAGTAAACAAAGCACTGGGGTTCCTTTCTAGAGGGATAGAATTGAAAAGCGGAGAAGTGATGTCAAACTTGTGTAGAACCTTGGTAAGACCACACTTGGAGCACCGTGCACAGTCCTGGTCTCCCTAGACCTTGGTTAGACCACACTTGGAGCACTGTGCACAGTCCTGGTCTCCCTATACCTGGGTTAGACCACACTTGGAGCACTGTGCACAGTCCTGGTCTCCCTAGACCTTGGTTAGACCACACTTGGAGCACTGTGCACAGTCCTGGTCTCCCTAGACCTTGGTTAGACCACACTTGGAGCACTGTGCACAGTCCTGGTCTCCCTAGACCTTGGTTAGACCACACTTGGAGCACTGTGCACAGTCCTGGTCTCCCTATACCTTGGTTAGACCACACTTGGAGCACTGTGCACAGTCCTGGTCTCCCTATACCTGGGTTAGACCACACTTGGAGCACTGTGCACAGTCCTGGTCTCCCTATACCTGGGTTAGACCACACTTGGAGCACTGTGCACAGTCCTGGTCTCCCTAGACCTTGGTTAGACCACACTTGGAGCACTGTGCACAGTCCTGGTCTCCCTATACCTGGGTTAGACCACACTTGGAGCACTGTGTACAGTTCTGGTCTCCATATACCTTGGTTAGACCACACTTGGAGCACTGTGCACAGTCCTGGTCTCCCTATACCTGGGTTAGACCACACTTGGAGCACTGTGTACAGTTCTGGTCTCCCTATACCTGGGTTAGACCACACTTGGAGCACTGTGCACAGCTCTGGTCTCCATATACCTGGGTTAGACCACACTTGGAGCACTGTGCACAGTCCTGGTCTCCCTAGACCTTGGTTAGACCACACTTGGAGCACTGTGCACAGTCCTGGTCTCCCTATACCTGGGTTAGACCACACTTGGAGCACTGTGTACAGTTCTGGTCTCCATATACCTTGGTTAGACCACACTTGGAGCACTGTGCACAGCTCTGGTCTCCATATACCTGGGTTAGACCACACTTGGAGCACTGTGTACAGTTCTGGTCTCCATATACCTTGGTTAGACCACACTTTGAGCACTGTGCACAGCTCTGGTCTCCATATACCTGGGTTAGACCACACTTGGAGCACTGTGCACAGTTCTGGTCTCCATATACCTTGGTTAGACCACACTTGGGGCACTGTGCACAGTTCTGGTCTCCATATACCTTGGTTAGACCACACTTGGAGCACTGTGCACAGTTCTGGTCTCCATATACCTTGGTTAGACCACACTTGGAGCACTGCACAGTTCTGGTCTCCATATACCTTGGTTAGACCACACTTGGAGCACTGTGCATAGTTCTGGTCTCCATATACCTTGGTTAGACCACATTTGGAGCACGGTGCACAGCTCTGGTCTCCATATACCTTGGTTAGACCGTACTTGGAGCACTGTGCACAGTTCTGGTCTCCATATACCTTGGTTAGACCACACTTGGCGCACTGTGCACAGTTCTGGTCTCCATATACCTTGGTTAGACCACATTTGGAGCACGGTGCACAGCTCTGGTCTCCATATACCTTGGTTAGACCACATTTGGAGCACTGTGCACAGTTCTGGTCTCCATATTATAGAAAGGAGATAGAGGCACTAGAGAAGGTGCATTTAAGGAGAAGCTGTTTAAGTACATGAGGAAGAGAAGGATATGGTTAGATGAAGAGGGGTGGGAGGAGGCTCGTGTGGGGCATGGACCAGTTGGGCTGAATGGCCCATTTCTGTGCTGTAAATTCACTATCAAAGCTCCTCGTAATTTTGAGCACCTCTATTATATCTCCCCTTAGCCTTCTCTGCTCCAAAAAAAGGAGAATAATCCCAGTTTCTCCAGTCTCACCACATAACTGAAGTCCCTCGTCCCTGGTATCGTTCCAGTAAACCCTTCTGCACCGTCTCCAAGACCTCGACATTCTTCCTGAAGTGTGGTGCCCTGAATTGGATGCTACACTCCAGCTCCTAAGCCGTGATTTATGAAGGTTTGGCAACAACTTCCTTGCTGACCGAGGACTTTTGTTAACCAAACGGATACGGGCCAAAGGCAAGAGGTAGATGGAGTTAGGTCACAGATCCGCCATGATCTCTCATTGAATGGCGGAACAGGCACGAGGGGCTGAATGGCCTCCTCCTGTTCTAATGTTCTTATGTTTTGTACTCCATGCCTCGATAAATAAAGCCGAGGATCCCGTGTGCTTTTTTTAAACAGCCTTCTCAACTTGTCCTGCCCACCTTCAACGATTTGAGTACGTACAGCCTCTCTGTCCCTGCACCCCCTTTAAAATTGTACCAGTGCATATTTAATTTAAATTTAGAGTTTTCATTTATTTTGAGAGCTCAAAAGCCTCGGGTTCTCCCAAGAGCCTGGGCTAGGATTTGACATTTTTTGGTGTATCCCTGGCACCATTCGAGTAAATCTCCTCTGCCCCCTCTCCAAGGCCTCGACATCCTTCCTAAAGTGTTCCTAAGATTGATACGATTCCACGCAAGTCAGCATCAAAAGTCCCCCCGACAGCCAGAATTATCATTGCGCAGTTCTGATTAACAGCCGAATCGAACCACTCGCACAGGAGATGGGACGGACGAGTGAATCTCTTCCCACGCACGAAGCGGGTGAACGGCCTCTCCCCGGTGTGAACTCTCCAGTGTCTCAGCAGGTTGGATGAAGGAGCGGGTCTCTTCCCACGCACTGATCGGTGAACTCCAACTCGCTGAATTTGCTGGTGACTCACCAGGCTTGATGAATGAGCGAATCCCTTCCCACACACAGAGCAGGTGAACGGCCTCTCCCCGGTGTGAACTCTCCGGTGTCTCAGCAGGTTGTATGAAGGAGCGAGTCTCTTGCTACGCACTGATCTGTGAATTCCTTCGAGCGAGAGCTGGAACTGTTTCTGGCTGGGAGCCAAGATCACCTCTTACAGAAAAGGTAGGGGATTCAGGGCCAGAATGATCCCCTGGACCGGTTTCGATCGCCAAGATGGGTCAGAGAGGAATTTCCCAGATTTCCAACACCCCATTTCCAAAAATTGGCCTGGGGTTTCTAAATCTGGTTTTTTGCCTCTCCCAGGAAATCACATGGTTTTGGATGGGGTGGGGGAGTGTATATTGTAATATACAAGCTATCGCAATAGTATGGGGCAGGCTGGATGGACCGGGTGGTCTTTACCTGTCTGTCATTGTTCGTCTGTTTGTATGAGCAGGTGAACGGCCTCTCTCAAGTGTTTCGGAAGGTTGGAGGACGGAGTGAATCACTTCTCACACACTGAGCAGGTGAACGGCCTCTCCCCGGTGTGAACTTGCTGGTGTCCCTTCAGTTCCCCGGATTATTTAAAGCTCTTCCCACAGTCAGAACAGTTAAACAGTCTCTCATCAGTGTGAACTCGCTGGTGTGTCAGCAGGGTGGATGACGGAGCGAATCCCTTCCTACACACAGAGCAGCTGAACGGACTCTCCCCGGTGTGAACTCGTTGGTGTCCCTTCAGTTCCCCGGATCTTTTAAAGCTCTTCCCACAGTCAGAACAGTTAAACAGTCTCTCATCAGTGTGAGCTCGCTGGTGTGTCAGCAGGTTGGATGACTGAGTGAATCCCTTCCCACACACGGAGCAGGTGAACAGACGCTCTCTTCAGCATGTAGGGCAGGTGTTGCGTCAGCTCCTGGAAGCTTTTAAAGCTCTTGCCACAGTCAGAACATGTAAACGGCCTCTCTCCAGCGTGAACAAGCTAGTGTGTCAGCAGGTGGGACGACAGAGCGAATCTCTTCCCCCACACAGCAACTGAATGGCCTCTCCCCCTTTTCCCCCCTCCCTCCTCTCTCTCCTCTCGCTCTCTCTCCTCCCCGTCTCTCTCCTCTCCCCCCTTCCATGTCTCTCCTCCCCCTCCGTCTCTCTCTCGCTCTCTCCTCCCCTCCGTCTCTCTCTCCTCTCGCTCTCTCCCCCGTCTCTCTCTCCCTCTCTTCCCCCTCCGTCTCTCTCTCTCTCTCCTCTGTCTCTCTCTCTCTCCCCCCCTCCGTCTCTCTCTCTCCCCCCCTCCGTCTCTCTCTCTCTCCTCCCCCTCCGTCTCTCTCTCTCTCCTCCCCCTCTGTCTCTCTCTCTCTCTCCTCCCCCTCCGTCTCTCTCTCTCCTCCCCCTCCGTCTCTCTCTCTCCTCCCCCTCCGTCTCTCTCTCTCCTCCCCCTCCGTCTCTCTCTCTCCTCCCCCTCCGTCTCTCTCTCTCCTCCCCCTCCGTCTCTCTCTCTCCTCCCCCTCCGTCTCTCTCTCTCCTCCCCCTCCGTCTCTCTCTCTCTTCCCCCTCCGTCTCTCTCTCTCTCCTCCCCCTCCGTCCATCTCTCTCTCCTCCCCCTCCGCCCCCTCTCTCTCCTCCCCCTCCGTCCCCCTCTCTCTCCTCCCCCTCCGTCCCTCTCTCTCTCCTCCCCCTCCGTCCCTCTCTCTCCTCCCCCTCCGTCCCTCTCTCTCCTCCCCTCCGTCCCTCTCCTCCCCCTCCGTCCCTCTCTCTCTCCTCCCCCTCCGTCCCTCCCTCTCTCTCTCTCTCCTCCCCCCCCTGACCCTCTCTCTCTCTCTCTCTCTCTCTCTCTCCCCCTCCGTCTCTCTCTCTCTCTCCCTCCATCTCTCTCTCTCCCCCCCGTCTCTGTCTCTCTCTCTCTCTCCCCCTCTCTCCCCCATCTCTCTCTCTCTCTCCCCCCGTCTCTGTCTCTCTCTCTCCCTCCCGTCTCTGTCTCTCTCTCTCTCCCCCTCGTCTCTCTCTCCCCCTCCATCTCTCTCTCCCCCTCCATCTCTCTCTCCCCCTCCATCTCTCTCTCTCTCTCTCTCTCTCCCCCGCCGTCTCTCTCTCTCACTCTCTCTCTCCCTGCTCCGTCTCTCTCTCCCTCTGTCTCTCTCTCTCTCTCTCTGTCTCTCCCCTCCGTCTCTCTCTCTCCCCCCCTCCGTCTCTCTCTCTCCCCCTCCGTCTCTCCCCCTCCCCCCTCCGTCTCTCTCTCTCTCCCCCCTCCGTCTCTCTCTCTCCCCCCCTCCGTCTCTCTCTCCCCCCCGTCTCTCTCTCTCCTCCCCCTCCGTCTCTCTCTCTCTCTCCTCCCCCTCCGTCTCTCTCTCTCTCTCCTCCCCCTCCGTCTCTCTCTCTCTCCTCCTCCTCCGTCTCTCTCTCTCTCTCTCGCTCTCTCCCCCGTCTCTGTCTCTCTCGCCCCGTCTCTCTCTCTCTCCCCGTCTCTCTCTCGCCCCCGTCTCTCTCTCTCTCCCCGTCTCTCTCTCGCCCCCGTCTCTCTCTCTCTCTCTGTCTCTCTCTCGCCCCCGTCTCTCTCTCTCTCTCTCTCTTCCCCCCTCCATCTCTCTCTCCCCCTCCGTCTCTTCCCCTCCGTCTCTCTCTCTCTCTCTCCCCGCTCCGCCTCTCTCTCTCCTCCCCGCTCCGTCTCTCTCTCTCTCCTCCCCGCTCCGTCTCTCTCTCTCTCTCTCCTCCCCGCTCCGTCTCTCTCTCTCTCTCTCCTCCCCGCTCCGTCTCTCTCTCTCTCCTCCCCTCCGTCTCTCTCTCCTCCCCTCCGTCTCTCTCTCCTCCCCTCCGTCTCTCTCTCCTCCCCTCCGTCTCTCTCTCCTCCCCTCCGTCTCTCTCTCCTCCCCTCCGTCTCTCTCTCCTCCCCTCCGTCTCTCTCTCCTCCCCTCCGTCTCTCTCTCCTCCCCTCCGTCTCTCTCTCTCTCTCTCTCTCTCGCTCTCCTCCCCTCCGTCTCTCTCTCTCTCCTCCCCTCCGTCTCTCTCTCCTCCCCTCCGTCTCTCTCTCCTCCCCTCCGTCTCTCTCTCTCTCTCTCCCCCCCTCCGTCTCTCTCTCTCTCTCTCCCCCCTCCGTCTCTCTCTCTCTCCCCCCGCCGTCTCTCTCTCTCTCTCCCCCCCTCCGTCTCTCTCTCTCTCCTCCCCTCCGTCTCTCTCTCCTCCCCTCCGTCTCTCTCTCCTCCCCTCCGTCTCTCTCTCCTCCCCTCCGTCTCTCTCTCCTCCCCTCCGTCTCTCTCTCCTCCCCTCCGTCTCTCTCTCCTCCCCTCCGTCTCTCTCTCCTCCCCTCCGTCTCTCTCTCCTCCCCTCCGTCTCTCTCTCCTCCCCTCCGTCTCTCTCTCTCTCTCTCTCTCTCGCTCTCCTCCCCTCCGTCTCTCTCTCTCTCCTCCCCTCCGTCTCTCTCTCCTCCCCTCCGTCTCTCTCTCTCTCTCTCTCTCTCCCCCCCTCCGTCTCTCTCTCTCTCTCTCCCCCCTCCGTCTCTCTCTCTCTCTCCCCCCCGCCGTCTCTCTCTCTCTCTCCCCCCCTCCGTCTCTCTCTCTCTCCTCCCCTCCGTCTCTCTCTCCTCCCCGCTGTCTCTCTCTCCTCCCCTCCATCTCTCTCTCTCTCCTCCCCTCCGTCTCTCTCTCTCTCCTCCCCTCCGCCTCTCTCTCTCTCTCCCCCCTCCGTCTCCCTCTCTCTCTCTGTCTCTCCCCATCCGCCTCTCTCCCCCCTCCGTCTCTCTCTCTCTCTCTGTCTCTCCCCCATCCGTGTCTCTCTCTCTCCTCCCCTCCGCCTCTCTCTCTCTCTCCTCTCCCCATCTCTCTCTCTCCTCTCCCCATCTCTCCTCCCCCTCCGTCTCTCTCTCTCCTCCCCCTCCGTCTCTCTCTCTCTCTCCTCTCTCTCTCTCCTCTCCCCCGTCTCTCTCTCTCTCTCCTCTCCTCTCCCCGTCTCTCTCTCTCTCTCCTCTCCCCCGTCTCTCTCTCTCTCCCCTCTCCCCCGTCTCTCTCTCTCTCTCTCCTCTCGCCCGTCTCCCTCTCTCTCGCCCGTCTCCCTCTCTCTCGCCCGTCTCCCTCTCTCTCGCCCGTCTCCCTCTCTCTCGCCCCCGTCTCCCTCTCTCTCGCCCCGTCTCCCTCTCTCTCCCCCCGTCTCCCTCTCTCTCCCCCCGTCTCCCTCTCTCTCCCCCCGTCTCCCTCTCTCTCCCCCCGTCTCCCTCTCTCTCCCCCCGTCTCCCTCTCTCTCCCCCCGTCTCCCTCTCTCCCCCCCTGCCGTCTCCCTCTCTCTCTCTCTCCTTTCCCCGACTCTCTCTCTTCTTTCCCCGACTCTCTCTCTCTCTCTCTCTCTCTCTCCTCTATCCTTCCACCCCCCTTCCCCCCCCCCGGCCGGCCCCTCAGCAGGCGGGCTGCGCCAGGGCCTCCCCGGCCGGCCCCTCCCGCTCGGCGTGGACCCTCTGGTGCCGCAGCAGGTTGGAGGAGTAGAGGAAGCGCTTGGGGCAGCGACCGCAGCGGAAGGGCCGCTCGTCGGTGTGGACCCGCCCGTGCTGGGCCCGCTCCCGGGCGCTCTTGAAGCGCTTGGGGCAGGTGGAGCAGGGGAAGGGGCGGCGGTCGGTGTGGACCCGCTGGTGGGTCAGCGCGTCGGCCGAGCGGGCGAAACGCTTGCCGCAGCGGCCGCAGGGGAAGGGGCGCTCGCCGGTATGCACCCGCTGGTGCATCATCAGCTCCTTGGCGCTCTTGAAGCGCTTGTGGCAATCCGGGCAGGCGAAGGGCCGCTCGTCCGTGTGGACCCGGTGGTGGGTCAGCAGCTTGGAGGAGCAGGGGAACCCCTTGCCGCACAGTGAGCAGGTGAACGGACGCTCGCCGGTGTGGACTCGCTGGTGGGTCAGCAGGTTGGAGGACTGGGTGAAGCCCTTCCCGCAGACCCCGCAGGTGAACGGCCTCTCGCCGGTGTGGACTCGCTGGTGGGTCTCCAGTTCCGACGGGTAGTTGAAGCGCTTCCCGCAGTCCCCGCAGGTGTAGGGCTGGGCCCCGGTGTGGACGCGCCGGTGCCGCGCCAGGTTGGAGGAGCGGCCGAAGGTGCGGCCGCACACGGCGCAGGGGTAGAGCTTGGCCGCGCCGCGCGGCTCGCCCCCCGCCGGATAGATGAAGTGAAACGGCCGTTCCAGAGCCCGGCCGCAGGCATGGCCCTCCAGGTCGGAGGCTTGGCCAAAGGCCAGGCCGCAGGCGGAGCACACGTAGGCCGGGCCAGCGCCGCGCCGCTCGATCTCCGCCTCCGACGGGTAAAGGAAGCGATACGGCTGCTCCAGAGCCCGGCCGCACCCGTGGCCCTCCAGGTCGGAGGCTTGGCCGAAGGCCAGGCCGCAGGCGGTGCACACGTAGGCCGGGCCCGTGCCGTAGCCAGCCAGGCTGCACCGCTCGGTTTCCGCCGCCCCGGGCGGGTAGAGGAAGTGATAGGGTCGCTGCTCCATGGCCTGGCCACACGTGTGGCTCACCTGCTCGGAGAACTGGCTGAAGGCCAGGCCGCACGCAGAGCAGATGTAGAGTTTGTCGGCGCCGCCGTCGGCGCTCTCGCCTTCCGCGGGCAAAGCCCGCTGGTGGTGATATCCGGCCCCCGGCAAGTCGAAGGACTCGGTCAGGTCCTGCCGCGACGTTTGGCTGGAGCTCCCCATCTGCAAAATCCGCCGCTGCCAATAGCCTGCAAAGCGAGTTTGGAGAAAAAAGGAGTGAGAGGGAAACAGAAGAACATAAGCAACAGGAGCAGGAGTCGGCCAATCGACCCCGCGAGCCCGCTCCGCCATTCAATGAGATCATGGCCGATCATCCAAACTCAGTACCCTGTCGCTGCCTTCTCCCCATATCCCTTGATCCCTTTAGCCTTAAGAAATATAGCTAACTCCTTCTTGAGTATATTAATGAATTGCCCTCTACTGCCTTCTGTGGTAGAGAATTCCACAGGTTCACCACTCTCTGGGTGAAGAAATTCCTCCTCATCTCAGTCCTAAATGGCTTATCCCTTATCCTTAGACTATGACCCCTGGTTCTGGACTCCCCCGCCATCGGGAACATCCTTCCAGCATCTAGTCTGTCTAGTCCTGTTAGAATTTTATAAGTTTCAATGAGATCCCCTCTCATTCTTCTAAACTCCCAACGAGTATATAAGCCCAATCGACCCAATCTCTCCTCATACGTCATTCCTGCCATCCTAGGTATCAGCCTGGTGAATCTTCGCTGAACTCCTTCCATGGCAAGAATATCCTTCCTCAGGTAAGGCGACCAAAACTACACAAATACTCAAGGTGTGGTCTCACCAAGGCCCTGTACAACTGCAGCAAGACACCCTTGTTCCTGTACTCGAACCCTCTCGCTACGAAGGCCAACATACCATTTGCCTTCTTAACTGCCTGCTGCACCTGCATGCTTACCTTCAGCGACTGGTGCACAGGGACACCCAGGTCTCGTTGCACTTCCCCTTCTCCCAATCTATTGCCGTTCAGATAATAATCTGCCTTCCTGTTTTTGCCACCAAAGTGGATAACCTCGCATTTATCCACATTACACTGCATCTGCCATGAATCTGCCCAATCACCCAACCTGTCCAAATCATACTGGAGTTTGTTGGCATCTTCCTCACAGCACACACACGCCCACCCAGTTTTGTGTCGTCTGCAAACTTTCTTATCTAGTCTCTGGATAGCAGCATACATTACACATTCATAGTCAGCACTATCCTTTCAGAGGGATTTGACTTTTGAAAATTCACGGTTGAATTCCTTTGCGATCACAATGAAATTGGAATAACTGAAAGCAAGTGGGAAATGATGCTTAGCGAGAATATCCACAAGATGCATAATTTTAAAGGGAGAGCTGGAGAATCTACTAAGTCCATGATTACTTCATCATATGGGAAACTGTAATGTTCTATGATATTCTTTCTTCGTGTCATGTGTAATATTCCCCAAGTTAAACTTAGACAAGTCGTCTGTAGTTTAAAACCCTATCATTAAATGACTGACAGTGTATATGATATGATGTAATGCTGATGTTGAAAACGGGACATCTACCTTTGGAAATCATAAGAACATAAGAAATAGGAGCAGGAGTAGGCCAATCGACCCCTCGAGCCCGCTCCGCCATTCAATAAGATCATGGCTGATCTGATAGTGTCCTCAACACCACTTTCCTGCTCTCTCCCCATACCCCTCGACTCTCCTGTAGTTCAAACATCTGTCTATCTCTGCCTCGAATATATTCAATGACTCCGCCCCCACAGCTCTCTGGGGTAGAGAATTCCAAAGATTCATGACCCTCAGAGAAGAAATTCCTCCTCATCTCCGTCTTAAATGGGCGACCCCTTATTCTGAAACTATAAGAACATAAGAACATAATAAGTAGGAGCAGGAGTAGGCCATATGGCCCCTCGGGCCTGCTCCGCCATTCAATAGGATCATGGCTGATCCGAACCTAGACTCACGTCCACTTCCCTGCCCGCTCCCCGTAACCCCTTATTCCCTTATCTGCTAGGAAACTGTCACAGAATCACAGAATCACAGAAACCTCACAGTGCAGATAGAGGCCATTTCGGCCCATCGAGCCTGCACCGACACATATCCCACCCGATCCCCGTAACCCCTACACCAACACATATCCCACCCTATCCCCGTAACCCCACGTATTTAATCCCCCTAACACTAAGGGTCAATTTTTTTATCATAGCCAATCAACCTAACCCGCACATCTTTGGACTGTGGGAGGAAACCGGAGCACCCGGAGGAAATCCACGCAAACACAGGGAGAATGTGCAAACTCCACACAGACAGTCACCCAAGGCCGGATTCGAACCCGGGTCCCTGGCGCTGTGAGGCAACAGTGCTAACCACTATGTCTATCTCCATTTTAAATTTATTTAATGTTGCAGCTTCCACAGCTCTCTGGGGTAGCAAATTCCATAGATTTACTACCCTCTGAGTGAAGAAGTTTCTCCTCATCTCAGTTTTGAAAGGGCAGCCCCTTATTCTTAGATTATGCCCCCTAGTTCTAGTCTCACCCATCAGTGGAAACATCCTCACCGCATCCACCCGATCAAGCCCCCTCACAATCTTGTATGTTTCGAAAAGATCGCCTCTCATTCTTCTGAACTCCAATGAGTAGAGTCCCAACCTACTCAACCTTTCCTCATGCGTCAACCCCCTCATCTCCGGAATCAACCGAGTGAACCTTCTTTGAACCGCCTCGAGAGCAAGTATATCTTTTCTTAAATATGGAAACCAAAAGAGCACGCAGTATTCCAGGTGTGGCCTCACCAATGCCCTGTATAACTGCAGCAAGACTTCCCTGTTTTTATACTCCATCCCCCTTGCAATAAAAGCCAAGATTCCATTGGCCTTCCTGATCACCTGCTGCACCTGCATACTAACCTTTTGTGTTTCATGCACCAGGACCCCCAGATCCCTTTGTACTGTAGCACTTTGCAGTTTCTCTCCATTTAGATAATAACTTGCTCTTTGATTTTTTCTGCCAAAGTGCATAACCTCACACTTTTCAACATTATATTGCATCTGCCAAATCTCTGCCCACTCACTTAGCCTGTCTATGTCCTTTTGCAGGTTTTTTATGTCATCCTCACTCATTGCTTTCCCTCCCATCTTTGCATCTATGCCCCCGAGTTCTAGATTCCCCCACGAGGGGAAACAACCTCTCAGCATCCACCCTGTCGAGCCCCCTCAGAAATTATATGTTTCAATAAGATCACCTCTCGTTCTTCTAAACTCCAATGAGTATAGGCCCAACCTGCTCAACCTTTCCTCATAAGACAACCCCTTCACGTCAGGAATTAGCCTCGTGAACCTTTTTTAGACCAATACGTTGAGGAGCCAACTAGGGAACAGGCTATCCTAGATTGGGTATTGTGCGATGAGAAGGGGTTAATTAATAATCTTGTTGTGCGGGGTCCTTTAGGGAAGAGTGACCATAACATGATAGAATTCTTCATTAAAATGGAAAGTGAAGAAGTCCAATCTGAAACTAGGGTCCTAAATCTAAACAAAGGAAACTACGAAGGTATGAGGAGTGAGTTGGCTATGATAGATTGGGGAGCTTCATTAAAAGGCATGACGGTGGATAGGCAATGGCTAACATTTAAGGAATGAATGCATGAATTGCAAGAGGTATACATTCCTTTGTGGCGCAAAAACACAAAAGGAAAAGTGGCCCAACCATGGCTAACAAAAGAAATTAAGGATAGTATTAGATCCAAAGAGGAGTCATATAAAGTTGCCAGGAAAATTAGCAAGCCTGAGGATTGGAAGCAGTTTAGAGTTCAGCAAAAAAGGACCAAGAGATTGATTAAGAGGAAAAAATAGAGTACGAGAGTAAACTTGCAAGGAACATAAAAGCGGATTGTAAAAGCTTCTACAAGTATGTAAAAAGAAAAAAGATTAGTGAAGACAAATGTAGGTCCCTTACAGTCAGAAACGGGAGAATTTGTAATGGGGAACAAGGAAATGGCAGAGTAACTAAACGAATACTTTGGTTCTGTCTTTACGGAAGAGGACACAAATAACTTCCCAGAAATGCTAGGGAACCAAGGGACTAATGAGAAGGAGGAACTAAAGGAAATTAATATTTCTAAAAAAATAGTGCTGGAGAAATTAATGGGACTGAAAGCTGATAAATCCCCAGGGCCTGATAATCTGCATCCCAGAGTACTAAAAGAGGTAGCCATGGAAATAGTGGATGCATTGGTTGTCATCTTCCAAAATTCTATAGATTATGAACAGTTCCTGCAGATTGGAGGGTGGCAAATGTAACCCCACTATTTAATCTTAATCATAATCATAATTAATTTTATTGTCATAGTTAGTGCACAAGTGCAGTACAACGAAATGTAGGCTTGCGGCTCCCGGCTCCCGAGAGTGTACATTTAGATTAAGACATTTAAACATTCAACATACATTTGGCTTGTAATACATTAACATAAACATAACCATAATAAAGTGCATTGGCAGATGTGCAGGCTTTAGAGTTTATTTGTGGAGTTCAGTAGGATGACAGCCCTGGGAAAGAAGCTGTTCCTAAATCTGGTTGTTCGGGTGCGAATGCATCTGTAGCGTCTCCCAGATGGCAGGAGGGCGAACAGACTGTAGCTGGGGTGGGTAGGGTCTTTGATGATGGTCCGTGACCTCCGTAAACAGCGTTTCTGGTATATGTGCTCTATGGTCGGTAGCCGGGTGCCGGTAATGCGTTGGGCAGTTTTGACTACCCGTTGCAGGGCTTTCCGGTCATAGTAGCTACAGCTGCCATACCATACTGTGATACAGTTTGTCAGGATGCTTTCTATTGTGCAGCGGTAAAAGTTAGAGAGGATCAGGGGTGACAGGTTACATCCCTTCAGCCTCCTTAGGAAATATAGGCGCTGCTGGGCCTTCTTCACCAGAGAGGAGGTATTGAGGGACCAGGAGAGGTCTTCTGTGATGCGGACTCCGAGGAAGTTAAAGCTGTCCACCCTTTCCACCACAGCCCCATGGATGTGGATGGGGGTGTGACTTCCGCCTTTAGACTTCCTGAAGTCCACAATGATTTCTTTGGTTTTCTTGATGTTAAGGGCCAGGTTGTTATCGGCGCACCACTTCACGAGATGCTGGACCTCCTCCCTGTAGGCTGACTCATCGTTGTTAGTGATCTACCGTGGTATCATCCGCAAAGCCAGTGTTCCCACCTCTCTTGACCAACACCAGTTTGCCCATCGTGCAAACAGATCAACGGAGGATGCAATCACAACTGCTCTACATTCTGCACTGAATCACTTAGATGGTAAAGAGACCTACATCAGAATGCTGTTCATAGACTACAGCTCAGCATTCAACACTATCGTCCCCAACAAGCTGGCCACCAAACTCCACACTCTTGGCCTGAAAACTTCCCTCTACAACTGGACCCTGGACTTCCTAACAAACAGACCCCAGTCTGTCAAATTAGGTAACCACACCTCCCCCCCCCCGACCCTGAACACGGGGGCCCCACAAGGATGTGTGCTGAGCCCCCTCCTCTACTCCCTCTTCACCCACGACTGTGTGGCTGTTCATGGTTCCAACACCATCATCAAAAAAAGGAGGGAGAGAGAAAAGAGGGAACTACAGACCGGTTAGCCTAACATCAGTAGAAGGGAAAATGCTGGAGTCTATTATAAAGGATGTGATAACAGGACACTTAGAAAATATCAACGGGACAAAGTCAACATGGATTTATGAAAGGGAAATAGTGTTTGACAAACCTACTGGAGTTTTTTGAGGATATAACTGGTAGAACTGATAAGGGAGAACCAGTGGATGTGGTGTATTTGGATTTTCAGAAGGCCTTTGATAAAGTCCCACTTAAGAGGTTAGGGTGCAAAATTAAAGCACATGGGATTGGGGGTAATATACTGGCATGGATTGAAAATTGGTTAACCGACAGGAAACAGAGAGTAGGAATAAATGGGTCTTTTTCAGGGTGGCAGGCGGTGACTAGTGGGGTACCGCAGGGATCAGTGCTTGGGCCCCAGCTATTCACAATATATATCAATGAATTGGATGAGGGAACCAAGTGTAATATTTCCAAGTTTGCCGACGACACGAAAATAGGCGGGATTGTGAGTTGTGAGGAGGATGCAAAGAGGCATCAAGGCGATTTAGACAAGTTGAGTGAGTGGGAAATACATGGCAGGTGCAATATAACATGGATAAATGTGAAATTATCCACTTCGGTAGGAAAAACAGAAAGGTAGAGTATTATTTAAACAGTGATAGATTGGGAAATGTTGATGTACAAAGGGACCTGGGTGTCCTTGTACACCAGTCACTGAAAGCAAACATGCAGGTGCAGCAAGCAGTTAGGAAGGCAAATGGTATGTTGGCCTTCATTGCAAGAGGATTTGAGTGCAGGAGCAAGGATGTCTTACTACAGTTGTACAGGGCCTTGGTGAGACCACACCTGGAGTACTGCGTGCAGAGTTAGTCTCCTTACCTAAGAAAGGATATACTTGCCATAGAGAGAGTTCAGCGAAGGTTCACCAGACCGATTCCTGGGATGGCAGGACTGTCGTATGAGAGATTGGGTCGACTAGGCCTGTATTCACTAGAGTTTAGAAGAATGAGAGGGGATCTCATTGAAACGTGGATGTTTCCCCTGGCTGGGGGTCTAGAACGAGGGGTCACAGTCTCAGGATACGGGGTAGGACATTTAGGACTGAGATGAGGAGAAATTTCTTCACTCAAGAGGGTGGTGAACCTGTGGAATTCTCTACCACAGAAGTCTGCAGAGGCCAAGTCACTGAATATATTTAAGAAGGAGATAGATAGATTTCTAGGCACAAAAGGCATCAAGGGGTATGGGGAGAGGGGGGGGAATATGGTATTGAGATAGAGGATCAGCCCTGATCATATTGAATGGTGGAGCAGGCTCAAAGGGCCGAATGGCCTACTCCTGCTCCTATTTTTCTATGTTTCTCTGCACTGCATCCAATGCAAGTATATCCTTCCTTAAATAAGGAGACCAAAACTGTACGCAGTACTCCAGGTGCGGTCTCACCAGCGCCCTGTATAGTTGCATCAAAACTTCCCTACTTTTATACTCCATCCCCCTTGCAATAAAGGCCAACATTCCATTAGCCTTTCTAATTACTTGCTGTACCTGCATGCTAACTTTCAGAAGTTAGCATGCAGAAGCAACAATAAGGAGGCACATTCATAGGACAGTCAGGGTTGAAAGTCACGCTGACAGGGGATGAAGTGTGGGTTGAGAACTGTTTGTAAAATCGGAAGCACCTTGTGACGTTTCACTATTTTAAAGGCGCTATATAAATACTACTTCTTGTTGGTATAGATTTCTGTACTGTGAACCGTCCATTTTGAGAGACTTCAGGCTTTCTTGAACAGTCTCTCTGTTTTCTGAAGATGAAATTTATATCCATTTTTTCCCCCCATAGTTTCCACATGTACGCTGACCCAGCTTTACATCACTACTTCTCTCAACCCCTCCACTGTCTCTAAATGGTCAGACTGCATGTCCGACATCCAGTTCTGGATTAGCAGAAATGTTCTCCAATTAAATATCGAGAAGACCGAAGCCATTGACGTATGATACGATGATTGGGATTACGGAAACATGGCTCCAGGGTGACCAGGGCTGGGAACTCAACATCCAGGGGTATTCAATATTCAGGAAAGACAGGCAAAAAGGAAAAGGAGGTGGGGTAGCATTGCTGGTTAAAGAGGAGATTAACACAATTGTAAGGAAGGATATTAGCTCTGATGATGTAGAATCTGTATGGGTAGAGCTGAGAAATACCAAGGGACAGAAAACGTTAGTGGGAGTTGTATACAGACCCCCAAACAGTAATGCGAAGGTTGGGGATGGCATTAAACGGGAAATTAGAGACGGGTGCAATAAGGGCACAGCAGTTATCATGGGTGACTTTAATCTACATATAGATTGGGCTAACCAAATTAGTAACAGTACTGTGGAGGAGGAATTTCTGGAGTGTATACAGGATGGTTTCCTGGACCAATATGTCGAGGAACCAACTAGAGATCACGCCATCTTAGACTGGGTATTATGTAATGAGAAAGGAATATTTAACAATCTTATTGTGCGAGGCCCCTTGGGGCGTAGCGATCATAATATGATCGAATTCTTCATTAAGGTGGAGAGTGAAGTATTTGACTCAGAGACTAGGGTCCTGAATTTAAATAAAGGAAACTACGATGGTATGAGGCGCGAGTTGGGTAGGATTAATTGGGGAATGTTACTCAAATGGTTGATGGTGGATAGGCAATGGCAAACATTTAAAGATCGCATGGATGAACTACAGAATTTGTTCATCCCTGTTTGGCATAAAAATAAAACAAAAAAGGTGAATCAACTGTGGCTAACAAGGGAAATTAGGGATAGCATAAGATCCAAGGAGAGGACATATAAATTGGCCAAAAAAAGCAGCAAACCTGAGGATTGGGAGCAGTTTAGGATTCAGCAAAGGAGGACAAAGGGATCAATTAAGATGGGGGAAATAGAGTATGAGAGTAAGCATACAGGGAACATAAAAACTGACTTTAAAAGCTTCTATAGATATGTGAAGAGAAAAAGATTGGTGAAGTCAAGCGTAGGTCCCTTGCAGTCAGAATCAGGGGAATTTATAATGGGGAACAAAGAAATGGCAGACCAATTAAATATATACTTTGGTTCTGTCTTCACAAAGGAGGACACAAATAACCTCCCAGAGATGTCAGGGAACATAGGGTCTAATGAGAGGGAGGAACTGAAAGAAATCAGTATTTGTAGGGAAATGGTATTAGGGAAATTGACGGGATTGAAGGCCGATAAATCCCCCGGGCCTGATAATCTACATCCGAGGGTACTCGAGGAAGTGGCCCTAGAAATAGTAGATGCATTGCTGGTCATCTTCCAAAATTCTATAGACTCTGGAACAGTTCCCATGGATTGGAGGGTAGCTAATGTTACCCCACTATTCAAAAAAGGTGGTAGAGAGAAAACGGGGAATTATAAACCGGTAAGCCTGACATCGGTAGTGGGGAAAATGCTAGAGTCCATTATAAAAGATGTAATAGCAGAGCACTTGGAAAACAGTGACAGGATCAGACAAAGTCAACATGGATTTACAAAAGGTAAATCGTGCTTGACTAATCTACTGGAATTTTTAGAGGATGTAACTGGTAAAATAGATAAGGGAGAACTAGTGGATGTGGTGTATTTGGACTTTCAGAAGGCTTTCGATAAGGTCCCGCATAAGAGATTAGCATGTAAAGTTAAGGCACATGGGATTGGGGGCAAGGTACTGACTTGGATAGAGAACTGGTTGGCAGACAGGAAGCAAAGAGTTGGAATAAACGGGTCTTTTTCCGAGTGGCAGGCAGTGACTAGTGGGGTACCGCAGGGATCAGTCCTAGGACCCCAGCTATTCACAATACATATTAATGATCTAGACGAGGGAACTAGATGTAATATCTCCAAGTTTGCAGATGACACAAAGCTGGGTGGGCGTGTGTGCTGTGAGGAGGATGCCGAGAAACTCCAGGATGATTTGGACAGGTTGGGTGATTGGGCAAAAGCATGGCAGATGCAATGTAACGTGGATAAATGCGAGGTTATCCACTTTGGTGTCAAAAACAGGAAGGCAGATTATTATCTGAATGGCAATAGATTGGGAGAAGGGGAAGTGCAACGAGACCTGGGCGTCCTTGTGCACCAGTCGCTGAAGGTAAGCATGCAGGTGCAGCAGGCGGTTAAGAAGGCAAATGGTATGTTGGCCTTCGTAGCGAGAGGATTCGAGTGCAGGAACAAGGATGTCTTGCTGCAGTTGTACAGGGTCTAGGTGAGACCACACCTTGAGTATTGTGTGCAATTTTGGTCGCCTTATCTGAGGAAGGATGTTCTTGCCATGGAAGGAGTGCAGCGAAGATTCACCAGACTGATACCTGGGATGGCAGGAATGACGTATGAAGAGAGATTGGGTCGATTGGGCTTATACTTGCTGGAGTTTAGAAGATTGAGAGGGGATCTCATTGAAATTATAAAATTCTAACAGGACTAGACAGACGAGATGCAGGAAGGATGTTCCTGATGGTGGGGGAGTCCAGAACCAGGGGTCACAGTCTAAGGATAAGGGGTAAGCCATTTAGGACAGGGATGAGGAGGAATTTCTTCACCCAGAGAGTGGTGAACCTATGGAATTCTCTACCACAGAAGGCAGTTGAGGCCGATTCATTAAATATATTCAAGAAGGAGTTAGATATATTTCTTAAGGCTAAAGCGATCAAGGGATATGGGGAGAAGGCAGGGACAGGGTACTGAATTTGGATGATCAGCCATGATCTCATGAAATGGCGGAGCAGGCTCGAGGGGCCGAATGCTCCTATCTTCTACGTTTCTATGTTCGGCCTCAGACAAATGTTAGGGAGAGGGATGGAGTCAGTGGCTAGGGAACGGAGTTGGTGGGGTGTCTGTCCCTTTAACTACAATTCATAGAATTATAGAAATTTACAGCACAGAAGGAGGCCATTCGGCCCATCGTGTCCGTGCTGGCCGACAAAGAGCTCTCCACCCTAATCCCCCTTTCCAGCACTTGGTCCGTAGCCTTGTAGGTTACGGCACTTCAAGTGCATATCCAAGTACTTTTTAAATGTGATGAGAGTTTCTGCCTCTACCACCCTTTCAGGCAGTGAGTTCCAGACCCCCACCACCCTCTGGGTGAAGAAAGTTCTCCTAAAACCCCCTCTAAACCTCTGACCAATTACTTTAAATCTATGCCCCCAGTTATTGATCTGTCTGGTAAGGGAAATAGGTCCTTCCTATCCATTCTATCTCGGCCCCTCATAATGTTATACACCTCAATTAGGTCTCCCCTTAGCCTCCTCTGTTCCAAAGAAAACAACCCCAGCCTCTCCAATCTTTCCTCGTAGCTAAAATTCTCTAGTCCTAGCAACATCCTCGTAAATCTCCCGTCTCGAGCAGTCACATCTTTCCCGCAATGGGGCAACCAGAACTGCACGCAGCACTCTAGCGGTGGCCTAACTGGTGTTTTGTACAGTTCAAGCAGAACCTCCCTGCTCTTACATGATACAGAAATAGAGAGGCACTGACGTATGAGGAGAGATTGGGTCAATTGGGCTTGTACTTGCTGGAGTTTAGAAGAATGAGAGGGGATCTCATTGAAACTTATAAAAGTCGAACAGGACTGGACAGACTGGATGCAGGAAGGATGTTCCCGATGGCCGGGGAGTCCAGAACCAGGGGTCACAGTCTAAAGATAAAGGGTAGGCCATTTAGGACAGAGATGAGGAGGAATTTCTTCACCCAGAGAGTGGTGAACCTGTAGAATTTCCTACCAAAGAAGGCAGTTGAGGCCAATTCATTAAATATATTCAAGAAGGAGTTGGATATATTTCTTAAGGAAAGGGATCAAGGGATATGGAGAGAAGGCAGGGACGGGGTACTGATTTCGGATGATCAGCCATGATCACATTGAATGGCGGAGCAGGCTCGAGGGGCCGAATGGCCTACTCCTGCTCCTATCTTCTATGTTTCTATGTATTCAATCTTTCCTTGTAGCTGAAATTCTCTAGTCCTGACAACATCCTCGTAAATCTCCCATCTCGAGCAGTCACATCTTTCCTGCAGTGCGGATGACCAGAACTGCACGTGGTGGCCTAACTGGTGTTTTTGTACAGCTCAAGCAGAACCTCCCTGCTCTTACATGATAGAGAGAGGGGCACTGCCCCTTTAAATACCTGGGGGGCACCCTTTAAATGGCCAAGCAATTTTTTTTGTTGAAAAGGGGGCCGCAGTCCCCTTTGACTCACCCCCCCATCCTCTCACCCACCACAAATACTCACAAGAGAGAGAGAGAGGAGGAAGAATGATGGTCTTTGTCCCTTTAAAAGTGGCTGCCCACCAAAATGTTCACAGCACCAGGGCTCTTTGTTCTGGATAAAAGTCGAAAAGAGAAAAGGTTCACTTATTTTTAAATGAATGCAATTGATGAATAGCCTTGCAATAAAGGTAATGCAAAGGAATAAACACTCACAAGCTGGGTTTTTTTCCACCCCCTCCTCCCCTTCCCTTTAACAGCTCCTGCAGACAATGAAAGCAGGAAAGCGGCCTGCAGCCCACCGAGGTCCCGCCCCACTCCCTCCCGCGCCACCATTGGTTGGAGGACCGTCAGCCCGCCCGGTCCTCCCAGCGTTTGCCGCGCTCCTGATTGGCAGCCGCTTCGCGTCAATCAAACCTCCGCCTCCGATTACGCGCTGACGCATACACGCAACGCCCAGGGGGAGTCGGTTGGATCGGCGCACGCAGCCCACCGAGGTCCCGCCCCCTACCGCGCCGCCATTGATTGGAGGACCGTCAGCCCGCCCGGTCTTCCCAGCGTTTTCCGCGCCCCTGATTGGCGGGCGCCTCGCGTCAATCACACCCTCCGATTACGCGCTGACGCCAGCACGCAACGCCCAGGGGTCGGTTGGATCGACGCACGCCTCCGTAAGGTAAAAAAAAGACACCCCACACAAATGAGGAAAAACAATAATAATAATAATCGCACTTTAGAGCGGAGGAGGTCGGGGGAATTAATTTGTATTTTCAATTTGTTCGGAAAAAAAATTTGAAAAGGTTCCCAACGGTGCGAGGCGGGCTGCGCATGCGCTCCAGCCAACCTTTGACACCCCACGTGGGCCGCGCCCGGCCACGCCCACTTGTCTTCCCCTGCACCAATCACAGCGCGGGCACCCCTCGTGGTGTCGATTGACAGCGGTGTCAGCCAATGAGGTGCAGGAAGGGGCGGGACCAGGGCCAGGAGTGACAGCAAGCCTGAACTAACTCAATTAAATACGCCATGGTGTGGAGATGCCAGTTGGACTGGGGCGGACAAATGTAAGAAATCACACAACACCAGGTTATAGTCCAACAGCTTTATTTGAAATCACAAGCTTTCGGAGCGCTGCTCCTTCGTCAGGTGAAGTGGAGAGATGCATAAAGACACAGCATATATAGTCAGAGAATAATGCCAGATGATTACAGGTAATCTTTCTAACTGCCATTTATCACACCTCGGCAGAGAGATAATCACAGCAATCAAAGGTGTAAATGGTGTCCAAACAGGTCAGTCAGGAAAACATTACATCAAAGAACAATGAGGTGGGGTCACAAGGGGTCAAATGTTGCAGGTGCTGGGGTCTGTATGAAAAACAAAAAAACAGACAAAAAACATTTTTTTTGCTGGAAATCACAGCAGGTCTGGCCGCATCTGTGCGGAGCGAACAAGCCAATGACGACTCGAGTCTGGATGACCCTGCGTCAGTTGGGGTTACATGTAGCGTGACATGAACCCAAGATCCCGGTTGAGGCCGTCCTCGTGGGTGCGGAACTTGGATATCAGTTTCTGCTCGACGATTTTGCGTTGTCGTGTGTCTCGAAGGCCGCCTTGGAGAATGCTTACCCGGAGATCGGAGGCTGAATGTCCTTGACTGCTGAAGTGTTCCCCGACTGGGAGGGAACACTCCTGCCTGGCGATTGTTGCGCGATGTCTGTTCATCCGTTGTCGTAGTGTCTGCATGGTCTCGCCGATGTACCATGCTCCGGGGCATCCTTTCCTGCAACGTATGAGGTAGACAACGTTGGCCGAGTCACATGAGTATGTACCATGTACCTGGTGGGTGGTGTCCTCACGTGTGATGATGGTATCTGTGTTGATGATCTGGCATGTCTTGCAGAGGTTGCTGTGGCAGGGTTGTGTGGTGTCGTGGTCGCTGTTCTCCTGAAAGCTGGGTAATTTGCTGCGAACGATGGTCTGTTTGAGGTTAGGCGGCTGTTTGAAGGCGAGTAGTGGAGGCGTGGGGATGACCTTAGCGAGGTGTTCGTCGTCATCGATGACATGTTGAAGGCTGCGAAGAACATGGCGTAGTTCTCCGCTCCGGGGATGTACTGGACGACGAAGGGTACTCTGTTGGTTGTGTCCCATGTTTGTCTTCTGAGGAGGTCTATGCGATTTTTCGCTGTGGCCCGTCGGAACTGTCGATCGACGAGTCGAGCGTCATATCCCGTTCTTACGAGGGCGTCTTTCAGCGTCTGTATGTGTCCATCGCGTTCCTCCTCGTCTGAGCAGATCCTGTGTATTCGCAGGGCTTGTCCATAGGGGATGGCTTCTTTAATGTGGTTAGGGTGGAAGCTGGAGAGGTGGAGCATCCTGAGGTTGTCCGTGGGCTTGCGGTAGAGTGAAGTGCTGAGGTGTCCGTCTTTGATGGAGATTCGTGTGTCCAAGAATGAAACCGATTCTGAGGAGTAGTCCATGGTGAGTTTGATGGTGCGATGGAACTTGTCGATGTTATCGTGTAGTCTTTTCAGTGATTCTTCGCCGTTGGTCCATAGGAAGAAAATGTCGTCGATGTATCTGGTGTATAGCGTTGGTTGGAGGTCCTGTGCAGTGAAGAAGTCTTGCTCGAACTTGTGCATGAAGATGTTGGCATATTGGGGTGCCCTCGTAAGAACGGGATATGACGCTCGACTCGTCGATCGACAGTTCCGACGGGCCACAGCGAAAAATCGCATACACCTACAGACGCTGAAAGACGCCCTCGTAAGAACGGGATATGACGCTCGACTCGTCGATCGACAGTTCCGATGGGCCACAGCGAAAAATCGCATACACCTACAGACGCTGAAAGACGCCCTCGTAAGAACGGGATATGATGCTCGACTCGTTGATCGACAGTTCCGACGGGCCACAGCGAAAAATCGCATAGACCTCCTCAGAAGACAAACACGGGACACAACCAACAGAGTACCCTTCGTCGTCCAGTACTTCCCCGGAGCGGAGAAACTACGCCATGTTCTTCGCAGCCTTCAACATGTCATCGATGACGATGAACACCTCGCTAAGGCCATCCCCACGCCTCCACTACTCGCCTTCAAACAGCCGCCTAACCTCAAACAGACCATCGTTCGCAGCAAGGTACCCAGCTTTCAGGAGAACAGCGACCACGACACCACACAACCCTGCCACAGCAACCTCTGCAAGACATGCCAGATCATCAACACAGATACCATCATCACACGTGAGGACACCACCCACCAGGTACATGGTGCATACTCATGTGACTCGGCCAACGTTGTCTACCTCATACGTTGCAGGAAAGGATGCCCCGGAGCATGGTACATTGGCGAGACCATGCAGACACTGCGACAACGGATGAACGGACACCGCGCAACAATCGCCAGGCAGGAGTGTTCCCTCCCAGTCGGGGAACACTTCAGCAGTCAAGGACATTCAGCCTCCGATCTTCGGGTAAGCATTCTCCAAGGCGGCCTTCGAGACACATGACAACGCAAAATCGTCGAGCAGAAACTGATAGCCAAGTTCCGCACCCATGAGGACGGCCTTAACCGAGATCTTGGGTTCATGTCACGCTACATGTAACCCCACCTGACGCAGGGTCAGCCAGACTCAAGTTGTCGTTGGCTTGTTCGCTCCACGCAGATGCGGCCGGACCTGCTGTGATTTCCAGCAAAAAAAATGTTTTTTGTCTGTTTTTTTGTTTTTCATACAGACCCCAGCATCTGCAACATTTGACCCCTTGTGACCCCACCTCATTGTTCTTTGATGTAATGTTTTCCTGACTGACCTGTTTGGACACCATTTACACCTTTGATTGCTGTGATTATCTCTCTGCCGAGGTGTGATAAATGGCAGTTAGAAAGATTACCTGTAAACATCTGACATTATTCTCTGACGATATAAGCTGTGTTTTTATGCATCTCTCCACTTCACCTGACGAAGAAGCAGCACTCCGAAAGCTTGTGATTTCAAATAAAGCTGTTGGACTATAACCTGGTGTTGTGTGATTTCTTACATCAATTAAATACCTGCATGCAGCCAAAAAAAAACTTTTATTTAGTCAGCCAAAAAACAGCAAAGCAAATGAGGTTTGCTGAGTCAGCAAAGCCTATTTTAGAAACAGAAACATAGAAGATAGGAGCAGGAGTAGGCCATTCGGCCCCTCGAGCCTGCTCCGCCATTCAATGTGATCATGGCTGATCATCCAAATTCAGTACCCGGTCCCTGCTTTCTCCCCATACCCCTTGATCCCTTTAGCCTTAAGAAATATATCTAACTCCTTCTTGAATATAGTTAATGAATCGGCCTCTACTGCCTTCTGTGGTAGAGAATTCCATAGGTTCACCACTCTCTGGGTGAAGAAATTCCTCCTCATCTCAGTCCTAAATGGCTTACCCCTTATCTTTAGACTGTGACCCCTGGTTCTGCACTCCCCCGCCATTGGGAACATCCTGCATCTAGTCTGTCTAGTCCTGTTAGAATTTTATAAGTTTCAATGAGATCCCCTCTCATTCTTCTAAACTCCAGCGAGTATAAGCCCAATCGACCCAGTCTCTCCTCATACGTCATTCCTGCCATCCCAGGTATCAGCCTGGTTAATCTTCGCTGCACTCCCTCCATGGCAAGAACATCCTTCCTCAGATAAGGCGACCAAAACTGCACACAATACTCAAGATGTAGTCTCACCAAGGCCCTGTACAACTGCAGCAAGACATCCTTGTTCCTGTACTCAAATCCTCTTGCTATGAAGGCCAACATAACCATTTGCCTTCTTAACCGCCTGCTGCACCTGCATGCTTACCTTCAGCGACTGGTGCACAAGGACGCCCAGGTCTCGTTGCACTTCCCTTTCTCCCAATCTATTGCCATTCAGATAATAATCTGCCTTCCTGTTTTTGACACCAAAGTGGATAACCTCACATTTATCCACGTTATACTGCATCTGCCATGCTTCTTCCCAATCACCCAACCTGTCCACATCATCCTGTAGTTTCTCGGCATCCTCCTCACAGCACACACACCCACCCAGCTTTGTGTCATCTGCAAACTTGGAGATATTACATCTAGTTCTCTCGTCTAGATCATTTATATATATTGTGAATAGCTGGGGTCGAAGGACCGATCCCTGCGGTACCCCACTAGTCACTGCCTGCCACTCAGAAAAAGACCCGTTTATTCCAACTCTTTGCTTTCTGTCCACCAACCAGTTCTCTATCCAAGTCAATACCTTGCCCCCAATCCCATGTGCCTTAACTTTACACGCTAATCTCTTATGCGGGACCTTATCGAAAGCCTTTTGAAAGTCCAAATACACCACATCCACTGGTTCTCCCCCATCTATTTTACCAGTTTTATCCTCAAAAAATTCCAGTAGATTAGTCAAGCACGATTTACCTTTTGTAAATCCATGTTGACTTTGTCCGATCCTGTCACTGTTTTCCAAGTGCTCTGCTATTACATCCTTTATAATGGACTCTAGCATTTTCCCCACTACCGATGTCAGGCTTACCTGTTTTCTCTCTACCACCTTTTTTGAATAGTGGGGTAACATTAGCTACCCTCCAATCCATGGGTACTGTTCCAGATTCCATCGAATGTTGGAAGATGATCAGCAATACATCCACTATTTCTAGGGCGACTTCCTTAAGTACCCTAGGATGTAGATTATCAGGCCCTGGGGATTTATCGGCCTTCAATCCCGTCAATTTCCCGAACACCATTTCCCTACAAATACTGATTTCTTTCAGTTCCTCCCTTTCATCAGACCCTATGTTCCCCGACATCTCTGGGAGGTTATTTGTGTCCTCCTTTGTGAAGACAGAACCAAAATACTCTGGCCTAGAAATTCGGTGGGGTTAGCGCCCAATTAGAGGCGTTAGAGGGCCTTGCGCCGGAATTATAGCCGCGATCGAAATTGCGTTGGGCCCTACCATCGGCGTTAGCCGGTAGCGCTGCGCCAGCACCGATGACGTCATCGGTGTGCGCAGCGTCCCAGTTGCCGTGGTAACGCGGCCGGACGCCCAAATTCAGCTGCGGCCGCCTCGCCCGTGGCAGCCGCAACCAACGATTGTTCAATGGGATGTTGCAGCACGTAGCGCCGGCGCATTAAGGTGGAGCGGCGGCCGCCTGCCCGCACCTCCCTCCCCGGACTCCTCCACCACCCCCCCGCGGCACTGATGTGTGTGTGGCCCGCGAGCCCGGCACTTCTCCGAGGTGCCGGGCTCATTTGTCGGGCGAATCGACCGGTCAGCGGTCGGCTGCAGGCAGCTCCTCCTTAACAGAAGGAGGAGGCCTGCAGTACCCCAGCCTGCCGCACTGCATCGGGTGCCGCAGCGGGGGATTAGCGCCGCAAACCTGCATTCAGCGCCCATAGCGAGGCGCTGAAACCCTCCATTAGCGCCCGCAGCCGTCTGGGCGCGGGGCAGCTGAATTTTTGGCAGGCGCAGCGGCAATTATCGCGGGCGCAAAATTTCGGGCGCAAAAGCCCTGGCGGAGGCAATCCTAATTTCTAGGCCTATGTATTTAATTGGTCTGCTATTTCTTTGTTCCCCATTATAATTTCCCCATATTCTGACGGCAAGGGACCTACGCTTGACTTCACCAATCTTTTTCTCTTCACATACCTATAAAAGCTTTTAGAGTCAGCTTTTATGTTCCTTGCAAGCTTACTCTCATATTCTATTTTCCCTTTCTTAATTAATCCCTTTGTCCTCCTTTGTTGAATTCTAAACTGCTCCCAATCCTCAGGTGCTAAGCTTGAATAAAGGAGACTATGAAGGTATGAGAGCGGAATTGAGTAGAGTGGATTGGGAAAATAGATTAAAGGGTAAGACGATACATGATCAGTGGTGTACATTTAAGGAGTTATTTTACAACTTCCAAAAAATATATATTCCACTGAGAAGAAAAGGGTGTAAAAGAAAAGACAGCCATCCGTGGCTAAGTAAAGAAATTAAGGATAGTATTCGACTAAAAACAAGGGCATATAAGGTAGCCAAATCTAGTGGGAGGATAGAGGATTGGGAAAACTTTAAAAGACAGCAAAATATAACAGAAAGATTGATTAAGAAAGGGAAGATAGATTATGAAAGTAAATTAGCAAAAAATATAAAAACAGATAGTAAGAGTTTTTATAGTTATATAAAAAGAAATAGGGTGGCTAAAGTAAATGTTGGTCCCTTAGAGGATGAGACCGGGAAATTAATGGTTGGAAATATGGAGATGGCAAAAACACTGAATGAATATTTTATATCAGTCTTTACAGTAGAAGACACTAAGAATATCCCAACACTGGACAAACAGGGGGCTAAAGGGGGGGAGGAGCTAAACACGATCAAAATCACTAAGGAAGTGGTACTCGGTAAAATAATGGGACTCAAGGCGGATAAATCACCTGGACCTGATGGCTTACATCCTAGGGTCTTGAGGGAAGTGGCGGTAGGGATTGTGGATGCATTGGTAATAATTTTCCAAAACTCCCTGGACTCAGCAAAGGTCCCGGCAGACTGGAAAACTGCTAATGTAACACCCTTATTTAAAAAGGGCAGTAGACAGAAGGCTGGAAACTATAGACCGGTTAGCCTAACATCTGTGGTAGCTAAAATTTTGGAGTCCATTATTAAGGAGACAGTAACAGGACATTTGGATAATCATAATTTAATAGGACAAAGTCAGCATGGTTTTATGAAGGGGAAGTCATGTTTGACAAATTTGCTGGAGTTCTTTGAGGAAGTAACATATAGGGTGGATAAAGGGGAACCAGTGGACGTAGTGTATTTAGACTTCCAAAAGGCATTTGACAAGGTGCCACACAAAACATTATTGCTTAAGATAAAAAATCACGGGATTGGGGGTAATATTCTGGCATGGATAGAGGATTGGCTATCTAACAGAAGGCAGAGAGTTGGGATAAATGGTTCATTCTCAGACTGGAAATCAGTAACTAGTGGTGTTCCGCAGGGGTCAGTGCTGGGTCCCCAACTCTTTACAATCTATATTAACGATTTGGAGGAGGGGAACGAGTGTAACATCTCAAAGTTTGCAGATGATACTAAGATGGGAGGGAAAGTAGTGAGTGAGGAGGACATAAAAAACCTGCAAGGGGACATAGACAGGCTAAGTAAGTGGGCAGAGATTTGGCAGATGGAATACAATACTGGAAAGTGTGAGGTTATGCACTTTGGCAGGAAAAATCGTAGAGCAAGTTATTATCTTAATGGCAAGAAACTGGAAAGTACTGAAGTACAAAGGGATCTGGGGGTCCTGGTGCACGAAACTCAAAAAGTTAGTATGCAGGTGCAGCAAGTGATTAAGAAGGCCAATGGAATGTTGGCTTTCATTGCTAGGGGGATAGAATATAAAAATAGGGAGGTATTGCTTCAGTTGTACAAGGTATTGGTGAGACTGCACCTGGAATACTGCGTACAGTTTTGGTGTCCATACTTAAGAAAGGACATACTTGCTCTCGAGCCAGTACAAAGAAGGTTCACTCGGTTAATCCCGGGGATGAGGGGATGGACATATGAGGAGAGGTTGAGTAGATTGGGACTCTACTCATTGGAGTTCAGAAGAATGAGAGGCGATCTTATTGAAACATATAAGATTGTGAAGGGGTTGGATCGGGTGGATGCGGTGAGGATGTTCCCGATGATGGGTGAAACTAGAACTAGGGGGCATAGTCTTAGAAGAAGGGGCTGCTCTTTCAAAACTGAGATGAGGAGGAACTACTTCACTCAGAGGGTTGGTAGGTCCATGGAATATGCTGCCCCAAAAAGCTGTAGAAGCTACATCATTACATAAACTTAAACCAGAAATAGACAGTTTCCTAGAAGTAAAGGGAATTAAGGGTTACGGGGAGCGGGCAGGAATTTGGACATGAGTCTAGGTTCGGATCGGTCATGGCCCTGTGGGTAGCGGAGCGGGACCAGGGGCCGTGTAGCCTGATCCTGCTCCTATTTCGTGTGTCTAATTCTGTTAGATTCAGGAGATGGTTCTGTGATAGTAGATTGGCGGTTAGGATCAGATCAGCCATGATCTTATTGAATGGCGGAGCAGGCTTGAGGGGCCGATTGGCCTACTCCTGCTCCTATTTCTTATGTTCTTATGTTTGCTGCTTTTTCTGGCCAATTCATATGTCCTCTCCTTGGATCTTATGCTATCCCTAATTTCCCTGGTTAGCCACGGTTGAGTCACCTTTTTTGTTTTATTTTTATGCCAAACTGGGATGAACAAATTCTGTAGTTCATCCATCCGATCTTTGAATGTTTGCCATTGCCTATCCACCGTCAACCCTTTGAGTGCCATTCCCCAATCATTCCTACCCAACTCACGCCTACCTTTCCCAGCATTACACGTACCACATAACAAAAACTCCTGGATTTTTTTCTTTTAAATGAACTACAAATCCAGTTTAATAACAGGTTTGTGGAGCTTTCCTGATCTCCTTACAGAAGGTTTTGATGTTGAACCTATTTTTGGGCTGTTTTGTTTTGGCTCCGAAATCAAAGATGATCCTATTTCTATCTCGGACTTGTTTGGAACCTGGTGCTTCAGTCTCTGAAGTCTAAACAGAGTCAAACTCCTGTATGTGTTCACAATCAAGTGGTTCAAGATCACTGTCCAATCCAGGCCAGTAAACAAAGCTTCTTGCGATTGATTTCATACTGACGATCCCTGGCTGTTCAGTATGAAGTTCGGCCAGAATTCTATCTCTTAAGTAGGTACCACCTGTCTGTTTCCCCACTTGATACAACCTTGCTCACAAGACAATTCAGTATGGCGGTTATGGAATGGTTTCAACTCTGTGTCCAGACACTGATCAGTCCATCCATTCAAGCTGTTTTCAGACACTCTTTTCAGTACTGAGACCTTTTGAGACTCATTTGCAATCTCAGTTGCATTCACGGGAAAGTCTTTGTCAACTGCACCTAGCGTCAACATGGAAACAAAGAAGATAGGAGCAGGAGTAGGCCATTCGGCCCTTCGAGCCTGCTCTGCCATTCAATATGATCATGGCTGATCCTCTATCTCAATACCATATTCCCCCCCTCTCCCCATACCCCTTGATGCCTTTTGTGTCTAGAAATCTATCTATCTCCTTCTTAAATATATTCAGTGACTTGGCCTCCACAGCCTTCTGTGGTAGAGAATTCCACAGGTTCACCACCCTCTGAGTGAAGAAATTTCTCCTCATCTCAGTCCTAAATGTCCTACCCTGTATTCTGAGACTGTGACCCCTCATTCTAGAATCCCCAGCCAGGGGAAACATCCTCCCTGCATCCAGTCTGTCTAGCCCTGTCAGAATTTTATACGTTTCAATGAGATCCCCTCTCAATCTCCTAAACTCCAGTGAATACAGGCCTAGTCGACCCAATCTCTCCTCATACAACAGTCCTGCCATCCCAGGAATCAATCTGGTGAACCTTCGCTGCACTCCCTCTACGGCAAGTATATCCTTTCTTAGGTAAGGAGACCAAAACTGCACACAGTACTCCAGGTGTGGTCTCACCAAGGCCCTGTATAACTGTAGTAAGACATCCTTGCTCCTGTACTCAAATCCTCTTGCAATGAAGGCCAACATACCATTTGCCTTCTTAACTGCTTGCTGCACCTGCATATTTGCTTTCAGTGACTGGTGTACAAGGACACCCAGGTCCCTTTGTACATCAACATTTCCCAATCTATCACCATTTAAATAATACTCTACCTTTCTGTTTTTCCTACCGAAGTGGATAACTTCACATTTATCCACATTATACTGCATCTGCCACATATTTGCCCACTCACTCAACTTGTCTAAATCGCCTTGAAGCCTCTTTGCATCCTCCTCAATACCTGGTGCCGATTTTAATATGATAAGGCAGGATCTGGCCAAAGTGGACTGGGAGCAGCTGCTTATAGGAAAATCCACATCAAAACAGTGGGAGACTTTCAGAAGGGAAATAGAGAGAGTACAACGCCAACATGTTCCTGTAAAGGTCAAGGGAGGGACCAACAAGCAAAGGGAACCTTGGATGACAAGGGATATACAAAAATGCATTAGAAATAAGAGGGGGGCTTTTGGCAGTTACAAAAGACTAAAGACAGAAGAAGCCCTAGAGGAGTATAAAAAGTGCAGGGGCATACTTAAAAAAGAAATTAGGAGGGCGAGGAGGGGCCATGAAATAACACTGGCGAGCAAAATAAAGGAAAATCCTAAGATGTTTTATAAGTATATTAAGGGCAAGAGGATAACCAGGGAAAGGGTAGGGCCCATTAGGGACCAAAGTGGCAATCTGTGTGTAGAGCCAGAGGATGTAGGTGGGGTTTTAAATGAATTTTTTGCATCTGTGTTCACTATGGAGAAAGACATAGAAATTGGGCAAGGGGAGTGTGACATACTTGAACATATTAGCATCGAGAGGGAGGAGGTGCTAGCGGTTTTAGCGGGCCAAAAAGTGGATAAATCCCCAGGCCTGGACGAGATGTATCCCAGGCTGCTGTGGGAGGCAAGGGAGGAGATTGCAGGGGCTCTGACACTAATTTTCAGAACCTCTCTGGCCACAGGGGATGTACCAGAGGACTGGAGAACAGCTAACGTAGTACCATTATTCAAGAAGGGTAGCAGGGATAAACCAGGGAATTACAGGCCAGTGAGTCTAACATCTGTGGTGGGGAAATTATTGGAAAAAATTCTGAGGGACAAAATTAATCTCCACTTGGAGAGGCAAGGATTAATCGGGGATAGTCAGCATGGCTTTGTCAAGGGTAAATCATGTCTAACAAATCTGATCGAATTTTTCGAGGGGGTGACTAGTGGGGTGGATGAGGGAAATGCTGTGGATGTGGTGTACATGGACTTCAGTAAAGCTTTTGACAAAGTCCCGCATAGGAGACTGGTCAAGAAGGTAAGAGCCCATGGGATCCAGGGTGCCTTGGCGCGTTGGATCCTAAACTGGCTGAGTGGCAGGAGGCAGAGGGTGATGGTCGAAGGTTGCTTTTGTGACTGGAAGCCTGTGTCCAGTGGGGTACCTCAGGGATCGGTGCTGGGTCCCTTATTGTTTGTGATCTACATAAATGATTTGGATGAAAATGTAAAAGGTATGATCAGTAAGTTCGCAGATGACACGAAAATTGGTGGGGTGGTAAATTGCGAGGAGGAAAGCCTCCGGCTACAGGACGATATAAACGGGTTGGTCAGATGGGCGGAAAAGTGGCAAATGGAATTTAACCCTGAAAAGTGCGAGGTGATGCATTTTGGACGGACAAATAAGGCAAGGGAATACACAATGAGTGGTAGGACCCTAGGAAGTACAGAGGGTCAGAGGGACCTTGGTGTACATGTACATAGATCCCTGAAGGCAGCGGAGCAGGTAGATAAGGTGGTTAAAAAGGCATATGGGATACTTGCCTTCATTAGCCGAGGCATAGAATATAAGAGCAGGGAGGTTATGATGGAGCTGTACAAAACGCTGGTGAGGCCACAGCTGGAGTACTGTGTGCAGTTCTGGTCGCCTCACTATAGGAAGGATGTGATTGCTTTGGAGAGGGTGCAGAGAAGATTCACCAGGATGTTACCTGGGATGGAGCGCCTCAGCTATGAAGAGAGGCTGGACAGGCTGGAGTTGTTTTCCTTGGAGCAGAGAAGGCTGAGGGGGGACCTGATTGAGGTGTACAAAATAATGAGGGGCATAGATAGGGTAGATAAAGAGGAACTTTTCCCCTTAGTGGGGGGGTCAATAACAAGGGGGCATAGATTCAGGGTAAGGGGCAGGAGATTTAGAGGGGATTTGAGGAGGAACTTTTTCACCCAGAGGGTGGTTGGAATGTGGAACTCAATGCCTGAAAGGGTGGTAGAGGCAGGAACCCTCACAACATTCAAGAAGCATTTGGATGAGCACTTGAAATGCCATTGCATACAAGGCTATGGACCAAATGCTGGAAAATGGGATTAGACTGGACAGGGATGGATGGGCGGCGCAGACACGATGGGCCGAAGGGCCTCTTTCTGTGCTGTAAAACTCTATGGCCTAGAAATTGGGTTTTGGCGCAGCAACGGCTTTAGCGCCGGAAGTTAGTGCTGGAGCTAAGTCGCGCTGGTCGGGCCAAAAATTCACTACTTCTGCGCCCAAACGGCTGCCGGCGCTGCTGAAAGCTGTTAGCGCCTGAAAACTGGCGCTATGCGCTGAATTTCAGCGCTATTCCGGCGCTGCGGCGCCCGCTGCGGTGCGGCAGGTTCGGGAAGTGCAGGCCTCCTCCTTCCCTTAAGGAGGACCTGCCTGCACCCGGCCGCGGCCCGCGATAATCTTATTAAAAATGAGCCCGGCACCTCGGACAAGTGCCGGGCTTGCTTCTGTTCCGGGGGGGGGGGGGGGGGGAAGTCCGGGGAGGGAGCTGCGGCCAGGCGGGCGGCGGGAAAGCGGCCGGCCGCCGTGGGGCCTTTAATGCGCCGGCGCAAACTTGTGCAAGGCACCTCTGCCAGAACGTTGCTTGCGGCTGCCACGGGCGAGGCGGCCGCAAGTCAATTTCCCAGTTCGGGCGGGTTACCATGGCAACCGGGACGCTGCGCACACCGATGACGTCATCGGTGCCGGCGCAGCGCTACCGGTCTACCGCGGCGGAAGGGCCCCAGGCAATTTAGGCGCCGGCGCCAATTGCAGCGCTAGGCCCTCTAGCGCCGCAAAATCGGCGCTAAGGGCACTGAATTTCTAGGCCTATGACTCTCTATGACTCTATGGTGCATTGTGCACAGTTTTGGTCTCCTTCTTAAAGGAAGGATATACTTGCCATAGAGGGAGTGCAACGAAGGTTCACCAGATTGGTTCCTGAGATGGGGTATTGTTCTATGAGGAGAGATTGAGTAGACTAGGCCTATATTCTCTAGAGTTTAGAAGAATGAGAGGTGATTTCATTGAAACATACAAAATTCTTACAGGGCTTGACAGGGTAGATGCAGGGAGGATGTTTCCCCTGACTGGGGAGTCTAGAACCAGGGGTCACAGTCTCAGAATAAGGGTTCGGCCATTTAGGACTGAGATGAGGAGAAATTTCTTCACTGAGAGGTGGTGAATCTTTGGAATTCTCTGCCCCAGAGGGCTGTGGAGGCTCAGTCATTGAGTATATTCAAGACAGAGATCGATAGATTTTTGGATATTAAGGGAATCAAGGGATATGGAGATTGGGCAGGAAAGTGGAGATGAGCTGGGTGGGAGGGTATGCTGCGAGGAGGATGTCGTGAAACTCCAGTATGATTTGGACAGGTTGGGTGATTGGGCAGAAACATGGCAAATGCACTATAATGTGGATAAATGTGAGGTTATCCACTTTGGTGGCAAAAACAGGAAGGCAGATTATTATTTGAATGGCAATAGATTGGGAGAAGGGGAAGTGCAAAGAGATCTGGGTGTCCTTGTGCACCAGTCGCTGAAGGTAAGCATGCAGGTGCAGCAGGCGGCTAAGAAGGCAAATGGTATGTTGGCCTTCGTAGCAAGAGGGTTCGCGTACAGGAACAAGGATGTCTTGCTACAGTTATACCGGGCCTTGGTGAGACCGCACCTTGAGTATTGTGTGCAGTTTTGGTCACCTTACCTGAGGAAGGACGTTCTTGCCATGGAGGGAGTGCAGCGAAGATTCACCAGGCTGATACCTGGGATGGCAGGAATGACGTATGAGGAGAGATTGTGTCAATTGGGCTTATACTCACTGGAGTTTAGAAGATTGAGAGGGGATCTCATCGAAACCTATAAAATTCTGTCAGGTCTGGACAGACTAGATGCAGGAAGGATGTTTCTGATGGCCGGGGAGTCCAGAACCAGGGGTCATAGTCTAAGGATAAGGGGTAAGCCATTTAGGACTGAAATGAGGAGGAATTTCTTCACCCAGAGAGTGGTGAACCTGTGGAATTCTCTGCCACAGAGGGCGGTGGAGGCCAGTTCATTAAATATATTCAAGAAAGAGTTTGATATATTTCTTGAGGCTAAAGGGATCAAGGGATATGGGGAAAAGGCAGGGACAGGGTACTGAATTTGGATGATCAGCCATGATCTTATTGAATGGCGGAGCAGGCTCGAAGGACTGAATGGCCTACTCCTGCTCCTATTTTTTATGTTCCTGGGCAGAACAGTAGAGTAGAAGTCAGAGGACGTAATGCTGGGTTCATAGATCACCGCTCAGACCAGCATCCACTCTGGCCATCAAGAAACAAGGGAGAGGTTCCAGTACTGGAGGCACTGCTTTTCAGCCTGGTGCCCGAGCGATGGGTTACAGTAGCGTAGTGGTTATGTTACTGGACTAGTAATCCAGAGGCCTGGACTAATGATCCCGCGACATAAAAGGGAACCCAAAAATCTTCTACCGGCATGTAAACAGTAAGCGGGTAGTAAGAGGCGGGGTGGGGCCTATTAGAGGCAAAGAAGGTGATATATGCTTGGAGGCGCAGGGCAAGTCTAGAATACTCAATGAGTACTTTGTATCGGTGTTTATTAAGGAGGTGGATGCTGACAAAATATCGGTAGAAGTGGAAAAGGTAGAAGCAATGGATGGGGTGACAATTGATAGACAGGATGTACTAGAAAGGCTGAGTATGCTCAGAGTGGATAAGCCGCCTGGTCCAGATGGCTTGCATCCCAGGTTGCTAAGGGAATTGAGGGAGGAGATAGCGGAAGGGCTTGCCATAATTTTCCAATCTTCCCTAGATGCGGGGGAGGTGCCTGAGGATTGGAAAGTGGCAAATGTGACACCATTGTTCAAGAAAGGGTGTAAGGACAATCCGAGTAACTACAGGCCGGTCAGTTTAACATCAGTGGTGGGTAAAGTTTTAGAAACAATAAGACAAAAATTAACAGGCACTTGGAGAGGTTTAAGCTAATTAAGGAGAGCCAACGCAGATTTGTAAAAGGCAGATCGTGTTTGACTAATCAAATTGAATTTTTTGATGAAGTAACAGGGAGGATTGATGAAGGGAATGCAATGGATGTTGTCTACATGGGTTTTCGGAAGGTGTTTGACAAAGTACCACATAGAAGGCTGGTTAACAAAATTGAGGCTCATGGAATGGGTGGGTCAGTGGCAACTTCGATAAGGAATTGGCTTCAGGACAGAAAACAGCGAGTTGTGGTAAATGGCTGTTTTTCAGACTGGAGGATGGTAGACAGTGGTGTTCCCCAAGGGTCAGTGCTGGGGCCACTGCTTTTTTTGATATAAAAAAAGAAATCGGCACGGGCTCGATGGGCCGAATGGCCTCCTTCTGTGCCATTATGACGCTATGACTATAAGTCTGGCATCGGTAGTGGTGAAAATGCTAGCGTCCATTATAAAAGATGTAATAGCAGAGCACTTGGAAAACAGTGACAGGATCGGACAAAGTCAACATGGATTTACAAAAGGTAAATCATGCTTGACTAATCTGGAATTTTTTGAGGATGTAACTGGTAGAATAGATAAGGGAGAACCAGTGGATGTGGTGTATTTGGACTTTCAGAAGGCTTTCGAATAGAAACATAGAAGATTGGAGCAGGAGTAGGCCATTCGGCCCCTCGAGCCTGCTCCGTCATTCAATGCGATCATGGCTGATCATCCAAGTTCAGTACCCTGTCCCTGCTTTCTCCCCATATCCCTTGATCCCTTTAGCCTTAAGAAATATATCCAACTGCTTCTTGAATATATTTAATGAATTGGCCTTTACTGCCTTCTGTGGTAGAGAATTCCACAGTTTCACCACTCTCTGGGTGAAGAAATTCCTCCTCATCTCTGTCCTAAAAGGCTTACCCCTTATCTTTAGACTGTGACCCCTGGTTCTGGACTCCCCGGCCATCGATAACATCCTTCCCGCATCTAGTCTGTCCAGTCCTGCCAGAATTTTATAAGATTCAATGAGATCCCCTCTCATTCTTCTAAACTCCAGCGAGTAGAAACATAGAAACATAGAAGATAGGAGCAGGAGTAGGCCATTCGGCCCTTCGAGCCTGCTCCGCCACTCAATGAGATCATGGCTGATCATCCAAATTCAGTACCCTGTCCCTGCCTTCTCCCCATATCCCTTGATCCCTTTAGCCTTAAGAAATATATCCAACTCTTTCTTGAATATATTTAATGAACTGGCCTCCACCGCCCTCTGTGGCAGAGAATTCCACAGGTTCACCACTCTCTGGGTGAAGAAATTCCTCCTCATTTCAGTCCTAAATGGCTTACCCCTTATCCTTAGATTATGACCCCTGGTTCTGGACTCCCCGGCCATCAGAAACATCCTTCCTGCATCTAGTCTGTCCAGGCCTGACAGAATTTTATAGGTTTCGATGAGATCCCCTCAATCTTCTAAACTCCAGTGAGTATAAGCCCATTCGACACAATCTCTCCTCATACGTCATTCCTGCCATCCCAGGTATCAGCCTGGTGAATCTTCGTTGCACTCCCTCCATGGCAAGAACGTCCTTCCTCAGGTAAGGCGACCAAAACTGCACACAATACTCAAGGTGTGGTCTCACCAAGGCCCTGTACAACTGTAGCAAGACATCCTTGTTCCTGTACTCGAACCCTCTTGCTACGAAGGCCAACATACCATTTGCCTTCTTAACCGCCTGCTGCACCTGCATGCTTACCTTCAGCGACTGGTGCACAAGAACACCCAGGTCTCTTTGCACTTCCCCTTCTCCAAATCTATTGCCATTCAAATAATAATCTGCCTTCCTGTTTTTGCCACCAAAGTGGATAACCTCACATTTATCCACATTATAGTGCATTTGCCATGTTTCTGCCCAATCACCCAACCTGTCCAAATCATACTGGAGTTTCACAACATCCTCCTCACAGCTTACCCTCCCACCCAGCTTTGTGTCGTCTGCAAATTTGGAGATATTACATCCAATTCCCTCGTCCAGATCATCATTAATATATATTGTGAACAGCTGGGGTCCTAGGACCCATCCTTGCGGTACCCCACTAGTCACTGCCTGCCACTCGGAAAACAACCCGTTTATTCCAACTCTTTGCTTTCTGTCCGCCAATCAGTTCTCTATCCAAGTCAATACCTTGCCCCCAATCCCATGTGCCTTAATTTTGCACGCTAATCTCTTATGTGGGACCTTATCGAAAGCATTCTGAAAGTCCAAATACACCACATCCACTGGTTCTCCCTTATAAGAACATAAGAACATAAGAAATAGGAGCAGGAGTAGGCCAATCGGCCCCTCGAGCCTGCTCCACCATTCAATAAGATCATGGCTGATCTGATCCTAACCTCAAATCTTCTATCACTCTGCATCCACCCGAACCCATGTGATCTCCCGGGAGAGGCGAAAAACCAGATAAAAGACCCAATGGCCAATTTGGGAGAAAAAAATCTGGGAAATTCCTCTCCGACCCATCTAGGCGATCGAAATTCTTCCAGGAGATCACTCTGTCCCTATATTTTCTACAGTACTTACCTTCTGTAAAGGCGATCTCCACCCCAGCCTGGAACAGGAATAAAACCATCTCCTGAAATCTAACACAGAATTAGAACACAGTAGGAGCAGAACCAGGCTACACGGCCCCTGGGCCCACTCCACTACCCACAGGGCCATGACCATTCCGAACCTAGACTCATGTCCAATTTCCTGCCCGCTCCCCGTAACCCTTAATTCCCTTTACCTCTAGGAAACTATCTATTTCTGTTTTAAATTTATTTAATGATGTAGCTTCCACAGTTTTCTGGGGCAGCAAATTCTACAAACCTACCACCCTCTGAGTGAAGAAGTTTCTCCTCATCTCAGTTTTGAAAGAGCAGCCCCTTATTTTAAGATTATGCCCCCTAGTTCTAGTTTCACACTTCATTGGGAACACCCTCACCGCATCCACCCGATCAAGCCCCTTCACAATCTTATATGTTTCAATAAGATCGCCTCTCATTCTTCTGAACTCCAATGAGTAGAGTCCCAATCTACTGAACCTCTCCTCATATGACCACCCCCTCATCCCCGGGATTAACCGAGTGAACCTTCTTTGTACTGACTCGAGAGCAAGTATGTCTTTTCTTAAGTATGGACACCAAGGCCTAGAAATTGAGTGCCCTTAGCGCCGATTTTGCGGCGCTAGAGGGCCTAGCGCTGCATTTGGCGCCGGCGCCGAAATTGCCTGGGGCCCTTACGCCGCGGTAGACCGGTAGCGCTGCGCCAGCACCGATGATGTCATCGGTGTGCGCAGCGTCCCGGTTGCCATGCCGACGGGCCCCAGCGCCGAAATTCAGTTGCGGCCGCCTCGCCCGTGACAGCCGCAACTAAGACTCTGGCAACAGAGTCTTACGAGTCTTTGCGCCGGCGCATTAAAGGCCCCGCGGCGGCCGGCCGCTTTCCCGCCGGCCGCCTGGCCGCAGCTCCCTCCCCGGACTTCCCCCCCCCCCCCCCCGGAACAGAAGCAAGCCCGGCACTTGTCCGAGGTGCCGGGCTCATTTTTAAAAAGATTTTCGCGGGCCGCGATCGGGTGCAGGCAGCTCCTCCTTAAGGGAAGGAGGAGGCCTGCACTTCCCGAGCCTGCCGCACCGCATCGGGTGCCGCAGCGCCGGAATTGCGGCGCGAAACGGCAGTTAGCGCCGATTTACCGCCGCAAAGACCCTTCAGTAGCGCCGGCAGCCGTTTGGGCGCGGCCCTGCTGAATTTTTGGCGCGCGCAGGGGGACTTAGCGCCGGCACTAACTTCCGGCGCTAAAGCCCTGGCTAAGCCAAAACTCAATTTCTAGGCCCAAAACTGTATGCAGTATTCCAGGTGCGGTCTCACCAATACCTTGTACAACTGCAGCAATACCTCCCTGTTTTTATATTCCATCCCCCTAGCAATAAAAGGCAACATTCCATTGGCCTTCTTGATCACTTGCTGCACCTGCATACTAACTTTTTGAGTTTCATGCACCAGGACCCCCAGATCCCTTGGTACTACAGTACTTTCCAGTTTCTTGCCATTAAGATAATAACTTGCTCTATGATTTTTCCTGCCAAAGTGCATAACCTCACACTTTCCAGTGTAATACCCACTGGAAATGTTATGTACGCTAAGTATGGTTATCAATCTTTAACTTAGACACTGTATTATCATTGTTATAAATCCCTGGGTTAAAGTTGCCCATGTGAAGGTACGGCAAGAACTTTTAAGGACACAATGCGACTAAGAGCAGACTTTCCATAATTCTGCACCAGTATCAACTGTTGCAGACAGTGAGGCTGCGCAGTCTCCAGGCAGAATCCCCAGGAGGACGGGGTGGAGTCGGGTTTTTCGAGCGGGAAGAAAAGTGCGACTGGATGAAAAGAGGGCAGGAGCTCTTAAAAGAGGGCTCAGGAGGCAAATGGCTGCCGCATCCCGTCCCGGGCTTCCAAACTCGGCCGCCGCCCTTCGTATTAGTAGCTCTGCATCCAGAACTCAAAGTGGGATTCAGTGATCATGAAGAGAATTCAACGAAGGGGTTCGGAGTCGTAAGTCTTGTAGACATTATACAGACCATGAGCTCCAACTTAAGCGCGCCAACGAAAGAGTGCATTCGAATTTGGACACAGGGACAGATTCTCCTTTGAATCCATATAAATGGAGAATGTATGTTTATTATGTCTAGATTCATTCTAATGTATGCAAATGTCTAATTTAGGTCATTGACCCGTAATCTTCTTATACTGTCTGACGTTAAAACTATAAAGTAAGATAATTAGAATTAAGCCATTGTAGTAGTGATCTCCTTACTGGACTATAGAATACTGTCTACAACAGAGACCACATCTCACATATATCTAGAGAACCGTGAAGTGGTTACACCAGTATTGTATTCCATCTGCCAAATCTCTGCCCACTTACTTAGCCTGTCTATGTCCCTTTGCAGGTTTTTTATGTCCTCCTCACTCACTACTTTCCCTCCCATCTTAGTATCATCTGCAAACTTTGATATGTTACACTCGGTCCCCTCCTCCAAATCGTTAATATAGATTGTAAAGGGTTGGGGACCCAGCACTGACTCCTGCGGAACACCACTAGTTACTGGTTGCCAATCTGAGAACGAACCATTTATCCCAACTCTGCTTTCTGTTAGAGAGCCAATCCTCCACCCACGCCAGAATGTTACCCCCAATCCCGTGATTTTTTATCTTGAGCAATAATCTTTTGTGTGGCACCTTGTCAAATGCCTTTTGGAAGTCTAAATACACTACGTCCACTGGTTCCCCTTTATCCACCCTGTATGTTACTTCCTCAAAAAACTCAAGTAAATTTGTCAAACATGACTTCCCCTTCATGAAACCATGCTGAGTTTGTCCTATTAAATTATGTTTATCCAAATGTCCCGTTACTGTCTCCTTAATAATGGACTCTAACATTTTACCAACCACAGATGTTAGGCTAACAGGTCTATAGTTTCCAGCCTTCTGCCTACTACCCTTTTTAAATAAGGGTGTTACATTAGCAGTTTTCCAATCTGCCGGGACCTTTGATGAGTCCAGGGAGTTTTGGAAAATTATTACCAATGGATCCACAATCCCTACCGCCACTTCCCTCAAGACCCTAGGATGCAAGCCATCAGGTCCAGGGGATTTATCTGCTTTAGTCCCATTATTTTACCAAGTACCACTTCCTTAGTGATTTTAATCGTACTTAGTTCCTCCCCCCCTAGAGCCCCCTGTTTGTCCAGTGTTGGGATATTCTTAGTGTCCTCTACTGTAAAGACTGATACAAAATAATTGTTCAGTGTTTTTGCCATCTCCATGTTTCCCACCATTAATTTCCCGGTCTCATCCTCTAAGGACCAACATTTACTTTAGCCACCCTTTTTCTTTTTATATCACTATAGAAACTTTTGCTGTCTGTTTTTATATTTTTTGCTAATTTACTTTCATAATCTATCTTCCCTTTCTTAATCAATCTTTTAGTTTTTTTTGCTGTCTTTTAAAGACTTCCCAATCTTCCATCCTCCCATTAGATTTGGCTACCTTATATGCCCTTGTTTTTAGTCGGATACTATCCTTAATTACTTTACTTAGCCACGGATGGCTATCTTTTCTTTTACACCCTTTTTTCCTCAGTGGAATATATTTTTTTTGGAAGTTGTAAAATAACTCCTTAAATGTACGCCACTGATCATGTACCGTCTTACCCTTTAATCTATTTTCCCAGTCCACTCGAATCAGTTCCGCTCTCATACCTTCATAGTCTCCTTTATTGAAGCTAAGCACGCTTGTTTGAGATCCAACCTTCTCACCCTCTAATTGAATATGGAATTCAACCATGTTATGGTCACTCATTCCAAGGGGATCCTTTACTAGGACATTTTTAATTAATCCTGTCTCATTACACAGGACCAAATCTAAGGTTGCTTGCCCCCTGGTCGGTTCAGTTACATACTGCTCAAGAAACCCATCCCTAATACACTCAATGAACTCATCCTCAAGGCTGCTCTGCCCAATTTGATTTGTCCAGTTAATATGATAATTAAAATCCCCCATAATTATAGCTGTTCCCTTATTACAAGCCTCAACTATTTCCTGATTAATACTCTGTCCAACAGAGTTGCAACTGTTCGGAGGCCTATATACTACACCCACTAGTGTTTTTTTCCCCTTATTATTCCTTATCTCCACCCAAACTGTTTCACTATCCTGCTCCTTTGACCCAATATCATTTCTCTGTATTATAGTGATTCCTTCCTTTATTAACATAGCCACCCCACCTCCTCTCCCTTCCTGCCTGTCCTTCCTGATTGTTAAATAACCTGGTATGTTTAATTCCCAGTCATGGTCACCCTGCAGCCATGTTTCTGTAATGGCCACAAGATCATACCCATATGTCGTTATTTGTGCCGTTAACTCATTAATTTTGTTACGAATGCTACGTGCATTCAGATAAAGAACTTTCAAATATGTTTTGTAACACTTAGTTCCTGTTTTTTCCCTTTTTAGTACTTTACTTTTTACTCCATACCTTCTGTCCCTTCCTGACATGTTCTGTTTTTTAATTCCCCCACTGCTACCTAAGTCTATGACCTTCTCTGTTGTCATTTCTATTATTTGCTCTCTAGAAACCTCCCCCCCACTAATTAGTTTAAAGCCCTCTCTACAGCCCTAGTTATATGATTCGCCAGGACTCTAGTCCCAGCACTGGCCAAGTGGAGTCCGTCCCAATGGAACAGCTCCCTCCTGTCCCAGTACTGGTGCCAGTGTCCCAAGAAGCAAATCCCATTTCTCCCACACCAGTCTTTGAGCCACGCATTTAACTCTTTAATTTTATTTATCCTAGCCAAATTCACTCGTGGCTCAGGTAATAACCCAGAGATTATTACCCTTGAGGTTCTGTTTTTTAATTTGACCCCTAGCTGCTCTTACTCCTTTAACAGAACCGTCTTCCTTGTCCTATCTACTTCATTTGTACCAACATGGACCACGACAACTGGATCCTCCCCCTCCCACTCCAAGTTTCTTTCCAGCCCAGAAGAGATGTCCTTAACCCTGGCACCGGGCAGGCAACACAGCCTTCGGGACTCCCGCTCTTGACTGCAGAGAACCCTATCTATCCCCCTAATGATACTATCCCCTACCACTACAACATTCCTTTTTACTCCCTCCACTTGAATGGCCCCCTGTACCACAGTGCTGTGGCCAGGTTGCTCATCCTCCCTGCAGTCCCTGCTCCCGCCCTCACAGGTAGTAAGAACCTCAATCCTGCTGGACAAGAGCAAGGGCTGCGTCTCCTTCAACACTACATCCTGGATCCCTGTACCTTCCTCACTCGTAGTCACACCGTCCTGTCCCTGACCACGGACTACATCTGCAGTAATTAACTTCATAGGTGTGACCATCTCCTGAAACATAGAGTCCAGGAACTTCTCCCCCTCCCTGATGTGTCGCAGTGTCTGAAGCTCGGTCTCAAGCTCCATAACATGGAACTTGAGTTCCTCTAGCAGCAAACACTTGTCGCAGATGTAATCACCGTGAGCCTCAATGGGGTCCACCGGCTCCCACATCTCGCAACAGTAACACATCACCTGCTCCATTCTATATAATTAATTAAATTTCTTATTATTAGTTATGAAGACCCTGCCCGGATATAGATGATAATATCACACCACTATTCAATAGGACTTACCAACTTAAAGGTATAAAAGAGAAGAGAAGGAAGAAAACCAACCAACCAGCTGATCACCAACCTCCTCCTTGAATACTGTCTGTGGGGCCTGTTTGGTTGACTCGTCTCGCTGCTCCGCTTCTGCAGTGCTGTCTAAGCCTGGGAGTGGGGGGAAAAACAGAGCAAAAAACACACCCTCACCTCCCACTTGCCCGAACTCTCCCACTTACCAAAACTCCAGCAGCACTCAATGCACAAAGCACTCCGTGCACAGCACTAGCCCCGCCCCTTTTATAGCCGGATTCTACTTCCAGTTTAAACTGCCCAATAGTTTAATATACCCTTAAAAAATTAAACTTACTTCAAATAATTGACTTTTTAACACACTAAAATTCACAAAATACTCTTAAATGATTTTTCTCCCACTTACCAAAACTCCAGCAGCACTCAATGCACAAAGCACTATTTTACCAGTTACATCCTCAAAAAATTCCAGTAGATTAGTCAAGCGTGATTTACCTTTTGTAAATCCATGTTGACTTTGTCCGATCCTGTCACTGCTTTCCAAGTGCTCTGCTATTACATCTTTTATAATAGACTCTAGCATTTTCCCCACTACCGATGTCAGGCTTACCGGTCTATAATTCCCCGCTTTTTCTCTACCACCTTTTTTGAATAGTGGGGTAACATTAGCTACCCTCCAATCCATGGGTACTGTTCCAGAGTCTATCGAGTTCTGGAAGATGACCAGCAATGCATCTACTATTTCTAGGGCCACTTCCTTAAGTGCCCTGGGATGCAGATTATCAGGCCCTGGGGATTTATCGGCCTTCAGTCCCATCAATTTTCCTAACACCATTTCCCTACAAATACTGATTTCTTTCAGTTCCACCCTTTCATCAGACCCTATGTTCCCCGGCATCTCTGGGAGGTTATTTGTGTCCTCCTTTGTGAAGACAGAACCAAAGTATGAATTTAGTTGGTCTGCCATTTCTTTGTTTCCCATTATAAATTCCTCTGATTCTGACTGCAAGGGACCTACGCTTGACTTCACCAATCTTTTTCTCTTCACATATCTGTAAAAGCTTTTACAGTCAGTTTTTATGTTCCCTGCTAGCTTACTCTCATATTCTATTTTCCCTTTCTTAATTAATCCCTTTGTCCTCCTTTGTTGAATCCTAAACTGCTCCCAATCCTCAGGATTATTGCTTTTTCTGGCCAATTTATATGTACAAGCCCAATTGGCCCAATCTCTCCTCATGCATCATTCCTGCCATCCCAGTTATCAGCCTGGTTAATCTTCGCTGCACTCCTTCCATGGCAAGAACATCCTTCCTCAGATAAGGCGACTAAAACTGCACACAATACTCAAGATGTGGTCTCACCAACGCCCTGTATAACTGCAGCAAGACATCCTTGTTCCTGTACTCAAACCCTCTTGCTATGAAGGCCAACATACCATTTGCCTTCTTAACCGCCTGCTGCACCTGCATGCTTACCTTCAGTGACTGGTGCACAAGAACACCCAGGTCTCATTGCACATCCCCTTCTCCCAATCTATTGCCATTCAGATAATAATCTGCCTTCCTGTTTTTGACACCAAAGTGGATAACCTCACATTTATCCACGTTATATTGCATCTGCCATGCTTCTGCCCAATCACCCAACCTGTCCAAATCATCCTGTAGTTTCTCGGCATCCTCCACACAGCACACACGCCCACCCAGCTTTGTGTTGTCTGCAAATTTGGAGATATTACATCTAGCTGGGGACCAAGGACCGATCCCTGCGGTACCCCACTAGTCACTGCCTGCCACTCCGAAAAAGACCAGTTTATTCCAACTCTTTGCTTTCTATCTGCCAACCAGTTCTCTATCCAAGTCAATACCTTGCCCCCAATCCCATGTGCCTTAACTTTACACGCTAATCTCTTATGTGGGACCTTATCGAAAGCCTTCTGAAAGTCCAAATACACCACATCCACTGGTTCTCCCTTATCTATTTTACTAGTTACATCCTCAAAAAATTCCAGTAGATTAGTCAAGCACGATTTACCTTTTGTAAATCCATGTTGACTTTGTCCGGTCCTGTCACTGTTTTCCAAGTGCTCTGCTATTACATCTTTTCTAATGGACTCTGGCTTTTCCCCACTACCGATGTCAGGCTTACCGGTCTGTAATTCCCCGTTTTCTCTCTACCACCTTTTTTGAGTAGTGGGGTAACATTAGCTACCCTCCAATCCATGGGTACTGTTCCAGAGTCTATAGAATTTTGGAAGATGATCAGCAATGTATCTACTATTTCTAGGGCCACTTCCTTAAGTACTCTAGGATGTAGATTATCAGACCCTGGGGATTTATCGGCCTTCAATCCCATCAATTTCCCGAACACCATTTCCCTACAAATACTGATTTCTTTCAGTTCCTCCCTTTCATCAGACCCTATGTTCCCCGACATTTCTGGGAGGTTATTTGTGTCCTCCTTTGTGAAGACAGAACCAAAATATGTCTTTAATTGGCCTGCCATTTCTTTGTTCCCCATTATAATTTCCCCTGACCACCAATCTTTTTCTCTTCACATATCTATAAAAGCTTTTACAGTCAGTTTTTATGTTCCCTGAAAGCTTACTCTCATATTCTATTTTCCCTTTCTTAATTAATCCCTTTGTCCTCCTTTGTTGCATCCTAAACTGCTCTCAATCCTCAGGATTACTGCTTTTTCTGGCCAATTTATATGTCCTCTCCTTGGATCTTATGCTATCCCTAATTTCCCTCGTTAGCCACGGTTGAGTCACCTTTTTTGTTTTATTTTTATGCCAAACTGGGATGAACAAATTCTGTAGTTCATCCATGCGGTCTTTGAATGTTTGCCATTGCCTATCCAGCGTTAACCCTTTGAGTGACATTCCCCAATCAATCCTACCCAATTCTCGCCTCAGACCATCGTAGGTCCCGCATAAGAGGTTAGCGTGTAAAGTTAAAGCACATGGGATTGGGGGCAAGGTACTGACTTGGATAGAGAACTGGTTGGCAGACAGGAAGCAAAGGGTTGGGATAAACGGGTCTTTTTCCGAGTGGCAGGCAGTGACTAGTGGGGTACCGCAGGGATCGGTGCTAGGACCCCAGCTATTCACAATATATATTAATGATCTAGACGAGGGAACTAGATGTAATAGCTCCAAGTTTGCAGACGACACAAAGCTGGGTGGGCATGTGTGCTGTGAGGAGGATGCAGAGAAACTCCAGTATGATTTGGGCAGGTTGGGTGATTGGGCAGAAGCATGGCAGATGCAATATAACGTGGATAAATGCGAGGTTATCCACTTTGGTGGCAAAAACAGGAAGACAGATTATTATCTGAACGACAATAGATTGGGAAAAGGGGAAGTGCAACGAAACCTGGGTGTCCTTGTGCACCAGTCGCTGAAGGTAAGCATGCAGGTGCAGCAGGCGGTTAAGAAGGCAAATGGTATGTTGGCCTTCATAGCGAGAGGATTTGAGTACAGGAACAAGGATGTCGTGCTGCAGTTGTACAGGGCCTTGGTGAGATCACACCTTGAGTATTGTGTGCAGTTTTGGTCACCTTATCTGAGGAAGGATGTTCTTGCCATGGAGAGAGTGCAGCGGAGATTCACCAGACTGATACCTGGGATGGTAGGAATGACGTATGAAGAGAGATTGGGTCGATTGGGCTTATATTCGCTAGAGTTTAGAAGAATGAGAGGGGACTCATTGAAACTTATAAAATTCTAACAGGATGTTCCCGATGGCAGGGGAGTCCAGAACCAGGGGTCACAGTCTAAGGATAAGGGGTAAGCCATTTAGGCCTGAGATGAGGAGGAATTTCTTCACCCAGAGAGTGGTGAACCTGTGGAATTCTCTACCACAGAAGGCAGTATAGGCCAATTCATTAAATATATTCAAGAAGGAGTTGGATATATTTTATAAGGCTAAAGGGATCAAGGGATATGGGGAGAAGGCAAGGACAGGGTACTGAATTTGGATGATCAGCCATGATCTCATTGAATGGCGGAGCAGGCTCGAGGGGCCGAACGGCCTCCTCCTGCTCCTATCTTCGATGTTTCTATGTTTTGCACATCCCTGATTTTCCATCGCGCCGCCATTGGGGCCCGTGCCTTCAGCTGCCTGGGTCCTAAGCTCTGGAATTCCCTCCCTAAACCTCTCCAGCCTCTCTCTCTTCCTTTAAGACACTCCTTAGGTAAGGCCACGACTCTAGTTAGGCCACAACTGGAGTATTGCGTCCAGTTCTGGTCACCACACTTTAGGAAGGATGTGAAGGCCCTTGAGAGGGTGCAGAGGAGATTTACCAGAATGGTTCCAGGGATGGGGGATCTTAGCTACAAGGACAGGTTGGAGAAGCTGGATTTGTTTTCATTAGAGCAAAGGAGGATGAGGGGTGATTTGATAGAGGTGTACAAGATTATGACGGGTTTGGATAGGCTAGACAGGGAAAGGCTGTTCCCACTAGTTGATGGTACAAGGACTAGGGGACACAGATTTAAGGTTTTGGGCAACGGATACAGGGGGGATGTGAGGAAAAACTTTTTTACGCAGCGAGTGGTGAGGACCTGGAACTCGCTGCCGACGGAAGTGGTTGAAGCGGAGACACTCAATGTTTTCAAGGGGAGGCTGGATAGGCACTGGAGGGAAATAAACTTGCAGGGCTATGGGGATAGAGCGGGGGAGTGGGACTGACTGGATTGCTCTACAGATAGCCGGCACGGACTCGCTGGGCCGAATGGCCTCCTTCCGTGCCGTTATAACTCTATGGTGGAAAAATTCAGTTGGTTTGCGCCTCCCGTTAGCGCCTTAAGAGGGCGCTAATGGGGGGCAAAGCGACTAGCGCCCGGGCGCGGCGATGTTTGCGCCGCTCGCGAAATTGACCATACATTTTGTGGCGGCGCTAAGCACTACCGCCACCATCTCCTGCGCCAGTAGATCGTGACGTCAGTCGAGCGTGCAACGCCCTGGTAGCGCCCCGGACCGGATATTGAGTGGCGCCCCCTGCCTTACCGCCTGCCGCTAGCAACGACAGGTTGAGGGGAGCGTTTTGCAGTCAGGAAGGGACTGGGGGAGCGCTATTTAAAGGCGGCCGCTTCCTGCCTTTTTTTGTTGGTGATGTTTTTGCACCACGCATTCTGAGAGAGAGAGAGAGAGACTTCTGGAGAGATTCAACGCTGTGTGAAGGAGTTTTGGGTACTGAGCAGCACTTTGCAGGTTCATTTTGATTTGCCCTTCCTTGTATCGATTTGGAAGAGACTGTGGGGGCTGCACTCTGAGCTCTTTCCCTGGGCCTCTCCCTTGTTCTTTCCAGCAGATTTGATCTACAGGTCTCTCCAGGCCGAGATTCAAGGCTGCAATGAGCAGGGTGTGGATGGAGAGCAAGATCGACCCTCCCCTTTAAGAACTGGCCGGCGCCAGTGTGTCTGTGTTCCATTGACGACTGACATCACATGAGCTTCGCCAGCGCTCTGAGGTAGCGCCTCGCTCCTCGGCCTCTGCGCCTTACGACAGGTGTGAAGCGCCTGATTTAGCGCTCCAATCACCTCCAGGGGCGATAGAAGCCAAGTTTGCAGTCGGAGGCGATAATTAGCGCCAGGCGCTAATCTTTGCGCCCGGCCGATAATCGCGCCCCAAACGGGACGATAGTGAATTTTTCCCTCCATGACTCTCCTTAAAACCTCCCTCTTTGACCAAGCTTGTCCTAACGTGGCTCGGTGTCAAATTTTTTTTAAAAGGTTATGGCCTAGAAATTCACTGTGGCCCCGCCAGCTGGCTAGCGCCCAAAAGTTAGCGCTGGGCGGGAAGCCTATAGCGATCGTCAGATATTCATTGTTAGCGCCCCAATTCGGAACCGGGCGCTATACCAGGGTGTGCCCGCCTCCGCTTGGGGCGCTGACACTGAATATCAGCGCTCTTGGCGCCGCTGTGCCAGCCGCTGCGGAGCGGCAGGCTGCGGTACTGCAGGCCTCCTCCTTCTCTTAAGGGGGAGCTGCCTGCAACGGGGAGATCGCCGCTGGATAGTGCCGGCAAATGAGCCCGGCACCACGGAGAAGTGCCGGGCTCGCGGAAAGCAGCCGGCAATGCCGCGGGGGGGCGGGTGTGGAGGAGGCCGGGGAAGGAGGTGCGGGCAGGCGGCCGCCGAAAAAGCGGCCGGCCGCACCTTCCGCTTTAAAGCGCCCCACTAAGGCAGCAGGACGGCCCCGTTTTCTGGTCGCTGTTTGCGGCCGCTTCGGAGGAGGCGGCCCCAACTAAATATGGGGATCGGGCCGGTTTCGGGGCGGAACCGGGGCACTGCGCACACCGATGACGTCATCGGTGCCGGCGCAGCGCTAACGGCTACCGCCGCCAATACCGCTGCGCTGAATATCTGCGCAAACTCATTTCTGGCGCAAAATCACTCTTTAGGCGTTAACTGGGCGCAAAGCTGGCAGCGCCTTAATGAATTTCTAGGCCTATGTATTTAGTCACGGGATGTGGGAATCGCTGGCAAGGCCAGCATTTATTGCCCATCCCTAGTTACCCTTGACAAAGTGGTGGTGAGCTGCCTTCTTGAACCGCTGCAGTCCGTGTGGTGAAGGTACTCCCACAGTGCTGTTAGGGAGGGAGTTCCAGGATTTTGACCCAGTGACGATGAAGGAACGGCCGATATATTTCCAAGTCAGGATGGTGTGTGACAGGGAGGGGAACTTGGAGGTGGTGGTGTCCCCATGCGCCTGCTGCCCTTGTCCTTCTAGGTGGTAGAGGTCGCGGGTTTGGGAGGTGCTGCCGAAGGAGCCTTGGTGAGTTGCTGCAGTGCATCTTGTAGATGGTACACACTGCAGCCACAGTGCGCCGGTGGTGGAGGGAGTGAATGTTTAAGAACATAGGAAATAGGAGCAGGAATAGGCCATTTGGCCTCTCGAGCCTGCTCCGCCATTCAATAAGATCATGGCTGATCTTGGGCTCAAAGCCACTTCCCCGCCCACTCCCCATAACCCTTCACTCCCTTATCTTGCAAAAATCTGTCTATCTCCACCTTAAATGTATTTAATGACCCAGCCTCCACAGCTCTCTGGGGCAGAGAATTCCACAGATTTACGACCCTCTGAGAGAAGAAATTCCTCCTCATCTCGGTTCTAAAAGGGTGACCCTTTATTCTGAAACTGTGCCCCCGAGTTCTAGATTTCCCCACGAGAGGAAACATCCTCTCTGCATCTACCTTGTCGAGCCCCCTCAGTATCTTATGTGTTTCAATAAGATCACCTCTCATTCTTCTAAATTCCAATGAGTATAGGCTCAACCTGCTCAACCTTTCCTCATAGTTCAAACCCCTCATCTCTGGAATTATCCTAGTGAATCATCTCTGAACTGTCTCCAATGCAAGTATATCCTTCCTTAAATAAGGAGACCAAAACTGTACGCAGTACTCCAGGTGTGGTCTCACCAATACCCTGTACAGTTGTAGCAGGACTTCCCTGCTTTTATACTCCAACCCCCTTGCAATAAAGGCCAACATTCCATTTGCCTTTTTGATTACTTGCTGTACCTGCATGCTAACTTTTTGCGTTTCATGCACAAGGACCCCCAGGTCCCTCTGAACTGTAGCATTTTGTAATCTCTCTCCATTTAAATAATAATTTGCTTTTTTATTTTTCCTGCCAAAGTGGATAACCTCGCACTTTCCCACATTATACTCCATCTGCCAAATGTTTGCCCAATCACGTAGCCTGTCTATATCCCATTGCAGATTCGTTGAGTCCTCTGCACAACTTGCTTTCCCACCCATCTTTGTATCATCCACAAACTTGGCTGCATTGGCGAAGAGGGGGCATGAAAAAACACTGGCGGACAAAATAAAGGAAAAACCCAAGGTGTTTTATTAGTATATTAAGGGCAAGAGGATAACCAGGGAAAGAGTAGAGCCCATTCGGGACCAAAGTGGCAATCTGTGTGTAGAGCCAGAAGATGTAGGTGAGGTTTTAAACGAATATTTTGCATCTGTGTTCACTATGGAGAAGGACGATGTAGGCACAGAAATCAGGCCGGGGGATTGTGATATACTTGAACAAATTAGTATTGAGAGGGAGGAGATACTAGTGGTTTTAGCAGGCTTAAAAGTGGATAAATCCCCAGGCCCAGACAAGATGTATCCCAGGCTGTTGTGTGAGGCAAGGGAGGAGATTGCAGGGGCTCTGACACAAATTTTCATAACCTCTCTGGCCACAGGAGAGGTGCCGGAGGACTGGAGGACAGCTAACGTAGTATCATTATTCAAGAAGGGTAGTAGGGATAAACCAGGGAATTACAGGCCAGTGAGCCTAACATCAGTGGGAGAAAAATTATTGGAAAAAATTCTGAGGGACAGAATTAGTCTCCACTTGGAGAGGCAAGGATTAATCAGCATGGCTTTGTCAGGGGGAGATCATGTCTAATCAATTTGATTGAATTTTTCGAGAGGGCGACTAGGTGTGTGGATGAGGGTAGTGCAGTTGATGTAGTCTACGTGGACTTCAGTAAGGCTTTTGACAAAGTCCCACATGGGAGATTGGTCAAGAAGGTAAGAGCCCATGGAATCCAGGGCAATTTGACACATTGGATCCAAAATTGGCTTAGTGGCAGGAGGCAGAGGGTGATGGTCGAAGGTTGTTTTTGTGACTGGAAGCCTGTGTCCAGTGGTGTACCGCAGGGATCAGTGCTGGGTCCTTTGCTGTTTGTCGTGTACATTAATGATTTAGATATGAATGTAGGAGGTATGATCAGTAAGTTCGCAGATGACACGAAAATTGGTGGAGTGGTAAATAGCGAGGAGGAAAGCCTCAGGCTACAGGACGATATAGACGGGCTGGTTAGATGGGCAGAACAGTGGCAAATGGAATTTAACCCTGAAAAGTGTGCGGTGATGCATTTTGGGAGGACTAACAAGGCAAGGGAATACACAATGAATGGTAGGACCCTAGGAAGGACAGAGGATCAGAGGGACCTTGGTGTGCATGTATATAGATCCCTGAAGGCAGCAGGACAGGTAGATAAGGTGGTTAAAAAGGCATATGGGATACTTGCCTCCATTAGCTGAGGCATAGAATATAAGAGCAGGGAAGTTATGATGGAGCTGTACAAAACGCTAGTTAGGCCACAGCTGGAATACTGTGCGCAGTTCTGGTCGCCACACTATAGGAAGGATGTGATTGCATTGGAGAGGGTGCAGAGGAGAGTCACCAGGGTGTTACCTGGGCTGGAGCGCTTCAGCTATGAAGAGAGACTGGACACTCTGGGGTTGTTTTCCTTAGAGCAGAGAAGGCTGAAGGGGGACGTGATTGAGGTGTTCAAAATTATGAGGGGCATAGATAGGGTAGATAGAAAGGAACTTTTCCCCTTAGTAGAGGGTGATGCGCTATCAATTACTCATAAAAGACGGAGAGTTAGGAGAGTAACTAAAAGGCTTTTATTAACAAAGAACGGAGCATGCCTCTTGTGGTTGACTGGTTTCCAAGAAGGCAGGGGGCTGCAGAGCAGTCACCTTTATACCTGGGCCTGTGGGTGGAGCCAAGGCCGGAACCAGCAGAGGCATGCTGAGGCATGCCTAGATACAACAGTGTGCAACAACAACAACAACGGTGAACAACAATAACAGTGGTTTACCACATTCACCCCTTGTTTAAAATTGAGTCCGGCGGGGTGAAGTGTACTAAAGGTTCGTGTAAGTAAGTCTATCAGGTGGCCTTGTATGCCGTCCTGATCGTCGTGGTGGCGGCGGTGATGGTGCAGCATCCAACGTTGAATCTGGCGTCTCATTGAGTGGTTGGGTGGTCAATGACGGGTCCTGGGGCTGCGGCATGCCGTCTACCGGGGTTGGGTTGTGGGTAGTGGTGGATGGCAATGGTAGTGTTTCAGGGGCACCCGAAGGTGCGAGGTCTCGTATGGAGACTGTGTCCTCCCGCAATGGTAGTGTTTCAGGGGCACCCGAAGGTGCGAGGTCTCGTATGGAGACTGTGTCCTCCCGCCCGTCCGGGTACGCCACGTAAGCATACTGGGGGTTGGCGTGGAGGAGGCTCACCCTCTTGACCAGGGTGTCCGTTTTATGGGACCTCACGTGCTTCCGCAGTAGGACGGGTCCTGGAGACGTCAGCCATGTCGGTAGCGAGGTCCCCGATGTGGACTTCCTGGGGAAAGTGAACATTTTTTCATGGGGGGGTTGCATTGGTGGCCGTACAAAGCAGTGACCGAATGGAGTGGAGCGCCGCAGGGAGGACCTCCTGCCAGCGAGAGGTCGGAAGGCCCTTAGATTTTAAGTTTAAGAGGACGGCCTTCCAAACCGTCGCGTTCTCTCTTTCCACCTGGCCATTCCCCCGGGGGTTGTAGCTGGTGGTTCTGCTTGTAGCAATACCTCTCGTGAGCAGGTACTGACGGAGTTCGTCGCTCATAAAGGATGAGCCCCGGTCGCTATGGATATAGCTAGGGAAGCCGAACAAGGCGAAAAGGTCATTCAGACATTTAATGACCATGGTACTAGTCATGTCTGGGCATGGGATGGCAAACGGGAAACGGGAGTACTCATCAATTATGTTGAGGAAGTACACGTTGCAGTCAGAGGAGGGGAGGGGCCCTTTAAAATCGACGCTCAGGCGCTCGAAGGGGCGAGTGGCCTTCATCAGGCTTGCTCTGTCTGGCCTATAAAAATGCGGTTTGCACTCGGCACAGATTTGGCAGTTCCTGGTCATGGTCCTGACCTCCTCGATGGAGTAGGGCAGGTTACGGGATTTGATGAAATGGAAGAACCTGGTGACCCCCGGGTGGCAGAGGTCATTGTGGAGGGTCTGCAGTCTATCAACCTGCGCGTTGGCGCATGTACCACGTGATAGGGCATCTGGGGGCTCATTGAGTTTCCCGGGCTGGTACAAGATATCGTAATTGTAGGTGGAGAGTTCAATTCTCCACCTCAAGATCTTGTCGTTCTTGATTTTGCCCCTCTGATTATTATTAAACATAAAAGCTACTGAACGCTGGTCAGTGAGCAGGGTAAATCGTTTTCCGGCCAGGTAATGCCTCCAATGTCGCACCGCTTCCACAATGGCCTGGGCCTCCTTTTCGACAGAGGAGTGTCGAATCTCGGGGCCCTGGAGGGTCCTTGAGAAAAAGGCCACGGGTCTCCCCGCCTGGTTAAGGGTTGCAGCTAGGGCGAAGTCAGATGCGTCGCTCTCCACTTGGAAAGGGATGGACTCATCCACTGCGTGCATTGTGGCCTTCGCAATATCTTTTTTTATGAGAGTGAAGGCTGCACATGCCTCTGCAGTCAGGGGGCAGGAGGTGGACTTGATGAGGGGTCTGGCTTTGTCCGCATAGTTGGGCACCCACTGAGCATAGTGAGAGAAAAACCCTAGGCATCTCTTCAGTGCTTTTTGGCAGTGGGGGAGGGGGAGCTCCATAAGGGGGCGCATTCTGTCGGGGTCGGGGTCGGGGCCGATGACTCCATTCTCCACTACGCAGCCAAGAATGGCGAGGCGCGTGGTGCGAAACATACATTTGTCCTTGTTGTATGTTAGATTCAGCCACTGGGCCGTACGGAGGAATTTCTCTAGGTTAACGTCATGGTCCTGCTGGTCGTGGCCGCAGATGGTGACGTTGTCTAGATAGGGGAAGGTGGCCTGCAGCGCGTTCTGGTCAACCATTCGTTCCATCTCCCTTTGGAAGACCGAAACCCCGTTGGTGACGCCGAAGGGGACTCGGAGGAAGTGGTAGAGACGACCGTCAGCTTCAAAAGCTGTGTACTGGTGGTCTTCAGCCCTGATGGGGAGCTGGTGGTATGCCGACTTCAGATCAATCGTCGAGAACACCCAGTATTGTGCTATCTGATTGACCATGTCAGATATGTGGGGGAGTGGGTATGCATCTAACTGGGTGTAGCGATTGATCGTCTGGCTGTAGTCAATAACTAGGCGCTGTTTTTCGCCAGTCTTCACTACCACCACTTGTGCTCGCCATGGGCTAGTGCTACCCTCAATAATCCCTTCCTTCAGGAGTCTTGCTACTTCGGATTTAATGAAGCTCCTATCCCCGGCACTGTACCGCCTGCTTTTGGTAGCGATGGGCTTACAGTCGCGGGTGAGGTTAGCGAACAAGGCGGGGGGGAGACTTTAAGCGTGGAGAGGCTGCAAATGGTGCGCGGCGGGCGATTTAAAAGCTGCTGGCTGCAGACTGTGACTGGGGGGAGGGGTCCGCCGTATGCTAATGTGACACTTTTAAGGTGGCACTGAAAATCCAACCCCAGTAGAACGGCAGCGCAGAGATGGGGCAGGACAAGAAGTGTAAAATTTTTGTATTCTGTGCCCCTTACTGAAAGGGTCACTACACAGTAGCCACCGACGTCTGCTGAATGGGATTTGGAAGCCATAGAGATCTGATGGCGCGTTGGCAGGACCGGGAGAGAGTAACCGTGCACCGTGTCGGAGTGGATAAAGCTCTCCGTGCTCCCGCTGTCGAAAAGGCAGGTAGTGGCGCGGCCGTTTACCGTAATGTCCATCATGGACCTGGACAGTTGGTGAGGGAGAGATTGGTCCAGCGTCACGGAGGCCAGCGTATGGTCGAGCGAGTCGCTGTGGTCGTCAGACGAGGCGGTGGTTGAGTCCGGGTCACCCGCGATTGGAGTTGGAGGCGTCCAAGATGGCGGACAAAATGGCTGCGCCCACGGTTCACATGCGGCGCTGCTGGCGTTGGCGGTTTTACCTTTGCAGGCGCTGACGTAGTGTCCTTTCTTCCCGCAGCCAGAGCAGGTAGCGTTTTTCGCCGGGCAGCGTGCTGTGGGGTGTTTTGCCTGGCCACAAAAGTAACATTTCGGGCCCTTGGACATCGCTGCAGCAGTTGGTGCCGGGGGTCCCATGACCCAAGGTTGCAGCGTCCACGGTGCGGAGCGGTTAGGGGAGAATGCGTCCATATTCTGGTGGGCCGCGTCTAGCGAGAGCGCGAGGGACACTGCCTTCTTCAGGTCGATTTCACCCTTCTCCAGCAGTCTCTGCCGGGAGTAGTCGGATTTGAGGCCCGCAACGAAAGCATCTCGGATAAGTCCCTCCGCGTGTGTCGCGGCCGATACCTCTTTACAATCGCAGGCTCGGCCGAGTATCAGTAGTGCCCGTAGGAATGCCTCCAACGATTCCCCGGACTGCTGTTTGCGGGATCTCAGGAGGTGTCTGGCATAAACCGTATTTACCGGGCGTGTGTATTGTCCTTTTAGCAGATCGATAGCCGCCGTGTAGGTAGTCGCGTCCTGGATGAGCGTGTAGACTTGGTGGCCCACCTTGGAGGCCAGGATTTTTAGTTTGTTTCCATCTAGTGTCACGGCTGAGGCTTCCAGGTAAGCTTCGAAGCAACGCAGCCATTGTGCGAACTTGGTAGACGAACCCGCCTCTTGAGGGTCTAGGTCCAGGCATGTTGGTCTGAGGGCATGCAGCAGCGCCTGCTGCTCAGCGTTTGGTGCCGACATTTTGTTTTTGTTAATAAAATTGATGCGCTATCAATTACTCATAAAAGACAGAGAGTTAGGAGAGTAACTAAAAGGCTTTTATTAACAAAGAACAGAGCATGCCTCTTGTGGTTGACTGGTTTCCAAGAAGGCAGGGGGCTGCAGAGCAGTCACCTTTATACCTGGGCCTGTGGGTGGAGCCAGGGGCGGAGCCAGCAGAGGCATGCTGAGGCATGCCTCGATACAACAGTGTGCAACAACAACAACAACGGTGAACAACAATAACAGTGGTTTACCACAGAGGGGTCAATAACCAGGGGGCATAGTTTCAAGGTAAGGGGCAGGAGGTTTAGAGGGGATTTGAGGAAAAACTTTTTAACCTAGAGGGTGGTTGGAATCTGGAACTCACTGCCTGAAAGGGTGGTAGAGGCAGGAACCCTCACAACATTCAAGAAGCATTTAGATGAGCACTTGAAACGCCATAGCATACAAGGCTACGGACCAATTGCTGGAAAATGGGATTAGAATAGACAGGGCTTGATGGCCGGCGTGGACACGATGGGCCGAAGGGCCTCTTTCTGTGCTCTATAACTCTATTACACTCGGTCCCTTCATCCAAGTCATTAATATAGATTGTAAGTAGTTGAGGCCCCAGCACTGATCCCTATGGCACCCCACTAGTAACCGTTTGAGATGAAGATAGTGGATGCAGTGCCGATGAAGTAGGCAGCTTTACATAAGAACACAAGAACATAAGAAATAGGAGCAGGAGTAGGCCAATCGGCCCCTCAAGCCTGCTCCGCCATTCAATAAGATCATGGCTGATCTGATCCTAACCGCCAATCCACTATCACAGAACCATCTCCTGAATCTAACAGAATTAGACACACAAAATAGGAGCAGGATCAGGCTACACGGCCCCTGGGCCCGCTCCGCTACCCACAGGGCCATGTCCGATCCGAACCTAGACTCATGTCCAAATTCCTGCCCGCTCCCCATAACCCTTGATTCGCTTTACTTCTAGGAAACTGTCTATTTCTGTTTTAAATTTATGTAATGATGTAGCTTCTACAGCTTTTTGGGGCAGCATATTCCATGGACCTACCACCCTCTGAGTGAAGTAGTTCCTCCTCATCTCAGTTTTGAAAGAGCAGCCCCTTATTCTAAGACTATGCCCCCTAGTTCTAGTTTCACCCATCATCGGGAACATCCTCCCCGCATCCACCCGATCCAACCCCTTCACAATCTTATATGTTTCAATAAGATCGCCTCTCATTCTTCTGAACTCCAATGAGTCCCAATCTACTCAACCTCTCCTCATATGTCCATCCCCTCATCCCCGGGATTAACCGAGTGAACCTTCTTTGTACTGACTCGAGAGCAAGTATGTCCTTTCTTAAGTATGGACACCAAAACTGTACGCAGTATTCCAGGTGCGGTCTCACCAATACCTTGTACAACTGAAGCAATACCTCCCTATTTTTATATTCTATCCCCCTAGCAATGAAAGCCAACCATTGGCCTTCTTAATCACTTGCTGCACCTGCATACTAACCTTTTGAGTTTCGTGCACCAGGACCCCCAGATCCCTTTGTACTTCAGTACTTTCCAGTTTCTTGCCATTAAGATAATAACTTGCTCTACGATTTTTCCTGCCAAAGTGCATAACCTCACACTTTCCAGTATTGTATTCCATCTGCCAAATCTCTGCCCACTTACTTAGCCTGTCTATGTCCCCTTGCAGGTTTTTTGTGTCCTCCTCACTCACTACTTTCCCTCCCATCTTAGTATCATCTGCAAACTTTGATATGTTACACTCGGTCCTCTCCTCCAAATCGTTAATATAGATTGTAAAGAGTTGGGGACCCAGCATTGACCCCTGCGGAACACCACTAGTTACTGATTGCCAGTCTGAGAATGAACAATTTATCCCAACTCTCTGCCTTCTGTTAGATAGCCAATCCTCTATCCATGCCAGAATATTACCCCCAATCCCGTGATTTTTTATCTTAAGCAATAATCTTTTGTGTGGCACCTTGTCAAATGCCTTTTGGAAGTCTAAATACACTACGTCCACTGGTTCACCTTTATCCACCCTATATGTTACTTCCTCAAAGAACTCCAGCAAATTTGTCAAACATGACTTCCCCTTCATAAAACCATGCTGACTTTGTCCTATTAAATTATGATTATCCAAATGTCCTGTTACTGTCTCCTTAATAATGGACTCCAAAATTTTACCTACCACAGATGTTAGGCTAACCGATCTATAGTTTCCAGCCTTCTGTCTACTGCCCTTTTTAAATAAGGGTGTTACATTAGCAGTTTTCCAGTCTGCCGGGACCATTGCCGAGTCCAGGGAGTTTTGGAAAATTATTACCAATGCATCCACAATCCCTACCACCACTTCCCTCAAGACCCTAGGATGTTGTTTGATAATTGTTGCTGTGAAGCGCCTTGGCGACGTTCTGACTACATAATAAGAACTTAAGAATTCGGAGCAGGATTAGGCCATATGGCCCCTCGAGCCTGCTCCGCCATTCAATAAGATCGTGGCTGATAGATTTATAGAGTTGAGCGGGTTGGGCCTATACTCATTGGAATTTAGAAGAATGAGAGGTGATCTTATTGAAATATAGAAACATAGAAGATAGGAGCAGGAGTAGGCCATTCAGCCCCTTGAGCCTGCTCCGCCATTTAATGAGATCATGGCTGATCATCCATATTCAGTACCCTGTCCCTGTCTTCTCCCCATATCCCTTTATCTCTTTAGCCTTAAGAAATATATCTAACTCCTTCTTGAATATATTTAATGAATTAGCCTCAACTGCCTTCTGTGGTAGTGAATTGCACAGGTTCACCACTCTCTGGGTGAAGAAATTCCTCCTCATCTCTGTCCTAAATGGCTTACCCCTTATCATTAGATTGTGACCCCTGGTTCTGGACTCCCCCGCCATCGGGAACATCCTTCCTGCATCTAGTCTGTCTAGTCCTGTTAGAATTTTATAAGTTTCAATGAGATCCCCTCTCAATTCTTCTAAACTCCAGCGAGTATAAGCCCAATCGACCCAATCTCTCCTCATACGTCATTCCTGCCATCCCAGGTATCAGTCTGGTGAATCTTCGCTGCACTCCCTCCATGGCAAGAACATCCTTCCTCAGATAAGGCGACCAAAACTGCACACAATACTCAAGGTGTGGTCTCACCAAGGCCCTGTACAACTGCAGCAAGACATCCTTGTTCCTGTACTCGAACCCTCTCGCTACGAAGGCCAACATACCATTTGCCTTCTTAACCACCTGCTGCACCTGCATGCTTACCTTCAGCGACTGGTGCACAAGGACACCCAGGTCTCGTTGCACTTCCCCTTCTCCCAATCTGTTGCCGTTCAGGTAATAATCTGCCTTCCTGTTTTTGCCACCAAAGTGGATAACCTCGCATTTATCCACATTATACTGCATCTGCCATGCATCTGCCCAATCACCCAACCTGCCCAAATCATACTGGAGTTTCTCGGCATCCTCCTCACAGCACACACGCCTACCCAGCTTTGTGTCGTCTGCAAACTTGGAGATATTACATCTAGTTCACTCGTCTAGATGATTAATATATATTGTGAATAGCTGGGGTCCTAGCACCGATCCCTGCGGTACCCCACTAGTCACTGCCTGCCACTCGGAAAAAGACCCTATGAGGAGAGATTGAGTAGACTGGGCCTATATTCTCTAGAGTTTAGAAGAATGAGAGGCGATCTCGTTGAAATATACAAAATTCTTACAGGGCTTGACAGGGTAGATGCAGGGAGGATGTTGCCCCTGGCTGGGGGAGTCTAGAACCAGGGGTCACAGTCTCAGAATAAGCGGTCGGCCATTTAGGACTGAGATGAGGAGAAATTTCTTCACTCAGAGGATGGTGAATCTTTGGAATTCTCTGCCCCAGAGGGCTGTGGAGGCTCAGTCATTGAGTATAATCAAGACCGAGATCGTTGAATTTTTGGATAGATTGAGGATAGAGGAGAGATTGGGTCGATTGGGCTTATACTCGCTGGAGTTTAGAAGAATGAGAGGGGATCTCATTGAAACTTATAAAATTCTAACAGGACTGGACAGACTAGATGCAGGAAGGATGTTCCCGATGGTCGGGGAGTCCAGAACCAGGGGACACAGTGTAAAGATAAGGGGTAAGCCATTTAGGACTGAGATGAGGAGGAATTTCTTCACCCAGAGAGTGGTGAACCTGTGGAATTCTCTACCGCAGAAGGCAGTTGAGGCCAATTCATTAAATATATTCAAGAAGGAGTTAGATGTATTTCTTAAGGCTAAAGGGATCAAGGGATATGGAGAGAAGGCAGGGACAGGGTACTGAATTTGGACGATCAGCCATGATCGCATTGAATGGCGGAGCAGGCTCGAGGGGCCGAATGGCCGACTCCTGCTCCTATTTCTTATGTTGTTATAATTGGAGCTGTTCAGAGACTGAATTGTCGATTATGCACCAACCAAATACGAATTTGTTCAAAGTGAATTATTTTATTGCAAATAATTTTGCCGGAGAGTCACTGAATTAGGAGAAGTCACAGTCAGCAGTTCTTAAAGGTGCACTGCAGCCTTCAGCGGCTAAACACGACAGTATTAAAAAATAAAGCTTATTTATTTGACATGTAATAGAGGTTGTAAAAATCCAGCCCAGTTATTGCGGACATTAACACAGCGTCGGCAAACCCTGATTTGCATCACGACCGTCATTCAGTCCTGGATGTGCGGAACAGCTGCTTCGAGTCTCTGCAGTCAAGTGTGAACTCGCTGGTGCGTCAGCTGGTGGACTAACTGAGTGAATCCTTTCCCGCACACAGTGCAGGTGAACGGCCTCTCCCCGGTGTGAATGCGCTGGTGGGTCAGCAGGTTGGAGGAGCGGGTGAATCCTTTCCCGCACACGGAGCAGGTGAATGGCCTCTCCCCGGTGTGCACGCACTGGTGGGTCAGCAGGTTGGAGGAGCGGGTGAAGCCCTTCCCGCACACGGAGCAGGTGAACGGCCTCTCCCCGGTGTGAACTCGCTGGTGGGTCAGCAGGTTGGGGGAGTGGGTGAACCGCCTCCCGCAGTGCGCGCAGGCGAACGGCCGCTCCCCGGTGTGCGACCGCTGGTGGGCGGCCAGGTTGGACGACTGGGTGAACCCCTTCCCGCAGTGCGCGCAGGTGAACGGCCTCTCGCCGGTGTGGGTGCGCTGGTGCCTCAGCAGGTCGGAGGACTGCCTGAAGCCCTTCCCGCAGTGCGCGCAGGCGAACGGCCTCTCCTCGCTGTGGACCCGCCGGTGCTGGGTCAGGTCCTCGGCGCTTTTGCAGCCCCGCCCACAGTCGGGGCATTTGAGCGGCCGCTCGTCCATGTGAACCCGCCGGTGTTTCAGCAGGTGCGAGCCCTGCGCGAAGCCCCTCCCGCACAGGGCGCAGGTGAACGGCCTCTCCCCGGTGTGGCTGCGCCGATGGGTTTCCAGCTCGGACGGGTAATTGAAGCCTTTCCCGCAGTAGCTGCATTCGTACGGTCTCGCCCCGCTGTGGTCACACTTGTGCTTCTGCAGATTGGATGAGCGCCTGAAGCCAAGTCCACACACGGAACACACGTGCAGTTTGTCTGCGCTGTGACGGCTGCTTCTCCCTTCCATGTGCGAAGGCCGATAAGATTCAGATCCCGATGAATCGCGTGGCTGTGCAAATCATAGGATTACATCGGTTATATGGCACAGAAACAGAAGATAGTGACAGGATCGGACAAAGTCAACATGGATTTACAAAAGGTAAATCGTGCTTGACTAATCTACTGGAATTTTTTGAGGATGTAACTGGTAGAATAGATAAGGGAGAACCAGTGGATGTGGTGTATTTGGACTCTCAGAAGGCTTTCGATAAGGTCCCGCATAAAAGATTAGCGTGTAAAGTTAAGGCACATGGGATTGGGGGTAACATAGAAACATAGAAGATAGGAGCAGGAGTAGGCCATTCGGCCCTTCGAGCCTGCTCCGCCATTCAATGAGATCATGGCTGATCATCCGAATTCAGTACCCTGTCCCTGCCTTCTCCCCATATCCCTTGATCCCTTTAGCCTCAAGAAAAATATCCAACTCTTTCTTGAATATATTTAATGAACTGGCCTCCACCGCCCTCTGTGGCAGAGAATTCCACAGGTTCACCACTCTCTGGGTGAAGAAATTCCTTCTCATTTCAGTCCTAAATGGCTTACCCCTTATCCTTAGACTATGACCCCTGGTTCTGGACTCCCTGGCCATCCGAAACATCCTTCCTGCATCTAGTCTGTCCAGACCTGACAGAATTTTATAGGTTTCGATGAGATCCCCTCTCAATCTTCTAAACTCCAGTGAGTATAAGCCCAATCGACACAATCTCTCCTCATACGTCATTCCTGCCATCCCAGGTATCAGCCTGGTGAATCTTAGCTGCACTCCTTCCATGGCAAGAACGTCCTTCCTCAGGTAAGGCGACCAAAACTGCACACAATACTCAAGATGCGGTCTCACCAAGGCCCTGCACAACTGTAGCAAGACATCCTTGTTCCTGTACTCGAACCCTCTTGCTACGAAGGCCAACATACCATTTGCCTTCTTAACCGCCTGCTGCACCTGCATGCTTACCTTCAGCGACTGGTGCACAAGAACACCCAGGTCTCTTTGCACTTCCCCTTCTCCTTCTCCCAAAGGTACTGACTTGGATAGAGAACTGGTTGGCAGACAGAAAGCAAAGAGTTGGAATAAATGGCTCTTTTTCCAAGTGGCAGGCAGTGACTAGTGGGGTACCGCAGGGATCGGTCCTAGGACCCCAGCTATTCACAATATATATTAATGATCTAGACGAGGGAACTAGATGTAATATCTCCAAGTTTGCAGACAACACAAAGCTAGGTGGGCGTGTGTGCTGTGAGGAAGATGCCGTGAAACTCCAGTATGATTTGGACAGGTTGGGTGATTGGGCAGATGCATGGCAGATGCAGTGTAATGTGGATAAATGCGAGGTTACCCACTTTGGTGGCAAAAACAGGAAGGCAGATTATTATCTGAACGGCAATAGATTGGGAGAAGCGGAAGTGCAACGAGACCTGGGTGTCCTTGTGCACCAGTCGCTGAAGGTAAACATGCAGGTGCAGCAGGCAGTTAAGAAGGCAAATGGTATGTTGGCCTTCGTAGCGAGAGGGTTTGAGTACAGGAACAAGGATGTCTTGCTGCAGTTATACAGGGCCTTGGTGAGACCACACCTTGAGTATTGTGTGCAGTTTTGGTCGCCTTATCTGAGGAAGGATGTTCTTGCCATGGAGGGAGTGCAGCGAAGATTCACCAGGCTGATACCTGGGATGGCAGGAATGATGTATGAGGAGAGATTGGGTCGATTGGGCTTATACTCGCTGGAGTTTAGAAGAATGAGAGGGGATCAAATTGAAACTTACAAAATTCTAACTGGTCTGGACAGACTAGATGCAGGAAGGATGTTCCCGATGACGGGGGAGTCCAGAACTGATAGAACGGATTCTTTTACCCTCAGTCTGGTTCAGTAATCACTGAGTCGAATGCAACTGGAGAATTCAAACGATTTATTTTCCGCCGAGTCTTACTCTGAAATGTCGGCACCGACTCCTGCAAGAGTCTGACGAACCCAACAGAGCAAGCAATTTATCATACAGTGTGCTACATTATTATACTTGCATTTGAGAAGACATTAACACCTCGTACATTCCTGCACCAATCCTGAGCTGTGCACGTATACATTTAATTTGATTTCCTGGCCTGGCAGTTTGAAATAAAGAAGTCACATTTAACTAAATGGGTTACAGCTAAGTAAAGATCCTGGTAATGTGTTCATGATCACCTAAACATTATGGTAATGCGTTTGCAATCATGGTAATGCGTTTTCTGATCGCCTATTGTCTGTATAACTTCTGCACGCTGCCTTACATTGTTCCTACCAGCAAGGTGTGACATTGTGGGCGCCAGCCATATTAGCAGCCAAAGATCAGTTTAGCCTTTTTATTTTACTTCTTGCTGCCTTCACAGTTTCTTGTTTCTATTTCCTTGACCTTGGTATTCTCAGAACCAGGGGTCACAGTCTAAGGATAAGCGGTAAGCCATTTAGGACAGAGATGAGGAGAAATGTCTTCACCCAGAGAGTGGTGAACCTGTGGAATTCTCTACCACAGAAGGCAGTTGAGGCCAATTCATTAAATATATTCAAGAAGGAGTTAGATATATTTCTTGAGGCTAAAGGGATCAAGGGATATGGAGAAAAGGCAGGGACAGGGTACTGAATTTGGACGATCAGCCATGATCGCATTGAATGGCGGAGCAGGCTCGAGGGGCCGAATGGCCGACTCCTGCTCCTATTTCTTATGTTGTTATAATTGGAGCCGTTCAGAGACTAAATTGTCGATTATGCACCAACCAAATACGAATTTGTTCAAAGTGAATTATTTTATTGCAAATAATTTTGCCGGAGAGTCACTGAATTAGGAGAAGTCACAGTCAGCAGTTCTTAAAGGTGCACTGCAGCCTTCAGCGGCTAAACACGACAGTATTAAAAAATAAAGCTTATTTATTTGACATGTAATAGAGGTTGTAAAAATCCAGCCCAGTTATTGCGGACATTAACACAGCGTCGGCAAACCCTGATTTGCATCACGACCGTCATTCAGTCCTGGATGTGCGGAACAGCTGCTTCGAGTCTCTGCAGTCAAGTGTGAACTTGCTGGTGCGTCAGCTGGTGGACTAACTGAGTGAATCCTTTCCCGCACACAGTGCAGGTGAACGGCCTCTCCCCGGTGTGAATGCGCTGGTGGGTCAGCAGGTTGGAGGAGCGGGTGAATCCTTTCCCGCACACGGAGCAGGTGAACGGCCTCTCCCCGGTGTGCACGCACTGGTGGGTCAGCAGGTTGGAGGAGCGGGTGAAGCCCTTCCCGCACACGGAGCAGGTGAACGGCCTCTCCCCGGTGTGAACTCGCTGGTGGGTCAGCAGGTTGGGGGAGTGGGCGAACCGCCTCCCGCAGTGCGCGCAGGCGAACGGCCGCTCCCCGGTGTGCGACCGCTGGTGGGCGGCCAGGTTGGACGACTGGGTGAACCCCTTCCCGCAGTGCGCGCAGGTGAACGGCCTCTCACCGGTGTGGGTGCGCTGGTGCCTCAGCAGGTCGGAGGACTGCCTGAAGCCCTTCCCGCAGTGCGCGCAGGCGAACGGCCTCTCCTCGCTGTGGACCCGCCGGTGCTGGGTCAGCTCCTCAGCGCTTTTGCAGCCCCGCCCGCAGTCGGGGCATTTGAGCGGCCGCTCGTCCGTGTGAACCCGCCGGTGTTTCAGCAGGTGCGAGCCCTGCGCGAAGCCCCTCCCGCACAGGGCGCAGGTGAACGGCCTCTCCCCGGTGTGGCTGCGCCGATGGGTTTCCAGCTCGGACGGGTAATTGAAGCCTTTCCCGCAGTAGCTGCATTCGTACGGTCTCGCCCCGCTGTGGTCACACTTGTGCTTCTGCAGATTGGACGAGCGCCTGAAGCCGAGTCCACACACGGAACACACGTGCAGTTTGTCCGCGCTGCGACGGCTGCTTCTCCCTTCCATGTGCGAAGGCCGCTAAGATTCAGATCCCGATGAATCGCGTGGCTGTGCAAATCATAGGATTACATCGGATTACATAGGTTATATGGCACAGAAATAGAAGATATTGACAGGATCGGACAAAGTCAACATGGATTTACAAAAGGTAAATCGTGCTTGACTAATCTACTGGAATTTTTTGAGGATGTAACTGGTAGAATAGATAAGGGAGAACAGGTGGATGTGGTGTATTTGGACTTTCAGAAGGCTTTCGATAAGGTCCCGCATAAGAGATTAGCGTGTAAAGTTAAGGCACATGGGATTGGGGGTAAGGTACTGACTTGGATAGAGAACTGGTTGGCAGACAGAAAGCAAAGAGTTGGAATAAATGGCTCTTTTTCCAAGTGGCAGGCAGTGACTAGTGGGGTACGGCAGGGTTCGGTCCTAGGACCCCAGCTATTCACAATATATATTAATGATCTAGACGAGGGAACTAGATGTAATATCTCCAAGTTTGCAGACGACACAAAGCTGGGTGGGCGTGTGTGCTGTGAGGAGGATGCCGTGAAACTCCAGTATGATTTGGACAGGTTGGGTGATTGGGCAGATGCAGTGAAATGTGGATAAATGTGAGGTTATCCACTTTGGTGGCAAAAACAGGAAGGCAGATTATTATCTGAACGGCAATAGATTGGGAGAAGCGGAAGTGCAACGAGACCTGGGTGTCCTTGTGCACCAGTCGCTGAAGGTAAGCATGCAGGTGCAGCAGGCAGTTAAGGCGGCAAATGGTATGTTGGCCTTCGTAGCGAGAGGGTTTGAGTACAGGAACAAGGATGTCTTGCTGCAGTTGAACAGGGCCTTGGTGAGACCACATCTTGAGTATTGTGTGCAGTTTTGGTCGCCTTATCTGAGGAAGGATATTCTTGCCATGGAGGGAGTGCAGCGAAGATTCACCAGACTGATACCTGGGATGGCAGGAATGACGTATGAGGAGATTGGGTCGATTGGACTTATACTCGCTAGAGTTTAGAAGAATGAGAGGGGATCAAATTGAAACTTATAAAATTCTAACAGGACTAGACAGACTAGATGCAGGAAGGATGTTCCCGATGGCCAGGGAGTCCAGAACCAGGGGTCACAGTCTAAGGATAAGGGGTAAGCCATTTAGGACAGAGATGAGGAGAAATTTCTTCACCCAGAGTGTTGAACCTGTGGAATTCTCTACCACAGAAGGCAGTGGAGGCCAAGTCATTAAATATATTCAAGAAGGAGTTAGATATATTTCTTAAGGCTAAAGGGATCAAGGGATATGGGGAGAAGGTAGGGACAGGGTACTGAGTTTGGACGATCAGCCATGATCTCATTGAATGGCGGAGCAGGCTCGAGGGGCCGAATGGCCTACTCCTGCTCCTATCTTCTATGTTTCTATGTTTAGGAGCAGGTGTAGGCTATTCGGCCCCTCGAGCCCGCTCCGCCATTCAATAGGATCATGGCTGATCCGAACCTAGACTCACGTCCACTTCCCTGCCCGCTCCCCGTAACCCCTAATTCCCTTATCAGCTGGGAAACTATCTATCTCCGTTTTAAATTTATTTAATGTTGCAGCCTCCACAGCTCTCTGGGGTAGCAAATTCCATAGATTTACTACCCTCTGAGTGAAGAAGTTTCTCATCTCAGTTTTGAAAGGGCAGCCCCTTATTCTAAGATTATGCCCCCTAGTTCTAGTCTCACCCATCAGTGGAAACATCCTCCCCGCATCCACCCGATCAAGCACCCTCACAATCTTATATGTTTCGATAAGATCACCTCTCTTCTGAATTCCAATGAGTAGAGGCCCAACCTACTCAACCTTTCCTCATAAGTCAGCCCCCTCATCTCCGCAATAAACCGAGTTAACCTTCTCTGAACCGCCTCGAGAGCAGGTATATCTTTTCTTAAATATGGAAACCAAAACTGCACGCAATATTCCAGGTGTGGCCTCACCAGTACCCTGTATAACTGAAGCAAGACTTCCCTGCTTTTATACTCCATCCCCCTTGCAATAAAAGCCAAGATTCCATTGGCCTTCCTGATCACCTGCTGTACCTGCATACTAACCTTCTGTGTTTCATGCACCAGGACCCCCAGATCCCTTTGTACTGTAGCACTTTGCAGTTTCTTTCCATTTAGATGATAACTTGCTCTTTGATTTTTTCTGCCAAAGTGCATAACCTCACACTTTCCAACAATTATATTCCATCTGCCAAATTTCTGCCCACTCACTTAGCCTGTCTATGTCCTTTTGCAGGTTTTTTATGTCCTCCTCACTCACTGCTTTCCCTCCCATCTTTGTATCGTCGGCAAACTTGGATACGATGCACTCGGTCCCCTCCTCCAAATCGTTAATATAGGTTGCAAAGAGTTGGGGTCCCAGCACTGACCTCTGCGGAACACCACTAGTCACTGATTGCCAACCCGAGAATGAACCATTTATCCCAACTCTCTGTTTTCTGTTAGATAGCCAATCTTCCACCCATGCCAGTATATTACCCCCAATCCCGTGATTTTTTATCTTGTGCAGTAATCTTTTGTGTGGCAGCTTGTCAAATGCCTTTTCGAAGTCCAAATACACCACATCCACTGGTTCCCCTTTATCTACCCTGTTTGTGACGTCCTCAAAGAATTCGAGCAAATTTGTCAAACATGACTTCCCCTTTATAAAACCATGCTGACTCTGTCCGATTAAATTATGTTCATCCAAATGTCCTGTTACTGCTTCCTTAATAATGGACTGCAACATTTTACCAACCACAGATGTTAGGCTAACTGGTCTATAGTTTACAGCCTTTTGTCTACCTCGCTTTTTAAATAAGGGCATTACATTAGCAGTTTTCCAATCTGCTGGGACCTTGCCTGAATCCAGGGAGTTTTGGAAAATTACCACCAATGCATCCGCAATCCCCACCGCTACCTCTCTCCAGACCCTAGGATGTAAGCCATCAGGTCCAGGGGATTTATCTGCCTTAAGTCCCATTATCTTACCGAGTACCATCTCCTTAGTGATTTTAATCGTGTTTAGCTCCTCCCCCCCATAGCCCCCTGTTTGTCCAGTGTTGGGATATTTTTAGTGTCCTCTACTGTAAAGAGTGATACAAAATATTTGTTCAGCGTATTTGCCATCTCCATGTTCCCCACCACTAATTTCCCGGTCTCGTCCTCTGAGGGACCAACATTCACTTTTGCCACCCTTTTTCTTTTTCTCTCCTCAATCTCTCCTCGTACGTCATTCCTGCCATCCCAGGTATCAGTCTGGTGAATCTTCGCTGCACTCCCTCCAGGGCAAGAACATCCTTCCTCAGATAAGGCGACCAAAACTGCACACATACCTCCCGTCTTTCCTCATCTAACTCTATCAGCATATCGCTCGATTCCCTTCTCCCTCATATGCTTGTCTAGCCTCCCCTTAAATGCATCGATACTATTCACTTCAACCACTCCCTGTGGCAGCGAGTTCCACATTCTCACCACTCTCTGGGTAAAGAAGTTTCTTCTGAATTCCCTATTGGATTTCTTGGTGACTTTCTTATATTGAGGCCTCTAGTTATGCTCTTCCCCACAAGTGGGAACATTCTCTCTGTATCTACTTGATCAAAACCTTTCATAATTTTAAAGACCTCTATTAGGTCCTGGGGTGAGAGGGCTGTCCTATGAGGAGAGATTGTGTAGACTGGGCCGATACTCTCTGGAGTTTAGAAGAATGAGAGGTGATCTCATTGAAACATACAAGATTCTGAAGGGGATTGACAGGGTAGATGCTGAGAGGTTGTTTCCCCTGGCTGGAGTGTCTAGAACTAGGGGGGTATAGTCTCAGGATAAGGGGTCGGCCATTTAAGACTGAGATGAGGAGGAATTTCTTCACCCAGAGGGTTGTGAATCTTTGGAATTCTCTGCCCCAGAGGGCTGTGAATGCTCAGTCTTTGAGTATATTCAAGGCTGAGATCGATAGATTGTTGGACTCTAGGGGAATCAAGGGATCTGGAGATCGGGCGGGAAAGTGGAGTTGAGGTCGATGATCAGCCATGATCTTATTGAATGGCGGAGCAGGCTTGAGGGGCCGTATGGCCGACTCCTGCTCCTAATTCTTATAGGTCACCCCTCAGCCTTTTTTCAAGAGAAAGGAGACCCAGCCTGTTCATTCTTTCCTGACAGGTGTACCCTCGCATTTCTGGTATCATCCTTGTAAATATTGTTTGCACCCTCTTCAATGCCTCTGTATCCTTTTTTTGAATAACTATTGATAAAGCGTACGGTAGCATATTGGTTATGTGACTGGACTAGTAATCCAGTAGGCCTGGAGTGAGAATCCAGAGACGAAAGTTCAAATCCCACCAGGGCAGCTGAGGAATTTAAATTCAGTGAATTAAATATATCTGGAATAAAAAGCTAGTATCAATAATATAAAACTCCATCTGGTTCCTATAGGGAAGGAAATCTGCCGTCCTAACCTGGTCTGGCCCATATATGACTCCTGATGACACACAACAATGTGGTTGACTCTTAACTGCCCTCTGTGGTTGAAGGCGGCTCACCGCCACCTTCTCGAGGGCAACTTGGGATGGGCAATAAATAACGGCCTTGCCAGCGACGCCCACATCCCATGAACTAATTTTAAAAAAACGCCTTTTGAAAGTCCACATACACAACATCTACCGCAGTACTCTCATCAACCCTCCACTACTTAATCAAAGAACTCGATCAGGTTAATCGGACACGGTTTGCCTTTAACCAGATCCCGTGCCGGCTGTCCCATACCCAAGCTTCTCTTTGTTAAAAATCTGAATTTAATGAAAAATAATGCCCCACAAAAAGAAAGACTTGCGTTAATGTAGCGCCTTTCACGACCACTGGACTGTCCCAAAGCGTTTTACAGCCAATGAAGTACTTTTGGAGTGTAGTGACTGTTGTAATGTCGGAAACACGGCAGCCAATTTGCGCACAGCAAGCTCCCACAAACAGCAATGTGATAAATGACCATGGGCTAGAAATTGGGTGGAGCGGCAAACGGGGCGCCAAGCTCGCCTGGACGCCAGATCTTGTGCTGCGTTCGGAGCAGCAGCGATCGCCGCAAATTCAGTTGAGCGCCCCAAGAGGGACACGGGGCGAGGCTCGAGGCGCTCCGCGTCCCTCTTAGGGCGCTGAAACTGAATATCGCAGCGCAACGTGCCGCAGCGCCACACGCTGCGGTACTGCAGGCCTTCCTCCCATTGTTAAGGGGGAGGGGCCTGCAACAGCGCGATCCCCGATCGCGAGTGCCGGCAAAAGAGCCCGGCACCAAGGAGAAGTGCCGGGCTCTCGGGAAACAGCCGGCAATGCCGCGGCGGGGGTGGGGGTCAGGAGGCCGGGGACGGAGGTGCTGGCAGGCGGCCGCCCCGCACCTCCACCTTAACTTGCGCCTCTGCCGGCACAGTAAGGCCCCATGAACCGGGCGCGGGTAGCGAACGGCGCTACAGCGGCGTTCGCTACCAAATATCGCGATCGGGGCGCTAATGGGGCGCTGCGCACACCGATGACGTCATCGGTGGCGGCGCAGCGCAACAGGCTAACGCCACCATTAGCGCCCCCGCTGAATATCGCGGGAGGCGCGGCCAGCCACTGACTGCCTCTTTAGGCGCTAACAGGTGGCGCTACACACCCAATTTCTCCCCCCATCTGTTTTAGTGATCTTAATTGAGGGATAAATATTGGGCCCAAGACACCGGGGAGAACTCCCCTGCTCTTCTTCGAAATAGTGGCCCCGGGATCTTTTACGTCGACCTCAGAGAGCAGAGGGGGCCTCGGTTCAACATCTCATCCGAGAGACGGCCCCTCCGACAGGGCAGCACTCCCTCGGCACTGCACTGGACAGTCAGCCTAGATTTTTGTGCTCAAGTCTCTGGAGTGGGACTTGAACCCACGACCTTCAGGGTCAAGAAAAAGCCCACAAGTGAGAAATGGCACCAATGAACAGCCTCCCCTTTAACATCCCCCCCACCTGCCCTTTAATATCCCCATTCACACAATGAGGGTGAATGGCCTGCGCCCACCTACCTCACCACGGCAGCTTCCGCCCTCACCCCGCCGCGCCCTGATTGGTTGGAGGTCCGCCAGCCCGCCTGCTCCTCCCAGCCCTGATTGGTTGGAGGACCGCCAGCCCGCCTGGGCCTCCGCGCCCTGATTGGTTGGAGGACCGCCAGCCCGGGTCCTCCCAGCCCTGATTAGTTGAAGGACAGCCAGCCCGCGCCCTGATTGGTTGGAGGACCGCCAGCCCGCGCCCTGATTGGTTGGAGGACCGCCAGCCCGCGCCCTGATTGGTTGGAGGACCGGCAGCCCCGCCCAGCCCTGCTCCCCTTTCTGATTGGTCCGCCGCTCCCGTCAAGCAGGCCGCGCCCAGCGGGCCGAACCGCAAAGGAGGCCCGAGTGAACCATGGCCCTCACACTCGGCGGCCAAATGGAAAAAAAAAATCAATTCGATTCAATTCAATCTTTTTAAAAGGAATGAAATCAAACGTACCGTTCAGCGGAAAGGGGCATTTTGTTTCCGAGAAGCCGCCTCACGGTGCGAGGTGAGCTGCGCCTGCACAGCCCCGGGAGGGCGGACTCCGCCCCGCGCTCGGTTACGCACATGCGCCTTGTTAGCCGGGGGGGCGGGGCCAATTTTGAAACGCGTCATCAGCGGGATGGGGTCGGTGATTGTTGCGTCATCAGAGGAGCAGGTGATTGTTGCGTCATCAGAGGAGTAGGTGATTGTTGCGTCATCAGAGGGGCGGGGCACAGGGTTGTTGCGTCATCAGAGGGTTGGGGCACAGGGTTGTTGCGTCATCAGAGGGGCGGGGCACAGGGTTGTTGCGTCATCAGAGGGGCGGGGCACAGGGTTGTTGCGTCATCAGAGGGGCGGGGCACAGGGTTGTTGCATCATCAGAGGGGCGGGGTAGGTAGTTGTTGGCCCCTCCGACAGTGCAGCGCTCCCTCAGTACTGCCCCTCCGACAGGGCGGCGCTCCCTCAGTACTGCCCCTCCGACAGTGCGGCGCTCCCTCAGTACTGCCCCTCCGACAGTGCGGCGCTCCCTCAGTACTGCCCCTCCCACAGTGCAGCACTCCCTCAGTACTGACCCTCCGACAGTGCAGCGCTCCCTCAGTACTGCCCCTCCGACATTGCAGCGCTCCCTCAGTACTGCCCCTCCGACAGTGCAGCGCTCCCTCAGTACTGCCCCTCCGACAGTGCGGCGCTCCCTCAGTACTGCCCCTCCCACAGTGCAGCACTCAGTACTGACCCTCCGACAGTGCAGCGCTCCCTCAGTACTGCCCCTCCGACATTGCAGCGCTCCCTCAGTACTGCCCCTCCGACAGTGCAGCGCTCCCTCAGTACTGCCCCTCCGACAGTGCAGCGCTCCCTCAGTACTGCCCCTCCGACAGTGCGGCGCTCCCTCAGTACTGCCCCTCCGACAGTGCAGCACTCCCTCAGTAACGTCCTTCCGACAGTGCGACGCTCCCTCAGTACTGCCCCTCCGACAGTGCAGCGCTCCCTCAGTACTGTCCTTCCGACAGTGCGACGCTCCCTCAGTACTGCCCCTCCGACAGTGCAGCACTCCCTCAGTACTTCTCCACCGTATTTCTCTCTTTTTAAACTTTAACTCTGTGGTTTATAGTTACTAAGGTCTCTCTGGTGTAACGGGGACTGTTGGTAAACCATTTAACTGTAGTGTAATTAGTGGGATTGATTGATTTAATTTAATTTCAATTAATTAAAGGGTAAGTCATGTCAGGACAGCCCGGTCATGTCGTATGCTCCTCCTGCGATATGTGGGAACTCAGGGACACTTCCTGTGTCCCTGACAAACATGTGTGCAGGGAGTGCATCCAGCTGCAGCTACTGAGAGACCGCATTGCGGCGCTGGATCAGCGATTGGATGCATACTGGAGCGTTCACGATGCTCAGGACATCGTGAATAGCACGTTTAGTGAGTTGGACGCACCGCAGGTAGAGGTTGGACAGGCAGAAAGGGAAGGGGTGAACAACAGGCAGAGTACTAAGCGCAGGCAGGTAGTGCAGGGGTCCCCTGTGGCCATCCCCCTCTCCAACAGATACACCACTTTGAGTACTGTTGGGGGGGATGGCTCATCAGAGGAAGGCAGCAGCAGCCAACTTCCTGGCACCAGGGGTGGCTCTGCTGCACAGGACGGGAGGAAAAAGAGGGGCAGAGCTACAGTAATAGGGGATTGTATTGTAAGGGGAATAGATAGGCGTTTCTGCGGCCGCAAACAAGACTCCAGGATGGTGTGTTGCCTCCCTGGTGCAAGGGTCAAGGATGTCCCAGAGCGGCTGCAGAACATCTTGGAAGGGGAGGGTGAACAGCCAGTTGTCGTGGTGCATATAGGTACCAAAGATATAGGTAAAAACCGGGATGAGGTCCTAAAAGCTGAATATAGGGAGTTAGGAGGTAAATTAAAAAATAGGACCTCAAAGGTGGTAATCTCAGGATTGCTACCAGTGCCACGTGCTAGTCAGAGTAGATATAGAAGCATATTTCAGATGAATACGTGGCTAGAGGAATGGTGCAACGGGGAGGGATTCAAGTTCCTGGGACATTGGAACCAGTTCTGGGGGAGGTGGGACCAGTTCATACCGGATGGTTTGCACCTGGGCAGGGCTGGAACCGATGTCCTAGGGGGAGTGTTTACTAGTGCTCTGGGGGAGGGTTTAAACTAAAATGGCAGGGGGTTGGGAACCTGAGCAGGGAGACAGAGGAAAGGGAAACAAGGATAAAAGCAAAAGATAGGAAGGAGAAAAGCAAAAGTGGCAGTCAGAGAAATCAACGGTTTAAATCAAACGTGGCCACAGTAAATAATAATTCTAAAAGGTCTAAGAGCGTTAAAAAAACAAGCCTGAAGGCTTTGTGTCTTAATGCGAGGAGCATTCGTAATAAGGTGGATGAATTGGCTGTGCAAATAGAGGTAAATGAATATGATTTGGTTGGGATTACGGAAACGTGGCTCAAGGATGGCCAAGGCTGAGAACTCAACATCCAGGGGTATTCGATATTCAGGAAAGATAGGCAAAAAGGAAAGGGAGGTGGGGTAGCATTACTGGTTAAAGAAGGGATTAACACAATTTTAAGGAAGGATATTAGCTCTGATGATGTGGAATCTGTATGGGTAGAATTGAGAAATACCAAGGGGCAGAAAACGTTAGTGGGAGTGGTATATAGATCTTCAAACAGTAAGGTAGAGGTTGTGGATGGCATTAAAAGGGAAATTAAAGAAGCGTGCAATAAGGGCACAGCAGTCATCATGGGTGACTTTAACCTACATATAGATTGGGCTAACGAAATTAGTAACAATACTGTGGAGGAGGAGTTCCTGGAGTGTTTACGGGATGGTTTCCTGGACCAATATGTCGAACCAACCAGAGATCAGGCCATCTTAGACTGGGTTTCATGTAGCGAGAAAGGATTAATTAGCAATCTTGTTGTACGAGGCCCCTTGGGTCGGAGCAATCATAATATGATTGAATTCTTCATTAAGATGGGGAATGAAGTAGTTGACTCAGAGACTAGGGGCTAGATTTTCAGTTGCTTGCGCCAGCAGTTAGCGCCTTAAGAGAAGTGATTTTCTGGCGCTATTCGTGTAGCGCCCGGGCGCAGCGCAGTTTGCGCCCCGCCCCAAATTAAGTTGCCCGTTAGCACTGGCGCAAAGTTTAGTGGCCGCCCTGATGCGCGCGCAGAAAATGACATCACATCCTCGTGCAACGCCCTTTGGCCGCCCCGAATCCAAACTTCAGTCGGACGGCCAATTCTGCGGCTGGCGTCCAGAGCGTTTGTAAAATGGAACGCAACACACCCTGGGGAGCGCAAATTAAAGGGCACTCCTCCTGCACTATAAACGGCAGTCTGCATGTGTTGTGTGAAAGGATCCAGTGTGTTGTTGTGAACGGTGTATTATTATCCTCCTCCTCCTCCTCCTCCTCCTCCTCCTCCTCCTCCTCCTCCTTTCCCCCCCCAGACTCTGCCTTTGAAAAAAACACCTGCACCCTTCCCCTTTAAGAGCTCACTGGCACCAGAGTGTCTGCCATGCGCTGCGCCCGAGCTCGGGCGCTGCGCTCTGCACCGCCGGCTTAGCGCCTAAAGATAGTAGTGGAACGCCTCTTTTAGCGCTCCACCAACCTCTTAGGGCGAAGCCACTGAATTTCCGGCAACGGGGCGCTACTTTGGGGCGGGCGCTAACTTCGGGCGGGCGCTAAGGTTAGCGCCCCAAAACTGTCTATACTGAAAATCTAGCCCTAGGTTCCTAAATTTAAATAAAGGAAACTACGATGGTCTGAGGCGCGAGTTGGGTAGGTTTGATTGGGGAATGTCACTCAAAGGGTTGACGGTGGATAGGCAATGGCAAACATTCAAAGACTGCATGTATGTACTACAGAATTTGTTCATCCCAGTTTGGCATAAAAATAAAACAAAAAAGGTGACTCAACATTCAGCAGATTGCTGCGCATGCTTCAGTGCTAATGAGTGGGCCTTCGCATTTCCCAACGCGGTAAAGCTGCACGGGGGCCGGCAATTCTTAGCTTTGGGGCCGAACTGCGCATGGTAGAAGCACATGTTTGGGGGCTGCCGTCGTTGGGCTGTGGCGGTGGGGGCAGGGCCCCGCATGGCCGCGCAGTACTGTTGCCTGGCGGAGAAAAATTTGTCGGCCTGCTTGGCCAGGTCGCGGAAATCACCAATATGAGAGTTGGCTAAAGCCGACCGTACCTGCCCTGGCAGCTGTTGTAGGAACAGTTCTCTGAAGAGGAAGCACGGCTTGTGCTTGCCCAGGAGGGTTAACATGTGGTCCATCAGTTCTGAGGGCTTGGAGTCGCCAAGCCCGGGTAGAGAGTGAAGCTGGCGAGCACGCTCGGGTTCAGTTAGTCCAAAAGTCTCTTGGAGGTGCGTTCTCAGCGTCGCAAATTTGTGGTGCCCCGGGGGGTCCTCAAGCAGGTTCACGACTCTGGTCGCGGTGGAGCTGCCGAGAGCAGAGATGACGTAATAATACTTCGTGTCGTCCACGGTGATGTCCCAGAGTGCAAACTGTGCCTCGTCCTGGGCGAAGCAAGCGTCAGCCTGTCGTTCCCAAAACTCCGGTAATTTGAGAGAAACGGCGTTTGTCGCCATCTTGGATAAAGCCTTTAGAAACGTCCAAAAGAGAAATGGGGTCACCAATGTAGAAGTCGCTGGAAATCAACAGACTGCGAGACTTTTGTAGCAGCAAAGAAAAATGCGTGTTAGCTTTATTAACTCTCCGCATGGACTGAGGGACTCGGCCTCGTCGCAGGGCTATGACGTCATCACACAATCGACGACTCTTAAAGGGACCCTGCCCCGATAACCCAACTAAGTTCCGTACATAACGTGGAGCGATAACAACATTGGCTAAACATAGGCCCAGAAATTAGGCTCGGGGGCTTGCCGCGCGTGCAAGCCCCCGACGAGCACTTACCCGGCGCGCCGCCGTTCGGCTCTCGGGATGCTTGCAATTCCTGTTTTCGGTTGATTACTCCCGGGCAGCGTCTGACGTCACGCCGCCCAGGAGTGCAGCCAGCGCGAAGCCTCGAGCGCGGAGTCTAAGTTAGACACGCCCCTTGAGGTCTCCTTAACATAGGCCACGCCCCCAATTTTTAACACAAGCTGCAAAGCAATTTTACATGCAGAGCAGCATTTTAAAGAAATTTTTTGTATTTTTATTAATCTTTAGGTAACTTTTATAAAGTTTTAAATACTTTTAAATTATTTTGAAGAATGTAAAGTAGTTTTAAACAGAATTAAAGCGTAATTATTTTGATGAGCCGGCTGGGATCACGTGGGCACTGGGCAACCAATGGGAGGTTGCAAAAGTTCATTCATGAGTTTGATAGTAAGAACTGTCAAACTCATGAAAACTCAGGGTGCCCAAAACAGCACTTAAACTACAAATAAAAGTTAAAAAAAATCCCACTAAATAAATGAACTATGAATAACTGTAAAAAACTATTTTAAACAATCAAATTTTTAAAAAAAATAATTTTTTTAACAAATAGGGTCTAAAAATACACTTACCTTACTGTAAATTTAAAAAAAATAATAAACCTGTGGAAAAAAAATTCTAAATTGTATTAATAGACCACTTACCTGTAAAACTAAGTACTTACGTCTGGTATTTTCAAGCGTAAAAACCGGAGGCCTTTACGCACGGGCAACTCTTTACAAAAAAAGGAAATTCAGCGCGCACGCGCTGCCTGATACGTCGTACGCGATCCGCCTCTTAACCCCTTGGTTCAGAGGACAGGAAATGCCGGTTTTCAGCGCATGCGCTGTGCATCCTGAAAACCGGCACTTCCATCGGGCCCACGCGTGAGTACACCGTCCATACTCACGCGTTGGGACCGGAATTACTGGGCCATTGTGAATTGTGTTAATGTCCCTATGTGGTCTCCGCCACAATACTCTCCTTAATCCAATATCCTGCCAACGCTCACTCGTACCAAATGGCCATTTGAGTAAGGCAATCCTGGAGGATGCCTGACTCCTATGGAAGCACACTGCAGCTGGGAGTCGGGTGAGGAAATGGTAAGGGGAGACAGAGGGAGATAAAAAAGGGAGAAAAGGTTCAACAGATCAGATTTAAAAGGATGCTGAGCAGTAACAGCTTGGTAGCCTAGTGGTTAAGGTCCTGGACTAACTAGTCCAGAGGTTGTGAGTTCACATCCCACCATGGGAAGTTTTGGAACTGAATTCAATTTGTGAGATGGAACCAATAAAAATGACCATGAAAACCAGACTATTATAAAAACCCAACTGGTTCACTAATGCCCCTCAGGGGAGGGGACCTGCCCCTCCCCTCCCCCATCTTTACATAGAAGATCGGAGCAGGAGTAGGTCATTCGGCCCTTCGAGCCTGCTCCGCCATTCAATGAGATCATGGCTGATCATCCAATTTCAGTACCCTGTCCCTGCCTTCGCCCCATATCCCTTTAGCCTCAAGAAACATATCCAACTCTTTCTTGAATATATTTAATGAACTGGCCTCCACCGCCCTCTGTGGCAGAGAATTCCACAGGTTCACCACTCTCTGGGTGAAGAAATTCCTCCTCATTTCAGTCCTAAATGGCCTACCCCTTATCCTTAGACTGTGACCCCTGGTTCTGGACTCCCCGGCCATCAGAAACGTCCTTTCTGCATCTAGTCTGTCCAGGCCTGACAGAATTTTATAGGTTTCGATGAGATCCCCTCTCAATCTTCTAAACTCCAGTGAGTATAAGCCCAATTGACACAATCTCTCCTCATACGTCATTCCTGCCATCCCAGGTATCAGCCTGGTGAATCTTCGCTGCACTCCCTCCATGGCAAGAACGTCCTTCCTCAGGTAAGGTAACCAAAACTGCACACAATACTCAAGGTGCGGTCTCACCAAGGCCCTGGTCCAGTCACACACTATGTAGTTGACTCCTAAGAGGGAGGGGCAATAAATACTGGCTTGCTACTGTTGCCCTGATTGCCAATCATGATCTTAGGCAATAGGTACTGATTAGAGGGAGAATGCCTTCTCTCGGGGGCTGGGGGAGGAAGGGAAAGGGATCAGTGTGTCACTTTGGGAAAGCACACTTTCTGGCTACACAGCAGCATTGGCAGAGGCCTGGGAGCAGGGCTTCAGTCAATCTTATCAACAACGGAAGTTTTTTGGTGCATGGGGATTATAGGAAAGGGCGATGGGAAAAAGTGTGATTAGGCTTTAAGATAGAGATTGTGCTTTTGAAACTGGTAAAATGTGTTACCCTCACTATTGAAAACTTACACACTGAGCAGTGAAGGGGAAGAGTGCAACTGAATAAGCTACAGGACTCACCGATGAACGCTCCTGCTGTGCCATGGCTGAGGTCGAAGAGCTGGGATGGTAGGAAACTGGTTGGAGCATCAGCCGATTTGGGTTCGACCGCTTCCGCCACAGGCCCCGGACTGAGGCCCGAGCTTCCAAAGGTGCTCGGCCACTCATGGCTGAAGTCATCGGGTGCACTGGGATTAGGGTTCAGCAGGTCATTCAAAAACGTCAACTCGTGTTTCTCCAGATCCTCACTTTCTAACATGTCCGCCAGTAGGTCCTTCGGCACTGAAACACAAAGGAGAGCTGTGGTCGTACCACGCTGAGTGAACTGGGCATTCCACACAAACACTTCCTAATCAGCCCATGACTAAACAGGCTGCAACCACACGACATTCACTCAGTGGGGACACTTGCTGCAATTGGTAAGTTGAATAAGTACAGGCAGCATGAAGACCACAGATTAGAGCACAGAATCAAAGGAGATAAAAGGCCATTATGGAAGCAGAGTGATGCAAGATTCATTAACCGCTGTGATCAGGTGGAAAGCCTCCATCTGTGAAAGGAACGAACAGTGGAGCTATTCAGTGCAGTATTCATCAGAACAAACTATAACGAGAATAAAGGCAATTAACCGAAGACAGCGTGCAGACATAAACACCCCATCGTGTCTCACAAAACTGTGAAGCATTGTGAAAGAAATAAAAAAAATAATTTGCATTTATATAGCACCTTTCAGGACCTCAGGATGCCCCAAAGCACTTACAGCCCACTGCATTTGGCATGGTTAGTTCTTCACTAGAGCTATCGATAGGTAATTACCATCTCGACCTGAATCTTATCCTCAACACAGAAGAGCTACATGAAGCAGGGCTTGAACTCAGAAACCTAATTTAATACCAACTGCTATTAGATGGATGGAGGGAGGGGGCAAGGGAAGGGGCTTGGGCCTAGAAATTCATTGACGCCACTTTTGGGGCGCTAAAGTGGGGCGTCCGCTAAAGTTTGCGGCCGCCGCCAAATCGATGCCACTTCTCCGATATTCATTAGCTTCGCCCTAGGAGTTCGGGCGAGCGCTAAAACTGCTGCTGGACGCCTCTCTTTGGGCGCTAAGCCGGAGGTGGTGATCGATAGCGCCGAGGCTGGGCGCAGCGCAGGTGCGGCCATCTCGTGATTGACAGCAGACACCCTGGCGCCGGCCAGCTCTTAAGGGGGAAGGGTCGACTGTGTCTGCTGCCACGCCCTGGATAGTGGAGCCCTCCAGCTAGGCCTGAACACTGCTGCTGGACCCAAATAGCGCCTGAAGACATGGAGAAGGCCCGTGAACGTGCGCAGCGCTTCTCAGAGCGTGATCTGAGTGTGCTGATTGCTGCTGTGGAGAAGAGGCGCCATGTTTTGTACCCGGACAATGGCAAGAAGGCGACGGTCCGCGTCTACAGGAGAGCCTGGAGGCATGTCGCCAGCAAGCTGTCAGCCAACAGTGATGTCCCCAGGACCGGTGCCCAATGCCGCAAAAAGTTAAATGACCTCACACGCATTGTCAGGGTGAGTACCCTTTCCAGTGACCTCCTCATCCTTGAATGTGCACCTCACATTATGGGCAAAGGGACCTGAAAGCTCTAATGGCCAGCCTTCATCCAGCAGCTATGGGACAGGCATGAGCATCAATTGCACATTCTGCACTTAACACACTGGCCAAGCTATTCCACCATGGGAGGCATTGCACACCAGATCATGGCGACACACTGGCCAGGCTATTCCACCATGGGAGGCAGTGCACACCAGATCATGGCGACACACTGGCCAGGCTATTCCACCATGGGAGGCAGTGCACACCAGATCATGGCGACACACTGGCCAAGCTATTCCACCATGGGAGGCAGTGCACACAAGATCACGGCGACACACTGTACTTAGAGGCCGTCCTTTCTCTTGCAGGCCAAGCTGGCGAATAATCGCAAGAGCCGGACTGCGACCGGGGGAGGCCGACCCCATATCCAGCCACTCACCGACCTGCAACATCGCGTGGAGCGCCTCATGGGTGGCCGGGTGATTGGGCCCGTTGCATGTGGAGATGCCGACCCTGTTCTGGGCAGCAATGGTAAGGACATCACCTTTTGCACCTCTCTCGTCCCACTTGCGCATCAGATCTACATCCTTTGCCACTGTCCGACCAATGTGCTGAATGCCACCACTCATGCATCCCGCACTGACGCCCTCTCCTCACTCTAAAGCTACTCTTGTGCCTTCCTGCTTTCAGATGGTGAAGAGGAGGTCCCTGAACTTGCCAGAGACAGACCCTCCGAGGAGGAGCAGGAGGAGGAGCAAGAGGAAGGCGGCCCATCAGGGGAACCCTCAGCCGCGGCCACCCAGGCCAATGTAGGGGACACGTCTTCCCTGCAGGGCAGCGTGGCGGAAGTGTCGAAGGGGAGGGGAGCTCCTGGGACCTGCGGGCTGCAGAAAGGCGGGAGGGGGGTGGAAGCTTGGCGGCCTTCTCCCCAGAGGGGGGAAGCGTCGGAGGGGAGTCCAATTGCTGGGCCCAGCGGCCTCCAGCAACGCAGGAAGGGTCGGCCAGCTTGGCGGCCTTCTCCCCAGAGGGAGAGTCCGGCCTCCAGTCAGGAGATGCTCTTCGCCGAGGAGATGGAACGCCTCGAAGACTTGTCCGCGGACTCGGAGCGCCGGCACACGGAGCTCATGGCGGCAGTGGCACGGTTGCCTGAGTCCATCGATTCCCTCTCTCGGAGTGTGGCCGAGTTCGGGCCCTCAGAGGCCACCAGTCGGGCGGAATACCGGGCAGATCAGGCAGCGAGTCGGGCGGAATTCGGGGCAGCTCTGTCAGCGACTGGCCAGGTGATCAGTGGTGCCGTCCAGTCACTGGCTGCTCTGATGCAGTCAGTGAACAGGTCAACACGGGCACTCACTGCTGCCACACTCGCTGTGTCAGCCAGGCATCGCCAGGGCACCCGGCGCGCTGCAGCAGCACAGCAGTCTGTCCCTCGACAGATTGGTGCACATGCTGCAGTGCTGGCCCGGGCGAGTGCCAATGTCTCAGGTGACCAGCGAGCGCCTGCCATCCGCCAGCTTGCCGCCATTCCTCCAGCCGCCACTGCCAGTCCCCCAGTGGAGCTGCCAGGAGCTGCTGCAGCGACTGATGCTGGCCAGCCACAGCTGCAGCAATCAACAGCCGCCCGCTCGACGGCCAGACCTCGACTAGGCCGACCCCCAAGGGCATCTGCCGTCACGACATGTGCCCCTCAGGAGCCTGCCCCCAGCCTTGCAGCAGCCAATGGCCTTACTTTGAGGCGGAGCAGCAGGGCGGGCAGGGGCCACCCAAAGATGGCCAAGGCATCGCCCTAGCGGGCCAAATAGTCGAATGTGTGGCCATTTGTGTTTGTTTCTTGAGGCCGAGAATTGGATGTTTGTTTTTTGAAGGCCGATGATGTGATGTTTGTTTTTGACGAAGGCCGAGAATGACGGCCATTTTAGTTGCCCTATTTTGTTAATCCTCTCCAGGTTGTGGGAGCGAGTAATGTGTTTGAGTGTTTTTTGGGGGTTTCGTCTGTTTTTGGTTTTCATGTGGGAAGGGCCCAGAGTTTGTACAATAAACCATTTTATTTATTCACATTGTCCATGTTTGATCTTTGAAGTGTTTGTTGCCTTAACCGGCTGAGGGCTTGCGGAGCGGCTGCAATCATGTTCTATCATTGGCACAAGCCATTCCCTGACAGGGGGCCTAGAAGTGACGTTCAATAAGCCGCCGACGGGCGGCCCTTGGACCTTGTGCGTCCCTCCTGGGCTGGTACTCCTCGTCCTCGTCGTCCTCATGCTCCTCCTGCTCCTCCTCCTGAGGTGGTGGTCCAACGTGAGGTGGCAGTGCCTGAGTCCTGCGGATAGCCAGGTTGTGCAGCATGCAGCAAACGACGACGAATTGGGAGACTCGATCCTGCGAATACTGGAGGGCTCCCCCGGAGCGATCGAGACAGCGGAACCGTTGCTTGAGCACGCCGATTGTTTGTTCTATGAGGTTCCTCGTCGCTTGATGGCTCTCGTTGTATGCCTCTTCAGCAGGGGTCGTGGGCGCGCGGAGCGGGGTCATGAGCCAGGTACACAAAGGATAGCCTTTGTCCCCGATAAGCCATCCTCTTGGGGGAGGCTGTGCCTGGAACATGTCAGCCACAGTTGTCTGTCGCAGGATAAAGGCATCGTGGCTGCTGCCTGGAAAGCGGGCATTGACAGCTAGGATGCGCTGCCTGTGGTCACACACCAGCTGTACATTGAGGGAATGGTAGCCCTTCCGGTTGCGGTAATCCTTGGCATGCTCAAGAGGTGCCCGCAAAGCCACATGCGTGCAGTCAATGGCGCCTTGCACCATGGGGAAGCCCGCTATTCTTGCAAACCCCACTGCACGCTGCTGCTGCTTGTCCAGGGTCATGGGGAAGGAGATGAATTGATGTCTCCTTCTGAAAAGGGCTTCAGTCACCTGGCGGATGCAGCAATGCACGGCGAACTGGGAGATGTTAGCGATGTCCCCAGTAGCGGATTGGAAGGAGCCGGAGGCATAGAAGTTGAGAGCCACCGTCACCTTCACTGCCACCGACAGAGACGTCCTGCGCATCAGCTGTGGCTGCAGATCTCCCTGAAGCAGCCGGCAGATGTCTGCAACCACCTCCCTTCGGAATCGCAGCCTCCTAACACACATCGCGGCAGACATGGTCAGATAGGAGGTCTGCTGGCGGTATACCCTGCGTGGGTAAGGCCTCAGTTGGTGACGCCTGTTGCCCCCTCTGCGTCTAGCCAGGGCTGCCACTCTCTCACGGCGTCTGTAAGCCCTTCTGGCATAAGGCTGAAATTCAGCGTTGCCACCCAATGCAGCCCCCATTATATGCTGGCAAACACTGAGCTCTGAATGAAGGCAAAGATAATTGGTAAGCTCTGGCCTGAGCCAAAAATACCTGTCCAAGTGTTGGTCCAAACCAGTAAACTCTCCTCCTTGGTCTCTGTCCAAAAAACCGTTGCACAAGAGTGAATGCTGCAAAATGGCTGGCCTTTATACTGCTGGGTAAGTGCCCTTTAATTTGCGCTCCCCGCGGCCCGGCTGGGCTGTGTACCATTCCACTTCACAGTCGCTCGGGCCGCCCGGCGCACAATGGGCCGGCACGAGTGAAGTTCCGGTTTGGGGCGCACAAAAGGCGTTGCACTAGCAAATGACGCCATGATGTGCGCGCGCAGCAGGGCGCGCGCTAAGACTTTGCGCCGGCACTAAATGTGTACTGAAGTTGGGGCGAGGCGCAGATCGCACTGCGCCCGGCCGCTAAGCGCCTAGCGCTCGAAATCTTCTCCTCCTAAGGCGCTAACGGCTGCCGCGCCCAACTGAATTTCTAGGCCTTGATGTTAATGTTTGCTTAATTTTCAGCAGAGAATATGTTTGCCATGTGACTTCAAATTGCTAGATCCATGGTATGGTACTGAAAGTGACCTTTTGTTGTTGGCGAAAGATCATAACTGTGAACGAACATGCCAGGCCCCTTACTCGAGTTAATGGTACTATACTAAAAAGTTGTTGATGAACAGGATGACTGAGCTGCAGAATAGAAAAGTGGGATGGTGGATGGGAATGAGCAAATCTCCTTCTAGATCCTCCCCTCTGAACACTGAAAGTCAAAAAGAACTGGAACTAGAGGTGACATGAGGCTTTATTCATGCAGTGAGTTGTTGTGATCTGGGGTGCATTGCTTGAAAGGTTGGTGAAAGCAGAGTCAATAGAAACTTTCAAAATTTAATTGGATAAATATTAGAAGGGAAAATATTGACAGGGCTATGGGGAAAGAGCCAGGAAGAGGGATTAATTAAATAGCCAGCACAGGTGTGATGGGTTGAATGACTTCCTTCTGTGCTGTATGATTCTATCATTCCATGAATCTATGTGGTCATTGGTCAGTGAGTGAGTGGAGATGTACAGTCCTGTATCTGAATAGGTGCTACATTAAGTGACATGTGTCATTGATCAGTGAGTGGAGAGGTATCGTCCTGTACAGCTGCCAAGCCATTCAGGGGTGAAATCAGAAACCATTTTTTAACACATAGGTTAGTAGAAATCTGGAACTCCCTCCCTCAAAAGACTCGATTTTAGGACAATTGGCAATTTCAAGACTGAAAGAGATAGATTTTTGTTAGGTAAGGTTGTGAAGGCATTTGGAGCAAAGGTAGTTGAAATAGATCAGCCATGATCGAATTGAACGGGGGAGCAAACCCGAGGGGCTGAATGGCCTCCTAATGTTCCTATGTTCCTGTAAGAGAGAGTTGTTTGCAAGGGTGGACGAAGATGGAAATGGGGTTGGAAGGTGGTAGGGGGTTATGGGTGATACAATGAATTGGTCAGAGATGGCCTTGTCAGTGATTGAGACCATGGAAGTTATTATGTCCGTGTGTAATTGAGACACGGACTGCAGGAGTTGGTTACAACAGGTCTTTACTGAGTAGAGACAAAACTGGAACTACTATGCAAAGTTACTGCACAGGCTTATATACAGGGGTGGTCACTACTGGTACTGCAGTATACAGGGGCTGCAGAATATAGTTCCTTCTGCAAAGTACATACACTACAATTCCTCCCCTTTTAGCTAAACAGTACATAACATTTGATTAATAATTAAATAACATATTTACAATTACAGTTGCTATATACATTAGCTGAAGTTAAGCAATTATAAGTTCAGTCTTTGAGGAGGCTTCCTGATTCTGTCTGGATAACGCCTCTTTGGGATATCAGGTTCTTCTGGCAAAGTTGATTCAGAATCAACGTCGTTGTTGGGTTTGTCTGCTTCCAATATCCCCGATTCTGAGGTAGATGCAATTGGTACTTCGGTTTCATCACCAGGTGTATCGGATCGTGGTGTGGAATTGACGTTTTCCAGTGACTCTAGAATCTGGTCAGCATGGCGTCTTACAATGCTCTCTCCAACGTCCACGGTATACATTAGAGGTCCTTGCCGTGTGCAGATCATTCCTGGCTGCCATTTCTCTGTGCGGTAGTCCCGGGCCAAAACTGGTTGACCTATCTTAAAAGTCCTGGTCGGCCTTTCATTCATATTCTGAAACTGCCTGTTCTCCACATCTCTTCTGATGTTTGGCTTAACCAAATCCAAGCGGCATCGTAATCTTCGATTGAAGAACATCATGGCTGGAGTTTGGTTGGTAACCGCATGTGTCGCATTCCGGTAGGCAAACAAGAAGTTATCCACCTTGTGTTGTAGGGGTATGTCTTCATTACACATTGCCTTGATAGCCTTCTTGAATGTTTGAACGAACCTCTCAGCCAATCCATTAGTGGCTGGATGATATGGGGCAGATGTGTAATGTTTAACACCATTGTTCTTTAAGAACCTCCGGAACTCTTCAGACACAAACTGTGGTCCATTGTCGGAGCAAATCTGTTCAGGCAGCCCATTTCTGGCGAATATGGTTCGTAAGACTGTGATAGTTTTTTCTGTGGTGGTTGAGGACATTTTTATTACCTCTGGCCACTTTGAATGTGCATCCACCACAATTAAAAAACATCGAGTCCATAAATGGACCAGCAAAATCAATGTGCACCCTTTGCCATGGAGATGAGGGCCACTCCCATGGATGTAGAGGGGCTTGTGGTGGGGCGTTTTGGACCTTCTGGCATCCTGTACAGCTCTTGGTCATCTCTTCGATTTCTCTATCGATTCTCGGCCACCACACAAACGCTCTGGCTAAGTTCTTCATTTTTACCCCTCCCAGATGACCCTCATGAAGCTCATTGAGCACTCTATCCTTCAATTTGGGTGGAATTACTACTCTGGATCCACACATCAAGGTTCCTCTGCACACTGACAGCTGTTCTCTTCTCGGCGAGAATGCTGGCAACAGTGGTTCGCCATGTGCTGGCCATCCCTTCACCGTTAAATCATAGACCCAGGAGAGTGTCGGGTCATTTCGTGTTTCCTTTTCTATGTTTGCATTCGTCACAGGTAGACATTTGACTATGGTCGAGTGGAATATCTCCACAGGATCCACTGCAGGTGCTTCTTCCACCATCGGCAACGGTAGGCGCGACAATCCATCAGCATTCCCATGCTGTTTAGTTCCTTTGTACTCGATGTCATATTGGTGTGCCCCTAGGAAAAGGGACCACCTCTGTAGCCGTTGTGCTGTCATTATCGGGACGCCCTTCTGAGGGTTGAAAATGGAGACAAGAGGTTGATGATCAGTTAGTAGAGTAAATTTCTGACCATGCAGGTAGTGATTGAAATTCTTCACCCCCCCACACCAGGCTGAGGGCCTCTCTGTCAATCTGGGCATAGTTACGCTCGGCTGAAGTTAACGAGCGTGACGCAAAAGCTATCAGCCTCTCTGAACCATCAAGGAATTTATGTGACAGTACTGCTCCAATGCCATAGGGAGACGCATCACACGCCAATCTTATCGGTAGTGATGGGTTGTAGTGAGCCAATACTTCTCTTGAAGTGATTAGGTCTTTACTCTTCTGAAAGGCCCGCTTACATTCATCACTCCATTTCCATGCTACTCCAGTTTTTAGTAGGGCGTTCAGTGGGTGCAGAATTGTGGACAAATTCGGCAAAAACTTATGGTAGTAATTCACCAATCCGAGGAATGACCTCAGTTGCGACACATTTTCAGGCACTGGAGCCTTAACTACCACTTCAATTTTGTCAGGGGACTTATGTAACCCCTCTTCATCAATCACGTGGCCACAATACGATATCTGTTTCTTAAAAAACTCGCACTTGGGGCGATTGGCTCGTAGCCCATGTTCTCTTAGTCTAGTGAGCACCTGCTCTAGGTTGGCAAGGTGTTCACTGTCATCTTCACCTGTCACTAGGATGTCGTCCAAGTAACACTGAATCCCCGGAATCCCTTGCAGGACTTGTTCCATCGCTCTTTGCCATATCGCCGGAGCTGATGCTACTCCGAATACCAGTCGATTATACTGGTAAAGACCTTTGTGAGTGTTTATCGTGAGATACTTCCTAGAGGATTCTTCAACCTCCATCTGCAAATATGCTTGTGCTAGGTCAATTTTTGTAAAACGCTTCCCTCCAGATAGTGAGGTGAAAATATCTTCTATCCTCGGGAGAGGATACTGTACTGTGTGAAGGACTGGGTTCACTGTCACCTTGAAGTCCCCACAGATGCGAACCTTTCTTGGCTCCTCAGACTTATTGTTTAATGTTTTCTTCATGACAGGAATGATGGGTGCCGCCCACTCGCTCCAGTCTACCTTAGATAACATGCCTGCATTCTCCAGATTCTCCAGCTGTGCCTCGACGGCTGGGCGAATTGCATACGGTACCGGTCTTGCTTTGAAAAACTTGGGAATTGCATTCTCTTTTTTTATCGAGGCGGTTACGCCTTTAAGAGTTCCCAGTTCTTGTTGAAATACCTCTTTGGCGTTAGCTAAGATTTTTGACAATCGTCCAGGTGTGACGTCGTCATCCTTTTTACCAGCCACCGTCAGTGCCTGAATGGAGTGCCAGTCTAAACTTATCTTTCTGATCCATTCACGTCCCAATAACGGTGGTCCACCATCTTGCAGTATGTACAGATACAATTTCTGTCTTTCCTTGCCGTTGTATTCGACAGGCACCCTTATTTTCCCTCTGGGGTATACTTTCTGCCCCGTATACGTCTTCAAGACAATGGATGTCTCTTTCAAGGGTATGTGTGAGAATAGCCGCTCGTAGTCTCGTCGATTCATGATGGTCAGGGCTGATCCTGTATCCAATTCCATTTTGACTTGGGACCCTGCTATCGTGAGGGTGACCCAAATGGTTCGGTGATCCTCTTTTGCGATTACGTTGTGAAGTTTGAGACAGCTTAGTCTCTTGTTCCCGGATTCACTATCGCTCTTCTGGTCTTCGGAACTACTGTCCGTCATCTTTTGTACTTTCCTGTACTGTTCCTTAGTAGCCTTTTTGTTGTCATTAGTCTTCTTCCCAGACCTGCAAACTCGTGCAATGTGTCCCATCTTTCCGCATTGCCTGCATATTTTGTCCTTGGACCAGCAGTCCTTCTGGCCATGGGTTGTTCTGCCGCAGCGATAACATTTTTCAAATCCCCGTGTCATTTCGTGGGTGCCGTATTCCTGTGGCTTTTGCTGTATTTCCGCAGCTCCCCTTGCTGCTGCTTCGTACGATACTGCCACGCTGAAAGCCTTATCTAGCGTCAGCTCCTTCTCTGAGATTAACCTCTTCTGGGTTCCTTCACTCAGCAGTCCACAGACAAATTTGTTCCGTAGAATATCTGCCAGTCTTGCTCCGAACTGGCAGTGCTTTGATAGCTTGTGTAGTTCTGTAAGGTAATCAGCATTGCTCTCATCTTTATGCTGATTTCTCCTGTGGAATTTAAATCTTTCTGCTATCAGCAGCGGTGTAGGATTTAGGTGTTCCTGTAGGATATCAACAATTTCGTTAAAACTCTTCGCCATCGGTTTGGCTGGAGTGATCAGGTTCCGCAATAGGCCGTACGTTCTTGCGCCCATTAAGTTTAGTAGTACTGATGCCTTTTTCTCATCGGCTACTTCATTTGCCTTGTAATATACTTCGACTCGTTCCACATACGTGGTCCAGTCTTCTATTGCATTATCGAAGGCAGTGATATTGCCAGTCTTCGGCATCTTGGAAATCTAAGATGGCGCCTCCCGCGCTTTGACTTCTTCCCCGATTTAACAAAATGGCGCCTCCCATGCTTTGCCTTCTTCCCAGCTGGATTAAGATGGCGCCTCCCGCGCTTTCCGCCTTCTCTGCTGCTGCTAGCGCTGTTGCTGGCGTTTTATGCCTTGATGGCGACGCCCTATGGTCTTCGCGCACTTCCCCTCTGCGCTGCTGCTAACGCCGCTCTCCGTGGTTCCCGTGGCAAACTGCAGCTCCTCGCGGTTTTCTGCGCTTCTAATTTCTTTTATTTTCCCGTCGTCAGAGCAACCCTATGGGACACTTTCCTCCCTCTTCTCGGGTCTGTACACTGCCTGGCTTCGTAGCACCGGCCGCGCCCTGTGTGCTCCACCCTCTCTCGCTCTCTCCTCTTCCCGACAACGCTGCTCGACCCCGTTGAAAAGCCACCCGATCGAGCTCTAGCCCGCCGCAGCCCAGGAAGGATCAGTGTACTACCTGCCACCAGCCCGATTAGCTAGAACACCATAGACAGGATAACCAAGCCCCGCTCTCGACAGCCTCTCCTGCAAATCTTCAACTCCGATGAATCAGAGGCGGTTGCCCACAGTCGACACCCGTTTCTTCTGTTTTTTTTTCTTTCTTCCTTCTGGCCTCGACCTCTAACAACTTCGCTTCAGGGATGGATCCCCATGAGGTGGTGCAGAACTGTAGGTAAGTTCGGATATGCTCGTCGCCAGTATTATGTCCGTGTGTAATTGAGACACGGACTGCAGGAGTTGGTTACAACAGGTCTTTACTGAGTGGAGACAAAACTGGAACTACTATGCAAAGTTACTACACAGGCTTATATACAGGGGTGGTCACTCCTGGTACTGCAGTATACAGGGGCTGCAGAATATAGTTCCTTCTGCAAAGTACATACACTACAGAAGTAGTGAGGCCAGGAGAGATGGCAAAGTAGCGTGGGTGGCCGTGATGGGTAGGAGGAGTGTTTAAGGGCCGACAGGAGGGCAGTAAAATCAGAGGAGAAAGGATAAGGGGAGTTGAGATGGAGATTGAAATGACCGAGGATGAGGAGTCATTGAGTGCAGAGACTGAAGGAGGAAAGCAGGGAGGATGTGTGGGTGAGAAACCTGCGGTGGTGGGCAACAGAGAACAAGAGTTTTAAAGTGGCGAAGAGTGGAACAAATGTCACAACGGACCGCTCTGATGTCACAACGGACCGCTCTGATGTCACAACGGACAACTCTGATGTCGCAACGGACCGCTCTGATGTCGCAACGGACCGCTCTGATGTCGCAACGGACCGCACTGATGTCACAACGGACCGCTCTGATGTCGCAACGGACCGCTCTGATGTCACAACGGACCGCTCTGATGTCACAACTTCCACATGACGTCATTAAGCAGCTTCAATCCCTGACACATGAACATCCCAATTTGGGGACAATTCTGCTCGAAATGTCTGTCCTACACTCCCATTTCCACATCTTTTGTCACAAGTACTTTGAGTGTCTGTGGTGTGGTGTGGGTTCTTTATTAGGAACAAACAGCTGCTCAATCCAATATTGGCTGCCAAGTGTTGGGAATGTTGCCTTGTCCGTATGGCCTGTATCTCAGGTCTGGGCCTTAACCCCCACCATCCACCTTAAACTGCCACAAAGAGCTGGCAGGGCTTATATGGGCACATGACCCAGTGCCACATCACAACTGAGGGGTTCTGTAACTCACGATGGAAACCATGACACCACAGAAACCACAGGGGCGGACAAAATACAGCAAAGTGGCACAAACGGTGCATTTGTGCATGAGAGAGCAACGAGAGTGGAGCGTAAAGACAAGTGCATTCATCAAATCCATCCCGAACATTGGAAGATCACCGGGGAGCTGACTGGAAACACGGTGCAAAGAAACAGTGTTAATTGTTGGAGAGAAAGAAGCCAGAGAGGAAAGAGTCATCCAACCAGAGATCTGATTTCAGACTGTCAGTGAGTGAACAAAGACAGTCTTTCATTGATCATAAAAATTATTTTGTTAAAATGTTTATTCAGATTGAAGAGTGGTAGAATACAGAGTAAAGACCTGGATGGAGCTGCTGAGAGTGCATCAGACAGCTTAGTGAGAGGGCAATAATAATCTCTAATACCGAAGGGAACAATTCCAAACTTCCAGTGGGCTGTGAGAAGACTGCTAAAATGTACCTCAACGTGGAATCATTCTCCGCTGTCCTCGTGAAGATGATTGCTGAGGAAGAGGAAAGTTGTGAGCAGGAAATATCCAACACGCTCCAGACACTGGGGCATCAGCACCCGGAAATAGTGCGAATGAGCTGCCACGACTATCTGTGCCACCACTCCATGTGGACAGCTGCACGGGAGTTGTAGTATTGTAGAGCATGTGGTGATTATCAAGGACAGCCTTGATCACATTAGCCCAGCATTCGCTGCACTGTGGATGACGATGTTAACAGGAGCACAAGTTGACTGCCAGGTTACCATGAGCTTCAGGTTTATTAATGAATCATAGAAAGTTACAGCCATTTGGCCGTGCCCACTGACAAAGAGCTATCCACCCTAATCCCACTTACCAGCACTTGGTCCGTAGCCCTGTAGGTTACGGCACTTCAAGTGCATATCCAAATCCTTTTAAAATGTGATGAGGGTTTCTGCCTCTACCACCCTTTCAGGCAGTGAGTTCCAGACCCCTGTTATGTTCATTAAAAACTAGACATTCTTATTATGAACACAGCTAGCTTCTAGCTAGACATTTATTCAGTACACATTCTCTAGGTACAGCATCTGTAGAGATCCAGCATGTGTGCAGGCCGCCATCTTGACTACTGCCTTCTGGGTAGCCTAGTGCATCATGGGTAGTGTAGTCTTAAACACATACAACTAAATATACAGCTCTATACAGCTCTATGGCTCCATCTGGTGTACCACTCCAGAATGACATGTTATTGATCATTACATCCCCCTTTCTTTGAGGTTAACAAAATCAGTATCAATCAACTTTCAAGAAAAACGATAAAGATGATATCAGTAACACTTTTGTTAGTGCTCTATAAACATAAACATTTTCACAACAGTCAACACATTTTCAATATAGTTTTTCTTTGTACTCAAAGATTAAGTCTATCAGGCTTTTTTACTACACGTGTGGGTCTTCTCAGCACAGGTACGTCTGATGTGTTTTCATGAGATTGTTCTGGTGGCGAATGACAAGGTGCAGTTGCGGCATTATCATCGATCTGCTCTTGTATAGTCTCTTGTGTTTTTAGTGTGGAGCCCCAGATGATAATGTCATCAACATAGACCCAGACTCCTTCCAGACCTTCAATTTCGTGTTCCATCGCTCTATGAAAGATTTCAGATGCAGATATTATCCCGAAAGGCATTCTGAGGAAACAATACCTGCCAAATGGTGTGTTGAAGGTACAGTATTTGGTGCTCTCGTCATCCAGCTTTAGTTGCCAAAATCCTTCTGAGGCATCGAGCTTTGTAAATTATCTGGCATCTGACATTTCACTGGTGATTTCTTCTCGCTTGGGAATCTGGTAGTGTTCACGTTTTATGTTTGCATTTAAGTCCTTTGGATCCATGCATATTCTTAGATCATTGTTCTTTTTCTTTACACATACCATGGAGTTAACCCAGTCTGTTGGCTCTTCGACTTTCCTGATGACTCCTAGTGTGGTCATTCTGTCCAGTTCTTTCTTGAGCCGGTCACGCAGGGGTGCTGCAACTCTTCGTGGAGCATGTACCACTGGCTGAGCATCCTCCTTTAGCTGGATCTTGTATGTGAATGGTAGAACTCCAAATCCTTTGAACACATCCTGGAAATTATTTACTACAGAATCCACTGAGTCATCTGGTCTGTTTATGGCACAGTTTATATGGTATACTCTCTTGACCAGTTCTAAGTCTTCACAAGCTTTGTCACCCAGTAGTGAATCAAGTCCTTCAGCCACAACAGAAAACATGAGATGATGCACTTTGTCTTTGACTGTCACTTTAAGTCTGCATACACCTAAGCTATCTATTTTCTGTCCATTATAGTCCTTCAGTAGTACTGACTTTTTCTGTATTTTGGGCTTTTCTTTCATGTTTTTAATGTCACTCATACTGATTAAGTTTGCTTTTGCCCCAGTGTCTAGTTTCAATGTAACTAATGCTCCATTTACCTGCAGTGGGATTATCCATTTGTCCTCTTTTACTGCATTAACTTTATGTTCAGCATTGTCCATATCTGAGGGCTGCACATTTTCTGTATCATTTTTGACATTGTCACATGACACCATTCATACAAAAAATGTCTCACTTAAATCAGTGTCCTCAATCACATTAACTCGGACTTGTTGCCCTTTCTTTGTTTTTACTTTTGAAAAGCATTGTTTGGCAAAGTGATTCTTTCCATGACATTTTGTGCACATTTTTCCAAACACTGGACATTGTTTTAACTGGTGTTTGTAACCACGGCATTTACAATTAAAATTTCCTTCCTCCGATTGCTTTTCTTTTCTGTTCTGCCCATGTTCCTTCCTCTTGTAGGACACAGCGCCGACAGCAGCACTTACTGCAATCGCATCATCATTGATTTCACTGAAAGTCTTGGCATGCTTTTGAGCTAGCTCGCTAGCTTGGCATATTTTCACAGCAATTTCCAATGTTAGTTCGGTTTCTCTCAACAGACGTTCCCTGACTTTTTTTTATCATGAATACCAAACACAATCTGGTCATGAATCATGGGTGCTTTCAGCTCAGAGAAATTACATGTCTGTGCTTTCAGTTTCAGATCAGTCAAAAAGCTATCAAGAGTCTCATTTTGCTGCTGTGTCCGAGAATGGAAGATGTACCTCTCATAGGTTTCATTCTTTTTGGGAGAACAATGTGTATCAAACTTCTTTAGCACATCTCTCTAATTTTTCTCTGTTCTCCTCTGGATTAAATACAAATGTATTAAATACCTCTATTGCCTGTGGGCCTGCAACCGTGAGCAGCAACGCTATTTTCCTTGCATCTGGCTTCATACCGTACCCGATGGCAGCAATGTAGAGTTCGAATTGTTGTTTAAAAGTCTGCCAATTGTAGTCGACATTTCCTGTGAGTTTCAAATGCTCTGGTGGCTTCAAATTCTCCATGTCGCGTTGCACAATATTCAGCAGATCTTACCAATCCTGGTACCATGTTATGTTCATTAATAACTAGACATTCTTATTATGAACACAGCTAGCTTCTAGCTAGACATTTGTTCAGTACACATTCTCTAGGTACAGCATCTGTAGAGATCCAGCATGTGTGCTTCTGTGTGCAGGCCGCCATCTTGACTACTGCCTTCTGGGTAGCCTAGTGCATCATGGGTAGTGTAGTCTTAAACACATACAACTAAATATACAGCTCTATGGCTCCATCTGGTGTACCACTCCAGAATGACATGTTATTGATCATTACAACCCCCACCGCCCTCTGGGTGAAGAACGTCCTCCTCAACTCCCCTTTAAACCTCCTACCAGTTACTTTAAATCTATTTCCCCTGGTTATTGACCCTTCTGCTAAGGGAAATAGGTCCTTCCTAGCCACTCTATCTAGGCCCCTCATAACTTTATACACCTCCATTAGGTCTCCCCTCAGCCTCCTCTGTTCCAAAGTAAACAACTCCAGCCTATCCAATCTTTCCTCATAGCTAAAATTCCCCAGCCCAGGCAACATCCTCGTGAATCTCCTCTGCACCCTCTCTAGTGCAATCACATCTTTCCTGTAATGTGGTGACCAGAACTGCATGCAGTATTCTAGCTGCAGCCTAACTAGTGTTTTATACAGTTCAAGTATAACCCCCCTGCTCTTATATTCTATGCAATGGCTAATAAAGGCAAGTATCACATATGCCTTCTTAACCACCTTATCTACCTGTCCTGCTACCTTCAGGGATCTGTGGACAAGCACTCCAAGGTCCCTCTGATTCTCTGCACTTCTCAGTGTCCTACCATTTATAGTGTATTTCCTTGCCTTGTTAGCCCTCCCCAAATGCATTACCTCACACTTCTCCAGATTGAATTCCATTTGCCACTGTTCTGCGTCACGGCGAGGGCTCAGTCAGTGTCATGGCGAGGGCTTGGTCAGTGTCATGGTGAGGGCTTGGTCAGTGTCACGGCGAGGGCTCGGTCATTGTCACGGCGTGGGCTCGGTGAGTGTCACGGCGAGGGCTCGGTCAGTGTCACGGCGAGGGCTCGGTCAGGGTCACGTCGAGGGCTATGTCAGGGTCATGGCGAGGGCTCCATCAGGGTCACGGCGAGGGCTCGGCCTGTGTCATGGCAAGGGCTCGGTCAATGTCACGGTGAGTGCTCGGTCAGTGTCACGTCGAGGGCTATGTCAGGGTCACGGCGAGGGCTCGGTCAGGGTCATGGCGAGGGCTCAGTCAGTGTCACGGCGAGGGCTCGGTCAGGGTCATGGCGAGGGCTTGGTCAGGGTCACTGCGAGGGCTCGGTCAGTGTCACGGCGAGGGCTCGGTCAGTGTCATGGTGATGTGCCTTCAATAACCACAAAACTAGAAGTTATAGGCTTAAACAAGTTGGCTTTTAATCACTAAGATCAGAGCTACATCTCAACACACCGACTGGCTCACAGGAATGAGTCATACAGATCCGGGGATCTTTATGTAAGAGAAGCCAGGGGCGGAGCCAAGAGCCAAGACCTGGAACCTTCCAGGTTAGTCAGGAAAGAGGAAGTGAAACTATACACAGTGTGGGGGAGGGTAATATACATGAGTGCAGGAAATACAGGATCAAGACAAACAGATTTCATTACATTCACCCCTTCTTTAGACTTAGTCCATCGGGGTGATGTTTCTTAAAAGTTGGCATAAGTGAGTCTGTCAGGAGGTTTTGCGGTTCTCAGTGATCAGCGCAAAGCCGGTTAGGGTGCCTCTAGGGGAGTGGATTCTGGTTCCTCCGCTGTCCGGGCCTCCGCAGTGTCTTCCAGGTTACCTGCAGTGTCCTCCAGGTTAAAATTGGGTATTGATACCTCTGGGCGTCCTGTCTCTTTTTGGTGTAGGTCTTCCTTGGGTAGTCTCTCATCGTTCCCTCTGCTCCCCGAGGGAGTGAGGTCTTTTATGGAAACAGTGTCCTCTCGCCCGTCAGAGTATTCGATATAGGCGTACTGAGGGTTTGCATGGAGGAGCTGTACCTTTTCCACAAGGGGGTCCGTTTTATGGCCTCTCACGTGCTTCCGCAATAGTACTGTCCCCGGAGACGTCAGCCACGCGGGTAGAGATATGCCCGAGGTGGATTTCTGGGGGAAAACGAACATCTTTTCATGAGGGGTAGCGTTAGTGGCTGTGCATAACAGAGACCTTATGGAGTGGAGCACGTCTGGGAGGACTTCCTGCCAGCAGGAGGTCGGAAGGCTTTTTGACTTTAAGGCTAATGTGACAGCCTTCCAAACAGTAGCATTCTCCCTTTCCACTTGCCCATTACCCCGGGGGTTGTAGCTAGTGGTTCTGCTAGTGGCTATCCCCTTTGAGAGCAAGAACTGTCGCAGTTCGTCACTCATGAATGACGTCCCCCATCGCTGTGTATGTAGTTCGGCATGCCAAACATGCAGAATAGATTACAGAGACACTTGATGACCGTGGCACTGGTCATGTCTGGGCAGGGAATGGTGAAGGGGAAGCGGGAATATTCATCAATGATATTGAGGAAGTATACGTTACAGTCGGCAGAGGGAAGGGGTCCCTTGAAGTCCAGACTTAGGCGCTCGAATGGCCGTGTGGCTTTGATAAGGTGTGCACGGTCAGGCCTGTAGAAACGAGGCTTGCATTCCGCACAGATGCAGCAGGCTCTGGTCATTGCCCTGACCTCCTCGATGGAGTGGGGCAGATTGCGGGACTTTATAAAATGGTATAGTCGGGTGACCCCTGGGTGACAGAGGTCGTTGTGGAGACCCTGTAATTTGTCTGTATGAATGTTGGCACACATTCCCCGCGCTAGGGCGTCTGGGGGTTCATTAAGGGCTCCCGGCCTGTACATAATATCATAGTCGAACGTGGATAGTTCGATCCTCCACCTGAGTATTTTGTCATTCTTCATTTTCCCCCTTTGTTTGTTATTAAACATGAAAGCCACCGACCGCTGGTTGGTGAGCAGGGTGAAACATTTGCCGGCTAGGTAGTGTCTCCAATGCCGCACTGCCTCCACTATAGCCTGTGCCTCCTTCTCGACAGAAGAGTGCCTGATTTCAGGTCCCTGAAGGGTTCGGGAGAAGAAGGCCACAGGTCTCCCAGCCTGATTGAGGGTCACAGCTAAGGCAAAGTCTGACGCATCGCTTTCAACTTGAAAGGGAATGCTTTCATCCACTGCACACAGTGCAGCCCTTTCAATGTCCTGTTTGATACTGGTGAAAGCCTCCCGAGCTTCAGCTGATAGTGGGAAGGACGTCGATTTAATGAGGGGTCGGGCCTTATCAGAGTAATTGGGCACCCATTGGGCATAATCCGAAAAAAATCCCAGGCACCTTTTTAAAGCTTTGGGATTGTGTGGCAGGGGCAGTTCCTTTAGGGGGCATAATCGGTCAGGGTCCGGTCCAATTACCCCATCTTCCACCACACAGCCGAGGATACAGAGACGGGTTGTGTTGAAGACACATTTGTCTTCGTTGTAGGTTAGATTCAGCTTTAGGGCAGTTTTTAAAAATCTCGCAAGATTTAGATCGTGGTCTTGCTGGTTGTGCCCGCAGATAGTGACATTGTCCAGATAGGGGTAGGTAGCTTATAGTTTATTCTCGTCAACCATGCGGTCCATCTCACGTTGGAAGACCGAGACCCCATTTGTTACCCCGAAGGGCACTCTGAGAAAATGGTAGAGGCGTCCGTTCGCCTCAAAGGCAGTGTATGGACGGTCCTCCGTTCTAATGGGGAGCTGGTGATACGCAGATTTGAGGTCGATAGTCGAGAAGACTCGGTATTGCGCAATCTGGTTGACCATTTCTGATATGCGGGGTAAAGGGTAGGCATCCAGCTGGGTATAAATATTAGCAGTCTGGCTGTAGTCAATTACCATCCGTTTCTTTTCGCTATTTTTAACTATGACTACTTGGGCACACCACGGACTGGTACTGCATTCAATAATGCCTTCCCGCAGGAGTCTGTCCACTTCCGCCTTGATAAAGTGTCTGTCTTCCAGACTGTACCGTCTACTTTTGGTCGCTATGGGCCTACAGTTCGGAGCGAGATTAGCGAATAAAGAGGGCGGGCTGATTTTGAAGGTTGATAGGCCACAGACTGTGAGTGGCGGCTGGGACCCGCCTTATGCTAACGTGACACTTTCGTGGTGGCACTGGAAGTCCAGGCCCAAGATTACATTAACACAGAGTTCTGGCATCATGAGGAGTTTAAAATCCTTGTAGTCCATGCCTTTTACAGTCAGTGTTACCACACAGTAGCCCAAAATGTCCGAAGTGTGGGGCTTAGCAGCCAGAGCAATTCTGCTCCGTGTAGGGGTTACCGTTAATGAGTGCCGCTGTACCAGGCTAGGGTGGATAAAACTCTCGGTACTCCCACAGTCAATTAAACATTTTGTTAAATTCCCGTTTACCTGTATGTCCATCGTGGATTTTGTCAACGGGTGTGGCCTGGATTGATCCACCATGATCAAAGCCACTGTTGGGCCCTGGGCGGCCGTTGAGTCGGGAAAAGATGGCGGATCCCAAGATGGCAGCCCGCACGGCACGCACGAGGCGGTGACGGAGTTGGAAATCGGATTCCCCCTGCAGACTTTGCTAAAATGCCCCTTTTTCTTACATTTGAAGCATGTAGTGTCCTTCGCTGGGCATCGTTGTCTGGGGTGCTTGGCCTGGCCGCAGAAGTAGCATTTCGGGCCTCGATACATTGCCGCTGTAGTAGGACTCCTGGGTAAACTTCTGTGTGGGGACTCCGGCGGTGTAGAGCTGGTCTGAGACCTGGATGGGGAAGATGGCTGATTCCAAGATGGCGGCCCGCTCGACGTGCATGAGGCGGTGAGGGCCGCATGGCCAGAAGAATAAGAGTCAGAGTTTTTCTGGGCCACGTCCAGCGATCGCGCAGTGGCCACTGCCTTTTTTAAGTCCAGGACCTCCTTCTCCAGCAGTCTCTGCCGGATATAATTCGATTTGAGGCCCGTGATGAAGGAATCGCAGACCAATTCATCAGAGTACACGTTGGCCGTCACGGCCTTGCAGTTACAGTCCCAGACCAAGTCCTTTAGGCCCTGTAAGAAATCATCCATTGATTCCTCAGGTCACTGCCTGCGTGTAGCCAGCAGATGTCTGGCGTACACTTCGTTTACCGGCCTCTGGTATTGGGCCTTCAGGATAGTGATGGCCTCCGTGTAAGAGGTGGCATCCCGGATGAACGAATAAATCCGATGACTAATGCGAGTAGTCAGTAGACTCAGTTTATCTACCTCGCTAGTGGATGAGGCCCTCGCGAAGAGTTCGAAGCATTTGAGCCAGTGTCCAAATTGATTTGATGCTTCAGCAGAATGTGGATCCAAGTCCAGGTGCTCTGGTTTTAGGAGTCGATCCATCCTAGTATTCTTTAGTGATTAAAATTGATGTGCCTTCAATAACCACAAAACTAGAAGTTATAGACTTTACCAAGTTGGCTTTTAATCACTAAGATCAGAGCTACATCTCAACACACCGACTGGCTCACAGGAATGAGTCATACAGATCCTGGGATCTTTATGTAAGAGAAGTCAGGGGCGGAGCCAAGAGCCAAGACCTGGAACCTTCCAGGTTAGTCAGGAAAGAGGAAGTGAAACTATACACAGTGTGGGGGAGGGTAATATACATGAGTACAGGAAATACAGGATTAAGACAAACAGATTTCATTACACATGGCGAGGGCTCGGTCAGTGTTCCGGCGAGGGCTCTGTCTGTGTCACGGCGAGGGCTCGGTCTGTGTCACGGCGAGGGGTCGGACAGTGTAACGGCGAGGGCTCGGTCAGGGTCACGTCGAGGGCTCAGTCAGGGTCACGGCGAGGGCTCGGTCAGTGTCATGGCGAGGGCTCAGCCTGTGTCACGGCGAGGGCTCCGTCAGGGTCACTGCGAGGGCTCGGTCAGTGTCACGGCGAGGGCTCGGTCAGTGTCACGGCGAGTGGTCGGTCAGTGTCACGGCGAGGGCTCGGTCAGGGTCACGTCGAGGGCTATGTCAGGTTCACGGCGAGGGCTCGGTCAGTGTCAAGGTGAGGGCTACGGTCAGTGTCACGGCGAGGGCTCGGTCAGCGTCACGGCGAGGGCTTGGTCTGTGTCATGGCGAAGGCTCTGTCTGTCTCACGGCGAGGGCTCGGTCAGTGTTACTACGAAGGCTCGGTCAGTGTCAAGGCGAGGGCTCGGTCTGTGTCACGGCGAGGGCTCGGTCTGTGTCACGGCGAGGGCTCGGTCTGTGTCACGGGGAGGGCTCTGTCTGAGTCACAGCGAGGGCTGGGTCTGAGTCACGGCGAGGGCTCGGTCAGGGTCACGGCAAGGGGTCGGTCTGTGTCACGGCGAGGGCTCGGTCAGGGTCACGGCGAGGGCTACGGTCAGTCTCACGTCGAGGGCTCGGTCTGTGTCACGGCGAGAGCTCGGTCAGGGTCACGGCGAGGGCTCGGTCAGGGTCACGGCGAGGGCTCGGTCACGGCGAGGGCTCGGTCAGGGTCACGGCGAGGGCTTGGTCTGTGTCACGGCGAGGTCTCTGTGTCGTGGCGAGGGCTTGGTCAGTGTCAGGGCGAGGGCTCGGTCAGGTTCACAGCGAGTGCTCAGTCAGGGTCACGGCGAGGGCTCGGTCAGGGTCACGACGAGGTCTCAGTCAGTGTCACGGCGAGGGCTCAGTCAGAGTCACAGCGAGGGCTCGGTCAGTGACATGGCGAGGGCTCGGTCAGTATCACGGCGAGGGCTCGGTCAGAGTCACGGCGAGGGCTCGGTCAGTTTCACGGCGAGGGCTCGGGTCAGTGTCACGGCGAGGGCTCGGGTCAGTGTCACGGAGAGGGCTCGGTCAGTCACGGCGAGGGCTCGGTCAGTGTCACGGCGAGGGCTCGGCTCAGTGTCACGGCGAGGGCTCGTGTCGGTGTCACGGCGAGGGCTCGGGTCAGTGTCACGGCGACTGCTCGGTCTGTGTCACGGCAAGGGCTCAGGTCAGTGTCACGGCGAGGGCTTGGTCAGTGTCATGGCGAGGGCTCCTGTCAGTGTCACGACGCGGGCTCGGTCAGTGTCATGGCGAGGGCTCGGTCAGTGTCACAGCGAGGGCTCGGTCAGGGTCATGGCGAGGGCTCGGTCAGGGTCATGGCGAGGGCTCGGTCAGTGTCACAGCGAGGGCTCGGTCAGGGTCACGGCGAGGGCTCGGTCAGTGTCACAGCGAGGGCTCTGCCAGTGTCATGGCGAGGGCTTGGGTCAGTGTCACGGCGAGGGCTCGGGTCAGTGTCACGGCGAGGGCTCGGTCAGTGTCACGGCGAGGGCTCGGTCAGTGTCACGGCGAAGGCTCGGTCAGTGTCATGGCAAGGGCTCGGGTCAGTGTCACGGCGAGAGCTCGGGTCAGTGTCACGGCGAGGGCTCGGTCAGTGTCACGGCGAGGGCTCGGTCAGTGTCACGGCGAGGGCTCGGTCAGTGTCACGGCGAGGGCTCGGGTCAGTGTCACGGCGAGAGCTCGTGTCAGTGTCACGGCGAGGGCTCGGTCAGTGTCACGGCGAGGGCTCGGCTCAGTGTCACGGCGAGGGCTCGTGTCGGTGTCACGGCGAGGGCTCGGGTCAGTGTCACGGCGAGGGCTCGGTCTGTGTCACGGCGAGCTCAGGTCAGTGTCACGGCGAGGGCTTGGTCAGTGTCACGGCGAGGGCTCCTGTCAGTGTCACGATGAGGGCTCGGTCAGTGTCATGGCGAGGGCTCGGTCAGTGTCACAGCGAGGGCTCGGTCAGTGTCATGGTGAGGGCTCGGGCAGTGTCACGGCGAGGGCTCCCTCAGTGTCACGGCGAGGACTCGGTCAGTGTCACGGCGAGGACCCGGGTCAGTGTCACGGCGAGGGCTCGGTCAGTGTGAAGACGAGGGCTCGGGTCAGTGTCACGGCGAGGGCTCGGTCAGGGTCATGGCGAGGGCTCGGTCTTTGTCATGGCGAGGGCTCGGTCAGGTTCACGGCGAGGGCTCGGCTCAGTGTCACGGCGAGGGCTGGTGTCGGTGTCACGGCGAGGGCTCAGGTCGGTGTCACGGCGAGGGCTCGGTCAGTGTCACGGGAAGGGCTTGGGTCAGTGTCACGGCGAGGGCTCGGTCTGTGTCACGGCGAGGGCTCGGTCAGTGTCACGGCGAGGGCTCGGTCTGTGTGACGGCGTGGGCTCGGTCTGTGTCACGGCGTGGGCTCGGTCAGTGTCACGGTGAGGGCTCGGTCAGGGTCACGGAGAGGGCTCAGTCAGAGTCACGGCGAGGGCTCGGTCTGTGTCATGGAGAAGGCTCGGTCTCTGTCACGGCGAGGGCTCGGTCTGAGTCACGGCGAGGTCTCGGTCAGGGTCACGGTGAGGGCTCAGTCAGGGTCACGGAGAGGGCCCGGTCAGGGTCACGGCGAGGGCTCAGTCAGGGTCACGGCGAGGGCTCGGTCAGGGTCACGGCGAGGGCTCGGTCAGGGTCACGGCGAGGGCTCGGTCAGTTTCACGGCGAGGGCTCGGTCAGGGTCACGGCGAGGGCTCGGTCAGGGTCACGGCAAGGGCTCGGTCTGTTTCATGGCGAGGGCTCGGTTTGTGTCACGGCGAGGGCTCGGTCTGTGTCACGGCGAGGGCTCGTTCTGGGTCATGGTGAGTGCTCTGTCAGCGTCACGGCGAGGTCTCGGTCAGTGTCACGGCGAGGGCTCGGTCAGTGTCACGGCGAGGGCTCGGTCAGGGTCACGGCGATGGCTCGGTCAGGGTCACGGCGAGGGCTCGGTCAGGGTCACGGTGAGGGCTCGTTCAGTGTCACGGCGAATGCTCGGTCAGTGTCACGGCGAGGGCTCGGTCAGTGTCACGGCGAGGGCTCGGGTCAGTGTCACGGCGAGAGCTCGGGTCAGTGTCACGGCGAGGGCTCGGTCAGTGTCACGGCGAGGGCTCGGTCAGTGTCACGGCGAGGGCTCGGTCAGTGTCACGGCGAGGGCTTGGCTCAGTGTCATGGTGAGGGCTCGGGTCAGTGTTACGGCGAGGGCTCGGTCTGTGTCACGGCGAGGGCTCAGGTCAGTGTCACGGCGAGGGCTTGGTCAGTGTCACGGCGAGGGCTCCTGTCAGTGTCACGATGAGGGCTCGGTCAGTGTCATGGCGAGGGCTCGGTCAGTGTCACAGCGAGGGCTGTGTCAGGGTCATGGCGAGGGCTTGGGTCAGTCTCACGGCAAGGGCTCGAGTCAGTGTCACGGCGAGTGCTCTGTCAGTGTCACGGTGAGGACTCTGGTCAGTGTCACAGCGAAGGCTCGGTCAGTGTCATGGCGAGGGCTCGGGCAGTGTCACGGCGAGGGCTCTCTCAGTGTCACGGCGAGGACTCGGTCAGTGTCACGGCGAGGACTCGGTCAGTGTCACGGCGAGGACCCGGGTCAGTGTCACGGCGAGGGCTCGGTCAGTGTGAAGACGAGGGCTCGGGTCAGTGTCACGGCGAGGGCTCGGTCAGGGTCATGGCGAGGGCTCGGTCTTTGTCATGGCGAGGGCTCGGTCAGGTTCACGGCGAGGGCTCGGCTCAGTGTCACGGCGAGGGCTGGTGTCGGTGTCACGGCGAGGGCTCAGGTCGGTGTCACGGCGAGGGCTCGGTCAGTGTCACGGGAAGGGCTTGGGTCAGTGTCACGGCGAGGGCTCGGTCTGTGTCACGGCGAGGGCTCGGTCAGTGTCACGGCGAGGGCTCGGTCTGTGTGACGGCGTGGGCTCGGTCTGTGTCACGGCGTGGGCTCGGTCAGTGTCACGGTGAGGGCTCGGTCAGGGTCACGGAGAGGGCTCAGTCAGAGTCACGGCGAGGGCTCGGTCTGTGTCATGGAGAAGGCTCGGTCTCTGTCACGGCGAGGGCTCGGTCTGAGTCACGGCGAGGTCTCGGTCAGGGTCACGGTGAGGGCTCAGTCAGGGTCACGGAGAGGGCCCGGTCAGGGTCACGGCGAGGGCTCAGTCAGGGTCACGGCGAGGGCTCGGTCAGGGTCACGGCGAGGGCTCGGTCAGGGTCACGGCGAGGGCTCGGTCAGTTTCACGGCGAGGGCTCGGTCAGGGTCACGGCGAGGGCTCGGTCAGGGTCACGGCAAGGGCTCGGTCTGTTTCATGGCGAGGGCTCGGTTTGTGTCACGGCGAGGGCTCGGTCTGTGTCACGGCGAGGGCTCGTTCTGGGTCATGGTGAGTGCTCTGTCAGCGTCACGGCGAGGTCTCGGTCAGTGTCACGGCGAGGGCTCGGTCAGTGTCACGGCGATGGCTCGGTCAGGGTCACGGCGAATGCTCGGTCAGTGTCACGGCGAGGGCTCGGTCAGTGTCACGGCGAGGGCTCGGGTCAGTGTCACGGCGAGAGCTCGGGTCAGTGTCACGGCGAGGGCTCGGTCAGTGTCACGGCGAGGGCTCGGTCAGTGTCACGGCGAGGGCTCGGTCAGTGTCACGGCGAGGGCTTGGCTCAGTGTCATGGTGAGGGCTCGGGTCAGTGTTACGGCGAGGGCTCGGTCTGTGTCACGGCGAGGGCTCAGGTCAGTGTCACGGCGAGGGCTTGGTCAGTGTCACGGCGAGGGCTCCTGTCAGTGTCACGATGAGGGCTCGGTCAGTGTCATGGCGAGGGCTCGGTCAGTGTCACAGCGAGGGCTGTGTCAGGGTCATGGCGAGGGCTTGGGTCAGTCTCACGGCAAGGGCTCGAGTCAGTGTCACGGCGAGTGCTCTGTCAGTGTCACGGTGAGGACTCTGGTCAGTGTCACAGCGAAGGCTCGGTCAGTGTCATGGCGAGGGCTCGGGCAGTGTCACGGCGAGGGCTCTCTCAGTGTCACGGCGAGGACTCGGTCAGTGTCACGGCGAGGACTCGCTCAGTGTCACGGCGAGGGCTCGGTCAGTGTGAAGACGAGGGCTCGGGTCAGTGTCACGGCGAGGGCTCGGTCAGGGTCACGGCGAGGGCTCGGGTCAGTGTCACGGCGAGGGCTCGGTCAGGGTCACGGCGAGGGCTCGGTCTCTGTCATGGCGAGGGCTCGGGCAGGGTCACGGTGAGGGCTCGGCTCACTGTCACGGCGAGGGCTGGTGTCGGTGTCACGGCGAGGGTTCAGGTCGGTGTCATGGCGAGGGCTCGGTCAGTGTCACGGGAAGGGCTTGGGTCAATGTCACGGTGAGGGCTCGGTCTGTGTCATGGCGAGGGCTCGGTCAGTGTCACAGCGAGGGCTCGGTCAGTGTCACGGCGAGGGCTCGGTCTGTGTCACGGCGAGGGCTCGGTCTGTGTCACGGCGAGGGCTGGGTCAGTGTCACGGCGAGGGCTCGGTCAGTGTCACGGCGAGGGCTCGGTCAGTGTCATGGCGAGGGCTCGGGTCAGTGTCACGGCGAGGGCTCGAGTCAGTGTCACGGTGAGGACTCGGTAAGTGTCACGGCGAGGGCTCGGTCAGTGTCACGGCGAGGGCTCGGTCAGGGTCATGGCGAGGGCTCGGGTCAGTGTCACGGCGAGGGCTCGGTCAGGGTCACGGCGAGGGCTCAGTCTCTGTCACGGCGAGGGCTCGGGCAGGGTCACGGTGAGGGCTCAGCTCACTGTCACGGCGAGGGCTGGTGTCGGTGTCACGGCGAGGGTTCAGTTCGGTGTCATGGCGAGGGCTCGGTCAGTGTCACGGGAAGGGCTTGGGTCAATGTCACGGTGAGGGCTCGGTCTGTGTCACGGCGAGGGCTCGGTCAGTGTCACGGCGAGGGCTCGGTCAGTGTCACGGCGAGGGCTCGGTCAGTGTCACGGCGAGGGCTCGGTCTGTGTCAGGGCGAGGGCTTGGTCTGTGTCACGGCGAGGGCTCGGTCTGTGTCACGATGAGGGCTCGGTCAGTGTCACGGCGAGGGCTCGGTCAGTGTCAAGGCGAGGGCTCGGTCAGCGTCACGGCGAGGGCTCGGTCTGTGTCACGGCGAGGGCTGGGTCTGTGTCACGGCGAGGGCTCGGTCAGTGTCACGGCGAGGGCTCGGTCAGTGTCATGGCGAGGGCTCGGGTCAGTGTCACGGCGAGGGCTCGAGTCAGTGTCACGGTGAGGACTCGGTCAGTGTCACGGCGAGGGCTCGGTCAGTGTCACGGCGAGGGCTCGTTCAGTGTCACGGCGAGGGCTCGGTCTGTGTCACGGCGAGGGCTGTGTCAGTGTCACGGCGAGGGCTCAATCAGTTTCACGGCGAGGGCTCGGTCAGGGTCACGGCGAGGACTCGGGTCAGTGTCACGGCGAGGGCTCAGTCAGTGTGAAGACGAGCGCTCGGGCCAGTGTCACGGCGAGGGCTCGGTCAGTGTCACGGCGAGGGCTCGGTCTGTGTCACGGCGAGGGCTCGGTCAGGGTCACGGCGAAGGCTCGGTCAGTGTCATGGCAAGGGCTCGGGTCAGTGTCACGGCGAGAGCTCGGGTCAGTGTCACGGCGAGGGCTCGGTCAGTGTCACGGCGAGGGCTCGGTCAGTGTCACGGCGAGGGCTCGGTCAGTGTCACGGCGAGGGCTCGGGTCAGTGTCACGGCGAGAGCTCGTGTCAGTGTCACGGCGAGGGCTCGGTCAGTGTCACGGCGAGGGCTCGGCTCAGTGTCACGGCGAGGGCTCGTGTCGGTGTCACGGCGAGGGCTCGGGTCAGTGTCACGGCGAGGGCTCGGTCTGTGTCACGGCGAGCTCAGGTCAGTGTCACGGCGAGGGCTTGGTCAGTGTCACGGCGAGGGCTCCTGTCAGTGTCACGATGAGGGCTCGGTCAGTGTCATGGCGAGGGCTCGGTCAGTGTCACAGCGAGGGCTCGGTCAGTGTCATGGTGAGGGCTCGGGCAGTGTCACGGCGAGGGCTCTCTCAGTGTCACGGCGAGGACTCGGTCAGTGTCACGGCGAGGACCCGGGTCAGTGTCACGGCGAGGGCTCGGTCAGTGTGAAGACGAGGGCTCGGGTCAGTGTCACGGCGAGGGCTCGGTCAGGGTCATGGCGAGGGCTCGGTCTTTGTCATGGCGAGGGCTCGGTCAGGTTCACGGCGAGGGCTCGGCTCAGTGTCACGGCGAGGGCTGGTGTCGGTGTCACGGCGAGGGCTCAGGTCGGTGTCACGGCGAGGGCTCGGTCAGTGTCACGGGAAGGGCTTGGGTCAGTGTCACGGCGAGGGCTCGGTCTGTGTCACGGCGAGGGCTCGGTCAGTGTCACGGCGAGGGCTCGGTCTGTGTGACGGCGTGGGCTCGGTCTGTGTCACGGCGTGGGCTCGGTCAGTGTCACGGTGAGGGCTCGGTCAGGGTCACGGAGAGGGCTCAGTCAGAGTCACGGCGAGGGCTCGGTCTGTGTCATGGAGAAGGCTCGGTCTCTGTCACGGCGAGGGCTCGGTCTGAGTCACGGCGAGGTCTCGGTCAGGGTCACGGTGAGGGCTCAGTCAGGGTCACGGAGAGGGCCCGGTCAGGGTCACGGCGAGGGCTCAGTCAGGGTCACGGCGAGGGCTCGGTCAGGGTCACGGCGAGGGCTCGGTCAGGGTCACGGCGAGGGCTCGGTCAGTTTCACGGCGAGGGCTCGGTCAGGGTCACGGCGAGGGCTCGGTCAGGGTCACGGCAAGGGCTCGGTCTGTTTCATGGCGAGGGCTCGGTTTGTGTCACGGCGAGGGCTCGGTCTGTGTCACGGCGAGGGCTCGTTCTGGGTCATGGTGAGTGCTCTGTCAGCGTCACGGCGAGGTCTCGGTCAGTGTCACGGCGAGGGCTCGGTCAGTGTCACGGCGAGGGCTCGGTCAGGGTCACGGCGATGGCTCGGTCAGGGTCACGGCGAGGGCTCGGTCAGGGTCATGGTGAGGGCTCGTTCAGTGTCACGGCGAATGCTCGGTCAGTGTCACGGCGAGGGCTCGGTCAGTGTCACGGCGAGGGCTCGGGTCAGTGTCACGGCGAGAGCTCGGGTCAGTGTCACGGCGAGGGCTCGGTCAGTGTCACGGCGAGGGCTCGGTCAGTGTCACGGTGAGGGCTCGGTCAGTGTCACGGCGAGGGCTTGGCTCAGTGTCATGGTGAGGGCTCGGGTCAGTGTTACGGCGAGGGCTCGGTCTGTGTCACGGCGAGGGCTCAGGTCAGTGTCACGGCGAGGGCTTGGTCAGTGTCACGGCGAGGGCTCCTGTCAGTGTCACGATGAGGGCTCGGTCAGTGTCATGGCGAGGGCTCGGTCAGTGTCACAGCGAGGGCTGTGTCAGGGTCATGGCGAGGGCTTGGGTCAGTCTCACGGCAAGGGCTCGAGTCAGTGTCACGGCGAGTGCTCTGTCAGTGTCACGGTGAGGACTCTGGTCAGTGTCACAGCGAAGGCTCGGTCAGTGTCATGGCGAGGGCTCGGGCAGTGTCACGGCGAGGGCTCTCTCAGTGTCACGGCGAGGACTCGGTCAGTGTCACGGCGAGGACTCGCTCAGTGTCACGGCGAGGGCTCGTGTCAGTGTCACGGCGAGGGCTCGGTCAGTGTGAAGACGAGGGCTCGGGTCAGTGTCACGGCGAGGGCTCGGTCAGGGTCACGGCGAGGGCTCGGGTCAGTGTCACGGTGAGGGCTCGGTCAGGGTCACGGCGAGGGCTCGGTCTCTGTCATGGCGAGGGCTCGGGCAGGGTCACGGTGAGGGCTCGGCTCACTGTCACGGCGAGGGCTGGTGTCGGTGTCACGGCGAGGGTTCAGGTCGGTGTCATGGCGAGGGCTCGGTCAGTGTCACGGGAAGGGCTTGGGTCAATGTCACGGTGAGGGCTCGGTCTGTGTCATGGCGAGGGCTCGGTCAGTGTCACAGCGAGGGCTCGGTCAGTGTCACGGCGAGGGCTCGGTCTGTGTCACGGCGAGGGCTCGGTCTGTGTCACGGCGAGGGCTGGGTCAGTGTCACGGCGAGGGCTCGGTCAGTGTCACGGCGAGGGCTCGGTCAGTGTCATGGCGAGGGCTCGGGTCAGTGTCACGGCGAGGGCTCGAGTCAGTGTCACGGTGAGGACTCGGTAAGTGTCACGGCGAGGGCTCGGTCAGTGTCACGGCGAGGGCTCGGTCAGGGTCATGGCGAGGGCTCGGGTCAGTGTCACGGCGAGGGCTCGGTCAGGGTCACGGCGAGGGCTCAGTCTCTGTCACGGCGAGGGCTCGGGCAGGGTCACGGTGAGGGCTCAGCTCACTGTCACGGCGAGGGCTGGTGTCGGTGTCACGGCGAGGGTTCAGTTCGGTGTCATGGCGAGGGCTCGGTCAGTGTCACGGGAAGGGCTTGGGTCAATGTCACGGTGAGGGCTCGGTCTGTGTCACGGCGAGGGCTCGGTCAGTGTCACGGCGAGGGCTCGGTCAGTGTCACGGCGAGGGCTCGGTCAGTGTCACGGCGAGGGCTCGGTCTGTGTCAGGGCGAGGGCTTGGTCTGTGTCACGGCGAGGGCTCGGTCTGTGTCACGATGAGGGCTCGGTCAGTGTCACGGCGAGGGCTCGGTCAGTGTCAAGGCGAGGGCTCGGTCAGCGTCACGGCGAGGGCTCGGTCTGTGTCACGGCGAGGGCTGGGTCTGTGTCACGGCGAGGGCTCGGTCAGTGTCACGGCGAGGGCTCGGTCAGTGTCATGGCGAGGGCTCGGGTCAGTGTCACAGCGAGGGCTCGAGTCAGTGTCACGGTGAGGACTCGGTCAGTGTCACGGCGAGGGCTCGGTCAGTGTCACGGCGAGGGCTCGTTCAGTGTCACGGCGAGGGCTCGGTCTGTGTCACGGCGAGGGCTGTGTCAGTGTCACGGCGAGGGCTCAATCAGTTTCACGGCGAGGGCTCGGTCAGGGTCACGGCGAGGACTCGGGTCAGTGTCACGGCGAGGGCTCAGTCAGTGTGAAGACGAGCGCTCGGGCCAGTGTCACGGCGAGGGCTCGGTCAGTGTCACGGCGAGGGCTCGGTCTGTGTCACGGCGAGGGCTCGGTCAGGGTCACGGCGAGGGCTCGGCTCAGTGTCACGGCGAGGGCTGGTGTCGGTGTCAAGGCGAGGGCTCTGGTCGGTGTCACGGCGAGGGCTCGGTCAGTGTCACGGGAAGGGCTTGGGTCAGTGTCACGGCAAGGGCTCGGTCTGTGTCACGGCGAGGTCTCGGTCAGTGTCACGGCGAGGGCTCGGTCAGTGTCACGGCGAGGGCTCGGTCTGTGTCACGGCGAGGGCTCGGTCTGTGTCACGGCGAGGGCTCGGGCAGTGTCACGGTGTGGTAAACCACTGTTTGTATTCCTGTTTGTCCTGTTTGTATTCCACTGTGTACATGCCTGGACATGCCTCGGCTGACTCCTCCCACAGGTCCTAGTATAAAGGTGACTGCTCCCCAGCCCTTGGTATCCTGGACCGGTCGACCACTCGAGGCAGACCTCCATTCTGTTGTAAATAAAAGCCTTTGGTTACTCTTCTAACTCTCAGTCTTTTATGAGTAATTGATAGCGCATCACACGGCGAGGGCTCTGTCAGTGTCACGGCGAGGGCTCTGGTCAGTGTCACGACGAGGGCTCGGGTCACTGTCACGGCGAGGGCTCGGTCAGTGTCACGGAGAGGGCCCGGTCAGGGTCACGGCGAGGGCTCGGTCAGGGTCACGGCGAGGGCTCGGTCAGGGTCACGTCGAGGGCTCGGTCAGTTTCACGGCGAGGGCTCGGTTAGGGTCACGGCGAGGGCTCGGTGAGTGTCACGGCGAGGGCTCGGTCAGTGTCACGGCGAGGGCTCGGTCAGTGTCACGGCGAGGGCTCGGTCTGTGTCACGGCGAGGGCTCGGTCTGTGTCACGGTGAGGGCTCGGTCTGTGTCATGGCGTGGGCTCGGTGAGTGTCACGGCGAGGGCTCAGTCAGGGTCACGGAGAGGGCTCGGTCAGGGTCACGGAGAGGGCTCGGTCAGAGTCACGGCGAGGGCTCGGTCTGTGTCATGGAGAAGGCTCGGTCTCTGTCACGGCAAGGGCTCGGTCTGGGTCACGGCGAGGTCTCGGTCAGTGTCATGGTGAGGTCTCGGTCAGGGTCACGGAGAGGGCCCGGTCAGGGTCACGGCGAGGGCTCGGCCAGGGTCACGGCGAGGGCATGGTCAGGGTCACGGCGAGGGCTCGGTCAGGGTCACGGCGAGGGCTCGGTCAGTTTCACGGCGAGGGCTCGGTCAGTTTCACGGCGACGGCTTGGTCAGTGTCACGGCGAGGGCTCGGGTCAGTGTCACGACGAGGGCTCGGGTCACTGTCACGGTGAGGGCTCGGTCTGTGGCACGGCGAGGGCTCGGTCTGTGTCACGGCGAGGGCTGGGTCAGTGTCACAGCGAGGGCTCGGTCAGGGTCACGGCGAGGGCTCGGTCAGGGTCACGGCGAGGGCTCGGTCAGGGTCACGGCGAGGGCTCGGTCAGTGTCACGGCGAGGGCTCTGTCAGTGTCACGGCGAGGACTCTGGTCAGTGTCAGAGCGAGGGCTCGGTCAGTGTCATGGCGAGGGCTCGGGCAGTGTCATGGCGAGGGCTCTGTCAGTGTCACGGCGAGGGCTCTGGTCAGTGTCACGACGAGGGCTCGGGTCACTGTCACGGCGACGGCTCGGTCAGTGTCACGGCGAGTGCTCGGTCTGTGTCCCGGGAGGGCTCGGTCAGTGTCACGGCGAGGGCTCGGTCAGTGTCACGGCGAGGGCTCGGTCAGTGTCACGGCGAGGGCTCGGTCAGTGTCACGGCGAGGGCTCGGTCAGTGTCACGGCGAGGGCTCGGTCAGTGTCACGGAGAGGGCCCGGTCAGGGTCACGGCGAGGGCTCGGTCAGGGTCACGGCGAGGGCTCGGTCAGTGTCAAGGCGAGGGCTCGGTCAGTTTCACTGTGTGGTAAACCACTGTTTGTATTCCTGTTTGTCCTGTTTGTATTCCACTGGGTACATGCCTGGACATGCCTCGGCTGACTCCTCCCACAGGTCCTAGTATAAAGGTGACTGCTCCCCAGCCCTTAGTATCATGGACCGGTCGACCACGCGAGGCAGACCTCCATTCTGTTGTTAATAAAAGCCTTTAGTTACTCTTCTAACTCTCAGTCTTTTATGAGTAATTGATAGCGCATCACACTGCGAGGGCTCGGTCAGGGTCACGGCGAGGCCTCGGTCAGGGTCACGGCAAGGGCTCGGTCTGTTTCAAGGCGAAGGCTCGGTCTGTGTCACGGCGAGGGCTCGTTCTGGGTCACGGCGAGTGCTCTGTCAGTGTCACGGCGAAGGCTCGGTCAGGGTCACGGCGAGGGCTCGGTCAGGGTCACGGCGAGGGCTCGGTCAGTGTCACGGCGAGGGCTCGGTCAGTGTCACGGCGAGGGCTCGGTCAGTGTCACGGCGAGGGCTCGGTCAGTGTCACGGCGAGGGCTCGGTCAGTGTCACGGCGAGGGCTCGGTCAGTGTCACGGCGAGGGCTCGGTCAGTGTAATGGCGAGGGCTCGGGCAGTGTCACGGCGAGGGCTCGGTCAGTGTCACGGCGAGGGCTCTGCCAGTGTCACGGTGATGGCTGGGTCAGGGTCACGGCGAGGGCTCGGGCAGTGTCACGGCGAGGGCTCGGGTCAGTGTCACGGCGAGGGCTCTGTCAGTGTCACGGCGAGGGCTCTGCCTGTGTCACGGTGAGGGCTGGGTCAGGGTCACGGCGAGGGCTCAGTCAAGGTCACGGCGAGGGCTCGGGTCAGTGTCATGGCGAGGACTCGCTCAGTGTCACCCCGAGGGCTCGTGTCAGTGTCACGGCAAGGGCTCGGTCAGTGTGAAGACGAGGGCTCGGGTCAGTGTCACGGCGAGGGCTCGGTCAGGGCCATGGCGAGGGCTCGGGTCAGTGTCACGGCGAGGGTTCGGTCAGGGTCACGGCGAGGGCTCGGTCTGTGTCACGGCGAGGGCTCGGTCAGGGTCATGGTGAGGGCTCGGCTCAGTGTCACGGCGAGGGCTGGTGTCAGTGTCACGGCGAGGGTTCAGGTCGGTGTCATGGCGTGGGCTCGGTCAGTGTCACGGGAAGGGCTTGGGTCAGTGTCACGGCGAGGGCTCGGTCTGTGTCACGGCGAGGGCTCGGTCAGTGTCACGGCGAGGGCTCGGACAGTGTCACGGCGAGGGCTCGGTCAGTGTCACGGCGAGGGCTCGGTCAGTGTCACGGCCAGGGCTCGGTCTGTGTCACGGCGAGGGCTCGGTCTGTGTCACGGCGAGGGCCCGGTCAGTGTCAAGGCGAGAGCTCGTTCAGTGTCACGGCGAGGGCTCGGTCTGTGTCACGGCGAGGGCTGGGTCAGTGTCACGGCGAGGGCTCGGTCAGTGTCACGGCGAGGGCTCGGTCAGTGTCACGGCGAGGGCTCGGTCAGTGTCACGGGAAGGGCTTGGGTCAGTGTCACGGCGAGGGCTCGGTCTGTGTCACGGAGAGGGCTCGGTCAGTGTCACGGCGAGCGCTCGGTCAGTGTCACGGCGAGGGCTCGGTCAGTGTCACGGCGAGGGCTCGGTCTGTGTCACGGCGAGGGCTCGGTCTGTGTCACGGCGAGGGCTCGGGCAGTGTAACGGCGAGGGCTCTGTCAGTGTCACGGCGAGGGCTCTGGTCAGTGTCATGATGAGGGCTCGGGTCACTGTCACGGCGAGGGCTCGGTCAGTGTCATGGAGAGGGCCCAGTCAGGGTCACGGCGAGGGCTCGGTCAGGGTCACGGCGAGGGCTCGGTCAGGGTCACGGCGAGGGCTCGGTCAGTTTCACGGCGAGGGCTCGGTCAGGGTCACGGCGAGGGCTCGGTCAGGGTCACGGCAAGGGCTCGGTCTGTTTCAAGGCGAGGGCTCGGTCTGTGTCACGGCGAGGGCTCGGTCTGTGTCATGGCGAGGGCTCGTTCTGTGTCACGGCGAGTGCTCTGTCAGTGTCACGGCGAGGGCTCGGTCAGTGTCACGGCGAGGGCTCATTCAGTGTCACGGCGAGGGCTCGGTCAGTGTCACGGCGAGGGCTCGGTCAGTGTCACGGCGAGGGCTCGGTCAGTGTCACGGCAAGGGCTCGGGTCAGTGTCACGGTGAGAGCTCGGGTCAGTGTCACGGCGAGGGCTAGGTCAGTGTCACGGCGAGGGCTCGGTCAGTGTCAGGGCGAGGGCTCGGGTCAGTGTCACGGCGAGGGCTCGGGTCAGTGTCACGGCGAGGGCTCAGTCAGTGTCACGGCGAGGGCTCGGTCAGTGTCACGGAGAGGGCCCGGTCAGGGTCACGGCGAGGGCTCGGTCAGGGTCACGGCGACGGCTCGGTCAGGCTCACGGCGAGGGCTCGGTCAGTTTCACGGCGAGGGCTCGTTCAGGGTCACGGCGAGGGGCTCGGTCAGGGTCACGGCGAGGGCTCGGTCTGTTTCAAGGCGAGAGCTCGGTCTGTGTCACGGCGAGGGCTCGGTCTGTGTCAGGGCGAGGGCTCGTTCTGGGTCATGGCGAGTGCTCTGTCAGTGTCACGGCGAGGGCTCGGTCAGTGTCACGGCGAGGGCTTGGTCAGTGTCACGGCGAGGGCTCGGTCAGTGTCACGGCGAGGGCTCGGTCAGTGTCACGGCGAGGGTTCGGTCAGTGTCACGGCGAGGGCTCGGGTCAGTGTCATGGCGAGGGCACGGTCAGTGTCACGGCGAGGGTTCCGTCAGTGTCACGGCGAGGGCTCGGGTCAGTGTCACGGCGAGAGGTCGGGTCAGTGTCATGGCGAGGGCTCGGTCAGTGTGACGGCTATGGCTCGGGTCAGTGTCACGGCGAGGGCTCGGTCAGTGTCACGGCGAGGGCTCGGTCACTGTCACGGCGAGGGCTCGGTCTGTGGCACGGCGAGTGCTCGGTCTGTGCCCCGGGAGGGCTCGGTCAGTGTCACGGCGAGGGCTCGGTCAGTGTCACGGCGAGGGCTCGGTCAGTGTCACGGCGAGGGCTCGGGCAGTGTCACGGCGAGGGCTCGGTCAGTGTCACGGCGAGGGCTCGGTCAGTGTCACGGCGAGGGCTCTGCCAGTGTCACGGTGATGGCTGGGTCAGGGTCACGGCGAGGGCTCGGGCAGTGTCATGGCGAGGGCTCGGGTCAGTGTCACGGCGAGGGCTCGGTCAGTGTCACGGCGAGGGCTCTGCCAATGTCACGGTGAGGGCTGGGTCAGGGTCACGGCGAGGGCTCGGTCAGGGTCACGGTGAGGGATCGGGTCAGTGTCACGGCGAGGACTCGCTCAGTGTCACGGCGAGGGCTCGTGTCAGTGTCACGGCGAGGGCTCGGTCAGTGTGAAGACGAGGGCTCGTGTCAGTGTCACGGCGAGGGCTCGGTCAGGGTCATGGCGAGGGCTCGGGTCAGTGTCACGGCGAGGGCTCGGTCAGTGTCACGGAGAGGGCCCGGTCAGGGTCACGGCGAGGGCTCGGTCAGGGTCACGGCGAGGGCTCGGTCAGGGTCACGTCGAGGGCTCGGTCAGTTTCACGGCGAGGGCTCGGTCAGGGTCACGGCGAGGGCTCGGTGAGTGTCACGGCGAGGGCTCGGTCAGTGTCACGGCGAGGGCTCGGTCAGTGTCACGGCGAGGGCTCGGTCTGTGTCACGGCGAGGGCTCGGTCTGTGTCACGGCGAGGGCTCGGTCTGTGTCATGGCGTGGGCTCGGTGAGTGTCACGGCGAGGGCTCAGTCAGGGTCACGGAGAGGGCTCGGTCAGGGTCACGGAGAGGGCTCGGTCAGAGTCACGGCGAGGGCTCGGTCTGTGTCATGGAGAAGGCTCGGTCTCTGTCACGGCAAGGGCTCGGTCTGGGTCACGGCGAGGTCTCGGTCAGTGTCATGGTGAGGTCTCGGTCAGGGTCACGGAGAGGGCCCGGTCAGGGTCACGGCGAGGGCTCGGTCAGGGTCACGGCGAGGGCATGGTCAGGGTCACGGCGAGGGCTTGGTCAGGGTCACGGCGAGGGCTCGGTCAGTTTCACGGCGAGGGCTCGGTCAGTTTCACGGCGACGGCTTGGTCAGTGTCACGGCGAGGGCTCGGGTCAGTGTCACGACGAGGGCTCGGGTCACTGTCACGGTGAGGGCTCGGTCTGTGGCACGGCGAGGGCTCGGTCTGTGTCACGGCGAGGGCTGGGTCAGTGTCACGGCGAGGGCTCGGTCAGGGTCACGGCGAGGGCTCGGTCAGGGTCACGGCGAGGGCTCGGTCAGGGTCACGGCGAGGGCTCGGTCAGTGTCACGGCGAGGGCTCTGTCAGTGTCACGGCGAGGACTCTGGTCAGTGTCAGAGCGAGGGCTCGGTCAGTGTCATGGCGAGGGCTCGGGCAGTGTCATGGCGAGGGCTCTGTCAGTGTCACGGCGAGGGCTCTGGTCAGTGTCACGACGAGGGCTCGGGTCACTGTCACGGCGAGGGCTCGGTCAGTGTCACGGCGAGTGCTCGGTCTGTGTCCCGGGAGGGCTCGGTCAGTGTCACGGCGAGGGCTCGGTCAGTGTCACGGCGAGGGCTCGGTCAGTGTCACGGCGAGGGCTCGGTCAGTGTCACGGCGAGGGCTCGGTCAGTGTCACGGCGAGGGCTCGGTCAGTGTCACGGAGAGGGCCCGGTCAGGGTCACGGCGAGGGCTCGGTCAGGGTCACGGCGAGGGCTCGGTCAGTGTCACGGCGAGGGCTCGGTCAGTTTCACTGTGTGGTAAACCACTGTTTGTATTCCTGTTTGTCCTGTTTGTATTCTACTGTGTACATGCCTGGACATGCCTCGGCTGACTCCTCCCACAGGTCCTAGTATAAAGGTGACTGCTCCCCAGCCCTTAGTATCATGGACCGGTCGACCACGCGAGGCAGACCTCCATTCTGTTGTTAATAAAAGCCTTTAGTTACTCTTCTAACTCTCAGTCTTTTATGAGTAATTGATAGCGCATCACACTGCGAGGGCTCGGTCAGGGTCACGGCGAGGCCTCGGTCAGGGTCACGGCAAGGGCTCGGTCTGTTTCAAGGCGAAGGCTCGGTCTGTGTCAAGGCGAGGGCTCGTTCTGGGTCACGGCGAGTGCTCTGTCAGTGTCACGGCGAAGGCTCGGTCAGGGTCACGGCGAGGGCTCGGTCAGGGTCACGGCGAGGGCTCGGTCAGTGTCACGGCGAGGGCTCGGTCAGTGTCACGGCGAGGGCTCGGTCAGTGTCACGGCGAGGGCTCGGTCAGTGTCACGGCGAGGGTTCGGTCAGTGTCACGGCGAGGGCTCGGTCAGTGTCACGGCGAGGGCTCGGTCAGTGTCACGGCGAGGGCTCGGTCAGTGTAATGGCGAGGGCTCGGGCAGTGTCACGGCGAGGGCTCGGTCAGTGTCACGGAGAGGGCTCGGTCAGTGTCACGGCGAGGGCTCTGCCAGTGTCACGGTGATGGCTGGGTCAGGGTCACGGCGAGGGCTCGGGCAGTGTCACGGCGAGGGCTCGGGTCAGTGTCACGGCGAGGGCTCTGTCAGTGTCACGGCGAGGGCTCTGCCAGTGTCACGGTGAGGGCTGGGTCAGGGTCATGGCGAGGGCTCGGTCAAGGTCACGGCGAGGGCTCGGGTCAGTGTCACGGCGAGGACTCGCTCAGTGTCACGGCGAGGGCTCGTGTCAGTGTCACGGCAAGGGCTCGGTCATTGTGAAGACGAGGGCTCGGGTCAGTGTCACGGCGAGGGCTCGGTCAGGGCCATGGCGAGGGCTCGGGTCAGTGTCACGGCGAGGGTTCGGTCAGGGTCACGGCGAGGGCTCGGTCTGTGTCACGGCGAGGGCTCGGTCAGGGTCATGGTGAGGGCTCGGCTCAGTGTCACGGCGAGGGCTGGTGTCGGTGTCACGGCGAGGGTTCAGGTCGGTGTCGTGGCGTGGGCTCGGTCAGTGTCACGGGAAGGGCTTGGGTCAGTGTCACGGCGAGGGCTCGGTCTGTGTCACGGCGAGGGCTCGGTCAGTGTCACGGCGAGGGCTCGGACAGTGTCACGGCGAGGGCTCGGTCAGTGTCACGGCGAGGGCTCGGTCAGTGTCACGGCCAGGGCTCGGTCTGTGTCACGGCGAGGGCTCGGTCTGTGTCACGGCGAGGGCCCGGTCAGTGTCAAGGCGAGAGCTCGTTCAGTGTCACGGCGAGGGCTCGGTCTGTGTCACGGCGAGGGCTGGGTCAGTGTCACGGCGAGGGCTCGGTCAGTGTCACGGCGAGGGCTCGGTCAGTGTCACGGCGAGGGCTCGGTCAGTGTCACGGGAAGGGCTTGGGTCAGTGTCACGGCGAGGGCTCGGTCTGTGTCACGGAGAGGGCTCGGTCAGTGTCACGGCGAGCGCTCGGTCAGTGTCACGGCGAGGGCTCGGTCAGTGTCACGGCGAGGGCTCGGTCTGTGTCACGGCGAGGGCTCGGTCTGTGTCACGGCGAGGGCTCGGGCAGTGTAACGGCGAGGGCTCTGTCAGTGTCACGGCGAGGGCTCTGGTCAGTGTCATGATGAGGGCTCGGGTCACTGTCACGGCGAGGGCTCGGTCAGTGTCATGGAGAGGGCCCAGTCAGGGTCACGGCGAGGGCTCGGTCAGGGTCACGGCGAGGGCTCGGTCAGGGTCACGGCGAGGGCTCGGTCAGTTTCACGGCGAGGGCTCGGTCAGGGTCACGGCGAGGGCTCGGTCAGGGTCACGGCAAGGGCTCGGTCTGTTTCAAGGCGAGGGCTCGGTCTGTGTCACGGCGAGGGCTCGGTCTGTGTCATGGCGAGGGCTCGTTCTGTGTCACGGCGAGTGCTCTGTCAGTGTCACGGCGAGGGCTCGGTCAGTGTCACGGCGAGGGCTCATTCAGTGTCACGGCGAGGGCTCGGTCAGTGTCACGGCGAGGGCTCGGTCAGTGTCACGGCGAGGGCTCGGTCAGTGTCACGGCAAGGGCTCGGGTCAGTGTCACGGTGAGAGCTCGGGTCAGTGTCACGGCGAGGGCTAGGTCAGTGTCACGGCGAGGGCTCGGTCAGTGTCAGGGCGAGGGCTCGGGTCAGTGTCACGGCGAGGGCTCGGGTCAGTGTCACGGCGAGGGCTCAGTCAGTGTCACGGCGAGGGCTCGGTCAGTGTCACGGAGAGGGCCCGGTCAGGGTCACGGCGAGGGCTCGGTCAGGGTCACGGCGACGGCTCGGTCAGGCTCACGGCGAGGGCTCGGTCAGTTTCACGGCGAGGGCTCTGTCAGTGTCATGGCGAGGGCTCGGGCAGTGTCATGGCGAGGGCTCTGTCAGTGTCACGGCGAGGGCTCTGGTCAGTGTCAGAGCGAGGGCTCGGTCAGTGTCATGGCGAGGGCTCGGGCAGTGTCATGGCGAGGGCTCTGTCAGTGTCACGGCGAGGGCTCTGGTCAGTGTCACGACGAGGGCTCGGGTCACTGTCACGGCGAGGGCTCGGTCAGTGTCACGGCGAGTGCTCGGTCTGTGTCCCGGGAGGGCTCGGTCAGTGTCACGGCGAGGGCTCGGTCAGTGTCACGGCGAGGGCTCGGTCAGTGTCACGGCGAGGGCTCGGTCAGTGTCACGGCGAGGGCTCGGTCAGTGTCACGGCGAGGGCTCGGTCAGTGTCACGGAGAGGGCCCGGTCAGGGTCACGGCGAGGGCTCGGTCAGGGTCACGGCGAGGGCTCGGTCAGTGTCACGGCGAGGGCTCGGTCAGTTTCACTGTGTGGTAAACCACTGTTTGTATTCCTGTTTGTCCTGTTTGTATTCTACTGTGTACATGCCTGGACATGCCTCGGCTGACTCCTCCCACAGGTCCTAGTATAAAGGTGACTGCTCCCCAGCCCTTAGTATCATGGACCGGTCGACCACGCGAGGCAGACCTCCATTCTGTTGTTAATAAAAGCCTTTAGTTACTCTTCTAACTCTCAGTCTTTTATGAGTAATTGATAGCGCATCACACTGCGAGGGCTCGGTCAGGGTCACGGCGAGGCCTCGGTCAGGGTCACGGCAAGGGCTCGGTCTGTTTCAAGGCGAAGGCTCGGTCTGTGTCAAGGCGAGGGCTCGTTCTGGGTCACGGCGAGTGCTCTGTCAGTGTCACGGCGAAGGCTCGGTCAGGGTCACGGCGAGGGCTCGGTCAGGGTCACGGCGAGGGCTCGGTCAGTGTCACGGCGAGGGCTCGGTCAGTGTCACGGCGAGGGCTCGGTCAGTGTCACGGCGAGGGCTCGGTCAGTGTCACGGCGAGGGTTCGGTCAGTGTCACGGCGAGGGCTCGGTCAGTGTCACGGCGAGGGCTCGGTCAGTGTCACGGCGAGGGCTCGGTCAGTGTAATGGCGAGGGCTCGGGCAGTGTCACGGCGAGGGCTCGGTCAGTGTCACGGAGAGGGCTCGGTCAGTGTCACGGCGAGGGCTCTGCCAGTGTCACGGTGATGGCTGGGTCAGGGTCACGGCGAGGGCTCGGGCAGTGTCACGGCGAGGGCTCGGGTCAGTGTCACGGCGAGGGCTCTGTCAGTGTCACGGCGAGGGCTCTGCCAGTGTCACGGTGAGGGCTGGGTCAGGGTCATGGCGAGGGCTCGGTCAAGGTCACGGCGAGGGCTCGGGTCAGTGTCACGGCGAGGACTCGCTCAGTGTCACGGCGAGGGCTCGTGTCAGTGTCACGGCAAGGGCTCGGTCATTGTGAAGACGAGGGCTCGGGTCAGTGTCACGGCGAGGGCTCGGTCAGGGCCATGGCGAGGGCTCGGGTCAGTGTCACGGCGAGGGTTCGGTCAGGGTCACGGCGAGGGCTCGGTCTGTGTCACGGCGAGGGCTCGGTCAGGGTCATGGTGAGGGCTCGGCTCAGTGTCACGGCGAGGGCTGGTGTCGGTGTCACGGCGAGGGTTCAGGTCGGTGTCGTGGCGTGGGCTCGGTCAGTGTCACGGGAAGGGCTTGGGTCAGTGTCACGGCGAGGGCTCGGTCTGTGTCACGGCGAGGGCTCGGTCAGTGTCACGGCGAGGGCTCGGACAGTGTCACGGCGAGGGCTCGGTCAGTGTCACGGCGAGGGCTCGGTCAGTGTCACGGCCAGGGCTCGGTCTGTGTCACGGCGAGGGCTCGGTCTGTGTCACGGCGAGGGCCCGGTCAGTGTCAAGGCGAGAGCTCGTTCAGTGTCACGGCGAGGGCTCGGTCTGTGTCACGGCGAGGGCTGGGTCAGTGTCACGGCGAGGGCTCGGTCAGTGTCACGGCGAGGGCTCGGTCAGTGTCACGGCGAGGGCTCGGTCAGTGTCACGGGAAGGGCTTGGGTCAGTGTCACGGCGAGGGCTCGGTCTGTGTCACGGAGAGGGCTCGGTCAGTGTCACGGCGAGCGCTCGGTCAGTGTCACGGCGAGGGCTCGGTCAGTGTCACGGCGAGGGCTCGGTCTGTGTCACGGCGAGGGCTCGGTCTGTGTCACGGCGAGGGCTCGGGCAGTGTAACGGCGAGGGCTCTGTCAGTGTCACGGCGAGGGCTCTGGTCAGTGTCATGATGAGGGCTCGGGTCACTGTCACGGCGAGGGCTCGGTCAGTGTCATGGAGAGGGCCCAGTCAGGGTCACGGCGAGGGCTCGGTCAGGGTCACGGCGAGGGCTCGGTCAGGGTCACGGCGAGGGCTCGGTCAGTTTCACGGCGAGGGCTCGGTCAGGGTCACGGCGAGGGCTCGGTCAGGGTCACGGCAAGGGCTCGGTCTGTTTCAAGGCGAGGGCTCGGTCTGTGTCACGGCGAGGGCTCGGTCTGTGTCATGGCGAGGGCTCGTTCTGTGTCACGGCGAGTGCTCTGTCAGTGTCACGGCGAGGGCTCGGTCAGTGTCACGGCGAGGGCTCATTCAGTGTCACGGCGAGGGCTCGGTCAGTGTCACGGCGAGGGCTCGGTCAGTGTCACGGCGAGGGCTCGGTCAGTGTCACGGCAAGGGCTCGGGTCAGTGTCACGGTGAGAGCTCGGGTCAGTGTCACGGCGAGGGCTAGGTCAGTGTCACGGCGAGGGCTCGGTCAGTGTCAGGGCGAGGGCTCGGGTCAGTGTCACGGCGAGGGCTCGGGTCAGTGTCACGGCGAGGGCTCAGTCAGTGTCACGGCGAGGGCTCGGTCAGTGTCACGGAGAGGGCCCGGTCAGGGTCACGGCGAGGGCTCGGTCAGGGTCACGGCGACGGCTCGGTCAGGCTCACGGCGAGGGCTCGGTCAGTTTCACGGCGAGGGCTCGTTCAGGGTCACGGCGAGGGGCTCGGTCAGGGTCACGGCGAGGGCTCGTTCTGTTTCAAGGTGAGGGCTCGGTCTGTGTCACGGCGAGGGCTCGGTCTGTGTCAGGGCGAGGGCTCATTCTGGGTCATGGCGAGTGCTCTGTCAGTGTCACGGCGAGGGCTCGGTCAGTGTCACGGCGAGGGCTCGGTCAGTGTCACGGCGAGGGCTCGGTCAGTGTCACGGCGAGGGTTCGGTCAGTGTCACGGCGAGGGCTCGGGTCAGTGTCATGGCGAGGGCACGGTCAGTGTCACGGCGAGGGTTCCGTCAGTGTCACGGCGAGGGCTCGGGTCAGTGTCACGGCGAGAGGTCGGGTCAGTGTCATGGCGAGGGCTCGGTCAGTGTGACGGCTATGGCTCGGGTCAGTGTCACGGCGAGGGCTCGGTCAGTGTCACGGCGAGGGCTCGGTCACTGTCACGGCGAGGTCTCGGTCTGTGGCACGGCGAGTGCTCGGTCTGTGCCCCGGGAGGGCTCGGTCAGTGTCACGGCGAGGGCTCGGTCAGTGTCACGGCGAGGGCTCGGTCAGTGTCACGGCGAGGGCTCGGTCAGTGTCACGGCGAGGGCTCGGGCAGTGTCACGGCGAGGGCTCGGTCAGTGTCACGGCGAGGGCTCGGTCAGTGTCACGGCAAGGGCCCGGTCTGGGTCACGGCAAGGGCTCGGTCTGTTTCAAGGCGAAGGCTCGGTCTGTGTCAAGGCGAGGGCTCGTTCTGGGTCACGGCGAGTGCTCTGTCAGTGTCACGGCGAAGGCTCGGTCTGTTTCAAGGCGAAGGCTCGGTCTGTGTCAAGGCGAGGGCTCGTTCTGGGTCATGGCGAGTGCTCTGTCAGTGTCACGGCGAAGGCTCGGTCAGGGTCACGGCGAGGGCTCGGTCAGGGTCACGGCAAGGGCTCGGTCTGTTTCAAGGCGAAGGCTCGGTCTGTGTCAAGGCGAGGGCTCGTTCTGGGTCACGGCGAGTGCTCTGTCAGTGTCACGGCGAAGGCTCGGTCAGGGTCACGGCGAGGGCTCGGTCAGGGTCACGGCGAGGGCTCGGTCAGGGTCACGGCGAGGGCTCGGTCAGGGTCACAGCGAGGGCTCGGTCAGTGTCACGGCGAGGGCCCGGTCTGTTTCAAGGCGAGGGCTCGGTCTGTGTCACGGCGAGGGCTCGGTCTGTGTCATGGCGAGGGCTCGTTCTGTGTCACGGCGAGTGCTCTGTCAGTGTCACGGCGAGGGCTCGGTCAGTGTCACGGCGAGGGCTCATTCAGTGTCACGGCGAGGGCTCGGTCAGTGTCACGGCGAGGGCTCGGTCAGTGTCACGGCGAGGGCTCGGTCAGTGTCACGGCGAGGGCTCGGTCAGTGTCACGGCGAGGGCCCGGTCTGTTTCAAGGCGAGGGCTCGGTCTGTGTCACGGCGAGGGCTCGGTCTGTGTCATGGCGAGGGCTCGTTCTGTGTCACGGCGAGTGCTCTGTCAGTGTCACGGCGAGGGCTCGGTCAGTGTCACGGCGAGGGCTCATTCAGTGTCACGGCGAGGGCTCGGTCAGTGTCACGGCGAGGGCTCGGTCAGTGTCACGGCGAGGGCTCGGTCAGTGTCACGGCAAGGGCTCGGGTCAGTGTCACGGTGAGAGCTCGGGTCAGTGTCACGGCGAGGGCTAGGTCAGTGTCACGGCGAGGGCTCGGTCAGTGTCAGGGCGAGGGCTCGGGTCAGTGTCACGGCGAGGGCTCGGGTCAGTGTCACGGCGAGGGCTCAGTCAGTGTCACGGCGAGGGCTCGGTCAGTGTCACGGAGAGGGCCCGGTCAGGGTCACGGCGAGGGCTCGGTCAGGGTCACGGCGACGGCTCGGTCAGGCTCACGGCGAGGGCTCGGTCAGTTTCACGGCGAGGGCTCGTTCAGGGTCACGGCGAGGGGCTCGGTCAGGGTCACGGCGAGGGCTCGGTCTGTTTCAAGGCGAGGGCTCGGTCTGTGTCACGGCGAGGGCTCGGTCTGTGTCAGGGCGAGGGCTCGTTCTGGGTCATGGCGAGTGCTCTGTCAGTGTCACGGCGAGGGCTCGGTCAGTGTCACGGCGAGGGCTCGGTCAGTGTCACGGCGAGGGCTCGGTCAGTGTCACGGCGAGGGCTCGGTCAGTGTCACGGCGAGGGTTCGGTCAGTGTCACGGCGAGGGCTCGGGTCAGTGTCATGGCGAGGGCACTTTCAGTGTCACGGCGAGGGTTCCGTCAGTGTCACGGCGAGGGCTCGGGTCAGTGTCACGACGAGAGGTCGGGTCAGTGTCATGGCGAGGGCTCGGTCAGTGTGACGGCTATGGCTCGGGTCAGTGTCACGGCGAGGGCTCGGTCAGTGTCACGGCGAGGGCTCGGTCACTGTCACGGCGAGGGCTCGGTCTGTGGCACGGCGAGTGCTCGGTCTGTGCCCCGGGAGGGCTCGGTCAGTGTCACGGCGAGGGCTCGGTCAGTGTCACGGCGAGGGCTCGGTCAGTGTCACGGCGAGGGCTCGGTCAGTGTCACGGCGAGGGCTCGGGCAGTGTCACGGCGAGGGCTCGGTCAGTGTCACGGCGAGGGCTCGTTCAGTGTCACGGCGAGGGCTCTGCCAGTGTCACGGTGATGGCTGGGTCAGGGTCACGGCGAGGGCTCGGGCAGTGTCATGGCGAGGGCTCGGGTCAGTGTCACGGCGAGGGCTCGGTCAGTGTCACGGCGAGGGCTCTGCCAATGTCACGGTGAGGGCTGGGTCAGGGTCACGGCGAGGGCTCGGTCAGGGTCACGGTGAGGGATCGGGTCAGTGTCACGGCGAGGACTCGCTCAGTGTCACGGCGAGGGCTCGTGTCAGTGTCACGGCGAGGGCTCGGTCAGTGTGAAGACGAGGGCTCGTGTCAGTGTCACGGCGAGGGCTCGGTCAGGGTCATGGCGAGGGCTCGGGTCAGTGTCACGGCGAGGGCTCGGTCAGGGTCACGGCGAGGGCTCGGTCAGTGTCACGGAGAGGGCCCGGTCAGGGTCACGGCGAGGGCTCGGTCAGGGTCACGGCGAGGGCTCGGTCAGGGTCACGTCGAGGGCTCGGTCAGTTTCACGGCGAGGGCTCGGTCAGGGTCACGGCGAGGGCTCGGTGAGTGTCACGGCGAGGGCTCGGTCAGTGTCACGGCGAGGGCTCGGTCAGTGTCACGGCGAGGGCTCGGTCTGTGTCACGGCGAGGGCTCGGTCTGTGTCACGGCGAGGGCTCGGTCTGTGTCATGGCGTGGGCTCGGTGAGTGTCACGGCGAGGGCTCAGTCAGGGTCACGGAGAGGGCTCAGTCAGGGTCACGGAGAGGGCTCGGTCAGAGTCACGGCGAGGGCTCGGTCTGTGTCATGGAGAAGGCTCGGTCTCTGTCACGGCAAGGGCTCGGTCTGGGTCACGGCGAGGTCTCGGTCAGTGTCATGGTGAGGTCTCGGTCAGGGTCACGGAGAGGGCCCGGTCAGGGTCACGGCGAGGGCTCGGTCAGGGTCACGGCGAGGGCATGGTCAGGGTCACGGCGAGGGCTCGGTCAGGGTCACGGCGAGGGCTCGGTCAGTTTCACGGCGAGGACTCGGTCAGTTTCACGGCGACGGCTTGGTCAGTGTCACGGCGAGGGCTCGGGTCAGTGTCACGACGAGGGCTCGGGTCACTGTCACGGTGAGGGCTCGGTCTGTGGCACGGCGAGGGCTCGGTCTGTGTCACGGCGAGGGCTGGGTCAGTGTCACGGCGAGGGCTCGGTCAGGGTCACGGCGACGGCTCGGTCAGGGTCACGGCGAGGGCTCGGTCAGGGTCACGGCGAGGGCTCGGTCAGTGTCACGGCGAGGGCTCTGTCAGTGTCACGGCGAGGACTCTGGTCAGTGTCAGAGCGAGGGCTCGGTCAGTGTCATGGCGAGGGCTCGGGCAGTGTCATGGCGAGGGCTCTGTCAGTGTCACGGCGAGGGCTCTGGTCAGTGTCACGACGAGGGCTCGGGTCACTGTCACGGCGAGGGCTCGGTCAGTGTCACGGCGAGTGCTCGGTCTGTGTCCCGGGAGGGCTCGGTCAGTGTCACGGCGAGGGCTCGGTCAGTGTCACGGCGAGGGCTCGGTCAGTGTCACGGCGAGGGCTCGGTCAGTGTCACGGCGAGGGCTCGGTCAGTGTCACGGCGAGGGCTCGGTCAGTGTCACGGAGAGGGCCCGGTCAGGGTCACGGCGAGGGCTCGGTCAGGGTCATGGCGAGGGCTCGGTCAGTGTCACGGCGAGGGCTCGGTCAGTTTCACTGTGTGGTAAACCACTGTTTGTATTCCTGTTTGTCCTGTTTGTATTCCACTGTGTACATGCCTGGACATGCCTCGGCTGACTCCTCCCACAGGTCCTAGTATAAAGGTGACTGCTCCCCAGCCCTTAGTATCATGGACCGGTCGACCACGCGAGGCAGACCTCCATTCTGTTGTTAATAAAAGCCTTTAGTTACTCTTCTAACTCTCAGTCTTTTATGAGTAATTGATAGCGCATCACACTGCGAGGGCTCGGTCAGGGTCACGGCGAGGCCTCGGTCAGGGTCACGGCAAGGGCTCGGTCTGTTTCAAGGCGAAGGCTCGGTCTGTGTCAAGGCGAGGGCTCGTTCTGGGTCACGGCGAGTGCTCTGTCAGTGTCACGGCGAAGGCTCGGTCAGGGTCACGGCGAGGGCTCGGTCAGGGTCACGGCGAGGGCTCGGTCAGTGTCACGGCGAGGGCTCGGTCAGTGTCACGGCGAGGGCTCGGTCAGTGTCACGGCGAGGGCTCGGTCAGTGTCACGGCGAGGGTTCGGTCAGTGTCACGGCGAGGGCTCGGTCAGTGTCACGGCGAGGGCTCGGTCAGTGTCACGGCGAGGGCTCGGTCAGTGTAATGGCGAGGGCTCGGGCAGTGTCACGGCGAGGGCTCGGTCAGTGTCACGGAGAGGGCTCTGTCAGTGTCACGGCGAGGGCTCTGCCAGTGTCACGGTGATGGCTGGGTCAGGGTCACGGCGAGGGCTCGGGCAGTGTCACGGCGAGGGCTCGGGTCAGTGTCACGGCGAGGGCTCTGTCAGTGTCACGGCGAGGGCTCTGCCAGTGTCACGGTGAGGGCTGGGTCAGGGTCATGGCGAGGGCTCGGTCAAGGTCACGGCGAGGGCTCGGGTCAGTGTCACGGCGAGGACTCGCTCAGTGTCACGGCGAGGGCTCGTGTCAGTGTCACGGCAAGGGCTCGGTCATTGTGAAGACGAGGGCTCGGGTCAGTGTCACGGCGAGGGCTCGGTCAGGGCCATGGCGAGGGCTCGGGTCAGTGTCACGGCGAGGGTTCGGTCAGGGTCACGGCGAGGGCTCGGTCTGTGTCACGGCGAGGGCTCGGTCAGGGTCATGGTGAGGGCTCGGCTCAGTGTCACGGCGAGGGCTGGTGTCGGTGTCACGGCGAGGGTTCAGGTCGGTGTCATGGCGTGGGCTCGGTCAGTGTCACGGGAAGGGCTTGGGTCAGTGTCACGGCGAGGGCTCGGTCTGTGTCACGGCGAGGGCTCGGTCAGCGTCACGGCGAGGGCTCGGACAGTGTCACGGCGAGGGCTCGGTCAGTGTCACGGCGAGGGCTCGGTCAGTGTCACGGCCATGGCTCGGTCTGTGTCACGGCGAGGGCTCGGTCTGTGTCACGGCGAGGGCCCGGTCAGTGTCAAGGCGAGAGCTCGTTCAGTGTCACGGCGAGGGCTCGGTCTGTGTCACGGCGAGGGCTGGGTCAGTGTCACGGCGAGGGCTCGGTCAGTGTCACGGCGAGGGCTCGGTCAGTGTCACGGCGAGGGCTCGGTCAGTGTCACGGGAAGGGCTTGGGTCAGTGTCACGGCGAGGGCTCGGTCTGTGTCACGGAGAGGGCTCGGTCAGTGTCACGGCGAGCGCTCGGTCAGTGTCACGGCGAGGGCTCGGTCAGTGTCACGGCGAGGGCTCGGTCTGTGTCACGGCGAGGGCTCGGTCTGTGTCACGGCGAGGGCTCGGGCAGTGTAACGGCGAGGGCTCTGTCAGTGTCACGGCGAGGGCTCTGGTCAGTGTCATGATGAGGGCTCGGGTCACTGTCACGGCGAGGGCTCGGTCAGTGTCATGGAGAGGGCCCAGTCAGGGTCACGGCGAGGGCTCGGTCAGGGTCACGGCGAGGGCTCGGTCAGGGTCACGGCGAGGGCTCGGTCAGTTTCACGGCGAGGGCTCGGTCAGGGTCACGGCGAGGGCTCGGTCAGGGTCACGGCAAGGGCTCGGTCTGTTTCAAGGCGAGGGCTCGGTCTGTGTCACGGCGAGGGCTTGGTCTGTGTCATGGCGAGGGCTCGTTCTGTGTCACGGCGAGTGCTCTGTCAGTGTCACGGCGAGGGCTCGGTCAGTGTCACGGCGAGGGCTCATTCAGTGTCACGGCGAGGGCTCGGTCAGTGTCACGGCGAGGGCTCGGTCAGTGTCACGGCGAGGGCTCGGTCAGTGTCACGGCAAGGGCTCGGGTCAGTGTCACGGTGAGAGCTCGGGTCAGTGTCACGGCGAGGGCTAGGTCAGTGTCACGGCGAGGGCTCGGTCAGTGTCAGGGCGAGGGCTCGGGTCAGTGTCACGGCGAGGGCTCGGGTCAGTGTCACGGCGAGGGCTCAGTCAGTGTCACGGCGAGGGCTCGGTCAGTGTCACGGAGAGGGCCCGGTCAGGGTCACGGCGAGGGCTCGGTCAGGGTCACGGCGACGGCTCGGTCAGGCTCACGGCGAGGGCTCGGTCAGTTTCACGGCGAGGGCTCGTTCAGGGTCACGGCGAGGGGCTCGGTCAGGGTCACGGCGAGGGCTCGGTCTGTTTCAAGGCGAGGGCTCGGTCTGTGTCACGGCGAGGGCTCGGTCTGTGTCAGGGCGAGGGCTCATTCTGGGTCATGGCGAGTGCTCTGTCAGTGTCACGGCGAGGGCTCGGTCAGTGTCACGGCGAGGGCTCGGTCAGTGTCACGGCGAGGGCTCGGTCAGTGTCACGGCGAGGGCTCGGGTCAGTGTCACGGCGAGAGGTCGGGTCAGTGTCATGGCGAGGGCTCGGTCAGTGTGACGGCTATGGCTCGGGTCAGTGTCACGGCGAGGGCTCGGTCAGTGTCACGGCGAGGGCTCGGTCACTGTCACGGCGAGGGCTCGGTCTGTGGCACGGCGAGTGCTCGGTCTGTGCCCCGGGAGGGCTCGGTCAGTGTCACGGCGAGGGCTCGGTCAGTGTCACGGCGAGGGCTCGGTCAGTGTCACGGCGAGGGCTCGGGCAGTGTCACGGCGAGGGCTCGGTCAGTGTCACGGCGAGGGCTCGGTCAGTGTCACGGCAAGGGCTCGGTCTGGGTCACGGCAAGGGCTCGGTCTGGGTCACGGCAAGGGCTCGGTCTGTTTCAAGGCGAAGGCTCGGTCTGTGTCAAGGCGAGGGCTCGTTCTGGGTCACGGCGAGTGCTCTGTCAGTGTCACGGCGAAGGCTCGGTCTGTTTCAAGGCGAAGGCTCGGTCTGTGTCAAGGCGAGGGCTCGTTCTGGGTCACGGCGAGTGCTCTGTCAGTGTCACGGCGAAGGCTCGGTCAGGGTCACGGCGAGGGCTCGGTCAGGGTCACGGCAAGGGCTCGGTCTGTTTCAAGGCGAAGGCTCGGTCTGTGTCAAGGCGAGGGCTCGTTCTGGGTCACGGCGAGTGCTCTGTCAGTGTCACGGCGAAGGCTCGGTCAGGGTCACGGCGAGGGCTCGGTCAGGGTCACGGCGAGGGCTCGGTCAGTGTCACGGCGAGGGCTCGGTCAGTGTCACGGCGAGGGCTCGGTCAGTGTCACGGGAAGGGCTTGGGTCAGTGTCACGGCGAGGGCTCGGTCTGTGTCACGGAGAGGGCTCGGTCAGTGTCACGGCGAGCGCTCGGTCAGTGTCACGGCGAGGGCTCGGTCAGTGTCACGGCGAGGGCTCGGTCTGTGTCACGGCGAGGGCTCGGTCTGTGTCACGGCGAGGGCTCGGGCAGTGTAACGGCGAGGGCTCTGTCAGTGTCACGGCGAGGGCTCTGGTCAGTGTCATGATGAGGGCTCGGGTCACTGTCACGGCGAGGGCTCGGTCAGTGTCATGGAGAGGGCCCAGTCAGGGTCACGGCGAGGGCTCGGTCAGGGTCACGGCGAGGGCTCGGTCAGGGTCACGGCGAGGGCTCGGTCAGTTTCACGGCGAGGGCTCGGTCAGGGTCACGGCGAGGGCTCGGTCAGGGTCACGGCAAGGGCTCGGTCTGTTTCAAGGCGAGGGCTCGGTCTGTGTCACGGCGAGGGCTCGGTCTGTGTCATGGCGAGGGCTCGTTCTGTGTCACGGCGAGTGCTCTGTCAGTGTCACGGCGAGGGCTCGGTCAGTGTCACGGCGAGGGCTCATTCAGTGTCACGGCGAGGGCTCGGTCAGTGTCACGGCGAGGGCTCGGTCAGTGTCACGGCGAGGGCTCGGTCAGTGTCACGGCAAGGGCTCGGGTCAGTGTCACGGTGAGAGCTCGGGTCAGTGTCACGGCGAGGGCTAGGTCAGTGTCACGGCGAGGGCTCGGTCAGTGTCAGGGCGAGGGCTCGGGTCAGTGTCACGGCGAGGGCTCGGGTCAGTGTCACGGCGAGGGCTCAGTCAGTGTCACGGCGAGGGCTCGGTCAGTGTCACGGAGAGGGCCCGGTCAGGGTCACGGCGAGGGCTCGGTCAGGGTCACGGCGACGGCTCGGTCAGGCTCACGGCGAGGGCTCGGTCAGTTTCACGGCGAGGGCTCGTTCAGGGTCACGGCGAGGGGCTCGGTCAGGGTCACGGCGAGGGCTCGGTCTGTTTCAAGGCGAGGGCTCGGTCTGTGTCACGGCGAGGGCTCGGTCTGTGTCAGGGCGAGGGCTCGTTCTGGGTCATGGCGAGTGCTCTGTCAGTGTCACGGCGAGGGCTCGGTCAGTGTCACGGCGAGGGCTCGGTCAGTGTCACGGCGAGGGCTCGGTCAGTGTCACGGCGAGGGCTCGGTCAGTGTCACGGCGAGGGTTCGGTCAGTGTCACGGCGAGGGCTCGGGTCAGTGTCATGGCGAGGGCACGGTCAGTGTCACGGCGAGGGTTCCGTCAGTGTCACGGCGAGGGCTCGGGTCAGTGTCACGGCGAGAGGTCGGGTCAGTGTCATGGCGAGGGCTCGGTCAGTGTGACGGCTATGGCTCGGGTCAGTGTCACGGCGAGGGCTCGGTCAGTGTCACGGCGAGGGCTCGGTCACTGTCACGGCGAGGGCTCGGTCTGTGGCACGGCGAGTGCTCGGTCTGTGCCCCGGGAGGGCTCGGTCAGTGTCACGGCGAGGGCTCGGTCAGTTTCACGGCGAGGGCTCGGTCAGTGTCACGGCGAGGGCTCGGTCAGTGTCACGGCGAGGGCTCGGGCAGTGTCACGGCGAGGGCTCGGTCAGTGTCACGGCGAGGGCTCGGTCAGTGTCACGGCGAGGGCTCTGCCAGTGTCACGGTGATGGCTGGGTCAGGGTCACGGCGAGGGCTCGGGCAGTGTCATGGCGAGGGCTCGGGTCAGTGTCACGGCGAGGGCTCGGTCAGTGTCACGGCGAGGGCTCTGCCAATGTCACGGTGAGGGCTGGGTCAGGGTCACGGCGAGGGCTCGGTCAGGGTCACGGTGAGGGATCGGGTCAGTGTCACGGCGAGGACTCGCTCAGTGTCACGGCGAGGGCTCGTGTCAGTGTCACGGCGAGGGCTCGGTCAGTGTGAAGACGAGGGCTCGTGTCAGTGTCACGGCGAGGGCTCGGTCAGGGTCATGGCGAGGGCTCGGGTCAGTGTCACGGCGAGGGCTCGGTCAGGGTCACGGCGAGGGCTCGGTCAGTGTCACGGAGAGGGCCCGGTCAGGGTCACGGCGAGGGCTCGGTCAGGGTCACGGCGAGGGCTCGGTCAGGGTCACGTCGAGGGCTCGGTCAGTTTCACGGCGAGGGCTCGGTCAGGGTCACGGCGAGGGCTCGGTGAGTGTCACGGCGAGGGCTCGGTCAGTGTCACGGCGAGGGCTCGGTCAGTGTCACGGCGAGGGCTCGGTCTGTGTCACGGCGAGGGCTCGGTCTGTGTCACGGCGAGGGCTCGGTCTGTGTCATGGCGTGGGCTCGGTGAGTGTCACGGCGAGGGCTCAGTCAGGGTCACGGAGAGGGCTCGGTCAGGGTCACGGAGAGGGCTCGGTCAGAGTCACGGCGAGGGCTCGGTCTGTGTCATGGAGAAGGCTCGGTCTCTGTCACGGCAAGGGCTCGGTCTGGGTCACGGCGAGGTCTCGGTCAGTGTCATGGTGAGGTCTCGGTCAGGGTCACGGAGAGGGCCCGGTCAGGGTCACGGCGAGGGCTCGGTCAGGGTCACGGCGAGGGCATGGTCAGGGTCACGGCGAGGGCTCGGTCAGGGTCACGGCGAGGGCATGGTCAGGGTCACGGCGAGGGCTCGGTCAGGGTCACGGCGAGGGCTCGGTCAGTTTCACGGCGAGGGCTCGGTCAGTTTCACGGCGACGGCTTGGTCAGTATCACGGCGAGGGCTCGGTCAGGGTCACGGCGAGGGCTCGGTCAGGGTCACGGCGAGGGCTCGGTCAGGGTCACGGCGAGGGCTCGGTCAGTGTCACGGCGAGGGCTCTGTCAGTGTCACGGCGAGGACTCTGGTCAGTGTCAGAGCGAGGGCTCTGTCAGTGTCACGGCGAGGGCTCTGGTCAGTGTCACGACGAGGGCTCGGGTCACTGTCACGGCGAGGGCTCGGTCAGTGTCACGGCGAGGGCTCGGTCAGTGTCACGGAGAGGGCCCGGTCAGGGTCACGGCGAGGGCTCGGTCAGGGTCACGGCGAGGGCTCGGTCAGTGTCACGGCGAGGGCTCGGTCAGTTTCACTGTGTGGTAAACCACTGTTTGTATTCCTGTTTGTCCTGTTTGTATTCCACTGTGTACATGCCTGGACATGCCTCGGCTGACTCCTCCCACAGGTCCTAGTATAAAGGTGACTGCTCCCCAGCCCTTAGTATCATGGACCGGTCGACCACGCGAGGCAGACCTCCATTCTGTTGTTAATAAAAGCCTTTAGTTACTCTTCTAACTCTCAGTCTTTTATGAGTAATTGATAGCGCATCACACTGCGAGGGCTCGGTCAGGGTCACGGCGAGGCCTCGGTCAGGGTCACGGCAAGGGCTCGGTCTGTTTCAAGGCGAAGGCTCGGTCTGTGTCAAGGCGAGGGCTCGTTCTGGGTCACGGCGAGTGCTCTGTCAGTGTCACGGCGAAGGCTCGGTCAGGGTCACGGCGAGGGCTCGGTCAGGGTCACGGCGAGGGCTCGGTCAGTGTCACGGCGAGGGCTCGGTCAGTGTCACGGCGAGGGCTCGGTCAGTGTCACGGCGAGGGCTCGGTCAGTGTCACGGCGAGGGTTCGGTCAGTGTCACGGCGAGGGCTCGGTCAGTGTCACGGCGAGGGCTCGGTCAGTGTCACGGCGAGGGCTCGGTCAGTGTAATGGCGAGGGCTCGGGCAGTGTCACGGCGAGGGCTCGGTCAGTGTCACGGAGAGGGCTCGGTCAGTGTCACGGCGAGGGCTCTGCCAGTGTCACGGTGATGGCTGGGTCAGGGTCACGGCGAGGGCTCGGGCAGTGTCACGGCGAGGGCTCGGGTCAGTGTCACGGCGAGGGCTCTGTCAGTGTCACGGCGAGGGCTCTGCCAGTGTCACGGTGAGGGCTGGGTCAGGGTCATGGCGAGGGCTCGGTCAAGGTCACGGCGAGGGCTCGGGTCAGTGTCACGGCGAGGACTCGCTCAGTGTCACGGCGAGGGCTCGTGTCAGTGTCACGGCAAGGGCTCGGTCAGTGTGAAGACGAGGGCTCGGGTCAGTGTCACGGCGAGGGCTCGGTCAGGGCCATGGCGAGGGCTCGGGTCAGTGTCACGGCGAGGGTTCGGTCAGGGTCACGGCGAGGTCTCGGTCAGTGTCATGGTGAGGTCTCGGTCAGGGTCACGGAGAGGGCCCGGTCAGGGTCACGGCGAGGGCTCGGTCAGGGTCACGGCGAGGGCATGGTCAGGGTCACGGCGAGGGCTCGGTCAGGGTCACGGCGAGGGCATGGTCAGGGTCACGGCGAGGGCTCGGTCAGGGTCACGGCGAGGGCTCGGTCAGTTTCACGGCGAGGGCTCGGTCAGTTTCACGGCGACGGCTTGGTCAGTATCACGGCGAGGGCTCGGTCAGGGTCACGGCGAGGGCTCGGTCAGGGTCACGGCGAGGGCTCGGTCAGGGTCACGGCGAGGGCTCGGTCAGTGTCACGGCGAGGGCTCTGTCAGTGTCACGGCGAGGACTCTGGTCAGTGTCAGAGCGAGGGCTCTGTCAGTGTCACGGCGAGGGCTCTGGTCAGTGTCACGACGAGGGCTCGGGTCACTGTCACGGCGAGGGCTCGGTCAGTGTCACGGCGAGGGCTCGGTCAGTGTCACGGAGAGGGCCCGGTCAGGGTCACGGCGAGGGCTCGGTCAGGGTCACGGCGAGGGCTCGGTCAGTGTCACGGCGAGGGCTCGGTCAGTTTCACTGTGTGGTAAACCACTGTTTGTATTCCTGTTTGTCCTGTTTGTATTCCACTGTGTACATGCCTGGACATGCCTCGGCTGACTCCTCCCACAGGTCCTAGTATAAAGGTGACTGCTCCCCAGCCCTTAGTATCATGGACCGGTCGACCACGCGAGGCAGACCTCCATTCTGTTGTTAATAAAAGCCTTTAGTTACTCTTCTAACTCTCAGTCTTTTATGAGTAATTGATAGCGCATCACACTGCGAGGGCTCGGTCAGGGTCACGGCGAGGCCTCGGTCAGGGTCACGGCAAGGGCTCGGTCTGTTTCAAGGCGAAGGCTCGGTCTGTGTCAAGGCGAGGGCTCGTTCTGGGTCACGGCGAGTGCTCTGTCAGTGTCACGGCGAAGGCTCGGTCAGGGTCACGGCGAGGGCTCGGTCAGGGTCACGGCGAGGGCTCGGTCAGGGTCACGGCGAGGGCTCGGTCAGTGTCACGGTGAGGGCTCGGTCAGTGTCACGGCGAGGGCTCGGTCAGTGTCACGGCGAGGGCTCGGTCAGTGTCACGGCGAGGGTTCGGTCAGTGTCACGGCGAGGGCTCGGTCAGTGTCACGGCGAGGGCTCGGTCAGTGTCACGGCGAGGGCTCGGTCAGTGTAATGGCGAGGGCTCGGGCAGTGTCACGGCGAGGGCTCGGTCAGTGTCACGGAGAGGGCTCGGTCAGTGTCACGGCGAGGGCTCTGCCAGTGTCACGGTGATGGCTGGGTCAGGGTCACGGCGAGGGCTCGGGCAGTGTCACGGCGAGGGCTCGGGTCAGTGTCACGGCGAGGGCTCTGTCAGTGTCACGGCGAGGGCTCTGCCAGTGTCACGGTGAGGGCTGGGTCAGGGTCATGGCGAGGGCTCGGTCAAGGTCACGGCGAGGGCTCGGGTCAGTGTCACGGCGAGGACTCGCTCAGTGTCACGGCGAGGGCTCGTGTCAGTGTCACGGCAAGGGCTCGGTCAGTGTGAAGACGAGGGCTCGGGTCAGTGTCACGGCGAGGGCTCGGTCAGGGCCATGGCGAGGGCTCGGGTCAGTGTCACGGCGAGGGTTCGGTCAGGGTCACGGCAAGGGCTCGGTCAGTGTGAAGACGAGGGCTCGGGTCAGTGTCACGGCGAGGGCTCGGTCAGGGCCATGGCGAGGGCTCGGGTCAGTGTCACGGCGAGGGTTCGGTCAGGGTCACGGCGAGGGCTCGGTCTGTGTCACGGCGAGGGCTCGGTCAGGTTCATGGTGAGGGCTCGGCTCAGTGTCACGGCGAGGGCTGGTGTCGGTGTCACGGCGAGGGTTCAGGTCGGTGTCATGGCGTGGGCTCGGTCAGTGTCACGGGAAGGGCTTGGGTCAGTGTCACAGCGAGGGCTCGGTCTGTGTCACGGCGAGGGCTCGGTCTGTGTCATGGCGAGGGCCCGGTCAGGGTCACGGCGAGGGCTCGGTCAGGGTCACGGCGACGGCTCGGTCAGGCTCACGGCGAGGGCTCGGTCAGTTTCACGGCGAGGGCTCGTTCAGGGTCACGGCGAGGGGCTCGGTCAGGGTCACGGCGAGGGCTCGGTCTGTTTCAAGGCGAGGGCTCGGTCTGTGTCACGGCGAGGGCTCGGTCTGTGTCAGGGCGAGGGCTCGTTCTGGGTCATGGCGAGTGCTCTGTCAGTGTCACGGCGAGGGCTCGGTCAGTGTCACGGCGAGGGCTCGGTCAGTGTCACGGCGAGGGCTCGGTCAGTGTCACGGCGAGGGCTCGGTCAGTGTCACGGCGAGGGTTCGGTCAGTGTCACGGCGAGGGCTCGGGTCAGTGTCATGGCGAGGGCACGGTCAGTGTCACGGCGAGGGTTCCGTCAGTGTCACGGCGAGGGCTCGGGTCAGTGTCACGGCGAGAGGTCGGGTCAGTGTCATGGCGAGGGCTCGGTCAGTGTGACGGCTATGGCTCGGGTCAGTGTCACGGCGAGGGCTCGGTCAGTGTCACGGCGAGGGCTCGGTCACTGTCACGGCGAGGGCTCGGTCTGTGGCACGGCGAGTGCTTGGTCTGTGCCCCGGGAGGGCTCGGTCAGTGTCACGGCGAGGGCTCGGTCAGTGTCACGGTGAGGGCTCGGTCAGTGTCACGGCGAGGGCTCGGTCAGTGTCACGGCGAGGGCTCGGGCAGTGTCACGGCGAGGGCTCAGTCAGTGTCACGGCGAGGGCTCGGTCAGTGTCACGGCGAGGGCTCTGCCAGTGTCACGGTGATGGCTGGGTCAGGGTCACGGCGAGGGCTCGGGCAGTGTCATGGCGAGGGCTCGGGTCAGTGTCACGGCGAGGGCTCGGTCAGTGTCACGGCGAGGGCTCTGCCAATGTCACGGTGAGGGCTGGGTCAGGGTCACGGCGAGGGCTCGGTCAGGGTCACGGTGAGGGATCGGGTCAGTGTCACGGCGAGGACTCGCTCAGTGTCACGGCGAGGGCTCGTGTCAGTGTCACGGCGAGGGCTCGGTCAGTGTGAAGACGAGGGCTCGTGTCAGTGTCACGGCGAGGGCTCGGTCAGGGTCATGGCGAGGGCTCGGGTCAGTGTCACGGCGAGGGCTCGGTCAGGGTCACGGCGAGGGCTCGGTCAGTGTCACGGAGAGGGCCCGGTCAGGGTCACGGCGAGGGCTCGGTCAGGGTCACGGCGAGGGCTCGGTCAGGGTCACGTCGAGGGCTCGGTCAGTTTCACGGCGAGGGCTCGGTCAGGGTCACGGCGAGGGCTCGGTGAGTGTCACGGCGAGGGCTCGGTCAGTGTCACGGCGAGGGCTCGGTCAGTGTCACGGCGAGGGCTCGGTCTGTGTCACGGCGAGGGCTCGGTCTGTGTCACGGCGAGGGCTCGGTCTGTGTCATGGCGTGGGCTCGGTGAGTGTCACGGCGAGGGCTCAGTCAGGGTCACGGAGAGGGCTCGGTCAGGGTCACGGAGAGGGCTCGGTCAGAGTCACGGCGAGGGCTCGGTCTGTGTCATGGAGAAGGCTCGGTCTCTGTCACGGCAAGGGCTCGGTCTGGGTCACGGCGAGGTCTCGGTCAGTGTCATGGTGAGGTCTCGGTCAGGGTCACGGAGAGGGCCCGGTCAGGGTCACGGCGAGGGCTCGGTCGGGGTCACGGCGAGGGCATGGTCAGGGTCACGGCGAGGGCTCGGTCAGGGTCACGGCGAGGGCATGGTCAGGGTCACGGCGAGGGCTCGGTCAGGGTCACGGCGAGGGCTCGGTCAGTTTCACGGCGAGGGCTCGGTCAGTTTCACGGCGACGGCTTGGTCAGTATCACGGCGAGGGCTCGGTCAGGGTCACGGCGAGGGCTCGGTCAGGGTCACGGCGAGGGCTCGGTCAGGGTCACGGCGAGGGCTCGGTCAGTGTCACGGCGAGGGCTCTGTCAGTGTCACGGCGAGGACTCTGGTCAGTGTCAGAGCGAGGGCTCTGTCAGTGTCACGGCGAGGGCTCTGGTCAGTGTCACGACGAGGGCTCGGGTCACTGTCACGGCGAGGGCTCGGTCAGTGTCACGGCGAGGGCTCGGTCAGTGTCACGGAGAGGGCCCGGTCAGGGTCACGGCGAGGGCTCGGTCAGGGTCACGGCGAGGGCTCGGTCAGTGTCACGGCGAGGGCTCGGTCAGTTTCACTGTGTGGTAAACCACTGTTTGTATTCCTGTTTGTCCTGTTTGTATTCCACTGTGTACATGCCTGGACATGCCTCGGCTGACTCCTCCCACAGGTCCTAGTATAAAGGTGACTGCTCCCCAGCCCTTAGTATCATGGACCGGTCGACCACGCGAGGCAGACCTCCATTCTGTTGTTAATAAAAGCCTTTAGTTACTCTTCTAACTCTCAGTCTTTTATGAGTAATTGATAGCGCATCACACTGCGAGGGCTCGGTCAGGGTCACGGCGAGGCCTCGGTCAGGGTCACGGCAAGGGCTCGGTCTGTTTCAAGGCGAAGGCTCGGTCTGTGTCAAGGCGAGGGCTCGTTCTGGGTCACGGCGAGTGCTCTGTCAGTGTCACGGCGAAGGCTCGGTCAGGGTCACGGCGAGGGCTCGGTCAGGGTCACGGCGAGGGCTCGGTCAGTGTCACGGCGAGGGCTCGGTCAGTGTCACGGCGAGGGCTCGGTCAGTGTCACGGCGAGGGCTCGGTCAGTGTCACGGCGAGGGTTCGGTCAGTGTCACGGCGAGGGCTCGGTCAGTGTCACGGCGAGGGCTCGGTCAGTGTCACGGCGAGGGCTCGGTCAGTGTAATGGCGAGGGCTCGGGCAGTGTCACGGCGAGGGCTCGGTCAGTGTCACGGAGAGGGCTCGGTCAGTGTCACGGCGAGGGCTCTGCCAGTGTCACGGTGATGGCTGGGTCAGGGTCACGGCGAGGGCTCGGGCAGTGTCACGGCGAGGGCTCGGGTCAGTGTCACGGCGAGGGCTCTGTCAGTGTCACGGCGAGGGCTCTGCCAGTGTCACGGTGAGGGCTGGGTCAGGGTCATGGCGAGGGCTCGGTCAAGGTCACGGTGAGGGCTCGGGTCAGTGTCACGGCGAGGACTCGCTCAGTGTCACGGCGAGGGCTCGTGTCAGTGTCACGGCAAGGGCTCGGTCAGTGTGAAGACGAGGGCTTGGGTCAGTGTCACGGCGAGGGCTCGGTCAGGGCCATGGCGAGGGCTCGGGTCAGTGTCACGGCGAGGGTTCGGTCAGGGTCACGGCGAGGGCTCGGTCTGTGTCACGGCGAGGGCTCGGTCAGGTTCATGGTGAGGGCTCGGCTCAGTGTCACGGCGAGGGCTGGTGTCGGTGTCACGGCGAGGGTTCAGGTCGGTGTCATGGCGTGGGCTCGGTCAGTGTCACGGGAAGGGCTTGGGTCAGTGTCACAGCGAGGGCTCGGTCTGTGTCACGGCGAGGGCTCGGTCAGTGTCACGGCGAGGGCTCGGACAGTGTCACGGCGAGGGCTCGGTCAGTGTCACGGCGAGGGCTCGGTCAGTGTCACGGCCAGGGCTCGGTCTGTGTCACGGCGAGGGCTCGGTCTGTGTCACGGCGAGGGCCCGGTCAGTGTCAAGGCGAGAGCTCGTTCAGTGTCACGGCGAGGGCTCGGTCTGTGTCACGGCGAGGGCTGGGTCAGTGTCACGGCGAGGGCTCGGTCAGTGTCACGGCGAGGGCTCGGTCAGTGTCACGGCGAGGGCTCGGTCAGTGTCACGGGAAGGGCTTGGGTCAGTGTCACGGCGAGGGCTCGGTCTGTGTCACGGAGAGGGCTCGGTCAGTGTCACGGCGAGCGCTCGGTCAGTGTCACGGCGAGGGCTCGGTCAGTGTCACGGCGAGGGCTCGGTCTGTGTCACGGCGAGGGCTCGGTCTGTGTCACGGCGAGGGCTCGGGCAGTGTAACGGCGAGGGCTCTGTCAGTGTCACGGCGAGGGCTCTGGTCAGTGTCATGATGAGGGCTCGGGTCACTGTCACGGCGAGGGCTCGGTCAGTGTCATGGAGAGGGCCCAGTCAGGGTCACGGCGAGGGCTCGGTCAGGGTCACGGCGAGGGCTCGGTCAGGGTCACGGCGAGGGCTCGGTCAGTTTCACGGCGAGGGCTCGGTCAGGGTCACGGCGAGGGCTCGGTCAGGGTCACGGCAAGGGCTCGGTCTGTTTCAAGGCGAGGGCTCGGTCTGTGTCACGGCGAGGGCTCGGTCTGTGTCATGGCGAGGGCTCGTTCTGTGTCACGGCGAGTGCTCTGTCAGTGTCACGGCGAGGGCTCGGTCAGTGTCACGGCGAGGGCTCATTCAGTGTCATGGCGAGGGCTCGGTCAGTGTCACGGCGAGGGCTCGGTCAGTGTCACGGCGAGGGCTCGGTCAGTGTCACGGCAAGGGCTCGGGTCAGTGTCACGGTGAGAGCTCGGGTCAGTGTCACGGCGAGGGCTAGGTCAGTGTCACGGCGCGGGCTCGGTCAGTGTCAGGGCGAGGGCTCGGGTCAGTGTCACGGCGAGGGCTCGGGTCAGTGTCACGGCGAGGGCTCAGTCAGTGTCACGGCGAGGGCTCGGTCAGTGTCACGGAGAGGGCCCGGTCAGGGTCACGGCGAGGGCTCGGTCAGGGTCACGGCGACGGCTCGGTCAGGCTCACGGCGAGGGCTCGGTCAGTTTCACGGCGAGGGCTCGTTCAGGGTCACGGCGAGGGGCTCGGTCAGGGTCACGGCGAGGGCTCGGTCTGTTTCAAGGCGAGGGCTCGGTCTGTGTCACGGCGAGGGCTCGGTCTGTGTCAGGGCGAGGGCTCGTTCTGGGTCATGGCGAGTGCTCTGTCAGTGTCACGGCGAGGGCTCGGTCAGTGTCACGGCGAGGGCTCGGTCAGTGTCACGGCGAGGGCTCGGTCAGTGTCACGGCGAGGGCTCGGTCAGTGTCACGGCGAGGGTTCGGTCAGTGTCACGGCGAGGGCTCGGGTCAGTGTCACGGCGAGGGCACGGTCAGTGTCACGGCGAGGGTTCCGTCAGTGTCACGGCGAGGGCTCGGGTCAGTGTCACGGCGAGAGGTCGGGTCAGTGTCATGGCGAGGGCTCGGTCAGTGTGACGGCTATGGCTCGGGTCAGTGTCACGGCGAGGGCTCGGTCAGTGTCACGGCGAGGGCTCGGTCACTGTCACGGCGAGGGCTCGGTCTGTGGCACGGCGAGTGCTCGGTCTGTGCCCCGGGAGGGCTCGGTCAGTGTCACGGCGAGGGCTCGGTCAGTGTCACGGCGAGGGCTCGGTCAGTGTCACGGCGAGGGCTCGGTCAGTGTCACGGCGAGGGCTCGGGCAGTGTCACGGCGAGGGCTCGGTCAGTGTCACGGCGAGGGCTCGGTCAGTGTCACGGCGAGGGCTCTGCCAGTGTCACGGTGATGGCTGGGTCAGGGTCACGGCGAGGGCTCGGGCAGTGTCATGGCGAGGGCTCGGGTCAGTGTCACGGCGAGGGCTTGGTCAGTGTCACGGCGAGGGCTCTGCCAATGTCACGGTGAGGGCTGGGTCAGGGTCACGGCGAGGGCTCGGTCAGGGTCACGGTGAGGGATCGGGTCAGTGTCACGGCGAGGACTCGCTCAGTGTCACGGCGAGGGCTCGTGTCAGTGTCACGGCGAGGGCTCGGTCAGTGTGAAGACGAGGGCTCGTGTCAGTGTCACGGCGAGGGCTCGGTCAGGGTCATGGCGAGGGCTCGGGTCAGTGTCACGGCGAGGGCTCGGTCAGGGTCACGGCGAGGGCTCGGTCTGTGTCACGGCGAGGGCTCGGTCAGGGTCATGGTGAGGGCTCGGCTCAGTGTCACGGCGAGGGCTGGTGTCGGTGTCACGGCGAGGGTTCAGGTCGGTGTCATGGCGTGGGCTCGGTCAGTGTCACGGGAAGGGCTTGGGTCAGTGTCACGGCGAGGGCTCGGTCTGTGTCACGGCGAGGGCTCGGTCAGTGTCACGGTGAGGGCTCGGTCAGTGTCACGGCGAGGGCTCGGTCAGTGTCACGGCGAGGGCTCGGTCAGTGTCACGGCGAGGGCTCGGTCAGTGTCACGGCGAGGGCTCGGTCAGTGTCACGGCGAGGGCTCGGTCAGGGTCACGGCGAGGGCTCGTTCTGGGTCATGGCGAGTGCTCTGTCAGTGTCACGGCGAGGGCTCGGTCAGTGTCACGGCGAGGGCTCGGTCAGTGTCACGGCGAGGGCTCGGTCAGTGTCACGGCGAGGGCTCGGTCAGTGTCACGGCGAGGGCTCGGTTAGTGTCACGGCGAGGGTTCGGTCAGTGTCACGGCGAGGGCTCGGTTCAGTGTCACGGCGAGGGCTCGGTCAGTGTCATGGCGAGGGTTCGGTCAGTGTCACGGCGAGGGCTCGGGTCAGTGTCACGGCGAGAGGTCGGGTCAGTGTCATGGCGAGGGCTCGGTCAGTGTGACGGCTATGGCTCGGGTCAGTGTCACGGCGAGGGCTCGGTCAGTGTCACGGCGAGGGCTCGGTCACTGTCACGGCGAGGGCTCGGTCTGTGGCACGGCGAGTGCTCGGTCTGTGCCCCGGGAGGGCTCGGTCAGTGTCACGGCGAGGGCTCGGTCAGTGTCACGGCGAGGGCTCGGTCAGTGTCACGGCGAGGGCTCGGTCAGTGTCACGGCGAGGGCTCGGTCTGTTTCACGGCGAGGGCTCATGTCAGTGTCACGGCAACGGCTTGGTCAGTGTCACGGCGAGGGCTCGGTCAGTGTCACGGCGAGGGCTCTGCCAGTGTCACGGTGATGGCTGGGTCAGGGTCACGGCGAGGGCTCGGGCAGTGTCACGGCGAGGGCTCGGGTCAGTGTCACGGCGAGGGCTCGGTCAGTGTCACGGCGAGGGCTCTGCCAGTGTCACGGTGAGGGCTCGGTCTGTGGCACGGCGAGGGCTCGGTCTGTGTCACGGCGAGGGCTCGGTCAGTGTCACGGCGAGGGCTCGGTCAGTGTCACGGCGAGGGCTCGGTCACTGTCACGGCGAGGGCTCCGTCTGTGGCACGGCGAGTGCTCGGTCTGTGCGCCGGGAGGGCTCGGTCAGTGTCACGGCGAGGGCTCGGTCAGTGTCACGGCGAGGGCTCGGTCAGTGTCACGGCGAGGGCTCGGTCAGTGTCATTGCGAGGGCTCGGGCAGTGTCACGGCGAGGGCTTGGTCAGTGTCACGGCGAGGGCTCGGTCAGTGTCACGGCGAGGGCTCGGTCAGTGTCACAGCGAGGGCTCTGTCAGTGTCATGGCGAGGGCTTGGGTCAGTATCACGGCAAGGGCTCGAGTCAGTGTCACGGCGAGGACTCTGGTCAGTGTCACAGCGAGGGCTCGGTCAGTGTCATGGCGAGGGCTCGGGCAGTGTCACGGCGAGGGTTCTCTCAGTGTCACGGCGAGGGCTCGGTCACTGTCACGGCGAGGGCTCGGTCTGTGGCACGGCGAGTGCTCGGTCTGTGCCCCGGGAGGGCTCGGTCAGTGTCACGGCGAGGGCTCGGTCAGTGTCACGGCGAGGGCTCGGTCAGTGTCACGGCGAGGGCTCGGGCAGTGTCACGGCGAGGGCTCGGTCAGTGTCACGGCGAGGGCTCGGTCAGTGTCACGGCGAGGGCTCTGCCAGTGTCACGGTGATGGCTGGGTCAGGGTCATGGCGAGGGCTCGGGCAGTGTCACGGCGAGGGCTCGGGTCAGTGTCACGGCGAGGGCTCGGTCAGTGTCACGGCGAGGGCTCTGCCAATGTCACGGTGAGGGCTGGGTCAGGGTCACGGCGAGGGCTCGGTCAGGGTCATGGCGAGGGCTCGGGTCAGTGTCACGGCGAGGACTCGCTCAGTGTCACGGCGAGGGCTCGTGTCAGTGTCACGGCGAGGGCTCGGTCAGTGTGAAGACGAGGGCTCGTGTCAGTGTCACGGCGAGGGCTCGGTCAGGGTCATGGCGAGGGCTCGGGTCAGTGTCACGGCGAGGGCTGGTGTCGGTGTCACGGCGAGGGTTCAGGTCGGTGTCATGGCGTGGGCTCGGTCAGTGTCACGGGAAGGGCTTGGGTCAGTGTCACGGCGAGGGCTCGGTCTGTGTCACGGCGAGGGCTCGGTCAGTGTCACGGCGAGGGCTCAGTCAGTGTCACGGCGAGGGCTCGGTCACTGTCACGGCGAGGGCTCGGTCAGTGTCACGGCCAGGGCTCGGTCTGTGTCACGGCGAGGGCTGGGTCAGTGTCACGGCGATGGCTGGGTCAGTGTCACGGTGAGGGCTCGGTCAGTGTCACGGCGAGGGCTCGGTCAGGGTCACGGCGAGGGCTCGGTCAGGGTCACGGCGAGGGCTCGGTCAGGGTCACGGCGAGGGCTCGGTCACTGTCACAGCGAGGGCTGTGTCAGTGTCATGGCGAGGGCTTGGGTCAGTATCACGGCAAGGGCTCGAGTCAGTGTCACGGCGAGGACTCTGGTCAGTGTCACAGCGAGGGCTCGGTCAGTGTCATGGCGAGGGCTCGGGCAGTGTCACGGCAAGGGTTCTCTCAGTGTCACGGCGAGTGCTGGGTCAGTGTCACGGCGAGGACTCGGGTCAGTGTCACGGCGAGGGCTCAGTCAGTGTGAAGACGAGGGCTCGGGTCAGTGTCACGGCGAGGGCTCGGTCAGGGACACGGCGAGGGCTCGGTCTGTGTCACGGCGAGGGCTCGGTCAGGGTCACGGCGATGGCACGGCTCAGGGTCACGCCGAGGGCTCGGCTCAGTGTCACGGCGAGGGCTGGTGTCGGTGTCACGGCGAGGGCTCAGGTCGGTGTCACGGCGAGGGCTTGGTCAGTGTCACGGGAAGGGCATGGGTCAGTGTCACGGCGAGGGCTCGGTCTGTGTCAAGGCGAGGGCTCGGTCAGTGTCACGGCGAAGGCTCGGTCAGTGTCACGGCGAGGCCTCGGACTGTGTCATGGCGAGGGCTCGGTCTGTGTCACGGCGAGGGCTCGGTCTGTGTCACGGCGTGGGCTCGGTCAGTGTCACGGCGAGGGCTCGGTCAGGGTGACGGAGAGGGCTCGGTCAGGGTCACGGAGAGGGCTCGGTCAGAGTCACGGCGAGGGCTCGGTCTGTGTCATGGAGAAGGCTCGGTCTCTGTCACAGCGAGGGCTCGGTCTGGGTCACGGCGAGGTCTCGGTCAGGGTCATGGTGAGGTCTCGGTCAGGGTCACGGAGAGGGCCGGGTCAGGGTCACGGCGAGGGCTCGGTCAGGGTCACGGCGAGGGCACGGTCAGGGTCACGGCGAGGGCTCGGTCAGGGTCACGGCGAGGGCTCGGTCAGTTTCACAGCGAGGGCTCGGTCAGGGTCACGGCGAGGGCTCGGTCAGGGTCACGGCGAAGGCTCGGTCTGTTTCACGGCGAGGGCTCATGTCAGTGTCACGGCAACGGCTTGGTCAGTGTCACGGCGAGGGCTCGGTCAGTGTCACGGCGAGGGCTCTGCCAGTGTCACGGTGATGGCTGGGTCAGGGTCACGGTGAGGGCTCGGGCAGTGTCACGGCGAGGGCTCGGGTCAGTGTCACGGCGAGGGCTCGGTCAGTGTCACGGTGAGGGCTCTGCCAGTGTCACGGTGAGGGCTCGGTCTGTGGCACGGCGAGGGCTCGGTCTGTGTCACGGCGAGGGCTCTGTCAGTGTCATGGCGAGGGCTCGGTCAGTGTCACGGCGAGGGCTCGGTCACTGTCACGGTGAGGGCTCCGTCTGTGGCACGGCGAGTGCTCGGTCTGTGCGCCGGGCGGGCTCGGGCAGTGTCACGGCGAGGGCTCGGTCAGTGGCACGGCGAGGGCTCGGTCAGTGTCACGGCAAGGGCTCTGCCAGTGTCACGGTGATGGCTGGGTCAGGGTCATGGCGAGGGCTCGGGCAGTGTCACGGCGAGGGCTCGGTCAGTGTCACGGCGAGGGCTCGGTCAGTGTCACGGCGAGGGCTCTGCCAATGTCACGGTGAGGGCTGGGTCAGGGTCACGGCGAGGGCTCGGTCAGGGTCACGGCGAGGGCTCGGGTCAGTGTCACGGCGAGGACTCGGTCAGGGTCATGGCGAGGGCTCGGGTCAGTGTCACGGCGAGGGCTCGGTCAGGGTCACGGCGAGGGCTCGGTCTGTGTCACGGCGAGGGCTCGGTCAGGGTCATGGTGAGGGCTCGGCTCAGTGTCACGGCGAGGGCTGGTGTCGGTGTCACGGCGAGGGTTCAGGTCGGTGTCATGGCGTGGGCTCGGTCAGTGTCACGGGAAGGGCTTGGGTCAGTGTCACGGCGAGGGCTCGGTCTGTGTCACGGCGAGGGCTCGGTCAGTGTCACGGCGAGGGCTCGGTCAGTGTCACGGCAAGGGCTCGGTCAGTGTCACGGCGAGGGCTCGGTCAGTGTCACGGCCAGGGCTCGGTCTGTGTCACGGCGAGGGCTGGGTCAGTGTCACGGCGATGGCTGGGTCAGTGTCACGGTGAGGGCTCGGTCAGTGTCACGGCGAGGGCTCGGTCAGGGTCACGGCGAGGGCTCGGTCAGGGTCACGGCGAGGGCTCGGTCACTGTCACAGCGAGGGCTCTGTCAGTGTCATGGCGAGGGCTTGGGTCAGTATCACGGCAAGGGCTCGAGTCAGTGTCACGGCGAGGACTCTGGTCAGTGTCACAGCGAGGGCTCGGTCAGTGTCATGGCGAGGGCTCGGGCAGTGTCACGGCGAGGGTTCTCTCAGTGTCACGGCGAGGGCTGGGTCAGTGTCACGGCGAGGACTCGGGTCAGTGTCACGGCGAGGGCTCAGTCAGTGTGAAGACGAGGGCTCGGGTCAGTGTCACGGCGAGGGCTCGGTCAGGGACACGGCGAGGACTCGGACTGTGTCACGGCGAGGGCTCGGTCAGGGTCACGGCGAGGGCACGGCTCAGGGTCACGCCGAGGGCTCGGCTCAGTGTCACGGCGAGGGCTGGTGTCGGTGTCACGGCGAGGGCTCAGGTCGGTGTCACGGCGAGGGCTCGGTCAGTGTCATGGGAAGGGCATGGGTCAGTGTCACGGCGAGGGCTCGGTCTGTGTCAAGGCGAGGGCTCGGTCAGTGCCACGGCGAGGGCTCGGTCAGTGTCACGGCGAAGGCTCGGTCAGTGTCACGGCGAGGCCTCGGACTGTGTCATGGCGAGGGCTCGGTCTGTGTCACGGCGAGGGCTCGGTCTGTGTCACGGCGTGGGCTCGGTCAGTGTCACGGCGAGGGCTCGGTCTGTGTCATGGCGAGGGCTCGGCTCAGTGTCATGGCGAGTGCTGGTGTCGGTGTCATGGCGAGGGCTCAGGTCGGTGTCACGGCGAGGGCTCGGTCAGTGTCACGGGAAGGTCTCGGTCAGGGTCATGGTGAGGTCTCGGTCAGGGTCACGGAGAGTGCCGGGTCAGGGTCACGGCGAGGGCTCGGTCAGGGTCACGGCGAGGGCACGGTCAGGGTCACGGCGAGGGCTCGGTCAGGGTCATGGCGAGGGCTCGGTCAGGGTCACGGCGAGGGCTCGGTCAGGGTCACGGCGAGGGCTCGGTCACTGTCACAGCGAGGGCTGTGTCAGTGTCATGGCGAGGGCTTGGGTCAGTATCACGGCAAGGGCTCGAGTCAGTGTCACGGCGAGGACTCTGGTCAGTGTCACAGCGAGGGCTCGGTCAGTGTCATGGCGAGGGCTCGGGCAGTGTCACGGCGAGGGTTCTCTCAGTGTCACGGCGAGTGCTGGGTCAGTGTCACGGCGAGGACTCGGGTCAGTGTCACGGCGAGGGCTCAGTCAGTGTGAAGACGAGGGCTCGGGTCAGTGTCACGGCGAGGGCTCGGTCAGGGACACGGCGAGGGCTCGGTCTGTGTCACGGCGAGGGCTCGGTCAGGGTCACGGCGATGGCACGGCTCAGGGTCACGCCGAGGGCTCGGCTCAGTGTCACGGCGAGGGCTGGTGTCGGTGTCACGGCGAGGGCTCAGGTCGGTGTCACGGCGAGGGCTCGGTCAGTGTCACGGGAAGGGCATGGGTCAGTGTCACGGCGAGGGCTCGGTCTGTGTCAAGGCGAGGGCTCGGTCAGTGTCACGGCGAAGGCTCGGTCAGTGTCACGGCGAGGCCTCGGACTGTGTCATGGCGAGGGCTCGGTCTGTGTCACGGCGAGGGCTCGGTCTGTGTCACGGCGTGGGCTCGGTCAGTGTCACGGCGAGGGCTCGGTCAGGGTGACGGAGAGGGCTCGGTCAGGGTCACGGAGAGGGCTCGGTCAGAGTCACGGCGAGGGCTCGGTCTGTGTCATGGAGAAGGCTCGGTCTCTGTCACAGTGAGGGCTCGGTCTGGGTCACGGCGAGGTCTCGGTCAGGGTCATGGTGAGGTCTCGGTCAGGGTCACGGAGAGGGCCGGGTCAGGGTCACGGCGAGGGCTCGGTCAGGGTCACGGCGAGGGCACGGCGAGGGCTCGGTCAGGGTCACGGCGAGGGCTCGGTCAGTTTCACAGCGAGGGCTCGGTCAGGGTCACGGCGAGGGCTCGGTCAGGGTCACGGCGAAGGCTCGGTCTGTTTCACGGCGAGGGCTCATGTCAGTGTCACGGCAACGGCTTGGTCAGTGTCACGGCGAGGGCTCGGTCAGTGTCACGGCGAGGGCTCTGCCAGTGTCACGGTGATGGCTGGGTCAGGGTCACGGTGAGGGCTCGGGCAGTGTCACGGCGAGGGCTCGGGTCAGTGTCACGGCGAGGGCTCGGTCAGTGTCACGGTGAGGGCTCTGCCAGTGTCACGGTGAGGGCTCGGTCTGTGGCACGGCGAGGGCTCGGTCTGTGTCACGGCGAGGGCTCTGTCAGTGTCATGGCGAGGGCTCGGTCAGTGTCACGGCGAGGGCTCGGTCACTGTCACGGTGAGGGCTCCGTCTGTGGCACGGCGAGTGCTCGGTCTGTGCGCCGGGCGGGCTCGGGCAGTGTCACGGCGAGGGCTCGGTCAGTGGCACGGCGAGGGCTCGGTCAGTGTCACGGCAAGGGCTCTGCCAGTGTCACGGTGATGGCTGGGTCAGGGTCATGGCGAGGGCTCGGGCAGTGTCACGGCGAGGGCTCGGTCAGTGTCACGGCGAGGGCTCGGTCAGTGTCACGGCGAGGGCTCTGCCAATGTCACGGTGAGGGCTGGGTCAGGGTCACGGCGAGGGCTCGGTCAGGGTCACGGCGAGGGCTCGGGTCAGTGTCACGGCGAGGACTCGGTCAGGGTCATGGCGAGGGCTCGGGTCAGTGTCACGGCGAGGGCTCGGTCAGGGTCACGGCGAGGGCTCGGTCTGTGTCACGGCGAGGGCTCGGTCAGGGTCATGGTGAGGGCTCGGCTCAGTGTCACGGCGAGGGCTGGTGTCGGTGTCACGGCGAGGGTTCAGGTCGGTGTCATGGCGTGGGCTCGGTCAGTGTCACGGGAAGGGCTTGGGTCAGTGTCACGGCGAGGGCTCGGTCTGTGTCACGGCGAGGGCTCGGTCAGTGTCACGGCGAGGGCTCGGTCAGTGTCACGGCAAGGGCTCGGTCAGTGTCACGGCGAGGGCTCGGTCAGTGTCACGGCCAGGGCTCGGTCTGTGTCACGGCGAGGGCTGGGTCAGTGTCACGGCGATGGCTGGGTCAGTGTCACGGTGAGGGCTCGGTCAGTGTCACGGCGAGGGCTCGGTCAGGGTCACGGCGAGGGCTCGGTCAGGGTCACGGCGAGGGCTCGGTCACTGTCACAGCGAGGGCTCTGTCAGTGTCATGGCGAGGGCTTGGGTCAGTATCACGGCAAGGGCTCGAGTCAGTGTCACGGCGAGGACTCTGGTCAGTGTCACAGCGAGGGCTCGGTCAGTGTCATGGCGAGGGCTCGGGCAGTGTCACGGCGAGGGTTCTCTCAGTGTCACGGCGAGGGCTGGGTCAGTGTCACGGCGAGGACTCGGGTCAGTGTCACGGCGAGGGCTCAGTCAGTGTGAAGACGAGGGCTCGGGTCAGTGTCACGGCGAGGGCTCGGTCAGGGACACGGCGAGGACTCGGACTGTGTCACGGCGAGGGCTCGGTCAGGGTCACGGCGAGGGCACGGCTCAGGGTCACGCCGAGGGCTCGGCTCAGTCTCACGGCGAGGGCTGGTGTCGGTGTCACGGCGAGGGCTCAGGTCGGTGTCACGGCGAGGGCTCGGTCAGTGTCACGGGAAGGGCATGGGTCAGTGTCACGGCGAGGGCTCGGTCTGTGTCAAGGCGAGGGCTCGGTCAGTGCCACGGCGAGGGCTCGGTCAGTGTCACGGCGAAGGCTCGGTCAGTGTCACGGCGAGGCCTCGGACTGTGTCATGGCGAGGGCTCGGTCTGTGTCACGGCGAGGGCTCGGTCTGTGTCACGGCGTGGGCTCGGTCAGTGTCACGGCGAGGGCTCGGTCTGTGTCATGGCGAGGGCTCGGCTCAGTGTCATGGCGAGTGCTGGTGTCGGTGTCATGGCGAGGGCTCAGGTCGGTGTCACGGCGAGGGCTCGGTCAGTGTCACGGGAAGGTCTCGGTCAGGGTCATGGTGAGGTCTCGGTCAGGGTCATGGAGAGGGCCGGGTCAGGGTCACGGCGAGGGCTCGGTCAGGGTCACGGCGAGGGCACGGTCAGGGTCACGGCGAGGGCTCGGTCAGGGTCATGGCGAGGGCTCGGTCAGTTTCACAGCGAGGGCTCGGTCAGGGTCACGGCGAGGGCTCGGTCAGGGTCACGGCGAAGGCTCGGTCTGTTTCACGGCGAGGGCTCATGTCAGTGTCACGGCAACGGCTTGGTCAGTGTCACGGCGAGGGCTCTGCCAGTGTCACGGTGAGGGCTCGGTCTGTGGCACGGCGAGGGCTCGGTCAGGGTCATGGCGAGGGCTCGGCTCAGTGTCATGGCGAGTGCTGGTGTCGGTGTCATGGCGAGGGCTCAGGTCGGTGTCACGGCGAGGGCTCGGTCAGTGTCACGGGAAGGGCTTGCGTCAGTGTCACGGCGAGGGCTCGGTCAGTGTCACGGCGAGGGCTCGGTCAGTGTCACGGCGAGGGCTCGGTCTGTGTCACGGCGAGGGCTCGGTCAGTGTCACGGCGAGGGCTCGGTCAGTGTCACGGCGAGTGCTCAGTCAGTGTGATGGCTATGGCTCGGGTCAGGGTCACGGCGAGGCGTCCATCAGGGTCACGGCGAGGGCTCGGTCAGTGTCACGGCGAGGGCTCGGTCAGTGTCACGGCGAGGGCTCTGGTCAGTGTCACGACGAGGGCTCGGTCAGTGTCACGGCGAGGGCTCGGGCAGTGTCACGGCGAGGGCTCTGTCAGTGTTACGGCGAGGGCTCTGTCAGTGTCACGGCGAGGGCTCTGGTCAGTGTCACGACGAGGGCCCGGGTCACTGTCACGGCGAGGGCTCGGTCAGTGTCACGGCGAGTGCTCGGTCTGTGTCCCGGGAGGGCTCGGTCAGTGTCACGGCGAGGGCTCGGTCAGTGTGAAGACGAGGGCTCAGGTCAGTGTCACGGCGAGGGCTCGGTCAGTGTCACGGCGAGGGCTCGGGCAGTGTCATGGCGAGGGCTCTGTCAGTGTCACGGCGAGGGCTGGGTCAGGGTCACGGCGACGGCTCTGTCAGTGTCACAGCGAGGACTCATGTCAGTGTCACAGCGAGTGCTCGGTTAGTGTCAAAGCGAGGGCTCGGGCAGTGTCGCGGCGAGGGCTCTCTCAGTGTCACGGCGAGGACTCGGGTCAGTGTCACGGCGAGGGCTCGGTCAGTGTGAAGACGGGGGCTCGGGTCAGTGTCACTGTGAGGGCTCGGTCAGGGTCACGGCGAGGGCTCCGACTGTGTCATGGCGAGGGCTCGGTCAGGGTCATGGCGAGGGCTCGGCTCAGTGTCATGGCGAGTGCTGGTGTCGGTGTCACGGCGAGGGCTCAGGTCGGTGTCACGGCGAGGGCTCGGTCAGTGTCACGGGAAGGGCTTGCGTCAGTGTCACTGCGAGGGCTCAGTCAGTGTCACGGCGAGGGCTCGGTCAGTGTCACGGCGAGGGCTCGGTCAGTGTCACGGCGAGGGCTCGGTCAGTGTCACGGCGAGGGCACGGTCAGTGTCAAGGCGAGAGCTCGGTCAGTGTCAAGGCGAGGGCTCGGTCTGTGTCACGGCGAGGGCTCGGTCAGTGTCACGGCGAGGGCACGGTCAGTGTCAAGGCGAGAGCTCGGTCAGTGTCAAGGCGAGGGCTCGGTCTGTGTCACGGCGAGGGCTCGGTCAGTGTCACGGCGAGGGCTCGGTCAGTGTCACGGCGAGGGCTCGGTCAGTGTCACGGCGAGGGCTCGGTCTGTGTCACGGTGAGGGCTGGGTCAGTGTCACGGCGAGGGCTCGGTCAGTGTCACGGCGAGGGCTCGGTCAGTGTCACGGCGAGGGCTCGGTCAGTGTCACGGAGAGGGCCCCGTCAGGGTCATGGCGAGGGCTCAGTCAGGGTCACGGCGAGGGCTCGGTCAGGGACACGGCGAGGGCTCGGGCAGTGTCATGGCGAGGGCTCTGTCAGTGTCACGGCGAGGGCTCTGGTCAGTGTCACGACGAGGGCTCGGGTCACTGTCACGGCGAGGGCTCGGTCAGTGTCACGGCGAGTGCTCGGTCTGTGTCCCGGGAGGGCTCGGTCAGTGTCATGGCGAGGGCTCGGTCAGTGTCACGGCAAGGGCTCGGTCAGTGTCACGGCGAGGGCTCGGTCAGTGTCACGGCGAGGGCTCGGGCAGTGTCATGGCGAGGGCTCTGTCAGTGTCACGGCGAGGGCTGGGTCAGGGTCACGGCGACAGCTCTGTCAGTGTCACAGCGAGGACTCATGTCAGTGTCACAGCGAGTGCTCGGTCAGTGTCAGAGCGAGGGCTCGGGCAGTGTCACGGTGAGGGCTCTCTCAGTGTCACGGCGAGGACTCGGTCAGTGTCAAGGCGAGGACTCGGGTCAGTGTCACGGCGAGGGCTCGGTCAGTGTGAAGACTGGGGCTCGGGTCAGTGTCACGGTGAGGGCTCGGTCAGGGTCACGGCGAGGGCTCCGACTGTGTCATGGCGAGGGCTCGGTCAGGGTCATGGCGAGGGCTCGGCTCAGTGTCATGGCGAGGGCTGGTGTCGGTGTCACGGCGAGGGCTCAGGTCGGTGTCACGGCGAGGGCTCGGTCAGTGTCACGGGAAGGGCTTGCGTCAGTGTCACGGCGAGGGCTCGGTCAGTGTCACGGCGAGGGCTCGGTCAGTGTCACGGCGAGGGCTCGGTCTGTGTCACGGCGAGGGCTCTGTCAGTGTCACGGCGAGGGCTCGGTCAGTGTCACGGCGAGGGCTCGGTCAGTGTCACGGCGAGGGCTCGGGCAGTGTCATGGTGAGGGCTCTGCCAGTGTCACGGTGAGGGCTGGGTCAGGGTCACGGCGAGGGCTCGGTCAGGGCCACGGCGAGGGCTCGGGTCAGTGTCACGGCGAGGACTCGCTCAGTGTCACGGCGAGGGCTCGTGTCAGTGTCACGGCGAGGGCTCGGTCAGTGTGAAGATGAGGGCTCGTTTCAGTGTCACGGCGAGGGCTCGGTCAGGGTCACGGCGAGGGCTCGGGTCAGTGTCATGGCGAGGGCTCGGTCAGGGTCACGGCGAGGGCTTGGTCTGTGTCACGGCGAGGGCTCGGTCAGGGTCATGGTGAGGGCTCGGCTCAGTGTCACGGCGAGGGCTGGTGTCGGTGTCACGGCGAGGATTCAGGTCGGTGTCATGGCGTGGGCTCGGTCTGTGTCACGGGAAGGGCTTGGGTCAGTGTCACGGCGAGGGCTCGGTCTGTGTCACGGCGAGGGCTCGGTCAGTGTCACGGTGAGGGCTCGGTCAGTGTCACGGCGAGTTCTCGGTCAGTGACACGGCCGGGGCTCGGTCTGTGTCACGGCGAGGGCTCGGTCTGTGTCACGGCGAGGGCTCGGTTAGTGTCACGGCGAGGGCTCGGTCAGTGTCAAGGCGAGAGCTCGGTCAGTGTCACGGCGAGGGCTCGGTCTGTGTCACGGCGAGGGCTGGGTCAGTGTCACGGTGAGGGCTCGGTCAGTGTCACGGCGACGGCTCGGTCAGTGTCACGGCGAGGGCTCGGTCATTGTCACGGCGAGGGCTGGGTCAGTGTCACGGCGAGGGCTCAGGTCAGTGTCACGGCGAGGGCTCGGGTCAGTGTCACGGCGAGTGCTCAGTCAGTGTGACGGCTATGGCTCGGGTCAGGGTCACGGCGAGGGCTCGGTCAGTGTCACGGCGAGGGCTCGGTCAGTGTCACGGCGAGGACTCTGGTCAGTGTCACGGCGAGGGCTCGGGCAGTGTCACGGCGAGGGCTCTGTCAGTGTTATGGCGAGGGCTCTGTCAGTGTCACGGCGAGGGCTCTGGTCAGTGTCACGACGAGGGCTCGGGTCACTGTCACGGCGAGGGCTCGGTCAGTGTCACGGCGAGTGCTCGGTCTGTGCCCCGGGAGGGCTCGGTCAGTGTCACGGCGAGGGCTCGGTCAGTGTGAAGACGAGGGCTCAGGTCAGTGTCACGGCGAGGGCTCGGTCAGGGTCACGGCGAGGGCTCGGGTCAGTGTCACGGCGAGGGCTCGGTCAGGGTCACGGCGAGGGCTCGGTCTGTGTCACGGCGAGGGCTCGGTTAGGGTCATGGTGAGGGCTCGGCTCAGTGTCACGGCGAGGGCTGCTGTCGGTGTCACGGCGAGGGTTCAGGTCGGTGTCATGGCGAGGGCTCGGTCAGTGTCACGGGAAGGGCTTGGGTCAGTTTCACGGCGAGGGCTCGGTCTGTGTCACGGCGAGGGCTCGGTCAGTGTCACGGCGAGGGCTCGGTCAGTGTCACGGCGAGGGCTCGGTCAGTGTCACGGCGAGGGCTCGGTCTGTGTCACGGCGAGGGCTCGGTCTGTGTCACGGCGAGGGCTCGGTCTGTGTCACGGCGAGGGCTCGGTCTGTGTCACGGCGAGGGCTCGGTCTGTGTTACGGCGAGGGCTCGGTCTGTGTCACGGCGAGGGCTCGGTCAGTGTCACGGCGAGGACTCGGTCAGTGTCAAGGCGAGAGCTCGGTCAGTGCCACGGTGAAGGCTCGGTCTGTGTCACGGCGAGGGCTGGGTCAATATCACGGTGAGGGCTGGGTCAGTGTCACGGCGAGGGCTCGGTCAGTGTCACGGCGAGGGCACGGTCAGTGTTATGGCGAGGGCTCTGTCAGTGTCACGGCGAGGGCTCTGGTCAGTGTCACGACGAGGGCTCGGGTCACTGTCACGGCGAGGGCTCGGTCAGTGTCACGGCGAGTGCTCGGTCTGTGCCCCGGGAGGGCTCGGTCAGTGTCACGGCGAGGGCTCGGTCAGTGTGAAGACGAGGGCTCAGGTCAGTGTCACGGCGAGGGCTCGGTCAGGGTCACGGCGAGGGCTCGGGTCAGTGTCACGGCGAGGGCTCGGTCAGGGTCACGGCGAGGGCTCGGTCTGTGTCACGGCGAGGGCTCGGTTAGGGTCATGGTGAGGGCTCGGCTCAGTGTCACGGCGAGGGCTGCTGTCGGTGTCACGGCGAGGGTTCAGGTCGGTGTCATGGCGAGGGCTCGGTCAGTGTCACGGGAAGGGCTTGGGTCAGTTTCACGGCGAGGGCTCGGTCTGTGTCACGGCGAGGGCTCGGTCAGTGTCACGGCGAGGGCTCGGTCAGTGTCACGGCGAGGGCGCGGTCAGTGTCACGGCGAGGGCTCGGTCTGTGTCACGGCGAGGGCTCGGTCTGTGTCACGGCGAGGGCTCGGTCTGTGTCACGGCGAGGGCTCGGTCTGTGTCACGGCGAGGGCTCGGTCTGTGTTACGGCGAGGGCTCGGTCTGTGTCACGGCGAGGGCTCGGTCAGTGTCACGGCGAGGACTCGGTCAGTGTCAAGGCGAGAGCTCGGTCAGTGCCACGGTGAAGGCTCGGTCTGTGTCACGGCGAGGGCTGGGTCAATATCACGGTGAGGGCTGGGTCAGTGTCACGGCGAGGGCTCGGTCAGTGTCACGGCGAGGGCACGGTCAGTGTCACGGCGAGGGCTCGGTCAGTGTCACGGAGAGGGCCCCGTCAGGGTAACGGCGAGGGCTCGGTCAGGGTCACAGCGAGGGCTCGGTCAGGGACACGGCGAGGGCTCGGTCAGGGTCACGGCGAGGGCTCGGTCAGTTTCACGGCGAGGGCTCGGTCAGTGTCACGGCGAGGGCTCGGTCAGTGTCACGGCGAGGGCTCGGTCAGTGTCACGGCGAGGGCTCGGTCAGGGTCACGGCGAGGGCTCGGTCAGTGTCACGGCGAGGGCTCGGTCAGTGTCACGGCAAGGACTCTGGTCAGTGTCACAGCGAGGGCTCGGTCAGTGTCACGGCAAGGGCTCGGGCAGTGTCACGGCGAGGGCTCTGTCAGTGTCACGGCGAGGGCTCTGGTCAGTGTCACGACGAGGGCTCGGGTCACTGTCACGGCGAGGGCTCGGTCAGTGTCACGGCGAGTGCTCGGTCTGTGTCACGGCGAGGGCTCGGTCAGTGTCACGGAGAGGGCCCCGTCAGGGTCATGGCGAGGGCTCGGTCAGGGTCACGGCGAGGGCTCGGTCAGGGACACGGCGAGGGCTCGGGCAGTGTCACGGCGAGGGCTCTGTCAGTGTCACGGCGAGGGCTCTGGTCAGTGTCACGACGAGGGCTCGGATCACTGTCACGGCGAGGGCTCGGTCAGTGTCACGGCGAGTGCTCGGTCTGTGTCCCGGGAGGGCTCGGTCAGTGTCATGGCGAGGGCTCGGTCAGTGCCACGGCAAGGGCTCGGTCAGTGTCACGGCGAGGGCTCGGTCAGTGTCACGGCGAGGGCTCGGGCAGTGTCATGGCGAGGGCTCTGTCAGTGTCACGGCGAGGGCTGGGTCAGGGTCACGGCGACGGCTCTGTCAGTGTCACAGCGAGGACTCATGTCAGTGTCACAGCGAGTGCTCGGTCAGTGTCAAAGCGAGGGCTCGGGCAGTGTCACGGCGAGGGCTCTCTCAGTGTCACGGCGAGGACTCGGTCAGTGTCACGGCGAGGACTCGGGTCAGTGTCACGGCGAGGGCTCGGTCAGTGTGAAGACGGGGGCTCGGGTCAGTGTCACGGTGAGGGCTCGGTCAGGGTCACGGCGAGGGCTCCGACTGTGTCATGGCGAGGGCTCGGTCAGGGTCATGGCGAGGGCTCGGCTCAGTTTCATGGCGAGGGCTGGTGTCAGTGTCACGGCGAGGGCTCAGGTCGGTGTCACGGCGAGGGCTCGGTCAGTGTCACGGGAAGGGCTTGCGTCAGTGTCACGGCGAGGGCTCGGTCAGTGTCATGGCGAGGGTTCGGTCAGTGTCACGGCGAGGGCTCGGTCTGTGTCACGGCGAGGGATCGGTCAGTGTCACGGCGAGGGCTCGGTCAGTGTCACGGCGAGGGCTCGGTCAGTGTCACGGCGAGGGCTCGGTCAGTGTCACGGCGAGCGCTCAGGCAGTGTCATGGCGAGGGCTCTGCCAGTGTCACGGTGAGGGCTGGGTCAGGGTCACGGCGAGGGCTCGGTCAGGGCCACGGCGAGGGCTCGGGTCAGTGTCACGGCGAGGACTCGCTCAGTGTCACGGCGAGGGCTCGTGTCAGTGTCACGGCGAGGGCTCGGTCAGTGTGAAGACGAGGGCTCGGGTCAGTGTCACGGCGAGGGCTCGGTCAGGGTCACGGCGAGGGCTCGGGTCAGTGTCATGGCGAGGGCTCGGTCAGGGTCACGGCGAGGGCTCGGTCTGTGTCACGGCGAGGGCTCGGTCAGGGTCATGGTGAGGGCTCGGCTCAGTGTCACGGCGAGGGCTCGGTCTGTGGCACGGCGAGTGCTCGGTCTGTGCCCCGGGAGGGCTCGGTCAGTGTCACGGCGAGGGCTCGGTCAGTGTCACGGCGAGGGCTCGGTCAGTGTCACGGCGAGGGCTCGGTCTGTGGCACGGCGAGAGCTCGGTCTGTGCCCCGGGAGGGCTCGGTCAGTGTCACGGCGAGGGCTCGGTCAGTGTCACAGCGAGGGCTCGGTCAGTGTCACGGCGAGGGCTCGGTCAGTGTCACGGCGAGGGCTCGGGCAGTGTCACGGCGAGGGCTCGGTCAGTGTCACGGCGAGGGCTCGGTCAGTGTCACGGCGAGGGCTCGGTCAGTGTCACGGCGAGGGCTCTGCCAGTGTCACGGCGAGGGCTCGGTCACTGTCACGGCGAGGGCTCGGTCTGTGGCACGGCGAGTGCTCGGTCTGTGCCCCGGGAGGGCTCGGTCAGTGTCACGGCGAGGGCTCGGTCAGTGTCACGGCGAGGGCTCGGTCAGTGTCACGGCGAGGGCTTGGTCAGTGTCACGGCGAGGGCTCGGGCAGTGTCACGGCGAGGGCTCGGTCAGTGGCACGGCGAGGGCTCGGTCAGTGTCACGGCAAGGGCTCTGCCAGTGTCACGGTGATGGCTGGGTCAGGGTCATGGCGAGGGCTCGGGCAGTGTCACGGCGAGGGCTCGGGTCAGTGTCACGGCGAGGGCTCGGTCAGTGTCACGGCGAGGGCTCGGTCAGGGTCATGGTGAGGGCTCGGCTCAGTGTCACGGCGAGGGCTGGTGTCGGTGTCACGGCGAGGGTTCAGGTCGGTGTCATGGCGTGGGCTCGGTCAGTGTCACGGGAAGGGCTTGGGTCAGTGTCACGGCGAGGGCTCGGTCTGTGTCACGGCGAGGGCTCGGTCAGTGTCACGGCGAGGGCTCGGTCAGTGTCACGGCGAGGGCTCGGTCAGTGTCACGGCGAGGGCTCGGTCAGTGTCACGGCGAGGGCTCGGTCAGTGTCACGGCCAGGGCTCGGTCTGTGTCACGGCGAGGGCTGGGTCAGTGTCACGGCGATGGCTGGGTCAGTGTCACGGTGAGGGCTCGGTCAGTGTCACGGCGATGGCTGGGTCAGTGTCACGGCGAGGGCTGGGTCAGTGTCACGGCGAGGACTCGGGTCAGTGTCACGGCGAGGGCTCAGTCAGTGTGAAGACGAGGGCTCGGGTCAGTGTCACGGCGAGGGCTCGGTCAGGGACACGGCGAGGGCTCGGTCTGTGTCACGGCGAGGGCTCGGTCAGGGTCACGGCGAGGGCACGGCTCAGGGTCACGCCGAGGGCTCGGCTCAGTGTCACGGCGAGGGCTGGTGTCGGTGTCACGGCGAGGGCTCAGGTCGGTGTCACGGCGAGGGCTCGGTCAGTGTCACGGGAAGGGCATGGGTCAGTGTCACGGCGAGGGCTCGGTCTGTGTCAAGGCGAGGGCTCGGTCAGTGCCACGGCGAGGGCTCGGTCAGTGTCACGGCGAAGGCTCGGTCAGTGTCACGGCGAGGCCTCGGACTGTGTCATGGCGAGGGCTCGGTCTGTGTCACGGCGAGGGCTCGGTCTGTGTCACGGCGTGGGCTCGGTCAGTGTCACGGCGAGGGCTCGGTCAGGGTGACGGAGAGGGCTCGGTCAGGGTCACGGAGAGGGCTCGGTCAGAGTCACGGCGAGGGCTCGGTCTGTGTCATGGAGAAGGCTCGGTCTCTGTCACGGCGAGGGCTCGGTCTGGGTCACGGCGAGGTCTCGGTCAGGGTCATGGTGAGGTCTCGGTCAGGGTCACGGAGAGGGCCGGGTCAGGGTCACGGCGAGGGCTCGGTCAGGGTCACGGCGAGGGCACGGTCAGGGTCACGGCGAGGGCTCGGTCAGGGTCACGGCGAGGGCTCGGTCAGTTTCACAGCGAGGGCTCGGTCAGGGTCACGGCGAGGGCTCGGTCAGGGTCACGGCGAAGGCTCGGTCTGTTTCACGGCGAGGGCTCATGTCAGTGTCACGGCAACGGCTTGGTCAGTGTCACGGCGAGGGCTCGGTCAGTGTCACGGCGAGGGCTCTGCCAGTGTCACGGTGATGGCTGGGTCAGGGTCACGGTGAGGGCTCGGGCAGTGTCACGGCGAGGGCTCGGGTCAGTGTCACGGCGAGGGCTCGGTCAGTGTCACGGCGAGGGCTCTGCCAGTGTCACGGTGAGGGCTCGGTCTGTGGCACGGCGAGGGCTCGGTCTGTGTCACGGCGAGGGCTCGGTCAGTGTCACGGCGAGGGCTCGGTCAGTGTCACGGCGAGGGCTCGGTCACTGTCACGGTGAGGGCTCCGTCTGTGGCACGGCGAGTGCTCGGTCTGTGCGCCGGGCGGGCTCGGTCAGTGTCACGGCGAGGGCTCGGTCAGTGTCACGGCGAGGGCTCGGTCAGTGTCACGGCGAGGGCTCGGTCAGTGTCATGGCGAGGGCTCGGGCAGTGTCACGGCGAGGGCTTGGTCAGTGTCATGGCGAGGGCTCGGTCAGTGTCACGGCGAGGGCTCGGTCAGTGTCACGGCGAGGGCTCTGCCAATGTCACGGTGAGGGCTGGGTCAGGGTCACGGCGAGGGCTCGGTCAGGGTGACGGCGAGGGCTCGGGTCAGTGTCACGGCGAGGACTCGCTCAGTGTCACGGCGAGGGCTCGTGTCAGTGTCACGGCGAGGGCTCGGTCAGTGTGAAGACGAGGGCTCGGATCAGTGTCACGGCGAGGGCTCGGTCAGGGTCATGGCGAGGGCTCGGGTCAGTGTCATGGCGAGGGCTCGGTCAGGGTCACGGCGAGGGCTCGGTCTGTGTCACGGCGAGGCCTCAGTCAGGGTCATGGTGAGGGCTCGGCTCAGTGTCACGGCGAGGGCTGGTGTCGGTATCACGGCGAGGGTTCAGGTCGGTGTCATGGCGTGGGCTCGGTCAGCGTCACGGGAAGGGCTTGGGTCAGTGTCACGGCGAGGGCTCGGTCTGTGTCATGGCGAGGGCTCGGTCAGTGTCACGGCGAGGGCTCGGTCAGTGTCACGGCGAGGGCTCGGTCCGTGTCACGGCGAGGGCTCGGTCAGTGTCACGGCCAGGGCTCGGTCTGTGCGAGGGCTCGGTCTGTGTCACGGCGAGTGCTCGGTCTGTGTCACGGCGAGGGCTCGGTCAGTGTCACGGCGAGGGCTCGGTCAGTGTCACGGCGAGGGCTCGGTCAGTGTCACGGCGAGGGCTGGGTCAGTGTCACGGCGAGGGCTCGGTCAGTGTCACAGCGAGGGCTCGGTCAGTGTCATGGCGAGGGCTCGGTCATTGTCACGGCGAGGGCTGGATCAGTGTCACGGCGAGGGCTCGGTCAGTGTCACGGTGAGGGTTCTCTCAGTGTCACGGCGAGGGCTGGGTCAGTGTCACGGCGATGACTCGGGTCAGTGTCACGGCGAGGGCTCGGCTCAGGGTCACGCTGAGGGCTCGGCTCAGTGTCACGGCGAGGGCTGGTGTCGGTGTCACGGCGAAGGCTCAGGTCGGTGTCACGGCGAGGGCTCGGTCAGTGTCATGGGAAGGGCTTGGGTCTGTGTCACGGCGAGGGCTCGGTCTGTGTCACGGCGAGGGCTCGGTCAGTGTCACGGCGAAGGCTCGGTCAGTGTCACGGCGAGGCCTCGGTCTGTGTCACGGCGAGTGCTCGGTCTGTGTCACGGCGAGGGCTCGGTCTGTGTCACGGCGTGGGCTCGGTCAGGGTGACGGAGAGGGCTCGGTTAGGGTCACGGAGAGGGCTCGTTCAGGGTCACGGAGAGGGCTCGTTCAGGGTGAAGGAGAGGGCTCGGTCAGGGTCACGGAGAGGGCTCGGTGAGGGTCACGGCGAGGGCTCGGTCTGTGTCATGGAGAAGGCTCGGTCTCTGTCACGGCGAGGGCTCGGTCTGGGTCACGGCGAGGGCTCTGGTCAGTGTCACGACGAGGGCTCGGGTCACTGTCACGGCGAGGGCTCGGTCAGTGTCACGGCGAGTGCTCGGTCTGTGTCCTGGGAGGGCTCGGTCAGTGTCATGGCGAGGGCTCGGTCAGTGTCACGGCGAGGGCTCGGTCAGTGTCACGGCGAGGGCTCGGTCAGTGTCACGGCGAGGGCTCGGGCAGTGTCATGGCGAGGGCTCTGTCAGTGTCACGGCGAGGGCTGGGTCAGGGTCACGGCGACGGCTCTGTCAGTGTCACAGCGAGGACTCATGTCAGTGTCACAGCGAGTGCTCGGTCAGTGTCAAAGCGAGGGCTCGGGCAGTGTCACGGCGAGGGCTCTCTCAGTGTCACGGCGAGGACTCAGTCAGTGTCACGGCGAGGACTCGGGTCAGTGTCACGGCGAGGGCTCGGTCAGTGTGAAGACGGGGGCTCGGGTCAGTGTCACGGTGAGGGCTCGGTCAGGGTCACGGCGAGGGCTCCGACTGTGTCATGGCGAGGGCTCGGTCAGGGTCATGGCGAGGGCTCGGCTCAGTGTCATGGCGAGTGCTGGTGTCGGTGTCACGGCGAGGGCTCAGGTCGGTGTCACGGCGAGGGCTCGGTCAGTGTCACGGGAGGGGCTTGCGTCAGTGTCACGGCGAGGGCTCGGTCAGTGTCACGGCGAGGGCTCGGTCAGTGTCACGGCGAGGGCTCGGTCAGTGTGAAGACGAGGGCTCAGGTCAGTGTCACGGCGAGGGCTTGGTCAGGGTCACGGCGAGGGCTCGGGTCAGTGTCACGGCGAGGGCTCGGTCAGGGTCACGGCGAGGGCTCGGTCTGTGTCACGGCGAGGGCTCGGTTAGGGTCACGGTGAGGGCTCGGCTCAGTGTCATGGCGAGGGCTGCTGTCGGTGTCACGGCGAGGGTTCAGGTCGGTGTCATGGCGAGGGCTCGGTCAGTGTCACGGGAAGGGCTTGGGTCAGTTTCACGGCGAGGGCTCGGTCTGTGTCACGGCGAGGGCTCGGTCAGTGTCACGGCGAGGGCTCGGTCAGTGTCACGGCGAGGGCTCGGTCAGTGTCACGGCGAGGGCTCGGTCTGTGTCACGGCGAGGGCTCGGTCTGTGTCACGGCGAGGGCTCGGTCTGTGTCACGGCGAGGGCTCGGTCAGTGTCACGGAGAGGGCCCGGTCAGGGTCACGGCGAGGGCTCGGTCAGGGTCACGGCGAGGGCTCGGTCAGGGACACGGCAAGGGCTCGGTCAGGGTCACGGCAAGGGCTCGGTCAGTTTCACGGCGAGGGCTCGGTCAGTGTCACGGCGAGGGCTCGGTCAGTGTCACGGTAGAGGGCTCGGTCAGTGTCACGGCGAGGGCTCGGTCAGGGTCACGGCGAGGGCTCGCTCAGTGTCACGGCGAGGGCTCGGTCAGTGTCACGGCGAGGGCTCGGGCAGTGTCACGGCGAGGGCTCGGTCAGTGTCACGGCGAGGGCTCGGTCAGTGTCACGGCGAGGGCTCTGCCAGTGTCACGGTGAGGGCTGGGTCAGGGTCACGGCGAGGGCTCGGGCAGTGTCACGGCGAGGGCTCGGGTCAGTGTCACGGCGAGGGCTCGGTCAGTGTCACGGCGAGGGCTCTGCCAGTGTCACGGTGAGGGCTGGGTCAGGGTCACGGCGAGGGCTCGGTCAGGGTCACGGCGAGGGCTCGGGTCAGTGTCACGGCGAGGACTCGCTCAGTGTCACGGCGAGGGCTCGTGTCAGTGTCACGGCGAGGGCTCGGTCAGTGTGAAGACGAGTGCTCGGGTCAGTGTCACGGCGAGGGCTCGGTCAGGGTCATGGCGAGGGCTCGGGTCAGTGTCACGGCGAGGGCTCGGTCAGGGTCACGGCGAGGGCTCGGTCTGTGTCACGGCGAGGGCTCGGTCAGGGTCATGGTGAGGGCTCGGCTCAGTGTCACGGCGAGGGCTGGTGTCGGTGTCACAGCGAGGACTCATGTCAGTGTCACAGCGAGTGCTCGGTCAGTGTCAAAGCGAGGGCTCGGGCAGTGTCACGGCGAGGGCTCTCTCAGTGTCACGGCGAGGACTCAGTCAGTGTCACGGCGAGGACTCGGGTCAGTGTCACGGCGAGGGCTCGGTCAGTGTGAAGACGGGGGCTCGGGTCAGTGTCACGGTGAGGGCTCGGTCAGGGTCACGGCGAGGGCTCCGACTGTGTCATGGCGAGGGCTCGGTCAGGGTCATGGCGAGGGCTCGGCTCAGTGTCATGGCGAGTGCTGGTGTCGGTGTCACGGCGAGGGCTCAGGTCGGTGTCACGGCGAGGGCTCGGTCAGTGTCACGGGAGGGGCTTGCGTCAGTGTCACGGCGAGGGCTCGGTCAGTGTCACGGCGAGGGCTCGGTCAGTGTCACGGCGAGGGCTCGGTCAGTGTGAAGACGAGGGCTGAGGTCAGTGTCACGGCGAGGGCTTGGTCAGGGTCACGGCGAGGGCTCGGGTCAGTGTCACGGCGAGGGCTCGGTCAGGGTCACGGCGAGGGCTCGGTCTGTGTCACGGCGAGGGCTCGGTTAGGGTCACGGTGAGGGCTCGGCTCAGTGTCATGGCGAGGGCTGCTGTCGGTGTCACGGCGAGGGTTCAGGTCGGTGTCATGGCGAGGGCTCGGTCAGTGTCACGGGAAGGGCTTGGGTCAGTTTCACGGCGAGGGCTCGGTCTGTGTCACGGCGAGGGCTCGGTCAGTGTCACGGCGAGGGCTCGGTCAGTGTCACGGCGAGGGCTCGGTCAGTGTCACGGCGAGGGCTCGGTCTGTGTCACGGCGAGGGCTCGGTCTGTGTCACGGCGAGGGCTCGGTCTGTGTCACGGCGAGGGCTCGGTCAGTGTCACGGAGAGGGCCCGGTCAGGGTCACGGCGAGGGCTCGGTCAGGGTCACGGCGAGGGCTCGGTCAGGGACACAGCAAGGGCTCGGTCAGGGTCACGGCAAGGGCTCGGTCAGTTTCACGGCGAGGGCTCGGTCAGTGTCACGGCGAGGGCTCGGTCAGTGTCACGGCGAGGGCTCGGTCAGTGTCACGGCGAGGGCTCGGTCAGGGTCACGGCGAGGGCTCGGTCAGTGTCACGGCGAGGGCTCGCTCAGTGTCACGGCGAGGGCTCGGTCAGTGTCACGGCGAGGGCTCGGGCAGTGTCACGGCGAGGGCTCGGTCAGTGTCACGGCGAGGGCTCGGTCAGTGTCACGGCGAGGGCTCTGCCAGTGTCACGGTGAGGGCTGGGTCAGGGTCACGGCGAGGGCTCGGGCAGTGTCACGGCGAGGGCTCGGATCAGTGTCACGGCGAGGGCTCGGTCAGTGTCACGGCGAGGGCTCTGCCAGTGTCACGGTGAGGGCTGGGTCAGGGTCACGGCGAGGGCTCGGTCAGGGTCACGGCGAGGGCTCGGGTCAGTGTCACGGCGAGGACTCGCTCAGTGTCACGGCGAGGGCTCGTGTCAGTGTCACGGCGAGGGCTCGGTCAGTGTGAAGACGAGTGCTCGGGTCAGTGTCACGGCGAGGGCTCGGTCAGGGTCATGGCGAGGGCTCGGGTCAGTGTCACGGCGAGGGCTCGGTCAGGGTCACGGCGAGGGCTCGGTCTGTGTCACGGCGAGGGCTCGGTCAGGGTCATGGTGAGGGCTCGGCTCAGTGTCACGGCGAGGGCTGGTGTCGGTGTCACGGCGAGGGTTCAGGTCGGTGTCATGGCGTGGGCTCGGTCAATGTCATGGGAAGGGCTTGGGTCAGTGTCACGGCGAGGGCTCGGTCTGTGTCACGGCGAGGGCTCGGTCAGTGTCACGGTGAGGGCTCGGTCAGTGTCACGGCGAGGGCTCGGTCAGTGTCACGGCGAGGGCTCGGTCAGTGTCACTGCCAGGGCTCGGTCTGTGTCACGGCGAGGGCTCGGTCAGTGTCACGGCGAGGGATCGGTCAGTGTCAAGGCAAGAGCTCGGTCAGTGTCACGGCGAGGGCTCGGTCTGTGTCACGGCGAGGGCTGGGTCAGTGTCACGGCGAGGGCTCGGTCAGTGTCACGGCGAGGGCTCGGTCAGTGTCACGGCGAGGGCTCGGTCATTGTCACGGCGAGGGCTGGGTCAGTGTCACGGCGAGGGCTCGGTCAGTGTCACGGTGAGGGCTCGGTCAGTGTCACGGCGAGCTCTCGGTCAGGGTCACGGCGAGGGCTCGGTCAGGGTCACGGCGAGGGCTCGGTGACTGTCACAGCGAGGGCTCTGTCAGTGTCATGGCGAGGACTCGGGTCAGTGTCACGGCGAGGGCTCAGTCAGTGTGAAGACGAGGGCTCGGGCCAGTGTCACGGCGAGGGCTCGGTCAGTGTCACGGGAAGGGCTTGGGTCAGTGTGACGGCGAGGGCTCGGTCTGTGTCACGGCGAGGGCTCGGTCAGTGTCACGGCGAGGGCTCGGTCAGTGTCACGGCGAGGGCTCGGTCAGTGTCACGGCGAGGGCTCGGTCTGTGTCACGGCGAGGGCTCGGTGTGTGTCACGGCGAGGGCTCGGGCAGTGTCACGGCGAGGGCTCTGTCAGTGTCACGGCGAGGGCTCTGGTCAGTGTCACGACGAGGGCTCGGGTCACTGTCACGGCGAGGGCTCGGTCATTGTCACGGAGAGGGCCCGGTCAGTGTGAAGACGAGGGCTCGGGCCAGTGTCACGGCGAGGGCTCGGTCAGTGTCACGGGAAGGGCTTGGGTCAGTGTGACGGCGAGGGCTCGGTCTGTGTCACGGCGAGGGCTCGGTCAGTGTCACGGCGAGGGCTCGGTCAGTGTCACGGCGAGGGCTCGGTCAGTGTCACGGCGAGGGCTCGGTCTGTGTCACGGCGAGGGCTCGGTGTGTGTCACGGCGAGGGCTCGGGCAGTGTCACGGCGAGGGCTCTGGTCAGTGTCACGACGAGGGCTCGGGTCACTGTCACGGCGAGGGCTCGGTCATTGTCACGGAGAGGGCCCGGTCAGGGTCACGGCGAGGGCTCGGTCAGGGTCACGGCGAGGGCTCGGTCAGTTTCACGGCGAGGGCTCGGTCAGGGTCACGGCGAGGGCTCGGTCAGGGTCACGGCGAGGACTCAGTCTGTTTCAAGGCGAGGGCTCAGTCTGTGTCACGGCGAGGGCTCGGTCTGTGTCACGGTGAGGACTCTGGTCAGTGTCACGGCGAGGACTCTGGTCAGTGTCATGGCGACGGCTCGGTCAGTGTCACGGCGAGGGCTCGGTCAGTGTCACGGCCAGGGCTCGGTCTGTGTCACGGCGAGGGCTCGGTCTGTGTCACGGCGAGGGCTCGGTCAGTGTCACGGCGAGGGCTCGGTCAGTGTCAAGGCGAGAGCTCGGTCAGTGTCACGGCGAGGGCTCAGTCTGTGTCACGGCAAGGGCTGGGTCAGTGTCACGGCGAGGGCTCGGTCAGTGTCACGGCGAGGGCTCGGTCAGTGTCACGGCGAGGGCTCGGTCATTGTCACGGTGAGGGCTGGGTCAGTGTCACGGCCAGGGCTCGGTCAGTGTCAGGGTGAGGGCTCGGTCAGTGTCACGGCGAGCGCTCGGTCAGGGTCACGGCGAGGGCTCGGTCAGGGTCACGGCGAGGACTCGGTGACTGTCACAGCGAGGGCTCTGTCAGTGTCATGGCGAGGGCTTGGGTCAGTTTCACGGTGAGGACTCGGGTCAGTGTCACAGCGAGGGCTCGGTCAGTGTCACGGCGAGGGCTCGGTCTGTGTCACGTCGAGGGCTCGGTGTGTGTCACGGCGAGGGCTCGGGCAGTGTCACGGCGAGGGCTCTGTCAGTGTCACGGCGAGGGCTCTGGTCAGTGTCACGACGAGGGCTCGGGTCACTGTCACGGCGAGGGCTCGGTCAGTGTCACGGAGAGGGCCCGGTCAGGGTCACGGTGAGGGCTCGGTCAGGGTCACGGCGAGGGCTCGGTCAGTTTCACGGCGAGGGCTCGGTCAGTGTCACGGCGAGGGCTCGGTCAGGGTCACGGCAAGGACTCGGTCTTTTTCAAGGCGAGGGCTCGGTCTGTGTCACGGCGAGGGCTCGGTCTGTGTCACGGCGAGGACTCTGGTCAGTGTCACGGCGAGGACTCTGGTCAGTGTCACGGCGAGGGCTGGGTCAGTGTCACGGCAAGGGCTCGGTCAGTGTCACGGCGAGGGCTGGGTCAGTGTCACGGCGAGGGCTCGGTCAGTGTCACGGCGACGGCTCGGTCAGTGTCACGGCGAGGGCTCGGTCATTGTCACGGCGAGGGCTCGGTCTGTGTCACGGCGAGGGCTCGGTGTGTGTCACGGCGAGGGCTCGGGCAGTGTCACGGCGAGGGCTCTGTCAGTGTCACGGCGAGGGCTCTGGTCAGTGTCACGACGAGGGCTCGGGTCACTGTCACGGCGAGGGCTCGGTCAGTGTCACGGACAGGGCCCGGTCAGGGTCACGGCGAGGGCTCGGTCAGGGTCACGGCGAGGGCTCGGTCAGTTTCACGGCGAGGGCTCGGTCAGGGTCACGGCGAGGGCTCGGTCAGGGTCACGGCAAGGACTCAGTCTGTTTCAAGGCGAGGGCTCAGTCTGTGTCACGGCGAGGGCTCGGTCTGTGTCACGGTGAGGACTCTGGTCAGTGTCACGGCGAGGACTCTGGTCAGTGTCACGGCGAGGGCTCGGTCAGTGTCACGGCGCGGGCTCGGTCTGTGTCACGGCGAGGGCTGGGTCAGTGCCACGGCGAGTGCTCAGTCAGTGTCACGGCGACGGCTCGGTCAGTGTCACGGCGAGGGCTCGGTCAGTGTCACGGCCAGGGCTCGGTCTGTGTCACGGCGAGGGCTCGGTCTGTGTCACGGCGAGGGCTCGGTCAGTGTCACGGCGAGGGCTCGGTCAGTGTCAAGGCGAGAGCTCGGTCAGTGTCACGGCGAGGGCTCGGTCTGTGTCACGGCAAGGGCTGGGTCAGTGTCACGGCGAGGGCTCGGTCAGTGTCACGGCGAGGGCTCGGTCAGTGTCACGGCGAGGGCTCGGTCATTGTCACGGCGAGGGCTGGGTCAGTGTCACGGCCAGGGCTCGGTCAGTGTCACGGTGAGGGCTCGGTCAGTGTCACGGCGAGCGCTCGGTCAGGGTCACGGCGAGGGCTCGGTCAGGGTCACGGCGAGGACTCGGTGACTGTCACAGCGAGGGCTCTGTCAGTGTCATGGCGAGGGCTTGGGTCAGTTTCACGGTGAGGACTCGGGTCAGTGTCACAGCGAGGGCTCGGTCAGTGTCACGGCGAGGGCTCGGTCTGTGTCACGTCGAGGGCTCGGTGTGTGTCACGGCGAGGGCTCGGGCAGTGTCACGGCGAGGGCTCTGTCAGTGTCACGGCGAGGGCTCTGGTCAGTGTCACGACGAGGGCTCGGGTCACTGTCACGGCGAGGGCTCGGTCAGTGTCACGGAGAGGGCCCGGTCAGGGTCACGGTGAGGGCTCGGTCAGGGTCACGGCGAGGGCTCGGTCAGTTTCACGGCGAGGGCTCGGTCAGTGTCACGGCGAGGGCTCGGTCAGGGTCACGGCAAGGACTCGGTCTTTTTCAAGGCGAGGGCTCGGTCTGTGTCACGGTGAGGGCTCGGTCTGTGTCACGGCGAGGACTCTGGTCAGTGTCACGGCGAGGACTCTGGTCAGTGTCACGGCGAGGGCTGGGTCAGTGTCACGGCAAGGGCTCGGTCAGTGTCACGGCGACGGCTCGGTCAGTGTCACGGCGAGGGCTCGGTCATTGTCACGGCGAGGGCTGGGTCAGTGTCACGGCGATGGCTCGGGTCAGTGTCACGGCGAGGGCTCGGGTCAGTGTCACGGCGAGGGGTCCATCAGGGTCACGGCGAGGGCTCGGTCAGTGTCATGGCGAGGGCTCGGTCAGTGTCACGGCGAGGACTCTGGTCAGTGTCACGGCGAGGGCTCGGTCAGTGTCACGGCGAGGGCTCGGGCAGTGTCACGGCGAGGGCTCTGTCAGTGTTACGGCGAGGGCTCTGTCAGTGTCACGGCGAGGGCTCTGGTCAGTGTCACGACGAGGGCTTGCTCAGTGTCACGGCGAGTGCTCGGTCTGTGTCCCGGGAGGGCTCGGTCAGTGTCACGGCGAGGGCTCGGTCAGTGTGAAGACGAGGGCTCAGGTCAGTGTCACGGCGAGGGCTCGGTCAGGGTCACGGCGAGGGCTCGGGTCAGTGTCACGGCGAGGGCTCGGTCAGGGTCACGGCGAGGGCTCGGTCTGTGTCACGGCGAGGGCTCGGTTAGGGTCACGGTGAGGGCTCAGCTCAGTGTCACGGCGAGGGCTGCTGTCGGTGTCACGGCGAGGGTTCAGGTCGGTGTCATGGCGAGGGCTCGGTCAGTGTCACGGGAAGGGCTTGGGTCAGTTTCACGGTGAGGGCTCGGTCAGTGTCACGGCGAGGGCTCGGTCAGTGTCACGGCGAGGGCTCGGTCAGTGTCACGGCGAGGGCTCGGTCTGTGTCACGGCGAGGGCTCGGTCTGTGTCACGGTGAGGGCTGGGTCAGTGTCACGGCGAGGGCTCGGTCAGTGTCACGGCGAGGGCTCGGTCAGTGTCACGGCGAGGGCTCGGTCAGTGTCACGGAGAGGGCCCCGTCAGGGTCATGGCGAGGGCTCAGTCAGGGTCACGGCGAGGGCTCGGTCAGGGACACGGCGAGGGCTCGGGCAGTGTCATGGCGAGGGCTCTGTCAGTGTCACGGCGAGGGCTCTGGTCAGTGTCACGACGAGGGCTCGGGTCACTGTCACGGCGAGGGCTCGGTCAGTGTCACGGCGAGTGCTCGGTCTGTGTCCCGGGAGGGCTCGGTCAGTGTCATGGCGAGGGCTCGGTCAGTGTCACGGCAAGGGCTCGGTCAGTGTCACGGCGAGGGCTCGGTCAGTGTCACGGCGAGGGCTCGGGCAGTGTCATGGCGAGGTCTCTGTCAGTGTCACGGCGAGGGCTGGGTCAGGGTCACGGCGACAGCTCTGTCAGTGTCACAGCGAGGACTCATGTCAGTGTCACAGCGAGTGCTCGGTCAGTGTCAGAGCGAGGGCTCGGGCAGTGTCACGGCGAGGGCTCTCTCAGTGTCACGGCGAGGACTCGGTCAGTGTCAAGGCGAGGACTCGGGTCAGTGTCACGGCGAGGGCTCGGTCAGTGTGAAGACTGGGGCTCGGGTCAGTGTCACGGTGAGGGCTCGGTCAGGGTCACGGCGAGGGCTCCGACTGTGTCATGGCGAGGGCTCGGTCAGGGTCATGGCGAGGGCTCGGCTCAGTGTCATGGCGAGGGCTGGTGTCGGTGTCACGGCGAGGGCTCAGGTCGGTGTCACGGCGAGGGCTCGGTCAGTGTCACGGGAAGGGCTTGCGTCAGTGTCACGGCGAGGGCTCGGTCAGTGTCATGGCGAGGGCTCGGTCAGTGTCACGGCGAGGGCTCGGTCTGTGTCACGGCGAGGGCTCGGTCAGTGTCACGGCGAGGGCTCGGTCAGTGTCACGGTGAGGGCTCGGTCAGTGTCACGGCGAGGGCTCGGGCAGTGTCATGGCGAGGGCTCTGCCAGTGTCACGGTGAGGGCTGGGTCAGGGTCACGGCGAGGGCTCGGTCAGGGCCATGGCGAGGGCTCGGTCATTGTCACGGCGAGGGCTCGGTCTGTGTCACGGCGAGGGCTCGGTGTGTGTCACGGCGAGGGCTCGGGCAGTGTCACGGCGAGGGCTCTGTCAGTGTCACGGCGAGGGCTCTGGTCAGTGTCACGACGAGGGCTCGGGTCACTGTCACGGCGAGGGCTCGGTCAGTGTCACGGACAGGGCCCGGTCAGGGTCACGGCGAGGGCTCGGTCAGGGTCACGGCGAGGGCTCGGTCAGTTTCACGGCGAGGGCTCGGTCAGGGTCACGGCGAGGGCTCGGTCAGGGTCACGGCAAGGACTCAGTCTGTTTCAAGGCGAGGGCTCAGTCTGTGTCACGGCGAGGGCTCGGTCTGTGTCACGGTGAGGACTCTGGTCAGTGTCACGGCGAGGACTCTGGTCAGTGTCACGGCGAGGGCTCGGTCAGTGTCACGGCGCGGGCTCGGTCTGTGTCACGGCGAGGGCTGGGTCAGTGCCACGGCGAGTGCTCAGTCAGTGTCACGGCGACGGCTCGGTCAGTGTCACGGCGAGGGCTCGGTCAGTGTCACGGCCAGGGCTCGGTCTGTGTCACGGCGAGGGCTCGGTCTGTGTCACGGCGAGGGCTCGGTCAGTGTCACGGCGAGGGCTCGGTCAGTGTCAAGGCGAGAGCTCGGTCAGTGTCACGGCGAGGGCTCGGTCTGTGTCACGGCAAGGGCTGGGTCAGTGTCACGGCGAGGGCTCGGTCAGTGTCACGGCGAGGGCTCGGTCAGTGTCACGGCGAGGGCTCGGTCATTGTCACGGCGAGGGCTGGGTCAGTGTCACGGCCAGGGCTCGGTCAGTGTCACGGTGAGGGCTCGGTCAGTGTCACGGCGAGCGCTCGGTCAGGGTCACGGCGAGGGCTCGGTCAGGGTCACGGCGAGGACTCGGTGACTGTCACAGCGAGGGCTCTGTCAGTGTCATGGCGAGGGCTTGGGTCAGTTTCACGGTGAGGACTCGGGTCAGTGTCACAGCGAGGGCTCGGTCAGTGTCACGGCGAGGGCTCGGTCTGTGTCACGTCGAGGGCTCGGTGTGTGTCACGGCGAGGGCTCGGGCAGTGTCACGGCGAGGGCTCTGTCAGTGTCACGGCGAGGGCTCTGGTCAGTGTCACGACGAGGGCTCGGGTCACTGTCACGGCGAGGGCTCGGTCAGTGTCACGGAGAGGGCCCGGTCAGGGTCACGGTGAGGGCTCGGTCAGGGTCACGGCGAGGGCTCGGTCAGTTTCACGGCGAGGGCTCGGTCAGTGTCACGGCGAGGGCTCGGTCAGGGTCACGGCAAGGACTCGGTCTTTTTCAAGGCGAGGGCTCGGTCTGTGTCACGGCGAGGGCTCGGTCTGTGTCACGGCGAGGACTCTGGTCAGTGTCACGGCGAGGACTCTGGTCAGTGTCACGGCGAGGGCTGGGTCAGTGTCACGGCAAGGGCTCGGTCAGTGTCACGGCGACGGCTCGGTCAGTGTCACGGCGAGGGCTCGGTCATTGTCACGGCGAGGGCTGGGTCAGTGTCACGGCGATGGCTCGGGTCAGTGTCACGGCGAGGGCTCGGGTCAGTGTCACGGCGAGGGGTCCATCAGGGTCACGGCGAGGGCTCGGTCAGTGTCATGGCGAGGGCTCGGTCAGTGTCACGGCGAGGACTCTGGTCAGTGTCACGGCGAGGGCTCGGTCAGTGTCACGGCGAGGGCTCGGGCAGTGTCACGGCGAGGGCTCTGTCAGTGTTACGGCGAGGGCTCTGTCAGTGTCACGGCGAGGGCTCTGGTCAGTGTCACGACGAGGGCTTGCTCAGTGTCACGGCGAGTGCTCGGTCTGTGTCCCGGGAGGGCTCGGTCAGTGTCACGGCGAGGGCTCGGTCAGTGTGAAGACGAGGGCTCAGGTCAGTGTCACGGCGAGGGCTCGGTCAGGGTCACGGCGAGGGCTCGGGTCAGTGTCACGGCGAGGGCTCGGTCAGGGTCACGGCGAGGGCTCGGTCTGTGTCACGGCGAGGGCTCGGTTAGGGTCACGGTGAGGGCTCAGCTCAGTGTCACGGCGAGGGCTGCTGTCGGTGTCACGGCGAGGGTTCAGGTCGGTGTCATGGCGAGGGCTCGGTCAGTGTCACGGGAAGGGCTTGGGTCAGTTTCACGGTGAGGGCTCGGTCAGTGTCACGGCGAGGGCTCGGTCAGTGTCACGGCGAGGGCTCGGTCAGTGTCACGGCGAGGGCTCGGTCTGTGTCACGGCGAGGGCTCGGTCTGTGTCACGGTGAGGGCTGGGTCAGTGTCACGGCGAGGGCTCGGTCAGTGTCACGGCGAGGGCTCGGTCAGTGTCACGGCGAGGGCTCGGTCAGTGTCACGGAGAGGGCCCCGTCAGGGTCATGGCGAGGGCTCAGTCAGGGTCACGGCGAGGGCTCGGTCAGGGACACGGCGAGGGCTTGGGCAGTGTCATGGCGAGGGCTCTGTCAGTGTCACGGCGAGGGCTCTGGTCAGTGTCACGACGAGGGCTCGGGTCACTGTCACGGCGAGGGCTCGGTCAGTGTCACGGCGAGTGCTCGGTCTGTGTCCCGGGAGGGCTCGGTCAGTGTCATGGCGAGGGCTCGGTCAGTGTCACGGCAAGGGCTCGGTCAGTGTCACGGCGAGGGCTCGGTCAGTGTCACGGCGAGGGCTCGGGCAGTGTCATGGCGAGGTCTCTGTCAGTGTCACGGCGAGGGCTGGGTCAGGGTCACGGCGACAGCTCTGTCAGTGTCACAGCGAGGACTCATGTCAGTGTCACAGCGAGTGCTCGGTCAGTGTCAGAGCGAGGGCTCGGGCAGTGTCACGGCGAGGGCTCTCTCAGTGTCACGGCGAGGACTCGGTCAGTGTCAAGGCGAGGACTCGGGTCAGTGTCACGGCGAGGGCTCGGTCAGTGTGAAGACTGGGGCTCGGGTCAGTGTCACGGTGAGGGCTCGGTCAGGGTCACGGCGAGGGCTCCGACTGTGTCATGGCGAGGGCTCGGTCAGGGTCATGGCGAGGGCTCGGCTCAGTGTCATGGCGAGGGCTGGTGTCGGTGTCACGGCGAGGGCTCAGGTCGGTGTCACGGCGAGGGCTCGGTCAGTGTCACGGGAAGGGCTTGCGTCAGTGTCACGGCGAGGGCTCGGTCAGTGTCATGGCGAGGGCTCGGTCAGTGTCACGGCGAGGGCTCGGTCTGTGTCACGGCGAGGGCTCGGTCAGTGTCACGGCGAGGGCTCGGTCAGTGTCACGGTGAGGGCTCGGTCAGTGTCACGGCGAGGGCTCGGGCAGTGTCATGGCGAGGGCTCTGCCAGTGTCACGGTGAGGGCTGGGTCAGGGTCACGGCGAGGGCTCGGTCAGGGCCATGGCGAGGGCTCGGGTCAGTGTCACGGCGAGGACTCGCTCAGTGTCACGGCGAGGGCTCGTGTCAGTGTCACGGCGAGGGCTCGGTCAGTGTGAAGATGAGGGCTCGTTTCAGTGTCACGGCGAGGGCTCGGTCAGGGTCACGGCGAGGGCTCGGGTCAGTGTCATGGCGAGGGCTCGGTCAGGGTCACGGCGAGGGCTTGGTCTGTGTCACGGCGAGGGCTCGGTCAGGGTCATGGTGAGGGCTCGGCTCAGTGTCACGGCGAGGGCTGGTGTCGGTGTCACGGCGAGGATTCAGGTCGGTGTCATGGCGTGGGCTCGGTCTGTGTCACGGGAAGGGCTTGGGTCAGTGTCACGGCGAGGGCTCGGTCTGTGTCACGGCGAGGGCTCGGTCAGTGTCACGGTGAGGGCTCGGTCAGTGTCACGGCGAGTTCTCGGTCAGTGACACGGCCGGGGCTCGGTCTGTGTCACGGCGAGGGCTCGGTCTGTGTCACGGCGAGGGCTCGGTTAGTGTCACGGCGAGGGCTCGGTCAGTGTCAAGGCGAGAGCTCGGTCAGTGTCACGGCGAGGGCTCGGTCTGTGTCACGGCGAGGGCTGGGTCAGTGTCACGGTGAGGGCTCGGTCAGTGTCACGGCGACGGCTCGGTCAGTGTCACGGCGAGGGCTCGGTCATTGTCACGGCGAGGGCTGGGTCAGTGTCACGGCGAGGGCTCAGGTCAGTGTCACGGCGAGGGCTCGGGTCAGTGTCACGGCGAGTGCTCAGTCAGTGTGACGGCTATGGCTCGGGTCAGGGTCACGGCGAGGGCTCGGTCAGTGTCACGGCGAGGGCTCGGTCAGTGTCACGGCGAGGACTCTGGTCAGTGTCACGGCGAGGGCTCGGTCAGTGTCACGGCGAGGGCTCGGGCAGTGTCACGGCGAGGGCTCTGTCAGTGTTATGGCGAGGGCTCTGTCAGTGTCACGGCGAGGGCTCTGGTCAGTGTCACGACGAGGGCTCGGGTCACTGTCACGGCGAGGGCTCGGTCAGTGTCACGGCGAGTGCTCGGTCTGTGCCCCGGGAGGGCTCGGTCAGTGTCACGGCGAGGGCTCGGTCAGTGTGAAGACGAGGGCTCAGGTCAGTGTCACGGCGAGGGCTCGGTCAGGGTCACGGCGAGGGCTCGGGTCAGTGTCACGGCGAGGGCTCGGTCAGGGTCACGGCGAGGGCTCGGTCTGTGTCACGGCGAGGGCTCGGTTAGGGTCATGGTGAGGGCTCGGCTCAGTGTCACGGCGAGGGCTGCTGTCGGTGTCACGGCGAGGGTTCAGGTCGGTGTCATGGCGAGGGCTCGGTCAGTGTCACGGGAAGGGCTTGGGTCAGTTTCACGGCGAGGGCTCGGTCTGTGTCACGGCGAGGGCTCGGTCAGTGTCACGGCGAGGGCTCGGTCAGTGTCACGGCGAGGGCTCGGTCAGTGTCACGGCGAGGGCTCGGTCTGTGTCACGGCGAGGGCTCGGTCTGTGTCACGGCGAGGGCTCGGTCTGTGTCACGGCGAGGGCTCGGTCTGTGTTACGGCGAGGGCTCGGTCTGTGTCACGGCGAGGGCTCGGTCAGTGTCACGGCGAGGACTCGGTCAGTGTCAAGGCGAGAGCTCGGTCAGTGCCACGGTGAAGGCTCGGTCTGTGTCACGGCGAGGGCTGGGTCAATATCACGGTGAGGGCTGGGTCAGTGTCACGGCGAGGGCTCGGTCAGTGTCACGGCGAGGGCACGGTCAGTGTCACGGCGAGGGCTCGGTCAGTGTCACGGAGAGGGCCCCGTCAGGGTAACGGCGAGGGCTCGGTCAGGGTCACAGCGAGGGCTCGGTCAGGGACACGGCGAGGGCTCGGTCAGGGTCACGGCGAGGGCTCGGTCAGTTTCACGGCGAGGGCTCGGTCAGTGTCACGGCGAGGGCTCGGTCAGTGTCACGGCGAGGGCTCGGTCAGTGTCACGGCGAGGGCTCGGTCAGGGTCACGGCGAGGGCTCGGTCAGTGTCACGGCGAGGGCTCGGTCAGGGTCACGGCGAGGGCTCGGTCAGTGTCACGGCGAGGGCTCGGTCAGTGTCACGGCGAGGACTCTGGTCAGTGTCACAGCGAGGGCTCGGTCAGTGTCACGGCGAGGGCTCGGGCAGTGTCACGGCGAGGGCTCTGTCAGTGTCACGGCGAGGGCTCTGGTCAGTGTCACGACGAGGGCTCGAGTCACTGTCACGGCGAGGGCTCGGTCAGTGTCACGGCGAGTGCTCGGTCTGTGTCCCGGGAGGGCTCGGTCAGTGTCACGGCGAGGGCTCGGTCAGTGTCACGGCGAGGGCTCGGTCAGTGTCACGGCGAGGGCTCGGTCAGTGTCACGGCGAGGGCTCGGGCAGTGTCATGGCGAGGGCTCTGTCAGTGTCACGGCGAGGGCTGGGTCAGGGTCACGGCGACGGCTCTGTCAGTGTCACAGCGAGGACTCATGTCAGTGTCACAGCGAGTGCTCGGTCAGTGTCAAAGCGAGGGCTCGGGCAGTGTCACGGCGAGGGCTCGGTCTGTGTCACGGCGAGGGCTCGGTCAGTGTCACGGCGAGGACCCGGTCAGTGTCAAGGCGAGAGCTCGGTCAGTGCCACGGCGAAGGCTCGGTCTGTGTCACGGCGAGGGCTCGGTCAGGGTCACGGCAAGGACTCGGTCAGTGTCAAAGCGAGGGCTCGGGCAGTGTCACGGCGAGGGCTCTCTCAGTGTCACGGCGAGGACTCGGTCAGTGTCACGGCGAGGACTCGGGTCAGTGTCACGGCGAGGGCTCGGTCAGTGTGAAGACGGGGGCTCGGGTCAGTGTCACGGTGAGGGCTCGGTCAGGGTCACGGCGAGGGCTCCGACTGTGTCATGGCGAGGGCTCGGTCAGGGTCATGGCGAGGGCTCGGCTCAGTGTCATGGCGAGGGCTGGTGTCGGTGTCACGGCGAGGGCTCAATCGGTGTCACGGCGAGGGCTCGGTCAGTGTCACGGGAAGGGCTTGCGTCAGTGTCACGGCGAGGGCTCGGTCAGTGTCACGGAGAGGGCTCGGTCAGTGTCACGGCGAGGGCTCGGTCTGTGTCACGGCGAGGGCTCGGTCAGTGTCACGGCGAGGGCTCGGTCAGTGTCACGGCGAGGGCTCGGTCAGTGTCACGGCGAGGGCTCGGGCAGTGTCATGGCGAGGGCTCTGCCAGTGTCACGGTGAGGGCTGGGTCAGGGTCACGGCGAGGGCTCGGTCAGGGCCACGGCGAGGGCTCGGGTCAGTGTCACGGCGAGGACTCGCTCAGTGTCACGGCGAGGGCTCGTGTCAGTGTCACGGCGAGGGCTCGGTCAGTGTGAAGACGAGGGCTCGGGTCAGTGTCACGGCGAGGGCTCGGTCAGGGTCACGGCGAGGGCTCGGTCTGTGTCACGGCGAGGGCTCGGTCAGGGTCATGGTGAGGGCTCGGCTCAGTGTCACGGCGAGGGCTGGTGTCGGTGTCACGGCGAGGATTCAGGTCGGTGTCATGGTGTGGGCTCGGTCTGTGTCACGGGAAGGGCTTGGGTCAGTGTCACGGCGAGGGCTCGGTCTGTGTCACGGCGAGGGCTCGGTCAGTGTCACGGCGAGGGCTCGGTCAGTGTCACGGCGAGTTCTCGGTCAGTGACACGGCCAGGGCTCGGTCTGTGTCACGGCGAGGGCTCGGTCTGTGTCACGGCGAGGGCTCGGTTAGTGTCACGGCGAGGGCTCGGTCAGTGTCAAGGCGAGAGCTCGGTCAGTGTCACGGCGAGGGCTCGGTCTGTGTCACGGCGAGGGCTGGGTCAGTGTCATGGTGAGGGCTCGGTCAGTGTCACGGCGACGGCTCGGTCAGTGTCACGGCGAGGGCTCGGTCATTGTCACGGCGAGGGCTGGGTCAGTGTCACGGCGAGGGCTCGGGTCAGTGTCACGGCGAGGGCTCGGGTCAGTGTCACGGCGAGTGCTCAGTCAGTGTGACGGCTATGGCTCGGGTCAGGGTCACGGCGAGGGCTCGGTCAGTGTCACGGCGAGGGCTCGGTCAGTGTCACGGCAAGGACTCTGGTCTGTGTCACGGCGAGGGCTCGGTCAGTGTCACGGCGAGGGCTCGGGCAGTGTCACGGCGAGGGCTCTGTCAGTGTTACGGCGAGGGCTCTGTCAGTGTCACGGCGAGGGCTCTGGTCAGTGTCACGACGAGGGCTCGGGTCACTGTCACGGCGAGGGCTCGGTCAGTGTCACGGCGAGTGCTCGGTCTGTGCCCCGGGAGGGCTCGGTCAGTGTCACGGCGAGGGCTCAGGTCAGTGTCACGGCGAGGGCTCGGTCAGGGTCACGGCGAGGGCTCGGGTCAGTGTCACGGCGAGGGCTCGGTCATGGTCACGGCGAGGGCTCGGTCTGTGTCATGGCGAGGGCTCGGTTAGGGTCACGGTGAGGGCTCGGCTCAGTGTCACGGCGAGGGCTGCTGTCGGTGTCACGGCGAGGGTTCAGGTCGGTGTCATGGCGAGGGCTCGGTCAGTGTCACGGGAAGGGCTTGGGTCAGTTTCACGGTGAGGGCTCGGTCTGTGTCACGGCGAGGGCTCGGTCAGTGTCATGGCGAGGGCTCGGTCAGGGTCACGGCGAGGGCTCGGTCAGTGTCACGGCGAGGGCTCGGTCTGTGTCACGGCGAGGGCTCGGTCTGTGTCAAGGCGAGGGCTCGGTCTGTGTCACGGCGAGGGCTCGGTCTGTGTCACGGCGAGGGCTCGGTCTGTGTCACGGCGAGGGCTCGGTCAGTGTCACGGCGAGGACTCGGTCAGTGTCAAGGCGAGAGCTCAGTCAGTGCCACGGCGAAGGCTCGGTCTGTGTCACGGCGAGGGCTGGGTCAATATCACGGTGAGGGCTGGGTCAGTGTCATGGCGAGGGCTCGGTCAGTGTCACGGTGAGGGCTCGGTCAGTGTCACGGAGAGGGCCCGGTCAGGGTCACGGCGAGGGCTCGGTCAGGGTCACGGTGAGGGCTCGGTCAGTTTCACGGCGAGGGCTCGGTCAGGGTCACGGCGAGGGCTCGGTCAGGGTCACGGCAAGGACTCGGTCTTTTTCAAGGCGAGGGCTCGGTCTGTGTCACGGCGAGGGCTCGGTCTGTGTCACGGCGAGGACTCTGGTCAGTGTCACGGCGAGGACTCTGGTCAGTGTCACTGCGAGGGCTGGGTCAGTGTCACGGCAAGGGCTCGGTCAGTGTCACGGCGAGGGCTGGGTCAGTGTCATGGCGAGGGCTCGGTCAGTGTCATGGCGACGGCTCGGTCAGTGTCACGGCGAGGGCTCGGTCATTGTCACGGCGAGGGCTGGGTCAGTGTCACGGCGATGGCTCGGGTCAGTGTCACGGCGAGGGCTCGGGTCAGTGTCACGGCGAGGGGTCCATCAGGGTCACGGCGAGGGCTCGGTCAGTGTCACGGCGAGGGCTCGGTCAGTGTCACGACGAGGACTCTGGTCAGTGTCACGGCGAGGGCTCGGTCAGTGTCACGGCGAGGGCTCGGGCAGTGTCACGGCGAGGGCTCTGTCAGTGTTACGGCGAGGGCTCTGTCAGTGTCACGGCGAGGGCTCTGGTCAGTGTCACGACGAGGGCTTGTTCAGTGTCACGGCGAGTGCTTGGTCTCTGTCCCGGGAGGGCTCGGTCAGTGTCACGGCGAGGGCTCGGTCAGTGTGAAGACGAGGGCTCAGGTCAGTGTCACGGCGAGGGCTCGGTCAGGGTCACGGCGAGGGCTCGGGTCAGTGTCACGGCGAGGGCTCGGTCAGGGTCACGGCGAGGGCTCGGTCTGTGTCACGGCGAGGGCTCGGTTAGGGTCACGGTGAGGGCTCGGCTCAGTGTCACGGCGAGGGCTGCTGTCGGTGTCACGGCGAGGGTTCAGGTCGGTGTCATGGCGAGGGCTCGGTCAGTGTCACGGGAAGGGCTTGGGTCAGTTTCACGGTGAGGGCTCGGTCTGTGTCACGGCGAGGGCTCGGTCAGTGTCACGGCGAGGGCTCGGTCAGTGTCACGGCGAGGGCTCGGTCTGTGTCACGGCGAGGGCTCGGTCTGTGTCACGGCGAGGGCTCGGTCTGTGTCACGGCGAGGGCTCGGTCTGTGTCACGGCGAGGGCTCGGTCAGTGTCACGGCGAGGACCCGGTCAGTGTCAAGGCGAGAGCTCGGTCAGTGCCACGGCGAAGGCTCGGTCTGTGTCACGGCGAGGGCTCGGTCAGGGTCACGGCAAGGACTCGGTCTGTTTCAAGGCGAGGGCTCGGTGTGTGTCACGGCGAGGGCTCGGTCTGTGTCACGGCGAGGGCTGGGTCAGTGTCACGGCGAGGGCTCGGTCAGTGTCACGGCGAGGGCTCGGTCAGTGTCACGGCGAGGGCTCGGTCAGTGTCGCGGAGAGGGCCCCGTCAGGGTCACGGCGAGGGCTCGGTCAGGGTCACAGCGAGGGCTCGGTCAGGGACACAGCGAGGGCTCGGTCAGGGTCACGGCGAGGGCTCGGTCAGTTTCACGGCGAGGGCTCTGTCAGTGTCACGGCGAGGGCTCGGTCAGTGTCACGGCGAGGGCTCGGTCAGTGTCACGGCGAGGGCTCGGTCAGGGTCACGGCGAGGGCTCGGTCAGTGTCACGGCGAGGGCTCGGTCAGTGTCACGGCGAGGACTCTGGTCAGTGTCACGGCGAGGGCTCGGTCAGTGTCACGGCGAGGGCTCGGGCAGTGTCACGGCGAGGGCTCTGTCAGTGTCACGGCGAGGGCTCTGGTCAGTGTCACGACGAGGGCTCGAGTCACTGTCACGGCGAGGGCTCGGTCAGTGTCACGGCGAGTGCTCGGTCTGTGTCCCGGGAGGGCTCGGTCAGTGTCACGGCGAGGGCTCGGTCAGTGTCATGGCGAGGGCTCGGTCAGTGTCACGGCGAGGGCTCGGTCAGTGTCACGGCGAGGGCTCGGGCAGTGTCATGGCGAGGGCTCTGTCAGTGTCACGGCGAGGGCTGGGTCAGGGTCACGGCGACGGCTCTGTCAGTGTCACAGCGAGGACTCATGTCAGTGTCACAGCGAGTGCTCGGTCAGTGTCAAAGCGAGGGCTCGGGCAGTGTCACGGCGAGGGCTCGGTCTGTGTCACGGCGAGGGCTCGGTCAGTGTCACGGCGAGGACCCGGTCAGTGTCAAGGCGAGAGCTCGGTCAGTGCCACGGCGAAGGCTCGGTCTGTGTCACGGCGAGGGCTCGGTCAGGGTCACGGCAAGGACTCGGTCTGTTTCAAGGCGAGGGCTCGGTGTGTGTCACGGCGAGGGCTCGGTCTGTGTCACGGCGAGGGCTGGGTCAGTGTCACGGCGAGGGCTCGGTCAGTGTCACGGCGAGGGCTCGGTCAGTGTCACGGCGAGGGCTCGGTCAGTGTCGCGGAGAGGGCCCCGTCAGGGTCACGGCGAGGGCTCGGTCAGGGTCACAGCGAGGGCTCGGTCAGGGACACAGCGAGGGCTCGGTCAGGGTCACGGCGAGGGCTCGGTCAGTTTCACGGCGAGGGCTCGGTCAGTGTCACGGCGAGGGCTCGGTCAGTGTCACGGCGAGGGCTCGGTCAGTGTCACGGCGAGGGCTCGGTCAGGGTCACGGCGAGGGCTCGGTCAGTGTCGCGGAGAGGGCCCCGTCAGGGTCACGGCGAGGGCTCGGTCAGGGTCACAGCGAGGGCTCGGTCAGGGACACAGCGAGGGCTCGGTCAGGGTCACGGCGAGGGCTCGGTCAGTGTCATGGCGAGGGCTTGGTCAGTGTCACGGCGAGGGCTCGGTCAGTGTCACGGCGAGGGCTCGGTCAGTGTCATGGCGAGGGCTCGGTCAGGGTCACGGCGAGGGCTCAGTCAGTGTCACGGCGAGGGCTCTGGTCAGTGTCACGACGAGGGCTCGGGTCACTGTCACTGCGAGGGCTCGGTCAGTGTCACGGCGAGTGCTCGGTCTGTGTCCCGGGAGGGCTCGGTCAGTGTCACGGCGAGGGCTCGGTCAGTGTCACGGCGAGGGCTCGGTCAGTGTCACGGCGAGGGCTCGGTCAGTGTCACGGCGAGGGCTCGGGCAGTGTCATGGCGAGGGCTCTGTCAGTGTCACGGCGAGGGCTGGGTCAGGGTCACGGCGACGGCTCTGTCAGTGTCACAGCGAGGACTCATGTCAGTGTCACGGCGAGGGCTCGGTCAGTGTCACGACGAGGGCTCGGGTCACTGTCACGGCGAGGGCTCGGTCAGTGTCACGGCGAGTGCTCGGTCTGTGTCCCGGGAGGGCTCGGTCAGTGTCACGGCGAGGGCTCGGTCAGTGTCACGGCGAGGGCTCGGTCAGTGTCACGGCGAGGGCTCGGTCAGTGTCACGGCGAGGGCTCGGGCAGTGTCATGGCGAGGGCTCTGTCAGTGTCACGGCGAGGGCTGGGTCAGGGTCACGGCGACGGCTCTGTCAGTGTCACAGCGAGGACTCATGTCAGTGTCACAGCGAGTGCTCGGTCAGTGTCAAAGCGAGGGCTCGGGCAGTGTCATGGCGAGGGCTCTCTCAGTGTCACGGCGAGGACTCGGTCAGTGTCACGGCGAGGACTCGGGTCAGTGTCACGGTGAGGGCTCGATCAGTGTGAAGACGGGGGCTCGGGTCAGTGTCACTGTGAGGGCTCGGTCAGGGTCACGGCGAGGGCTCCGACTGTGTCATGGCGAGGGCTCGGTCAGGGTCATGGCGAGGGCTCGGCTCAGTGTCATGGCGAGTGCTGGTGTCGGTGTCACGGCGAGGGCTCAGGTCGGTGTCACGGCGAGGGCTCGGTCAGTGTCACGGGAAGGGCTTGCGTCAGTGTCACGGCGAGGGCTGGTCTGTGTCATGGCGAGGGCTCGGTCAGTGTCACGGCGAGGGCTCGGTCAGTGTCAAGGCGAGAGCTCGGTCAGTGTCAAGGCGAGGGCTCGGTCTGTGTCACGGCGAGGGCTCGGTCAGTGTCACGGCGAGGGCTCGGTCAGTGTCACGGCGAGGGCTCGGTCAGTGTCACGGCGAGGGCTCGGTCAGTGTCACGGCGAGGGCTCGGTCAGTGTCACGGCGAGGGCACGGTCAGTGTCAAGGCGAGAGCTCGGTCAGTGTCAAGGCGAGGGCTCGGTCAGTGTCACGGCGAGGGCTCGGTCTGTGTCACGGCGAGGGCTCGGTCAGTGTCACGGCGAGGGCTCGGTCAGTGTCACGGCGAGGGCTCGGTCAGTGTCACGGCGAGGGCTCGGGCAGTGTCATGGCGAGGGCTCTGCCAGTGTCACGGTGAGGGCTGGGTCAGGGTCACGGCGAGGGTTCGGTCAGGGCCACGGTGAGGGCTCGGGTCAGTGTCACGGCGAGGACTCGCTCAGTGTCACGGCAAGGGCTCGTGTCAGTGTCACGGCGAGGGCTCGGTCAGTGTGAAGACGAGGGCTCGGGTCAGTGTCACGGCGAGGGCTCGGTCAGGGTCACGGCGAGGGCTCGGGTCAGTGTCATGGCGAGGGCTCGGTCAGGGTCACGGCGAGGGCTCGGTCTGTGTCACGGCGAGGGCTCGGTCAGGGTCATGGTGAGGGCTCGGCTCAGTGTCACGGCGAGGGCTGGTGTCGGTGTCACGGCGAGGATTCAGCTCGGTGTCATGGCGTGGGCTCGGTCTGTGTCACGGGAAGGGCTTGGGTCAGTGTCACGGCGAGGGCTCGGTCTGTGTCACGGCGAGGGCTCGGTCAGTGTCACGGCGAGGGCTCGGTCAGTGTCACGGCGAGTTCTCGGTCAGTGACACGGCCAGGGCTCGGTCTGTGTCACGGCGAGGGCTCGGTCTGTGTCACGGCGAGGGCTCGGTTAGTGTCACGGCGAGGGCTCGGTCAGTGTCAAGGCGAGAGCTCGGTCAGTGTCACGGCGAGGGCTCGGTCTGTGTCACGGCGAGGGCTGGGTCAGTGTCACGGTGAGGGCTCGGTCAGTGTCACGGCGACGGCTCGGTCAGTGTCACGGCGAGGGCTCGGTCATTGTCACGGCGAGGGCTGGGTCAGTGTCACGGCGAGGGCTCGGGTCAGTGTCACGGCGAGGGCTCGGGTCAGTGTCACGGCGAGTGCTCAGTCAGTGTGACGGCTATGGCTCGGGTCAGGGTCACGGCGAGGGCTCGGTCAGTGTCATGGCGAGGGCTCGTGTCAGTGTCACGGCGAGGACTCTGGTCAGTGTCACGGCGAGGGCTCGGTCAGTGTCACGGCGAGGGCTCGGTCAGTGTCACGGAGAGGGCCCCGTCAGGGTAACGGCGAGGGCTCGGTCAGGGTCACAGCGAGGGCTCGGTCAGGGACACGGCGAGGGCTCGGTCAGGGTCACGGCGAGGGCTCGGTCAGTTTCACGGCGAGGGCTCGGTCAGTGTCACGGCGAGGGCTCGGTCAGTGTCACGGCGAGGGCTCGGTCAGTGTCACGGCGAGGGCTCGGTCAGGGTCACGGCCAGGGCTCGGTCAGTGTCACGGCGAGGACTCTGGTCAGTGTCACAGCGAGGGCTCGGTCAGTGTCACGGCAAGGGCTCAGGCAGTGTCACGGCGAGGGCTCTGTCAGTGTCACGGCGAGGGCTCTGGTCAGTGTCACGACGAGGGCTCGGGTCACTGTCACGGCGAGGGCTCGGTCAGTGTCACGGCGAGTGCTCGGTCTGTGTCACGGCGAGTGCTCGGTCAGTGTCACGGAGAGGGCCCCGTCAGGGTCATGGCGAGGGCTCGGTCAGGGTCACGGCGAGGGCTCGGTCAGGGACACGGCGAGGGCTCGGGCAGTGTCACGGCGAGGGCTCTGTCAGTGTCACGGCGAGGGCTCTGGTCAGTGTCACGACAAGGGCTCGGGTCACTGTCACGGCGAGGGCTCGGTCAGTGTCACGGCGAGTGCTCGGTCTGTGTCCCGGGAGGGCTCGGTCAGTGTCGTGGCGAGGGCTCGGTCAGTGTCACGGCAAGGGCTCGGTCAGTGTCACGGCGAGGGCTCGGTCAGTGTCACGGCGAGGGCTCGGGCAGTGTCATGGCGAGGGCTCTGTCAGTGTCACGGCGAGGGCTGGGTCAGGGTCACGGCGACGGCTCTGTCAGTGTCACAGCGAGGACTCATGTCAGTGTCACAGCGAGTGCTCGGTCAGTGTCAAAGCGAGGGCTCGGGCAGTGTCACGGCGAGGGCTCTCTCAGTGTCACGGCGAGGACTCGGTCAGTGTCACGGCGAGGACTCGGGTCAGTGTCACGGCGAGGGCTCGGTCAGTGTGAAGACGGGGGCTCGGGTCAGTGTCACGGTGAGGGCTCGGTCAGGGTCACGGCGAGGGCTCCGACTGTGTCATGGCGAGGGCTCGGTCAGGGTCATGGCGAGGGCTCGGCTCAGTGTCATGGCGAGGGCTGGTGTCGGTGTCACGGCGAGGGCTCAATCGGTGTCACGGCGAGGGCTCGGTCAGTGTCACGGGAAGGGCTTGCGTCAGTGTCACGGCGAGGGCTCGGTCAGTGTCACGGCGAGGGCTCGGTCAGTGTCACGGCGAGGGCTCGGTCTGTGTCACGGCGAGGGCTCGGTCAGTGTCACGGCGAGGGCTCGGTCAGTGTCACTTCGAGGGCTCGGTCAGTGTCACGGCGAGGGCTCGGGCAGTGTCATGGCGAGGGCTCGTGTCAGTGTCACGGCGAGGGCTCGGTCAGTGTGAAGATGAGGGCTCGGGTCAGTGTCACGGCGAGGGCTCGGTCAGGGTCACGGCGAGGGCTCGGTCTGTGTCACGGCGAGGGCTCGGTCAGGGTCATGGTGACGGCTCGGCTCAGTGTCACGGCGAGGGCTGGTGTCGGTGTCACGGCGAGGATTCAGGTCGGTGTCATGGTGTGGGCTCGGTCTGTGTCACGGGAAGGGCTTGGGTCAGTGTCACGGCGAGGGCTCGGTCTGTGTCACGGCGAGGGCTCGGTCAGTGTCACGGCGAGGGCTCGGTCAGTGTCACGGCGAGTTCTCGGTCAGTGACACGGCCAGGGCTCGGTCTGTGTCACGGCGAGGGCTCGGTCTGTGTCACGGCGAGGGCTCGGTTAGTGTCACGGCGAGGGCTCGGTCAGTGTCAAGGCGAGAGCTCGGTCAGTGTCACGGCGAGGGCTCGGTCATTGTCACGGCGAGGGCTGGGTCAGTGTCACGGCGAGGGCTCGGGTCAGTGTCACGGCGAGGGCTCGGGTCAGTGTCACGGCGAGTGCTCAGTCAGTGTGACGGCTATGGCTCGGGTCAGGGTCACGGCGAGGGCTCGGTCAGTGTCACGGCGAGGGCTCGGTCAGTGTCACGGCAAGGACTCTGGTCAGTGTCACGGCGAGGGCTCGGTCAGTGTCACGGCGAGGGCTCGGGCAGTGTCACGGCGAGGGCTCTGTCAGTGTTACGGCGAGGGCTCTGTCAGTGTCACGGCGAGGGCTCTGGTCAGTGTCACGACGAGGGCTCGGGTCACTGTCACGGCGAGGGCTCGGTCAGTGTCACGGCGAGTGCTCGGTCTGTGCCCCGGGAGGGCTCGGTCAGTGTCACGGCGAGGGCTCAGGTCAGTGTCACGGCGAGGGCTCGGTCAGGGTCACGGCGAGGGCTCGGGTCAGTGTCACGGCGAGGGCTCGGTCATGGTCACGGCGAGGGCTCGGTCTGTGTCATGGCGAGGGCTCGGTTAGGGTCACGGTGAGGGCTCGGCTCAGTGTCACGGCGAGGGCTGCTGTCGGTGTCACGGCGAGGGTTCAGGTCGGTGTCATGGCGAGGGCTCGGTCAGTGTCACGGGAAGGGCTTGGGTCAGTTTCACGGTGAGGGCTCGGTCTGTGTCACGGCGAGGGCTCGGTCAGTGTCACGGCGAGGGCTCGGTCAGGGTCACGGCGAGGGCTCGGTCAGTGTCACGGCGAGGGCTCGGTCTGTGTCACGGCGAGGGCTCGGTCTGTGTCACGGCGAGGGCTCGGTCTGTGTCACGGCGAGGGCTCGGTCTGTGTCACGGCGAGGGCTCGGTCTGTGTCACGGCGAGGGCTCGGTCAGTGTCACGGCGAGGACTCGGTCAGTGTCAAGGCGAGAGCTCAGTCAGTGCCACGGCGAAGGCTCGGTCTGTGTCACGGCGAGGGCTGGGTCAATATCACGGTGAGGGCTGGGTCAGTGTCACGGAGAGGGCCCGGTCAGGGTCACGGCGAGGGCTCGGTCAGGGTCACGGTGAGGGCTCGGTCAGTTTCACGGCGAGGGCTCGGTCAGGGTCACGGCAAGGACTCGGTCTTTTTCAAGGCGAGGGCTCGGTCTGTGTCACGGCGAGGGCTCGGTCTGTGTCACGGCGAGGACTCTGGTCAGTGTCACGGCGAGGACTCTGGTCAGTGTCACGGCGAGGGCTGGGTCAGTGTCACGGCAAGGGCTCGGTCAGTGTCACGGCGAGGGCTGGGTCAGTGTCACGGCGAGGGCTCGGTCAGTGTCATGGCGACGGCTCGGTCAGTGTCACGGCGAGGGCTCGGTCATTGTCACGGCGAGGGCTGGGTCAGTGTCACGGCGATGGCTCGGGTCAGTGTCACGGCGAGGGCTCGGGTCAGTGTCACGGCGAGGGGTCCATCAGGGTCACGGCGAGGGCTCGGTCAGTGTCACGGTGAGGGCTCGGTCAGTGTCACGACGAGGACTCTGGTCAGTGTCACGGCGAGGGCTCGGTCAGTGTCACGGCGAGGGCTCGGGCAGTGTCACGGCGAGGGCTCTGTCAGTGTTACGGCGAGGGCTCTGTCAGTGTCACGGCGAGGGCTCTGGTCAGTGTCACGACGAGGGCTTGGTCAGTGTCACGGCGAGTGCTTGGTCTCTGTCCCGGGAGGGCTCGGTCAGTGTCACGGCGAGGGCTCGGTCAGTGTGAAGACGAGGGCTCAGGTCAGTGTCACGGCGAGGGCTCGGTCAGGGTCACGGCGAGGGCTCGGGTCAGTGTCACGGCGAGGGCTCGGTCAGGGTCACGGCGAGGGCTCGGTCTGTGTCACGGCGAGGGCTCGGTTAGGGTCACGGTGAGGGCTCGGCTCAGTGTCACGGCGAGGGCTGCTGTCGGTGTCACGGCGAGGGTTCAGGTCGGTGTCATGGCGAGGGCTCGGTCAGTGTCACGGGAAGGGCTTGGGTCAGTTTCACGGTGAGGGCTCGGTCAGTGTGAAGACGGGGGCTCGGGTCAGTGTCACTGTGAGGGCTCGGTCAGGGTCACGGCGAGGGCACCGACTGTGTCATGGCGAGGGCTCGGTCAGGGTCATGGCGAGGGCTCGGCTCAGTGTCATGGCGAGTGCTGGTGTCGGTGTCACGGCGAGGGCTCAGGTCGGTGTCACGGCGAGGGCTCGGTCAGTGTCACGGGAAGGGCTTGCGTCAATGTCACGGCGAGGGCTCGGTCAGTGTCACGGCGAGGGCTCGGTCAGTGTCACGGCGAGGGCTCGGTCAGTGTCACGGCGAGGGCTCGGTCAGTGTCACGGCGAGGGCACGGTCAGTGTCAAGGCGAGAGCTCGGTCAGTGTCAAGGCGAGGGCTCGGTCTGTGTCACGGCGAGGGCTCGGTCAGTGTCACGGCGAGGGCTCGGTCAGTGTCACGGCGAGGGCTCGGTCAGTGTCACGGCGAGGGCTCGGTCTGTGTCACGGCGAGGGCTCGGCCTGTGTCACGGCGAGGGCTTGGTCTGCGTCATGGCGAGGGCTCGGTCTGCGTCACGGCGAGGGCTCGGTCTGCGTCACGGCGAGGGCTCGGTCAGTGTCACGGCGAGGACTCGGTCAGTGTCAAGGCGAGAGCTCGGTCAGTGCCACGGCGAAGGCTCGGTCTGTGTCACGGCGAGGGCTGGGTCAATGTCATGGTGAGGGCTGGGTCAGTGTCACGGCGAGGGCTCGGTCAGTGTCACGGCGAGGGCTCGGTCAGTGTCACGGCGAGGGCTCGGTCAGTGTCACGGAGAGGGCCCCGTCAGGGTCATGGCGAGGGCTCGGTCAGGGTCACGGCGAGGGCTCGGTCAGGGACACGGCGAGGGCTCGGGCAGTGTCACGGCGAGGGCTCTGTCAGTGTCACGGCGAGGGCTCTGGTCAGTGTCACGACGAGGGCTCGGGTCACTGTCACGGCGAGGGCTCGGTCAGTGTCACGGCGAGTGCTCGGTCTGTGTCACGGCGAGTGCTCGGTCAGTGTCACGGAGAGGGCCCCGTCAGGGTCATGGCGAGGGCTCGGTCAGGGTCACGGCGAGGGCTCGGTCAGGGACACGGCGAGGGCTCGGGCAGTGTCACGGCGAGGGCTCTGTCAGTGTCACGGCGAGGGCTCTGGTCAGTGTCACGACAAGGGCTCGGGTCACTGTCACGGCGAGGGCTCGGTCAGTGTCACGGCGAGTGCTCGGTCTGTGTCCCGGGAGGGCTCGGTCAGTGTCGTGGCGAGGGCTCGGTCAGTGTCACGGCAAGGGCTCGGTCAGTGTCACGGCGAGGGCTCGGTCAGTGTCACGGCGAGGGCTCGGGCAGTGTCATGGCGAGGGCTCTGTCAGTGTCACGGCGAGGGCTGGGTCAGGGTCACGGCGACGGCTCTGTCAGTGTCACAGCGAGGACTCATGTCAGTGTCACAGCGAGTGCTCGGTCAGTGTCAAAGCGAGGGCTCGGGCAGTGTCACGGCGAGGGCTCTCTCAGTGTCACGGCGAGGACTCGGTCAGTGTCACGGCGAGGACTCGGGTCAGTGTCACGGCGAGGGCTCGGTCAGTGTGAAGACGGGGGCTCGGGTCAGTGTCACGGTGAGGGCTCGGTCAGGGTCACGGCGAGGGCTCCGACTGTGTCATGGCGAGGGCTCGGTCAGGGTCATGGCGAGGGCTCGGCTCAGTGTCATGGCGAGGGCTGGTGTCGGTGTCACGGCGAGGGCTCAATCGGTGTCACGGCGAGGGCTCGGTCAGTGTCACGGGAAGGGCTTGCGTCAGTGTCATGGCGAGGGCTCGGTCAGTGTCACGGCGAGGGCTCGGTCAGTGTCACGGCGAGGGCTCGGTCTGTGTCACGGCGAGGGCTCGGTCAGTGTCACGGCGAGGGCTCGGTCAGTGTCACGTCGAGGGCTCGGTCAGTGTCACGGCGAGGGCTCGGGCAGTGTCATGGCGAGGGCTCTGCCAGTGTCACGGTGAGGGCTGGGTCAGGGTCACGGCGAGGGCTCGGTCAGGGCCACGGCGAGGGCTCGGGTCAGTGTCACGGCGAGGACTCGCTCAGTGTCACGGCGAGGGCTCGTGTCAGTGTCACGGCGAGGGCTCGGTCAGTGTGAAGACGAGGGCTCGGGTCAGTGTCACGGCGAGGGCTCGGTCAGGGTCACGGCGAGGGCTCGGTCTGTGTCACGGCGAGGGCTCGGTCAGGGTCATGGTGAGGGCTCGGCTCAGTGTCACGGCGAGGGCTGGTGTCGGTGTCACGGCGAGGATTCAGGTCGGTGTCATGGTGTGGGCTCGGTCTGTGTCACGGGAAGGGCTTGGGTCAGTGTCACGGCGAGGGCTCGGTCTGTGTCACGGCGAGGGCTCGGTCAGTGTCACGGCGAGGGCTCGGTCAGTGTCACGGCGAGTTCTCGGTCAGTGACACGGCCAGGGCTCGGTCTGTGTCACGGCGAGGGCTCGGTCTGTGTCACGGCGAGGGCTCGGTTAGTGTCACGGCGAGGGCTCGGTCAGTGTCAAGGCGAGAGCTCGGTCAGTGTCACGGCGAGGGCTCGGTCTGTGTCACGGCGAGGGCTGGGTCAGTGTCACGGTGAGGGCTCGGTCAGTGTCACGGTGAGGGCTCGGTCAGTGTCACGGCGACGGCTCGGTCAGTGTCACGGCGAGGGCTCGGTCATTGTCACGGCGAGGGCTGGGTCAGTGTCACGGCGAGGGCTCGGGTCAGTGTCACGGCGAGGGCTCGGGTCAGTGTCACGGCGAGTGCTCAGTCAGTGTGACGGCTATGGCTCGGGTCAGGGTCACGGCGAGGGCTCGGTCAGTGTCACGGCGAGGGCTCGGTCAGTGTCACGGCGAGGACTCTGGTCAGTGTCACGGCGAGGGCTCGGTCAGTGTCACGGCGAGGGCTCGGGCAGTGTCACGGCGAGGGCTCTGTCAGTGTTACGGCGAGGGCTCTGTCAGTGTCACGGCGAGGGCTCTGGTCAGTGTCACGACGAGGGCTCGGGTCACTGTCACGGCGAGGGCTCGGTCAGTGTCACGGCGAGTGCTCGGTCTGTGCCCCGGGAGGGCTCGGTCAGTGTCACGGCGAGGGCTCAGGTCAGTGTCACGGCGAGGGCTCGGTCAGGGTCACGGCGAGGGCTCGGGTCAGTGTCACGGCGAGGGCTCGGTCATGGTCACGGCGAGGGCTCGGTCTGTGTCATGGCGAGGGCTCGGTTAGGGTCACGGTGAGGGCTCGGCTCAGTGTCACGGCGAGGGCTGCTGTCGGTGTCACGGCGAGGGTTCAGGTCGGTGTCATGGCGAGGGCTCGGTCAGTGTCACGGGAAGGGCTTGGGTCAGTTTCACGGTGAGGGCTCAGTCTGTGTCACGGCGAGGGCTCGGTCAGTGTCACGGCGAGGGCTCGGTCAGGGTCACGGCGAGGGCTCGGTCAGTGTCACGGCGAGGGCTCGGTCTGTGTCACGGCGAGTGCTCGGTCTGTGTCACGGCGAGGGCTCGGTCTGTGTCACGGCGAGGGCTCGGTCTGTGTCACGGCGAGGGCTCGGTCTGTGTCACGGCGAGGGCTCGGTCAGTGTCACGGCGAGGACTCGGTCAGTGTCAAGGCGAGAGCTCAGTCAGTGCCACGGCGAAGGCTCGGTCTGTGTCACGGCGAGGGCTGGGTCAATATCACGGTGAGGGCTGGGTCAGTGTCATGGCGAGGGCTCGGTCAGTGTCACGGTGAGGGCTCGGTCAGTGTCACGGAGAGGGCCCGGTCAGGGTCACGGCGAGGGCTCGGTCAGGGTCACGGTGAGGGCTCGGTCAGTTTCACGTCGAGGGCTCGGTCAGTGTCACGGCGAGGGCTCGGGCAGTGTCATGGCGAGGGCTCTGCCAGTGTCACGGTGAGGGCTGGGTCAGGGTCACGGCGAGGGCTCGGTCAGGGCCACAGCGAGGGCTCGGGTCAGTGTCACGGCGAGGACTCGCTCAGTGTCACGGCGAGGGCTCGTGTCAGTGTCACGGCGAGGGCTCGGTCAGTGTGAAGACGAGGGCTCGGGTCAGTGTCACGGCGAGGGCTCGGTCAGGGTCACGGCGAGGGCTCGGTCTGTGTCACGGCGAGGGCTCGGTCAGGGTCATGGTGAGGGCTCGGCTCAGTGTCACGGCGAGGGCTGGTGTCGGTGTCACGGCGAGGATTCAGGTCGGTGTCATGGTGTGGGCTCGGTCTGTGTCACGGGAAGGGCTTGGGTCAGTGTCACGGCGAGGGCTCGGTCTGTGTCACGGCGAGGGCTCGGTCAGTGTCACGGCGAGGGCTCGGTCAGTGTCAAGGCGAGAGCTCGGTCAGTGTCACGGCGAGGGCTCGGTCTGTGTCACGGCGAGGGCTGGGTCAGTGTCACGGTGAGGGCTCGGTCAGTGTCACGGTGAGGGCTCGGTCAGTGTCACGGTGACGGCTCGGTCAGTGTCACGGCGAGGGCTCGGTCATTGTCACGGCGAGGGCTGGGTCAGTGTCACGGCGAGGGCTCGGGTCAGTGTCACGGCGAGGGCTCGGGTCAGTGTCACGGCGAGTGCTCAGTCAGTGTGACGGCTATGGCTCGGGTCAGGGTCACGGCGAGGGCTCGGTCAGTGTCACGGCGAGGGCTCGGTCAGTGTCACGGCAAGGACTCTGGTCAGTGTCACGGCGAGGGCTCGGTCAGTGTCACGGCGAGGGCTCGGGCAGTGTCACGGCGAGGGCTCTGTCAGTGTTACGGCGAGGGCTCTGTCAGTGTCACGGCGAGGGCTCTGGTCAGTGTCACGACGAGGGCTCGGGTCACTGTCACGGCGAGGGCTCGGTCAGTGTCACGGCGAGTGCTCGGTCTGTGCCCCGGGAGGGCTCGGTCAGTGTCACGGCGAGGGCTCAGGTCAGTGTCACGGCGAGTGCTGGTGTCGGTGTCACGGCGAGGGCTCAGGTCGGTGTCACGGCGAGGGCTCGGTCAGTGTCACGGGAAGGGCTTGCGTCAATGTCACGGCGAGGGCTCGGTCAGTGTCACGGCGAGGGCTCGGCTCAGTGTCACGGCGAGGGCTGCTGTCGGTGTCACGGCGAGGGTTCAGGTCGGTGTCATGGCGAGGGCTCGGTCAGTGTCACGGGAAGGGCTTGGGTCAGTTTCACGGTGAGGGCTCAGTCTGTGTCACGGCGAGGGCTCGGTCAGTGTCACGGCGAGGGCTCGGTCAGGGTCACGGCGAGGGCTCGGTCAGTGTCACGGCGAGGGCTCGGTCTGTGTCACGGCGAGTGCTCGGTCTGTGTCACGGCGAGGGCTCGGTCTGTGTCACGGCGAGGGCTCGGTCTGTGTCACGGCGAGGGCTCGGTCTGCGTCACGGCGAGGGCTCGGTCAGTGTCACGGCGAGGACTCGGTCAGTGTCAAGGCGAGAGCTCGGTCAGTGCCACGGCGAAGGCTCGGTCTGTGTCACGGCGAGGGCTGGGTCAATGTCATGGTGAGGGCTGGGTCAGTGTCACGGCGAGGGCTCGGTCAGTGTCACGGCGAGGGCTCGGTCAGTGTCACGGCGAGGGCTCGGTCAGTGTCACGGAGAGGGCCCCGTCAGGGTCATGGCGAGGGCTCGGTCAGGGTCACGGCGAGGGCTCGGTCAGGGACACGGCGAGGGCTCGGGCAGTGTCACGGCGAGGGCTCTGTCAGTGTCACGGCGAGGGCTCTGGTCAGTGTCACGACGAGGGCTCGGGTCACTGTCACGGCGAGGGCTCGGTCAGTGTCACGGCGAGTGCTCGGTCTGTGTCCCGGGAGGGCTCGGTCAGTGTCATGGCGAGGGCTCGGTCAGTGTCACGGCAAGGGCTCGGTCAGTGTCACGGCGAGGGCTCGGTCAGTGTCACGGCGAGGGCTCGGGCAGTGTCATGGCGAGGGCTCTGTCAGTGTCACGGCGAGGGCTGGGTCAGGGTCACGGCGACGGCTCTGTCAGTGTCACAGCGAGGACTCATGTCAGTGTCACAGCAAGTGCTCGGTCAGTGTCAAAGCGAGGGCTCGGGCAGTGTCACGGCGAGGGCTCTCTCAGTGTCACGGCGAGGACTCAGTCAGTGTCATGGCGAGGGCTCGGGCAGTGTCATGGCGAGGGCTGTGTCAGTGTCACGGTGAGGGCTGGGTCAGTGTCACGGCGAGGGTTCGGTCTGTGTCACGGCGAGGACTCGGTCAGTGTGAAGACGAGGGCTCGGGTCAGTGTCACGGCGAGGGCTCGGTCAGGGTCACGGCGAGGGCTCGGGTCAGTGTCACAGCGAGGGCTCGGTCAGTGTCACGGCGAGGGCTCGGTCAGTGTCACGGCGAGGACTCGGGCAGTGTCACGCCGAGGGCTCTGTCAGTGTCACGGCGAGGGCTCTGGTCAGTGTCACGACGAGGGCTCGGGTCACTGTCACGGCGAGGGCTCGGTCAGTGTCACGGCGAGTGCTCGGTCTGTGTCCCGGGAGGGCTCGGTCAGTGTCACGGCGAGGGCTCGGTCAGTGTCACGGCGAGGGCTCGGTCAGTGTCACGGCGAGGGCTCGGTCAGTGTCATGGCGAGGGCTCGGTCTGTGTCACGGCGAGGGCTCGGTCAGGGTCACGGCGAGAGCTCGGTCAGGGTCACGGCGAGGGCTCGGTCAGTGTCACAGCGAGGGCTCGGTCAGGGTCATGGCGAGGGCTTGGGTCAGTGTCACGGCAAGAGCTCGAGTCAGTGTCACGGCGAGGGCTCGGTCAGTGTCACAGCGAGGACTCTGGTCAGTGTCACAGCGAGGGCTCGGTCAGTGCCATGGAGAGGGCTCGGTCAGCGTCAAGGCGAGGGCTCGGGCATTGTCACGGTGAGGGCTCGGTCTGTGTCATCGCGAGGGCTCGATCTGTGTCATGGCGAGGGCTCGGTCAGGGTCACGGCGAGGGCTCGGGTCAGTGTCACAGCGAGGGCTCGGTCAGTGTGAAGACGAGGACTCGGTCAGTGACACGGCGAGGGCTCGGTCAGTGTCACGGCGAGGGCTCGGTCATTGTCACGGCGAGGGCTGGGTCAGTGTCACGGCAAGGGCTCCAGTCAGTGTCACGGCGAGGGCTCGGTCAGTGTCACAGCGAGGACTCTGGTCAGTGTCACGGCGAGGGCTCGGTCAGTGTCACGGCGAGGGCTCGGTCTGTGTCACGGCGAGGGCTCGGTCAGTGTCACGGCGAGGGCTCGGTCAGTGTCACGGCGAGGGCTCGGTCAGGGTCACGGCGAGGGCTCGGTCTGCGTCACGGCGAGGGCTCGGTCTGCGTCACGGCGAGGGCTCGGTCTGCGTCACGGCGAGGGCTCGGTCTGCGTCACGGCGAGGGCTCGGTCTGTGTCATGGCGAGGGCTCGGTCTGTGTCATGGCGAGGGCTCCGTCTGTGTCATGGCGAGGGCTCGGTCTGTGTCATGGCGAGGGCTCGGGCAGTGTCACGGCGAGGGCTCGGTCAGTGTCACAGCGAGGGCTCGGTCAGTGTCACGGCGAGGGCTCAGGCAGTGTCACGGCGAGGGCTCTGTCAGTGTCACGGCGAGGGCTCTGGTCAGTGTCACGACGAGGGCTCGGGTCACTGTCACGGCGAGGGCTCGGTCAGTGTCACGGCGAGTGCTCGGTCTGTGTCCCGGGAGGGCTCGGTCAGTGTCACGGCGAGGGCTCGGTCAGTGTCACGGCGAGGGCTCGGTCAGTGTCACGGCGAGGGCTCGGTCAGTGTCATGGCGAGGGCTCGGTCTGTGTCACGGCGAGGGCTCGGTCAGGGTCACGGCGAGAGCTCGGTCAGGGTCACGGCGAGGGCTCGGTCAGTGTCACAGCGAGGGCTCGGTCAGGGTCATGGCGAGGGCTTGGGTCAGTGTCACGGCAAGGGCTCGGGCAGTGTCACGGCGAGGGCTCTGTCAGTGTCACGGCGAGGGCTCTGGTCAGTGTCACGACGAGGGCTCGGTCAGTGTCACGGCGAGTGCTCGGTCTGTGTCCCGGGAGGGCTCGGTCAGTGTCACGGCGAGGGCTCGGTCATTGTCACGGCGAGGGCTGGGTCAGTGTCACGGCGAGGGCTCGGGTCAGTGTCACGGCGAGGGCTCGGGTCAGTGTCACGGCGAGTGCTCAGTCAGTTTGACGGCTATGGCTCGGGTCAGGGTCACGGTGAGGGCTCGGTCAGTGTCACGGCGAGGGCTCGGTCAGGGTCACGGCAAGGGCTCGGTCTGTTTCATGGCGAGGGCTCGGTCTGTGTCACGGCGAGGGCTCGGTCTTTGTCACGGCGAGTTCTCGTTCTGGGTCACGGCGAGCGCTCTGTCAGTGTCACGGCGAGGGCTCGGTCAGTGTCACGGTGAGGGCTCGGTCAGTGTCACGGCGAGGGATCGGTCAGTGTCACGGCGAGGGCTCGGTCAGTGTCACGGCTAGGGCTCGGTCTGTGTCACGGCGAGGGCTCGGTCAGAGTCATGGCGAGGGCTCGGTCAGTGTCACGGCGAGGGCTCGGTCAGGGTCATGGCGAGTGCTTGGGCCAGTGTCACGGCAAGGGCACGAGTCAGTGTCAAGGCGAGGGCTCGGTCAGTGTCACGGCGAGGACTCTGGTCAGTGTCACAGCGAGGGCTCGGTCAGTGTCATGGCGAGGGCTCGGGCAGTGTCAGGGCGAGGGCTCGGTCAGTGTCACGGCGAGGTCTCGGTCAGTGTCACGGCGAGGGCTGGGTCAGTGTCACGGCGAGGACTCGGTCAGTGTCACGGCGAGGGCTCGGGTCAGTGTCACGGTGAGGGCTCGGTCAGTGTGAAGAAGAGGGCTCGGGTCAGTGTCACGGCGAGGGCTCGGTCTGTGTCACAGCGAGGGCTCGGTTCAGTGTCACGGTGAGGGCTCGGTCAGTGTCAAGGTGAGAGCTCGGTCAGTGTCACGGCGAGGGCTCGGTCTGTGTCACGGCGAGGGCTCGGTCTGTGTCACGGCGAGGGCTCGGTCAGTGTCACGGCGAGGGCTCGGTCAGTGTCACGGCGAGGGCTCGGTCAGTGTCACGGGGAGGGCTCGGTCAGGGTCACGGCGAGGGCTCGGGTCAGTGTCACAGCGAGGGCTCGGTCAGTGTGAAGACGAGGACTCGGTCAGTGACACGGCGAGGGCTCGGTCAGTGTCACGGCGAGGGCTCGGTCAGTGTCACGGCGAGAGCTCGGTCAGGGTCATGGCGAGGGCTCGGTCTGTATCACGGCGAGGGCTCGGTTCAGTGTCACGGCGAGGGCTGGTGTCGGTGTCACGGCGAGGGCTCAGGTCGGTGTCATGGCGAGGGCTCGGTCAGTGTCACGGGAAGGGCTTGGGTCGGTGTCACGGCGAGGGCTCGATCTGTGTCACGGCGAGGGCTCGGTCAGTGTCACGGCGAGGGCTCGGTCAGTGTCACGGCGAGGGCTTGGTCAGTGTCACGGCGAGGGCTCGGTCTGTGACACGGCGAGGGCTCGGTCTGTGTCATGGCGAGGGCTCGGTCTGTGTCACGGCGAGGGCTCGGTCAGTGTCACGGTGAGGGCTTGGTCAGTGTCAAGGCGAGTGCTCGGTCAGTTTCACGGCGAGGGCTCGGTCTGTGTCACGGCGAGGGCTGGGTCAGTGTCACGGCGAGGGCTCGGTCAGTGTCATGGCGAGGGCTATGTCAGTGTCATGGCGAGGGCTCGGTCAGTGTCATGGTGAGGGCTGGGTCAGTGTCACGGCGAGGGCTGGGTCAGTGTCATGGCGAGGGCTCGGTCAGTCTCAAGGCGAGAGCTCGGTCACTGTCACGGCGAGGGCTCGGTCTGTGTCACGGCGAGGGCTGGGTCAGTGTCACGGCGAGGGCTCGGTCAGTGTCACGGCGAGGGCTCGGTCAGTTTCACGGCGAGGGCTCGGTCAGTGTCAGGGCGAGAGCTCGGTCAGTGTCACGCAGAGGGCCCAGTCAGTGTCATGGCGAGGGCTCGATCAGGGTCACGGCGAGGGCTCGGTCAGGGTCACGGCGAGGGCTCGGTCAGTTTCACAGCGAGGGCTCGGTCAGGGTCACGGCGAGGGCTCGGTCAGGGTCACGGCAAGGGCTCGGTCTGTTTCATGGCGAGGGCTCGGTCTGTGTCACGGCGAGGGCTCGGTCTTTGTCACGGCGAGTTATCGTTCTGGGTCACGGCGAGCGCTCTGTCAGTGTCACGGCAAGGGCTCGGTCAGTGTCATGGTGAGGGCTCGGTCAGTGTCACGGCGAGGGATCGGTCAGTGTCACGGCGAGGGCTCGGTCAGTGTCACGGCTAGGGCTCGGTCTGTGTCACGGCGAGGGCTCGGTCAGAGTCATGGCGAGGGCTCGGTCAGTGTCACGGCGAGGGCTCGGTCAGGGTCATGGCGAGTGCTTGGGCCAGTGTCACGGCAAGGGCACGAGTCAGTGTCAAGGCGAGGGCTCGGTCAGTGTCACGGCGAGCACTCTGGTCAGTGTCACAGCGAGGGCTCGGTCAGTGTCATGGCGAGGGCTCGGGCAGTGTCAGGGCGAGGGCTCGGTCAGTGTCACGGCGAGGTCTCAGTCAGTGTCACGGCGAGGGCTGGGTCAGTGTCACGGCGAGGACTCGGTCAGTGTCACGGCGAGGGCTCGGGTCAGTGTCACGGTGAGGGCTCGGTCAGTGTGAAGACGAGGGCTCGGGTCAGTGTCACTGCGAGGGCTCGGTCTGTGTCACAGCGAAGGCTCGGTCAGTGTCACGGCGAGGTCTCGGTCAGTGTCACGGCGAGGGCTGGGTCAGTGTCACGGCGAGGACTCGGGCAGTGTCACAGCGAGGGCTCGGTTCAGTGTCACGGCGAGGGCTCGGTCAGTGTCAAGGCGAGAGCTCGGTCAGTGTCACGGCGAGGGCTCGGTCTGTGTCACGGCGAGGGCTCGGTCAGTGTCACGGCGAGGGCTCGGTCAGCGTCACGGCGAGGGCTCGGTCTGCGTCACGGCGAGGGCTCGGTCTGCGTCACGGCGAGGGCTCGGTCTGCGTCACGGCGAGGGCTCGGTCTGCGTCACGGCGAGGGCTCGGTCAGTGTCACGGCGAGGACTCGGTCAGTGTCAAGGCGAGAGCTCGGTCAGTGCCACGGCGAAGGCTCGGTCTGTGTCACGGCGAGGGCTGGGTCAATATCACGGTGAGGGCTGGGTCAGTTTCACGGCGAGGGCTCGGTCTGTGTCACGGCGAGGGCTCGGTCAGTGTCACGGCGAGGGCTCGGTCAGTGTCACGGCGAGGGCTCGGTCAGTGTCACGGGGAGGGCTCGGTCAGGGTCACGGCGAGGGCTCGGGTCAGTGTCACAGCGAGGGCTCGGTCAGTGTGAAGACGAGGACTCGGTCAGTGACACGGCGAGGGCTCGGTCAGTGTCACGGCGAGGGCTCGGTCAGTGTCACGGCGAGAGCTCGGTCAGGGTCATGGCGAGGGCTCGGTCTCTATCACGGCGAGGGCTCGGTTCAGTGTCACGGCGAGGGCTGGTGTCGGTGTCACGGCGAGGGCTCAGGTCGGTGTCATGGCGAGGGCTCGGTCAGTGTCACGGGAAGGGCTTGGGTCGGTGTCACGGCGAGGGCTCGATCTGTGTCACGGCGAGGGCTCGGTCAGTGTCACGGCGAGGGCTCGGTCAGTGTCACGGCGAGGGCTTGGTCAGTGTCACGGCGAGGGCTCGGTCTGTGACACGGCGAGGGCTCGGTCTGTGTCATGGCGAGGGCTCGGTCTGTGTCACGGCGAGGGCTCGGTCAGTGTCACGGTGAGGGCTTGGTCAGTGTCAAGGCGAGTGCTCGGTCAGTTTCACGGCGAGGGCTCGGTCTGTGTCACGGCGAGGGCTGGGTCAGTGTCACGGCGAGGGCTCGGTCAGTGTCATGGCGAGGGCTATGTCAGTGTCATGGCGAGGGCTCGGTCAGTGTCATGGTGAGGGCTGGGTCAGTGTCACGGCGAGGGCTGGGTCAGTGTCATGGCGAGGGCTCGGTCAGTCTCAAGGCGAGAGCTCGGTCACTGTCACGGCGAGGGCTCGGTCTGTGTCACGGCGAGGGCTGGGTCAGTGTCACGGCGAGGGCTCGGTCAGTGTCACGGCGAGGGCTCGGTCAGTTTCACGGCGAGGGCTCGGTCAGTGTCAGGGCGAGAGCTCGGTCAGTGTCACGCAGAGGGCCCAGTCAGTGTCATGGCGAGGGCTCGATCAGGGTCACGGCGAGGGCTCGGTCAGGGTCATGGCGAGGGCTCGGTCAGTTTCACAGCGAGGGCTCGGTCAGGGTCACGGCGAGGGCTCGGTCAGGGTCACGGCAAGGGCTCGGTCTGTTTCATGGCGAGGGCTCGGTCTGTGTCACGGCGAGGGCTCGGTCTTTGTCACGGCGAGTTATCGTTCTGGGTCACGGCGAGCGCTCTGTCAGTGTCACGGCAAGGGCTCGGTCAGTGTCATGGTGAGGGCTCGGTCAGTGTCACGGCGAGGGATCGGTCAGTGTCACGGCGAGGGCTCGGTCAGTGTCACGGCTAGGGCTCGGTCTGTGTCACGGCGAGGGCTCGGTCAGAGTCATGGCGAGGGCTCGGTCAGTGTCACGGCGAGGGCTCGGTCAGGGTCATGGCGAGTGCTTGGGCCAGTGTCACGGCAAGGGCACGAGTCAGTGTCAAGGCGAGGGCTCGGTCAGTGTCACGGCGAGCACTCTGGTCAGTGTCACAGCGAGGGCTCGGTCAGTGTCATGGCGAGGGCTCGGGCAGTGTCAGGGCGAGGGCTCGGTCAGTGTCACGGCGAGGTCTCAGTCAGTGTCACGGCGAGGGCTGGGTCAGTGTCACGGCGAGGACTCGGTCAGTGTCACGGCGAGGGCTCGGGTCAGTGTCACGGTGAGGGCTCGGTCAGTGTGAAGACGAGGGCTCGGGTCAGTGTCACTGCGAGGGCTCGGTCTGTGTCACAGCGAAGGCTCGGTCAGTGTCACGGCGAGGTCTCGGTCAGTGTCACGGCGAGGGCTGGGTCAGTGTCACGGCGAGGACTCGGGCAGTGTCACAGCGAGGGCTCGGTTCAGTGTCACGGCGAGGGCTCGGTCAGTGTCAAGGCGAGAGCTCGGTCAGTGTCACGGCGAGGGCTCGGTCTGTGTCACGGCGAGGGCTCGGTCAGTGTCACGGCGAGGGCTCGGTCAGCGTCACGGCGAGGGCTCGGTCTGCGTCACGGCGAGGGCTCGGTCTGCGTCACGGCGAGGGCTCGGTCTGCGTCACGGCGAGGGCTCGGTCTGCGTCACGGCGAGGGCTCGGTCAGTGTCACGGCGAGGACTCGGTCAGTGTCAAGGCGAGAGCTCGGTCAGTGCCACGGCGAAGGCTCGGTCTGTGTCACGGCGAGGGCTGGGTCAATATCACGGTGAGGGCTGGGTCAGTTTCATGGCGAGGGCTCGGTCTGTGTCACGGCGAGGGCTCGGTCAGTGTCACGGCGAGGGCTCGGTCAGTGTCACGGCGAGGGCTCAGCTCAGTGTCACGGCGAGGGCTCGGTCAGTGTCACGGCGAGGGCTCTGGTCAGTGTCACGGCGAGGGCTTGGTCAGTGTCACGGCGAGGGCTCAGGTCAGTGTCACGGCGAGGGCTCAGGTCAGTGTCACGGAGAGGGCTCGGGTCACTGTCACGGCGAGTGCTCCGTCTGTGGCATGGCGAGTGCTCGGTCTGTGTCACGGCGAGGGCTCGGTCAGTGTCACGGCGAGGGCTCGGTCAGTGTCACGGCGAGGGCTCGGTCAGTGTCACGGCGAGGGCTGGGTCAGGGTCACGGCGACGGCTCTGTCAGTGTCACAGCGAGGACTCATGTCAGTGTCACAGCGAGTGCTCGGTCAGTGTCAAAGCGAGGGCTCGGGCAGTGTCACGGCGAGGGCTCTCTCAGTGTCACGGCGAGGACTCGGTCAGTGTCACGGCGAGGACTCGGGTCAGTGTCATGGCGAGGGCTCGGTCAGTGTGAAGACGGGGGCTCGGGTCAGTGTCACGGTGAGGGCTCGGTCAGGGTCACGGCGAGGGCTCCGACTGTGTCATGGCGAGGGCTCGGTCAGGGTCATGGCGAGGGCTCGGCTCAGTGTCATGGCGAGTGCTGGTGTCGGTGTCACGGCGAGGGCTCAGGTCGGTGTCACGGCGAGGGCTCGGTCAGTGTCACGGGAAGGGCTTGCGTCAGTGTCACGGCGAGGGCTCGGTCAATGTCACGGCGAGGGCTCGGTCAGTGTCACGGCGAGGGCTCGGTCAGTGTCACGGCGAGGGCTCGGTCAGTGTCACGGCGAGGGCACGGTCAGTGTCAAGGCGAGAGCTCGGTCAGTGTCACGGCGAGGGCTCGGTCTGTGTCACGGCGAGGGCTCGGTCAGTGTCACGGCGAGGGCACGGTCAGTGTCACGGCGAGGGCTCGGTCAGGGTCACGGCGAGGGCTCGGTCTGCGTCACGGCGAGGGCTCAGTCTGCGTCACGGCGAGGGCTCGGTCTGCGTCACGGCGAGGGCTCGGTCTGCGTCACGGCGAGGGCTCGGTCTGCGTCACGGCGAGGGCTCGGTCAGTGTCACGGCGAGGACTCGGTCAGTGTCAAGGTGAGAGCTCGGTCAGGGTCATGGCGAGGGCTCGGTCTGTATCACGGCGAGGGCTCGGTTCAGTGTCACGGCGAGGGCTGGTGTCGGTGTCACAGTGAGGGCTCAGGTCGGTGTCATGGCGAGGGCTCGGTCAGTGTCACGGGAAGGGCTTGGGTCGGTGTCACGGCGAGGGCTCGGTCTGTGTCACGGCGAGGGCTCGGTCAGTGTCGCGGCGAGGGCTCGGTCAGTGTCACGGCGAGGGCTCGGTCAGTGTCACGGCGAGGGCTCGGTCTGTGACACGGCGAGGGCTCGGTCTGTGTCATGGCAAGGGCTCGGTCTGTGTCACGGCGAGGGCTCGGTCAGTGTCACGGTGAGGGCTTGGTCAGTGTCAAGGCGAGCGCTCGGTCAGTTTCACGGCGAGGGCTCGGTCTGTGTCACGGCGAGGGCTGGGTCAGTGTCACGGCGAGGGCTCGGTCAGTGTCACGGCGAGGGCTATGTCAGTGTCATGGCGAGGGCTCGGTCAGTGTCATGGTGAGGGCTGGGTCAGTGTCACGGCGAGGGCTGGGTCAGTGTCATGGCGAGGGCTCGGTCAGTTTGACGGCGAGGGCTCATGTCGGTGTCACGGCGAGGGCTCGGGTCAGTGTCCCGGCGAGGGCTCGGGTCAGTGTCACGGCGAGGGCTCTGTCAGTGTCACGGCGAGGGCTCTGGTCAGTGTCACAGCGAGGGCTTGGTCAGTGTCACGGCGAGGGCTCGGGTCAGTGTCACGATGAGGGCTTTGGTCACTGTCACGGCGAGTGCTTGGTCTGTGGCACGGCGAGTGCTATGTCTGTGTCACGGTGAGGGCTCGGTCAGTGTCACGGCGAGGGCTCGGTCAGTGTCACGGCGAGGGCTCGGTTAGTGTCACGGCGAGGGCTCGGTCAGGGTCACAGCGAGGGCTCGGCCAGGTTCAGGGCGAGGACTCTGGTCAGTGTCACAGCGAGGGCTCGGTCAGTGTCATGGCGAGGGCTCGGGCAGTGTCATGGCGAGGGCTGTGTCAGTGTCACGGTGAGGGCTGGGTCAGTGTCACGGCGAGGGTTCGGTCTGTGTCACGGCGAGGGCTCAGGTCAGTGTCACGGCGAGGACTCGGTCAGTGTCACGGCGAGGGCTCGGGTCAGTGTCACGGCGAGGACTCGGTCAGTGTGAAGATGAGGGCTCGGGTCAGTGTCACGGCGAGGGCTCGGTCAGGGTCACGGCGAGGGCTCGGGTCAGTGTCACAGCGAGGGCTCGGTCAGTGTGAAGACGAGGACTCGGTCAGTGACACGGCGAGGGCACGGTCAGTGTCACGGCGAGGGCTCGGTCAGTGTCACGGCGAGAGCTCGGTCAGGGTCATGGCGAGGGCTCGGTCTGTATCACGGCGAGGGCTCGGTTCAGTGTCACGGCGAGGGCTGGTGTCGGTGTCACGGCGAGGGCTCAGGTCGGTGTCATGGCGAGGGCTCGGTCAGTGTCACGGGAAGGGCTTGGGTCGGTGTCACGGCGAGGGCTCGGTCTGTGTCACGGCGAGGGCTCGGTCAGTGTCACGGCGAGGGCTCGGTCAGTGTCACGGCGAGGGCTCGGTCAGTGTCACGGCGAGGGCTCGGTCTGTGACACGGCGAGGGCTCGGTCTGTGTCATGGCGAGGGCTCGGTCTGTGTCACGGCGAGGGCTCCGACTGTGTCATGGCGAGGGCTCGGTCAGGGTCATGGCGAGGGCTCGGCTCAGTGTCATGGCGAGTGCTGGTGTCGGTGTCACGGCGAGGGCTCAGGTCGGTGTCACGGCGAGGGCTCGGTCAGTGTCACGGGAAGGGCTTGCGTCAGTGTCACGGCGAGGGCTCGGTCAGTGTCACGGCGAGGGCTCAGTCAGTGTCACGGCGAGGGCTCGGTCAGTGTCACGGCGAGGGCTCGGTCAGTGTCACGGCGAGGGCACGGTCAGTGTCAAGGCGAGAGCTCGGTCAGTGTCACGGCGAGGGCTCGGTCTGTGTCACGGCGAGGGCTCGGTCAGTGTCACGGCGAGGGTTCGGTCAGTGTCACGGCGAGGGCTCGGTCAGGGTCACGGCGAGGGCTCGGTCTGCGTCACGGCGAGGGCTCGGTCTGCGTCACTGCGAGGGCTCGGTCTGCGTCACGGCGAGGGCTCGGTCTGCGTCACGGCGAGGGCTCGGTCTGCGTCACGGCGAGGGCTCGGTCAGTGTCATGGCGAGGACTCGGTCAGTGTCAAGGCGAGAGCTCGGTCAGTGCCACGGCGAAGGCTCTGGTCAGTGTCACAGCGAGGGCTCGGTCAGTGCCATGGCGAGGGCTCGGTCAGTGTCAAGGCGAGGGCTCGGGCATTGTCACGGTGAGGGCTCGGTCTGTGTCATGGCGAGGGCTCAGTCTGTGTCATGGCGAGGGCTCCGTCTGTGTCATGGCGAGGGCTCGGTCTGTGTCATGGCGAGGGCTCGGGCAGTGTCACGGCGAGGGCTCGGTCAGTGTCACGGCGAGGGCTCAGCTCAGTGTCACGGCGAGGGCTCGGTCAGTGTCACGGCGAGGGCTCTGGTCAGTGTCACGGAGAGGGCTTGGTCAGTGTCACGGCGAGGGCTCAGGTCAGTGTCACGGAGAGGGCTCGGGTCACTGTCACGGCGAGTGCTCGGTCTGTGGCACGGCGACTGCTCGGTCTGTGTCACAGTGAGGGCTCGGTCAGTGTCACGGCGAGGGCTCGGTCAGTGTCACGGCGAGGGCTCGGTTAGTGTCACGGCGAGGGCTCGGTCAGGGTCACGGCGAGGGCTTGGGTCAGTGTCACAGCGAGGGCTCGGTCAGTTTGACGGCGAGGGCTCGTGTCGGTGTCACGGCGAGGGCTCGGGTCAGTGTCCCGGCGAGGGCTCGGGTCAGTGTCACGGCGAGGGCTCTGTCAGTGTCACGGCGAGGGCTCTGGTCAGTGTCACAGCGAGGGCTTGGTCAGTGTCACGGCGAGGGCTCGGGTCAGTGTCACGACGAGGGCTTGGGTCACTGTCACGGCGAGTGCTTGGTCTGTGGCACGGCGAGTGCTAGGTCTGTGTCACGGTGAGGGCTCGGTCAGTGTCACGCCGAGGGCTCGGTCAGTGTCACGGCGAGGGCTCGGTTAGTGTCACGGCGAGGGCTCGGTCAGGGTCACAGCGAGGGCTCGGCCAGGTTCAGGGCGAGGACTCTGGTCAGTGTCACAGCGAGGGCTCGGTCAGTGTCATGGCGAGGGCTCGGGCAGTGTCATGGCGAGGGCTGTGTCAGTGTCACGGCGAGGGCTCGGTCAGTGTCACGGCGAGAGCTCGGTCAGGGTCATGGCGAGGGCTCGGTCTGTATCACGGCGAGGGCTCGGTTCAGTGTCACGGCGAGGGCTGGTGTCGGTGTCACGGCGAGGGCTCAGGTCGGTGTCATGGCGAGGGCTCGGTCAGTGTCACGTGAAGGGCTTGGGTCGGTGTCACGGCGAGGGCTCGGTCTGTGTCACGGCGAGGGCTCGGTCAGTGTCACGGCGAGGGCTTGGTCAGTGTCACGGCGAGGGCTCGGTCAGTGTCACGGCGAGGGCTCGGTCTGTGACACGGCGAGGGCTCGGTCTGTGTCATGGCGAGGGCTCGGTCTGTGTCACGGCGAGCGCTCGGTCAGTGTCACGGTGAGGGCTTGGTCAGTGTCAAGGCGAGCGCTCGGTCAGTTTCACGGCGAGGGCTCGGTCTGTGTCACGGCGAGGGCTGGGTCAGTGTCACGGCGAGGGCTCGGTCAGTGTCACGGCGAGGGCTATGTCAGTGTCATGGCGAGGGCTCGGTCAGTCTCAAGGCGAGAGCTCGGTCACTGTCACGGCGAGGGCTCGGTCTGTGTCACGGCGAGGGCTGGGTCAGTGTCACGGCGAGGGCTCGGTCAGTGTCACGGCGAGGGCTCGGTCAGTTTCACGGCGAGGGCTCGGTCAGTGTCAGGGCGAGGGCTCGGTCAGTGTCACGCAGAGGGCCCAGTCAGTGTCTCGGCGAGGGCTTGATCAGGGTCACGGCGAGGGCTCGGTCAGTGTGAAGACGAGGACTCGGTCAGTGACACGGCGAGGGCACGGTCAGTGTCACGGCGAGGGCTCGGTCAGTGTCACGGCGAGAGCTCGGTCAGGGTCATGGCGAGGGCTCGGTCTGTATCACGGCGAGGGCTCGGTTCAGTGTCACGGCGAGGGCTGGTGTCGGTGTCACGGCGAGGGCTCAGGTCGGTGTCATGGCGAGGGCTCGGTCAGTGTCACGGGAAGGGCTTGGGTCGGTGTCACGGCGAGGGCTCGGTCTGTGTCACGGCGAGGGCTCGGTCAGTGTCACGGCGAGGGCTCGGTCAGTGTCACGGCGAGGGCTCGGTCAGTGTCACGGCGAGGGCTCGGTCTGTGACACGGCGAGGGCTCGGTCTGTGTCATGGTGAGGGCTCGGTCTGTGTCACGGCGAGGGCTCCGACTGTGTCATGGCGAGGGCTCGGTCAGGGTCATGGCGAGGGCTCGGCTCAGTGTCATGGCGAGTGCTGGTGTCGGTGTCACGGCGAGGGCTCAGGTCGGTGTCACGGCGAGGGCTCGGTCAGTGTCACGGGAGGGGCTTGCGTCAGTGTCACGGCGAGGGCTCGGTCAGTGTCACGGCGAGGGCTCAGTCAGTGTCACGGCGAGGGCTCGGTCAGTGTCACGGCGAGGGCTCGGTCAGTGTCACGGCGAGGGCACGGTCAGTGTCAAGGCGAGAGCTCGGTCAGTGTCACGGCGAGGGCTCGGTCTGTGTCACGGCGAGGGCTCGGTCAGTGTCACGGCGAGGGTTCGGTCAGTGTCACGGCGAGGGCTCGGTCAGGGTCACGGCGAGGGCTCGGTCTGCATCACGGCGAGGGCTCGGTCTGCGTCACTGCGAGGGCTCGGTCTGCGTCACGGCGAGGGCTCGGTCTGCGTCACGGCGAGGGCTCGGTCTGCGTCACGGCGAGGGCTCGGTCAGTGTCATGGCGAGGACTCGGTCAGTGTCAAGGCGAGAGCTCGGTCAGTGCCACGGCGAAGGCTCTGGTCAGTGTCACAGCGAGGGCTCGGTCAGTGCCATGGCGAGGGCTCGGTCAGTGTCAAGGCGAGGGCTCGGGCATTGTCACGGTGAGGGCTCGGTCTGTGTCATGGCGAGGGCTCAGTCTGTGTCATGGCGAGGGCTCCGTCTGTGTCATGGCGAGGGCTCGGTCTGTGTCATGGCGAGGGCTCGGGCAGTGTCACGGCGAGGGCTCGGTCAGTGTCACGGCGAGGGCTCAGCTCAGTGTCACGGCGAGGGCTCGGTCAGTGTCACGGCGAGGGCTCTGGTCAGTGTCACGGAGAGGGCTTGGTCAGTGTCACGGCGAGGGCTCAGGTCAGTGTCACGGAGAGGGCTCGGGTCACTGTCACGGCGAGTGCTCGGTCTGTGGCACGGCGACTGCTCGGTCTGTGTCACAGTGAGGGCTCGGTCAGTGTCACGGCGAGGGCTCGGTCAGTGTCACGGCGTGGGCTCGGTTAGTGTCACGGCGAGGGCTCGGTCAGGGTCACGGCGAGGGCTTGGGTCAGTGTCACAGCGAGGGCTCGGTCAGTTTGACGGCGAGGGCTCGTGTCGGTGTCACGGCGAGGGCTCGGGTCAGTGTCCCGGCGAGGGCTCGGGTCAGTGTCACGGCGAGGGCTCTGTCAGTGTCACGGCGAGGGCTCTGGTCAGTGTCACAGCGAGGGCTTGGTCAGTGTCACGGCGAGGGCTCGGGTCAGTGTCACGACGAGGGCTTGGGTCACTGTCACGGCGAGTGCTTGGTCTGTGGCACGGCGAGTGCTAGGTCTGTGTCACGGTGAGGGCTCGGTCAGTGTCACGCCGAGGGCTCGGTCCGTGTCACGGCGAGGGCTCGGTTAGTGTCACGGCGAGGGCTCGGTCAGGGTCACAGCGAGGGCTCGGCCAGGTTCAGGGCGAGGACTCTGGTCAGTGTCACAGCGAGGGCTCGGTCAGTGTCATGGCGAGGGCTCGGGCAGTGTCATGGCGAGGGCTGTGTCAGTGTCACGGCGAGGGCTCGGTCAGTGTCACGGCGAGAGCTCGGTCAGGGTCATGGCGAGGGCTCGGTCTGTATCACGGCGAGGGCTCGGTTCAGTGTCACGGCGAGGGCTGGTGTCGGTGTCACGGCGAGGGCTCAGGTCGGTGTCATGGCGAGGGCTCGGTCAGTGTCACGTGAAGGGCTTGGGTCGGTGTCACGGCGAGGGCTCGGTCTGTGTCACGGCGAGGGCTCGGTCAGTGTCACGGCGAGGGCTTGGTCAGTGTCACGGCGAGGGCTCGGTCAGTGTCACGGCGAGGGCTCGGTCTGTGACACGGCGAGGGCTCGGTCTGTGTCATGGCGAGGGCTCGGTCTGTGTCACGGCGAGCGCTCGGTCAGTGTCACGGTGAGGGCTTGGTCAGTGTCAAGGCGAGCGCTCGGTCAGTTTCACGGCGAGGGCTCGGTCTGTGTCACGGCGAGGGCTGGGTCAGTGTCACGGCGAGGGCTCGGTCAGTGTCACGGCGAGGGCTATGTCAGTGTCATGGCGAGGGCTCGGTCAGTCTCAAGGCGAGAGCTCGGTCACTGTCACGGCGAGGGCTCGGTCTGTGTCACGGCGAGGGCTGGGTCAGTGTCACGGCGAGGGCTCGGTCAGTGTCACGGCGAGGGCTCGGTCAGTTTCACGGCGAGGGCTCGGTCAGTGTCAGGGCGAGGGCTCGGTCAGTGTCACGCAGAGGGCCCAGTCAGTGTCACGGCGAGGGCTCGATCAGGGTCACGGCGAGGGCTCGGTCAGGGTCACGGCGAGGGCTCGGTCAGTTTCACAGCGAGGGCTCGGTCAGGGTCACGGCGAGGGCTCGGTCAGGGTCACGGCAAGGGCTCGGTCTGTTTCATGGCGAGGGCTCGGTCTGTGTCACGGCGAGGGCTCGGTCTTTGTCACGGCGAGTTCTCGTTCTGGGTCACGGCGAGCGCTCTGTCAGTGTCACGGCGAGGGCTCGGTCAGTGTCACGGTGAGGGCTCGGTCAGTGTCACGGCGAGGGATCGGTCAGTGTCACGGCGAGGGCTCGGTCAGTGTCACGGCTAGGGCTCGGTCTGTGTCACGGCGAGGGCTCGGTCAGAGTCATGGCGAGGGCTCGGTCAGTGTCACGGCGAGGGCTCGGTCAGGGTCATGGCGAGTGCTTGGGCCAGTGTCACGGCAAGGGCACGAGTCAGTGTCAAGGCGAGGGCTCGGTCAGTGTCACGGCGAGGACTCTGGTCAGTGTCACAGCGAGGGCTCGGTCAGTGTCATGGCGAGGGCTCGGGCAGTGTCAGGGCGAGGGCTCGGTCAGTGTCACGGCGCAGGCTCGGTCTGTGTCACGGCGAGGGCTGAGTCAGTGTCACGGCGAGGGCTTGGGTCAGTGTCACGGCGAGGACTCGGTCAGTGCGAAGACGAGGGCTCGGGTCAGTGTCACAGCGAGGGCTCGGTCAGTGTGAAGACGAGGACTCGGTCAGTGACACGGCAAGGGCTCGGTCAGTGACACGGCAAGGGCTCGGTCAGTGTCACGGCGAGGGCTCTGGTCAGTGTCACGGAGAGGGCTCGGGTCACTGTCACGGCGAATGCTCGGTCTGTGGCACGGCGAGTGCTCGGTCTGTGTCATGGTGAGGGCTCGGTCAGTGTCACGGCGACGGCTCGGTCAGTGTCACGGCGATGGCTCGGTTAGTGTCACGGCGAGGGCTCGGTCAGGGTCACGGCGAGGGCTCGGGTCAGTGTCACAGCGAGGGCTCGGTCAGTGTGACGGTGAGGGCTCGTGTCGGTGTCACGGCGAGGGCTCGGGTCGGTGTCACGGCGAGGGCTCGGGTCAGTGTCACGGCGAGGGCTCTGGTCAGTGTCACGGCGAGGGCTTGGTCAGTGTCACGGCGATGGCTCGGGTCAGTGTCACGACGAGGGCTCGGTCAGGGTCACGGCGAGGGCTCGTTCTGTGTCACGGCGAGGGCTCGGTCAGGTTCACGGCGAGGGCTCGGCTCAGTGTCACGGCGAGGGCTGGTGTTGGTGTCACGGCGAGGGCTCAGGTCGGTGTCATGGCGAGGGCTCGGTCAGTGTCACGGGAAGGGCTTGGGTCAGTGTCACGGCGAGGGCTCGGTCTGTGTCACGGCGAGGGCTCGGTCAGTGTCACGGCGAGGTCTCGGTCAGTGTCACAGCGAGGGCTCAGCTCAGTGTCATGGCGAGGGCTCATGTCGGTGTCACGGCGAGGGCTTGGGTCAGTGTCACGGCGAGGGCTTGGTCTGTGTCACGGCGAGGGCTCAGGTCAGTGTCACGGGGAGGGCTCGGTCAGTGTCACGGCGAGGGCTCAGTCAGTGTCACGGCGAGGGCTCGGTCAGTTTCACGGCGAGGTCTCGGTCAGTGTCACGGCGAGGGCTCGATCAGGGTCACGGCGAGGGCTCGGTCAGAGTCACGGTGAGGGCTCGGTCAGTGTCACAGCGAGGGCTCGGTCAGGGTCATGGCGAGGGCTTGGGTCAGTGTCATGGCAAGGGCACGAGTCAGTGTCACAGCGAGGGCTCGGTTCAGTGTCACGGTGAGGGCTCGGTCAGTGTGAAGACGAGGCCTCGGGTCAGTGTCACGGCGATGGCTCGGTCAGCGTCACGGCGAGGGCTCAGTCTGTGTCACGGCGAGGGCTGGTGTTGGTGTCACGGAGAGGGCTCAGGTCGGTGTAACGGCGAGGGCTCGGTCAGTGTCACCGGAAGGGCTTGGATCAGTGTCACGGCGAGGGCACGGTCTGTGTCATGGCGAGGGCTCGGTCAGTGTCACGGCGAGGGCTCGGTCAGTATCACGGCGAGGGCTCGGTCAGTGTCACGGCGAGGGCTCGGTCTGTGTCACGGCGAGGGCTCGGTCAGGGTCACAGCGAGAGCTCGGTCAGGGTCACGGCGAGGGCTCGGTCAGGGTCACGGCGAGGGCTCGGTCAGGGTCACGGCGAGGGCTCGGTCTGTTTCACGGCGAGGGCTCGGTCTGTGTCACAGCGAGGGCTCGGTCAGTGTCACGGCGAGGGCTCGGTCAGTGTCACGGCGAGGGCTCGGTCGGTGTCACGGCGAGGGCTCGGTCAGTGTCATGGCGAGGGCTCGGTCAGTGTCACGGCTAGGGCTCGGTCTGTGTCACGGCGAGGGCTCGGTCAGAGTCATGGCGAGGGCTCGGTCAGTGTCACGGCGAGGGCTCGGTCAGGGTCATGGCGAGTGCTTGGGCCAGTGTCACGGCAAGGGCACGAGTCAGTGTCAAGGCGAGGGCTCGGTCAGTGTCACGGCGAGGACTCTGGTCAGTGTCACAGCGAGGGCTCGGTCAGTGTCATGGCGAGGGCTCGGGCAGTGTCAGGGCGAGGGCTCGGTCAGTGTCACGGCGCAGGCTCGGTCTGTGTCACGGCGAGGGCTGAGTCAGTGTCACGGCGAGGGCTTGGGTCAGTGTCACGGCGAGGACTCGGTCAGTGCGAAGACGAGGGCTCGGGTCAGTGTCACAGCGAGGGCTCGGTCAGTGTGAAGACGAGGACTCGGTCAGTGACACGGCAAGGGCTCGGTCAGTGACACGGCAAGGGCTCGGTCAGTGTCACGGCGAGGGCTCTGGTCAGTGTCACGGAGAGGGCTCGGGTCACTGTCACGGCGAATGCTCGGTCTGTGGCACGGCGAGTGCTCGGTCTGTGTCATGGTGAGGGCTCGGTCAGTGTCACGGCGACGGCTCGGTCAGTGTCACGGCGATGGCTCGGTTAGTGTCACGGCGAGGGCTCGGTCAGGGTCACGGCGAGGGCTCGGGTCAGTGTCACAGCGAGGGCTCGGTCAGTGTGACGGTGAGGGCTCGTGTCGGTGTCACGGCGAGGGCTCGGGTCGGTGTCACGGCGAGGGCTCGGGTCAGTGTCACGGCGAGGGCTCTGGTCAGTGTCACGGCGAGGGCTTGGTCAGTGTCACGGCGATGGCTCGGGTCAGTGTCACGACGAGGGCTCGGTCAGGGTCACGGCGAGGGCTCGTTCTGTGTCACGGCGAGGGCTCGGTCAGGTTCACGGCGAGGGCTCGGCTCAGTGTCACGGCGAGGGCTGGTGTTGGTGTCACGGCGAGGGCTCAGGTCGGTGTCATGGCGAGGGCTCGGTCAGTGTCACGGGAAGGGCTTGGGTCAGTGTCACGGCGAGGGCTCGGTCTGTGTCACGGCGAGGGCTCGGTCAGTGTCACGGCGAGGTCTCGGTCAGTGTCACAGCGAGGGCTCAGCTCAGTGTCATGGCGAGGGCTCATGTCGGTGTCACGGCGAGGGCTTGGGTCAGTGTCACGGCGAGGGCTTGGTCTGTGTCACGGCGAGGGCTCAGGTCAGTGTCACGGGGAGGGCTCGGTCAGTGTCACGGCGAGGGCTCAGTCAGTGTCACGGCGAGGGCTCGGTCAGTTTCACGGCGAGGTCTCGGTCAGTGTCACGGCGAGGGCTCGATCAGGGTCACGGCGAGGGCTCGGTCAGAGTCACGGTGAGGGCTCGGTCAGTGTCACAGCGAGGGCTCGGTCAGGGTCATGGCGAGGGCTTGGGTCAGTGTCATGGCAAGGGCACGAGTCAGTGTCACAGCGAGGGCTCGGTTCAGTGTCACGGTGAGGGCTCGGTCAGTGTGAAGACGAGGCCTCGGGTCAGTGTCACGGCGATGGCTCGGTCAGCGTCACGGCGAGGGCTCAGTCTGTGTCACGGCGAGGGCTGGTGTTGGTGTCACGGAGAGGGCTCAGGTCGGTGTAACGGCGAGGGCTCGGTCAGTGTCACCGGAAGGGCTTGGATCAGTGTCACGGCGAGGGCACGGTCTGTGTCATGGCGAGGGCTCGGTCAGTGTCACGGCGAGGGCTCGGTCAGTATCACGGCGAGGGCTCGGTCAGTGTCACGGCGAGGGCTCGGTCTGTGTCACGGCGAGGGCTCGGTCAGGGTCACAGCGAGAGCTCGGTCAGGGTCACGGCGAGGGCTCGGTCAGGGTCACGGCGAGGGCTCGGTCAGGGTCACGGCGAGGGCTCGGTCTGTTTCACGGCGAGGGCTCGGTCTGTGTCACAGCGAGGGCTCGGTCAGTGTCACGGCGAGGGCTCGGTCAGTGTCACGGCGAGGGCTCGGTCGGTGTCACGGCGAGGGCTCGGTCAGTGTCATGGCGAGGGCTCAGGCCAGTGGCACGGCGAGGGCTCGGTCAGTGCCACGGCGAGGGCTTGGTCTGTGTCATGGCGAGGGCTCGGGTCAGTGTCACGGCGACGACTCGGTCAGTGTCACGGCGCGGGCTCGGTCTGTGTCACGGCGAGGGCTGAGTCAGTGTCACGGCGAGTGCTTGGGTCAGTGTCACGGCGAGGACTCGGTCAGTGCGAAGACGAGGGCTCGGGTCAGTGTCACGGCGAGGGCTCGGTCAGGGTCACGGCGAGGGCTCGGGTCAGTGTCACAGCGAGGGCTCGGTCAGTGTGAAGACGAGGACTCGGTCAGTGACACGGCAAGGGCTCGGTCAGTGACACGGCAAGGGCTCGGTCATTGTCACGGAGAGGGCTCGGGTCACTGTCACGGCGAATGCTCGGTCTGTGGCACGGCGAGTGCTCGGTCTGTGTCATGGTGAGGGCTCGGTCAGTGTCACGGCGAGGGCTCGGTCAGTGTCACGGCGATGGCTCGGTTAGTGTCACGGCGAGGGCTCGGTCAGGGTCACGGCGAGGGCTCGGGTCAGTGTCACAGCGAGGGCTCGTGTCGGTGTCACGGCGAGGGCTCGGGTCGGTGTCACGGCGAGGGCTCGGGTCAGTGTCACGGCGAGGGCTCTGGTCAGTGTCACGGCGAGGGCTTGGTCAGTGTCACGGCGAGGGCTCGGGTCAGTGTCACGATGAGGGCTCGGTCAGGGTCACGGCGAGGGCTCGTTCTGTGTCACGGCGAGGGCTCGGTCAGGTTCACGGCGAGGGCTCGGCTCAGTGTCACGGCGAGGGCTGGTGTCGGTGTCACGGCGAGGGCTCAGGTCGGTGTCATGGCGAGGGCTCGGTCAGTGTCACGGGAAGGGCTTGGGTCAGTGTCACGGCGAGGGCTCGGTCTGTGTCACGGCGAGGGCTCGGTCAGTGTCACGGCGAGGTCTCGGTCAGTGTCACAGCGAGGGCTCAGCTCAGTGTCATGGCGAGGGCTCATGTCGGTGTCACGGCGAGGGCTTGGGTCAGTGTCACGGCGAGGGCTTGGTCTGTGTCACGGCGAGGGCTCAGGTCAGTGTCACGGGGAGGGCTCGGTCAGTGTCACGGCGAGGGCTCAGTCAGTGTCACGGCGAGGGCTCGGTCAGTTTCACGGCGAGGTCTCGGTCAGTGTCACGGCGAGGGCTCGATCAGGGTCACGGCGAGGGCTCGGTCAGAGTCACGGTGAGGGCTCGGTCAGTGTCACAGCGAGGGCTCGGTCAGGGTCATGGCGAGGGCTTGGGTCAGTGTCATGGCAAGGGCACGAGTCAGTGTCAAGGCGAGGGCTCGGTCAGTGTCACGGCGAGGACCCTGGTCAGTGTCACAGCGAGGGCTCAGGTCGGTGTCATGGCGAGGGCTCGGTCAGTGTCACGGGAAGGGCTTGGGTCGGTGTCACGGCGAGGGCTCGGTCTGTGTCATGGCGAGGGCTCGGTCAGTGTCACGGCGAGGGCTCGGTCAGTGTCACGGCGAGGGCTCGGTCAGTGTCACGGCGAGGGCTCGGTCTGTGACACGGCGAGGGCTCGGTCTGTGTCATGGCGAGGGCTCAGTCTGTGTCACGGCGAGGGCTCGGTCAGTGTCAAGGCGAGGGCTCGGTCAGTATCACGGCGAGGGCTCGGTCAGTGTCACGGCGAGGGCTCGGTCTGTGTCACGGCGAGGGCTCGGTCAGGGTCACAGCGAGAGCTCGGTCAGGGTCACGGCGAGGGCTCGGTCAGTGTCACAGCGAGGGCTTGGTCAGGGTCACGGCGAGGGCTCGGTCAGGGTCACGGCGAGGGCTCGGTCAGGGTCACGGCGAGGGCTCGGTCTGTTTCACGGCGAGGGCTCGGTCTGTGTCACAGCGAGGGCTCGGTCAGTGTCATGGCGAGGGCTCGGTCAGTGTCACGGCGAGGGCTCGGTCGGTGTCACGGCGAGGGCTCGGTCAGTGTCATGGCGAGGGCTCAGGCCAGTGGCACGGCGAGGGCTCGGTCAGTGCCACGGCGAGGGCTTGGTCTGTGTCATGGCGAGGGCTCGGGTCAGTGTCACGGCGACGACTCGGTCAGTGTCACGGCGCGGGCTCGGTCTGTGTCACGGCGAGGGCTGAGTCAGTGTCACGGCGAGGGCTTGGGTCAGTGTCACGGCGAGGACTCGGTCATTGCGAAGACGAGGGCTCGGGTCAGTGTCACGGCGAGGGCTCGGTCAGGGTCACGGCGAGGGCTCGGGTCAGTGTCACAGCGAGGGCTCGGTCAGTGTGAAGACGAGGACTCGGTCAGTGACACGGCAAGGGCTCGGTCAGTGACACGGCAAGGGCTCGGTCATTGTCACGGAGAGGGCTCGGGTCACTGTCACGGCGAATGCTCGTCTGTGGCACGGCGAGTGCTCGGTCTGTGTCATGGTGAGGGCTCGGTCAGTGTCACGGCGAGGGCTCGGTCAGTGTCACGGTGATGGCTCGGTTAGTGTCACGGCGAGGGCTCGGTCAGGGTCACGGCGACGGCTCGGGTCAGTGTCACAGCGAGGGCTCGGTCAGTGTGACGGCGAGGGCTCGTGTCGGTGTCACGGCGAGGGCTCGGGTCGGTGTCACGGCGAGGGCTCGGGTCAGTGTCACGGCGAGGGCTCTGGTCAGTGTCACGGCGAGGGCTTGGTCAGTGTCACGGCGAGGGCTCGGGTCAGTGTCACGACGAGGGCTCGGTCAGGGTCACGGCGAGGGCTCGTTCTGTGTCACGGCGAGGGCTCGGTCAGGTTCACGGCGAGGGCTCGGCTCAGTGTCACGGCGAGGGCTGGTGTCGGTGTCACGGCGAGGGCTCAGGTCGGTGTCATGGCGAGGGCTCGGTCAGTGTCACGGGAAGGGCTTGGGTCAGTGTCACGGCGAGGGCTCGGTCTGTGTCACGGCGAGGGCTCGGTCAGTGTCACGGCGAGGTCTCGGTCAGTGTCACAGCGAGGGCTCAGCTCAGTGTCATGGCGAGGGCTCATGTCGGTGTCACGGCGAGGGCTTGGGTCAGTGTCACGGCGAGGGCTTGGTCTGTGTCACGGCGAGGGCTCAGGTCAGTGTCACGGGGAGGGCTCGGTCAGTGTCACGGCGAGGGCTCAGTCAGTGTCACGGCGAGGGCTCGGTCAGTTTCACGGCGAGGTCTCGGTCAGTGTCACGGCGAGGGCTCGATCAGGGTCACGGCGAGGGCTCGGTCAGAGTCACGGTGAGGGCTCGGTCAGTGTCACAGCGAGGGCTCGGTCAGGGTCAAGGCGAGGGCTCGGTCAGTGTCACGGCGAGGACCCTGGTCAGTGTCACAGCGAGGGCTCAGGTCGGTGTCATGGCGAGGGCTCGGTCAGTGTCACGGGAAGGGCTTGGGTCGGTGTCACGGCAAGGGCTCGGTCTGTGTCATGGCGAGGCTCGGTCAGTGTCACGGCGAGGGCTCGGTCAGTGTCACGGCGAGGGCTCGGTCAGTGTCACGGCGAGGGCTCGGTCTGTGACACGGCGAGGGCTCGGTCTGTGTCATGGCGAGGGCTCAGTCTGTGTCACGGCGAGGGCTCGGTCAGTGTCAAGGCGAGCGCTCGGTCAGTTTCACGGCGAGGGCTCGGTCTGTGTCACGGCAAGGGCTGGGTCAGTGTCACGGCGAGGGCTCAGTCAGTGTCACGGCGAGGGCTATGTCAGTGTCATGGCGAGGGCTCGGTCAGTGTCATGGTGAGGGCTGGGGTCGGTGTCACGGCGAGGGCTCAGGTCGGTGTCATGGCGAGGGCTCGGTCAGTGTCACGGCGAGGGCTCGGTCAGTGTCACGGCGAGGGCTCGGTCAGTTTCACGGCGAGGGCTCGGTCAGTGTCACGGCGAGGGCTCGGTCAGCGTCATGGCGAGGGCTCGGTCAGAGTCACGGTGAGGGCTCGGTCAGTGTCACAGCGAGGGCTCGGTCAGGGTCATGGCGGGGGCTTGGGTCAGTGTCATGGCAAGGGCACGCGTCAGTGTCAAGGCGAGGGCTCGGTCAGTGTCACGGCGAGGACTCTGGTCAGTGTCACAGCGAGGGCTCGGTCAGTGTCATGGCGAGGGCTCTGTCAGTGTCACGGTGAGGGCTGGGTCAGTGTCACGGCGAGGACTCGGTCAGTGTCACGGCGAGGACTCGGGTCATTGTCACGGCGAGGGCTCGGTCAGTGCGAAGACGAGGGCTCGGGTCAGTGTCACGGCGACGGCTCAGTCAGGGTCACGGCGAGGGCTCAGTCAGGGTCACAGCGAGGGCTCGGCCTGTGTCACGGCGAGGGCTCGGTCAGGGTCACGGCAAGGGCTCGGTCAGGGTCACGGCGAGGGCTTTGTCCGTGTCACGGCGAGGGCTCAGTTCAGTTTCACAGCGAGGGCTCGGCTCAGTGTCATGGCGAGGGCTCATGTCGGTGTCACGGCGAGGGCTCGGATCGATGTCACGCCGAGGGCTTGGGTCGAAGTCATGGCGAGGGCTCGGGTCAGTGTCACGGCGAGGGCTCGGTCTGTGTTACGGCGAGGGCTCAGGTCAGTGTCACGGCGAGGGCTCGGTCAGGGTCACGGCGAGGACTCTGGTCAGTGTCACAGCGAGGGCTCGGTCAGTGTCACAGCGAGGGCTCGGGCAGTGTCACGGCGAGGGCTCTGTCAGTGTCATGGTGAGGGCTTGGTCAGTGTCACGGCGAGGGTTCGGTCTGTGTCACGGCGAGGGCTTGGCCAGTGTCATGGCGAGGGCTCGTGTCAGTGTCACGACGAGGGCTCGGTCTGTGTCACGGCGAGGGCTTGGCCAGTGTAATGGCGAGGGCTCGGTCAGTGTCATGGGAAGGGCTTGGGTCAGTGTCACGGCGAGTGCTCGGTCTGTGTCATGGCGAGGGCTCGGTCAGTGTCACGGCGAGGGCTCGGTCAGTGTCACGGCTAGGGCTCGGTCTGTGTCACGGCGAGGGCTCGGGTCAGTGTCACGGTGAGGATTCGGTCAGTGTCACGGTGAGGGCTCGGTCTGTGTCACGGTGTGGGCTCGGTCAGAGCCACGGCGAGGGCTCGGTCAGTGTCAAGGCGAGATCTCGGTCAGTGTCACAGTGCGGGCTCGGTCGTTGTCACGGCGAGGGCTCAGTCCGTGTCACGGCGAGGGCTCGGTCCGTGTCACGGCGAGGGCTCGGTCCATGTCACGGCGAGGGCTCGGTCACTGTCACGGAGAGGGCTCGGTCAGTGACACGGCGAGGGCTCGGTCAGTGTCATGGCGAGGGCTCGGTTAGTGTCACAGCGAGGGCTCTGGTCAGTGTCACGGTGAGGGCTCGGTCACTGTCAAGGCGAGAGCTCGGTCAGTGTCACGGCGAGGGCTGGGTCAGTGTCACGGCGAGGGCTTGGTCACTGTCACATGTGAGGGCTCGTTCAGTGACAGGGCGAGGGCTCGGTCAGTGTCACAGCGAGGGCTCGGTCAGTGTCATGGCGAGGGCTCGGTCCGTGTCACGGCGATGGCTCGGGTCAGTGTCATGGCGAGGGCTCGGTCTGTGTTACGGCGAGGGCTCAGGTCAGTGTCACGGCGAGGGCTCAGTCAGGGTCACGTCGATTGCTTGGTCAGGGTCACGGCGAGGGCTCGGTCAGGGTCACGGCGAGGGCTCGGTCAGTGTCACGGCGAGGGCTCGATCTGTGGCACGGCGAGGGCTCGGTCAGTGTCACAGCGAGGGCTCGGTCAGGGTCACGGCGAGGGCTCGGTCAGTTTCACGGCGAGGGCTCGGCCATTGTCACGGCGCGGGCTCGGTCTGTGCCACGGCGAGGGCTTGGTCATTGTCACGGCGAGGGCTTGGTCAATGTGACGGCTAGGGCTCGGGTCAGTGTCACGGCGAGGGCTCGGTCAGTGTCATGACGAGAGCGCGGGTCAGTGTCACGGCGAGGGCTCGGTCAGTGTCACGGCGAGGGCTCGGTCAGTGTCACGGCGTGGGCTGAGTCAGTGTCACGGCGAGGGCTCGGGTCAGTGTCACAGCGACGGCTCGGGTCAATGTCACGGTGAGGGCTTGGTCAGTGTCACGGCGAGGGCCTGGTCAGTGTCACGGCGAGGGTTCTGTCTGTGTCACGGCGAGGGCTCAGGTCAGTGTCACGGCGAGGGCTTGGCCAGTGTCATGGCGAGGGCTCGTGTCAGTGTCACGACGAGGGCTCGGGTCACTGTCACGGTGAGGGCTCGGTCTGTGGCACGGCGAGGGCTCGGTCAGTGTCACGGCTAGGGCTCGGTCTGTGTCACAGCGAGGGCTCGTTCAGTGTCACGGCGAGGGCTCGGTCAGTGTCAAGGCGAGGGCTCGGTCAGTGTCACGGCGAGGTCTCAGTCAGTGTCACAGCGAAGGCTCGGGTCAGTGTCACGGCGAGGGCTCGGTCAGTGTGAAGACGAGGGCTCGGGACAGTGTCACGGCGAGGGCTCGGTCAGGGTCACGGCGAGGGCTCGGGTCAGTGTCACGGCGAGGGCTCGGTCAGTGTGCAGACGAGGGCTCGGGTCAGTGTCACGACGAGGGCTCTGTCAGGGTCACGGCGAGGGCTCGGTCTGTGTCACGGCGAGGGCTCGGTCACGGTCACAGCAAGGGCTCGGCTCAGTGTCACGGCGAGTGCTGGTGTCGGTCTCACGGCGAGGGCTCAGGTCGGTGTAATGGCGAGGGCTCGGTCAGTGTCATGGGAAGGGCTTGGGTCAGTGTCACGGCGAGTGCTCGGTCTGTGTCATGGCGAGGGCTCGGTCAGTGTCACGGCGAGGGCTCGGTCAGTATCACGGCGAGGGCTCGGTCAGGGTCACGGCGAGGGCTCGGTCAGTGTCACGGCGAGGGCTCGGTCAGGGTCATGGCGAGGGCTTGGGCCAGTGTCACAGCGAGGGCTCTGTCAGTGCCATGGCGAGGGCTCGGGCAGTGTCACGACGAGGGCTCTGTCAGTGTCACGGCGAGGGCTGGGTCAGTGTCATGGCGAGGGTTCGGTCTGTGTCACGGCGAGGGCTCGGGTCAGTGTCAGGGCGAGGACTCAGTCAGTGTCACGGCGAAGGCTCGGGTCAGTGTCACGGCGAGGGCTCGGTCAGTGTGAAGACGAGGGCTCGGGTCAGTGTCACGGCGAGGGCTCGGTCAGGGTCACGGCGAGGGCTCGGGTCAGTGTCACGGCGAGGGCTCGGTCAGTGTGAAGACGAGGGCTCGGGTCAATGTCATGGCGAGGTCTCGGTCAGGGTCACGGCGAGGGCTCGGTCTGTGTCACAGCGAGGGCTCGGTCAGGGTCACGGCGAGGGCTCGGTCAGTGTCACGGCGAGGGCTCTGTCACTGTCACGGCGAGGGCTCGTTCAGTGACAGGGCGAGGGCTCGGTCAGTGTCACAGCGAGGGCTCGGTCAGTGTCACGGCGAGGTCTCGGTCAGTGTCACGGCGAGGGCTCGGTCAGTGTCACGGCGAGGGCTCGGTCCGTGTCACGGCGAGGGCTCGGGTCAGTGTCATGGCGAGGGCTCGGTCTGTGTTACGGCGAGGGCTCAGGTCAGTGTCACGGCGAGGGCTCGGTCAGGGTCACGTCGATTGCTCGGTCAGGGTCACGGCGAGGGCTCGGTCAGGGTCACGGCGAGGGCTCGGTCAGGGCCACGTCGAGGGCTCGGTCAGGGTCACGGCGAGGGCTCGGTCAGGGTCACGTCGAGGGCTCGGTCAGGGTCACGGCGAGGGCACGGTCAGGGTCATGGCGAGGGCTCGCTCAGTGTCACGGCGAGGGCTCGGTCTGTGGCACGGCGAGGGCTCGTTCAGTGTCACGGCGAGGGCTCGGTCAGTGTCAAGGCGAGGGCTTGGTCAGTGTCACGGCGAGGTCTCAGTCAGTGTCACGGCGAAGGCTCGGGTCAGTGTCACGGCGAGGGCTCGGTCAGTGTGAAGACGAGGGCTCGGGTCAGTGTCACGGCGAGGGCTCGGTCAGGGTCACGGCGAGGGCTCGGGTCAGTGTCACGGCGAGGGCTCGGTCAGTGTGCAGACGAGGTCTCGGGTCAGTGTCACGACGAGGGCTCTGTCAGGGTCACGGCGAGGGCTCGGTCTGTGTCACGGCGAGGGCTCGGTCAGGGTCACGGCAAGGGCTCGGCTCAGTGTCACGGCGAGTGCTGGTGTCGGTCTCACGGCGAGGGCTCAGGTCGGTGTAATGGCGAGGGCTCGGTCAGTGTCATGGGAAGGGCTTGGGTCAGTGTCACAGTGAGTGCTCGGTCTGTGTCATGGCGAGGGCTCGGTCAGTGTCACGGCGAGGGCTCGGTCAGTATCACGGCGAGGGCTCGGTCAGGGTCACGGCGAGGGCTCGGTCAGTGTCACGGCGAGGGCTCGGTCAGGGTCATGGCGAGGGCTTGGGCCAGTGTCACAGCGAGGGCTCTGTCAGTGCCATGGCGAGGGCTCGGGCAGTGTCACGACGAGGGCTCTGTCAGTGTCACGGCGAGGGCTGGGTCAGTGTCATGGCGAGGGTTCGGTCTGTGTCACGGCGAGGGCTCGGGTCAGTGTCAGGGCGAGGACTCAGTCAGTGTCACGGCGAAGGCTCGGGTCAGTGTCACGGCGAGGGCTCGGTCAGTGTGAAGACGAGGGCTCGGGTCAGTGTCACGGCGAGGGCTCGGTCAGGGTCACGGCGAGGGCTCGGGTCAGTGTCACGGCGAGGGCTCGGTCAGTGTGAAGACGAAGGCTCGGGTCAGTGTCACGGCGAGGGCTCGGTCAGTGTGAAGACGAGGGCTCGGGTCAGTGTCACGGCGAGGGCTCGGTCAGGGTCACTGCGAGGGCTCGGGTCAGTGTCACGGCGAGGGCTCGGTCAGTGTGCAGACGAGAGCTCGGGTCAGTGTCACGACGAGGGCTCTGTCAGGGTCACGGCGAGGGCTCGGTCTGTGTCACAGCGAGGGCTCGGTCAGGGTCACGGCAAGGGCTCGGCTCAGTGTCACGGCGAGTGCTGGTGTCGGTCTCACGGCGAGGGCTCAGGTCGGTGTAATGGCGAGGGCTCGGTCAGTGTCATGGGAAGGGCTTGGGTCAGTGTCACAGCGAGTGCTCGGTCTGTGTCATGGCGAGGGCTCGGTCAGTGTCACGGCGAGGGCTCGGTCAGTATCACGGCGAGGGCTCGGTCAGGGTCACGGCGAGGGCTCGGTCAGTGTCACGGCGAGGGCTTGGTCAGGGTCACGGCGAGGGCTCGGTCAGTGTCACGGCGAAGGCTCGGGTCAGTGTCACGGCGAGGGCTCGGTCAGGGTCACGGCGAGGGCTCGGGTCAGTGTCACGGCGAGGGCTCTGTCAGTGCCATGGCGAGGGCTCGGTCAGTGTCACGGCGAGGGCTCGGTCAGTGTCACGGCGAGGGCTCGGGCAGTGTCACGGCGAGGGCTCGGGCAGTGTCACGGCGAGGGCTCGGGCAGTGTCACGGCGAGGGCTCGGTCAGTGTCACGGCGAGGGCTCGTGTCGGTGTCACGACGAGGGCTCGGGTCAGTGTCACGGCGAGGGCTTGGTCTGTGTCACGGCGAGGGCTCAGGTCAGTGTCACAGCGAGTGCTCGGTCAGTGTCACGGCGAGGGCTCGGGCAGCGTCACGGCGAGGGCTCTGTCAGTGTCATGGTGAGGGCTTGGTCAGTGTCACGGCGAGGGTTCGGTCTGTGTCACGGCAAGGGCTCGGATCAGTGACACGGCGAGGTCTCGGTCAGTGTCACGGCGAGGGCTCGGGTCAGTGTCACGGCGAGGGCTCGGTCAGTGTGAAGACGAGGGCTCAGGTCAGTGTCACGGCGAGGGCTCGGTCAGGGTCACGGCGAGGGCTCGGGTCAGTGTCACGGCGAAGGCTCGGTCAGTGTGAAGACGAGGGCTCGGGTCAGTGTCACGACGAGGGCTCGGTCAGGGTCACGGCGAGGGCTCGGTCTGTGTCACGGCGAGGGCTGGGTCAGTGTCACGGCGAGGGCTCGGTCAGTGTCACGGCGAGGGCTCGGCCAGTGTCACGGCGAGGGCTCAGCCAGTGTCACGGCGAGGGCTCGGTCAGGGTCACGGCGAGGGCTCGGTCAGGGTCACGGCGAGGGCTCGGTCAGGGTCACGGCGAGGGCTCGGTCAGGGTCACGGCGAGGGCTCGGTCAGGGTCACGGCGAGGGCTCGGTCTGTTTCACGGCGAGGGCTCGGTCTGTGTCACGGCGAGGGCTTGGTCTGTGTCACGGCGAGGGCTCGTTCTGGGTCATGGCGAGTGCTCTGTCAGTGTCACGGCGAGGGCTCGGTCAGTGTCACGGCGAGGGCTCGGTCAGGGTCACGGCGAGGGCTCGGTCAGTGTCACGGCGAGGGCTCGGGCCAGTGGCACGGCGAGGGCTCGGTCAGTGTCACGGCGAGGGCTCGGTCAGTGTCACGGCGAGGGCTCGGTCAGTGTCACGGCTAGGGCTCGGTCAGTGTCACGGCTAGGGCTCGGTCTGTGTCATGGCGAGGGCTCGGTCAGTGTCACGGCGAGGACTCGGTCAGTGTCACGGTGAGATCTTGGGTCAGTGTCACGGCGAGGACTCGGTCAGTGTGAAGACGAGGGCTCGGGTCAGTGTCACGGCGAGGGCTCGGTCAGGGTCACGGCGAGGGCTCGGTCAGGGTCACGGCGAGGGCTTGGTCAGGGTCACGGCGAGGACTCTGGTCAGTGTCACAGCGAGTGCTCGGTCAGTGTCACGGCGAGGCTCGGGCAGTGTCACGGCGAGGGCTCTGTCAGTGTCATGGTGAGGGCTTGGTCAGTGTCACGGCGAGGGTTCGGTCTGTGTCACGGCAAGGGCTCGGATCAGTGACACGGCGAGGTCTCGGTCAGTGTCACGGCGAGGGCTCGGGTCAGTGTCACGGCGAGGGCTCGGTCAGTGTGAAGACGAGGGCTCAGGTCAGTGTCATGGCGAGGGCTCGGTCAGGGTCACGGCGAGGGCTCGGGTCAGTGTCACGGCGAAGGCTCGGTCAGTGTGAAGACGAGGGCTCGGGTCAGTGTCACGACGAGGGCTCGGTCAGGGTCATGGCGAGGGCTCGGTCTTTGTCACGGCGAGGGCTGGGTCAGTGTCACGGCGAGGGCTCGGTCAGTGTCACGGCGAGGGCTCGGCCAGTGTCACGGCGAGGGCTCAGCCAGTGTCACGGCGAGGGCTCGGTCAGGGTCACGGCGAGGGCTCGGTCAGGGTCACGGCGAGGGCTCGGTCAGGGTCACGGCGAGGGCTCGGTCAGGGTCACGGCGAGGGCTCGGTCAGGGTCACGGCGAGGGCTCAGTCTGTTTCACGGCGAGGGCTCGGTCTGTGTCACGGCGAGGGCTCGTTCTGGGTCATGGCGATTGCTCTGTCAGTGTCACGGCGAGGGCTCGGTCAGTGTCACGGCGAGGGCTCGGTCAGGGTCACGGCGAGGGCTCGGTCAGTGTCACGGCGAGGGCTCGGGCCAGTGGCACGGCGAGGGCTCGGTCAGTGTCACGGCGAGGGCTCTGTCAGTGTCACGGCTAGGGCTCGGTCTGTGTCACGGCGAGGGCTCGGTCAGTGTCACGGCGAGGACTCGGTCAGTGTCACGGTGAGGTCTTGGGTCAGTGTCACGGCGAGGACTCGGTCAGTGTGTAGGCGAGGGCTCGGTCAGGGTCACGGCGAGGGCTCGGGTCAGTGTCACGGCGAGGGCTCGGTCTGTGTGAAGACGAGGGCTCAGGTCGGTGTCACGGCGAGGGCTCGGTCAGGGTCACGGCAAGGGCTCGGTCAGGGTCACGGCGAGGGCTTTGTCCGTGTCACGGCGAGGGCTCAGTTCAGTTTCACAGCGAGGTCTCGGCTCAGTGTCAGGGCGAGGGTTCATGTCGGGTGTCCCGGCGAGGGCTCGGATCGATGTCACGCCGAGGGCTTGGGTCGAAGTCATGGCGAGGGCTCGGGTCAGTGTCACGGCGAGGGCTCGGTCTGTGTTACGGCGAGGGCTCAGGTCAGTGTCACGGCGAGGGATCTGTCAGGGTCACGGCGAGGACTCTGGTCAGTGTCACAGCGAGGGCTCGGTCAGTGTCACGGCGAGGGCTCGGTCAGTGTCACGGCTAGGGCTCGGTCTGTGTCACGGCGAAGGCTCGGGTCAGTGTCATGGTGAGGACTCGGTCAGTGTCACGGTGAGGTCTTGGGTCAGTGTCACGGCGAGGACTCGGTCAGTGGGAAGACGAGGGCTCGGGTCAATGTCACGGCGAGGGCTCGGTCAGGGTCACGGGGAGGGCTCGGGTCAGTGTCACGGCGAGGTCTCGGTCAGTGACACTGTGAGGGCTCGGTCATTGTCACGGCGAGGGCTCGGTCAGGGTCACGGCGAGGGCTCGTTCTGTGTCACGGCGAGGGCTCGGTCAGGGTCACGGCGAGGACTCGGCTCAGTGTCACGGCGAGGGCTGGTGTCGGTGTCACGGCGAGGGCTCAGGTCGGTGTCATGGCGAGGGCTCGGTCAGTGTCACGGGAAGGGCTTGGGTCAGTGTCACGGCGAGGGCTCGGTCTGTGTCACGGCGAGGGCTCGGTCAGTGTCACGGCGAGGGCTCGGTCAGTGTCACGGCGAGGGCTCGGCTCAGTCTCATGGCGAGGGCTCGTGTCGGTGTCACGGCGAGGGCTCGGGTCGGTGTCACAGCGAGGACTTGGTCTGTGTAACGGCGAGGGCTCAGGTCAGTGTCACGGCGAGGGCTCGGTCAGTGTCACGGCGAGGGCTCGGTCAGTGTCACGGCGAGGGCTCGGTCAGTTTCACGGCGAGGGCTCGGTCAGTGTCACGGCGAGGGCTCGGTCAGGGTCATGGCGAGGGCTCGGTCAGAGTCACGGTGAGGGCTCGGTCAGTGTCACAGCGAGGGCTCGGTCAGGGTCATGGCGGGGGCTTGGGTCAGTGTCATGGCAAGGGCACGCGTCAGTGTCAAGGCGAGGGCTCGGTCAGTGTCACGGCGAGGACTCTGGTCAGTGTCACAGCGAGGGCTCGGTCAGTGTCATGGCGAGGGCTCTGTCAGTGTCACGGTGAGGGCTGGGTCAGTGTCACGGCGAGGACTCGGTCAGTGTCACGGCGAGGACTCGGGTCATTGTCACGGCGAGGGCTCGGTCAGTGCGAAGACGAGGGCTCGGGTCAGTGTCACGGCGACGGCTCAGTCAGGGTCACGGCGAGGGCTCAGTCAGGGTCACAGCGAGGGCTCGGCCTGTGTCACGGCGAGGGCTCGGTCAGGGTCACGGCAAGGGCTCGGTCAGGGTCACGGCGAGGGCTTTGTCCGTGTCACGGCGAGGGCTCAGTTCTGTTTCACAGCGAGGGCTCGGCTCAGTGTCATGGCGAGGGCTCATGTCGGTGTCACGGCGAGGGCTCGGATCGATGTCACGCCGAGGGCTTGGGTCGAAGTCATGGCGAGGGCTCGGGTCAGTGTCACGGCGAGGGCTCGGTCTGTGTTACGGCGAGGGCTCAGGTCAGTGTCACGGCGAGGGCTCGGTCAGGGTCACGGCGAGGACTCTGGTCAGTGTCACAGCGAGGGCTCGGTCAGTGTCACGGCGAGGGCTCGGTCAGGGTCACGTCGATTGCTCGGTCAGGGTCACGGCGAGGGCTCGGTCAGGGTCACGGCGAGGGCTCGGTCAGGGCCACGTCGAGGGCTCGGTCAGGGTCACGGCGAGGGCTCGGTCAGTGTCATGGCGAGGGCTCGGTCAGTGTCACGGCGAGGGCTCGGTCAGTGTCACGGCTAGGGCTCGGTCTGTGTCACGGCGAGGGCTCGGTCAGTGTCACGGCGAGGACTCGGTCAGTGTCACGGTGAGGTCTTGGGTCAGTGTCACGGCGAGGACTCGGTCAGTGTGAAGACGAGGGCTCGGGTCAGTGTCACGGCGAGGGCTCGGTCAGGGTCACGGCGAGGGCTCGGTCAGGGTCACGGCGAGGGCTCGGTCAGGGTCACGGCGAGGGCTCGGTCAGGGTCACGGCGAGGGCTCGGTCAGGGTCATGGCGAGGGCTCGGTCTGTTTCACGGCGAGGGCTAGGTCTGTGTCACGGCGAGGGCTTGGTCTGTGTCACGGCGAGGGCTCGTTCTGGGTCATGGTGAGTGCTCTGTCAGTGTCACGGCGAAGGCTCGGTCAGTGTCACGGCGCGGGCTCGGTCTGTGTCACGGCGAGGGCTCGGTCATTGTCACGGCGAGGGCTCGGTCAGTGTGATGGCTAGGGCTCGGGTCAGTGTCACAGCGAGGGCTCGGTCAGTGTCATGACGATAGCTCGAGTCAGTGTCACGGCGAAGGCTCGGTCAGTGTCACGGCGAGGGCTGAGTCAGTGTCACGGTGAGGGCTCGGGTCAGTGTCACAGCGACGGCTCGGGTCAGTGTCACGGTGAGGGCTTGGTCAGTGTCACGGCGAGGGCTCAGTCAGTGTCACGGCGAGGGCTCGGTCAGGGTCACGGCGAGGGCTCGGTCAGTGTCACGGCGAGGGCTCGGTCAGGGTCATGGCGAGGGCTTGGGCCAGTGTCACAGCGAGGGCTCTGTCAGTGCCATGATGAGGGCTCGGGCAGTGTCACGACGAGGGCTCTGTCAGTGTCACGGCGAGGGCTGGGTCAGTGTCATGGCGAGGGTTCGGTCTGTGTCACGGCGAGGGCTCGGGTCAGTGTCAGGGCGAGGCCTCAGTCAGTGTCACGGCGAAGGCTCGGGTCAGTGTCATGGCGAGGGCTCGGTCAGTGTGAAGACGAGGGCTCGGGTCAGTGTCACGGCGAGGGCTCGGTCAGGATCACGGCGAGGGCTCGGGTCAGTGTCACGGCGAGGGCTCGGTCAGTGTGAAGACGAGGGCTCGGGTCAATGTCATGGCGAGGTCTCGGTCAGGGTCACGGCGAGGGCTCGGTCTGTGTCACGGCGAGGGCTCGGTCAGGGTCACGGCGAGTGCTCGGCTCAGTGTCACGGCGAGGGCTCGGTCAGGGTCACGGCGAGGGCTCGGTCAGTGTCACGGCGAGGGCTCGGGCCAGTGGCACGGCGAGGGCTCGGTCAGTGTCATGGCGAGGGCTCGGTCAGTGTCACGGCGAGGGCTCGGTCAGTGTCACGGCTAGGGCTCGGTCTGTGTCACGGCGAGGGCTCGGTCAGTGTCACGGCGAGGACTCGGTCAGTGTCACGGTGAGGTCTTGGGTCAGTGTCACGGCGAGGACTCGGTCAGTGTGAAGACGAGGGCTCGGGTCAGTGTCACGGCGAGGGCTCGGTCAGGGTCACGGCGAGGGCTCGGTCAGGGTCACGGCGAGGGCTCGGTCAGGGTCACGGCGAGGGCTCGGTCAGGGTCACGGCGAGGGCTCGGTCAGGGTCATGGCGAGGGCTCGGTCTGTTTCACGGCGAGGGCTAGGTCTGTGTCACGGCGAGGGCTTGGTCTGTGTCACGGCGAGGGCTCGTTCTGGGTCATGGTGAGTGCTCTGTCAGTGTCACGGCGAAGGCTCGGTCAGTGTCACGGCGCGGGCTCGGTCTGTGTCACGGCGAGGGCTCGGTCATTGTCACGGCGAGGGCTGAGTCAGTGTCACGGTGAGGGCTCGGGTCAGTGTCACGGCGACGGCTCGGGTCAGTGTCACGGTGAGGGCTTGGTCAGTGTCACGGCGAGGGCTCAGTCAGTGTCACGGCGAGGGCTCGGTCAGGGTCACGGCGAGGGCTCTGTCAGTGTCACGGCGAGGGCTCGGTCAGGGTCATGGCGAGGGTTCGGTCTGTGTCACGGCGAGGGCTCGGGTCAGTGTCAGGGCGAGGCCTCAGTCAGTGTCACGGCGAAGGCTCGGGTCAGTGTCATGGCGAGGGCTCGGTCAGTGTGAAGACGAGGGCTCGGGTCAGTGTCACGGCGAGGGCTCGGTCTGTGTCACGGCGAGGGCTCGGTCAGGGTCACGGCGAGTGCTCGGCTCAGTGTCACGGCGAGGGCTGATGTCGGTGTCACGGCGAGGGCTCAGGTCGGTGTCACGGCGAGGGCTCAGGTCGGTGTCACGGCGAGGGCTCGGTCAGTGTCACGGGAAGGGCTTGGGTCAGTGTCACGGCGAGGGCTCGGTCTGTGTCATGGCGAGGGCTCGGTCAGTGTCACGGCGAGGGCTCGGTCAGTATCACGGCGCGGGCTCGGTCACTGTCACGGCGAGGGCTCCGTCTGTGTCACGGCGAGGGCTCAGATTGTGTCACGGCGAGGGCTCGGTCTGTGTCACGGTGAGGGCTCGGTCAGTGTCACGGCGAGGGCACGGTCAGTGTCAAGGCGAGAGCTCGGTCAGTGTCACGGCGAAGGCTCGGGTCAGTGTCATGGCGAGGGCTCGGTCAGTGTGAAGACGAGGGCTCGGGTCAGTGTCACGGCGAGGGCTCGGTCAGGGTCACGGCGAGGGCTCGGGTCAGTGTCACGGCGAGGGCTCGGTCAGTGTGAAGACGAGGGCTCGGGTCAATGTCATGGCGAGGTCTCGGTCAGGGTCACGGCGAGGGCTCGGTCTGTGTCACGGCGAGGGCTCGGTCAGGGTCACGGCGAGTGCTCGGCTCTGTCACGGCGAGGGCTCGGTCAGGGTCACGGCGAGGGCTCGGTCAATGTCACGGCGAGGGCTCGGTCAGGGTCATGGCGAGGGCTTGGGCCAGTGTCACAGCGAGGGCTCTGTCAGTGCCATGATGAGGGCCCGGGCAGTGTCACGACGAGGGCTCTGTCAGTGTCACGGCGAGGGCTGGGTCAGTGTCATGGCGAGGGTTCGGTCTGTGTCACGGCGAGGGCTCGGGTCAGTGTCAGGGCGAGGCCTCAGTCAGTGTCACGGCGAAGGCTCGGGTCAGTGTCATGGCGAGGGCTCGGTCAGTGTGAAGACGAGGGCTCGGGTCAGTGTCACGGCGAGGGCTCGGTCAGGGTCACGGCGAGGGCTCGGGTCAGTGTCACGGCGAGGGCTCGGTCAGTGTGAAGACGAGGGCTCGGGTCAATGTCATGGCGAGGTCTCGGTCAGGGTCACGGCGAGGGCTCGGTCTGTGTCACGGCGAGGGCTCGGTCAGGGTCACGGCGAGTGCTCGGCTCAGTGTCACGGCGAGGGCTGATGTCGGTGTCACGGCGAGGGCTCAGGTCGGTGTCACGGCGAGGGCTCAGGTCGGTGTCACGGCGAGGGCTCGGTCAGTGTCACGGGAAGGGCTTGGGTCAGTGTCACGGCGAGGGCTCGGTCTGTGTCATGGCGAGGGCTCGGTCAGTGTCACGGCGAGGGCTCGGTCAGTATCACGGCGCGGGCTCGGTCACTGTCACGGCGAGGGCTCCGTCTGTGTCACGGCGAGGGCTCAGATTGTGTCACGGCGAGGGCTCGGTCTGTGTCACGGCGAGGGCACGGTCAGTGTCAAGGCGAGAGCTCGGTCAGTGTCACGGCGAGGGCTCGGTCTGTGTCACGGCGAGGGCTGGGTCAGTGTCACGGCGAGGGCTCGGTCAGTGTCACGGCGAGGGCTCGGCCAGTGTCACGGCGAGGGCTCGGTCAGTGTCACGGCGAGGGCTCGGTCAGGGTCACGGCGAGGGCTCGGTCAGGGTCACGGCGAGGGCTCGGTCAGGGTCACGGCGAGGGCTCGGTCAGGGTCACGGCGAGGGCTCGGTCAGGGTCACGGCGAGGGCTCGGTCAGGGTCACGGCGAGGGCTCGGTCTGTTTCACGGTGAGGGCTCGGTCTGTGTCACGGCGAGGGCTCGGTCTGTGTCAAGGCGAGGGCTCGTCAGTGTCACGGCGAGGGCTCGGTCAGTGTCACGGCGAGGGCTCGGTCAGGGTCATGGCGAGGGCTCGGTCAGAGTCACGGCGAGGGCTCAGTCAGTGTCACGGCGAGGGCTCGGTCAGTGTGAAGACGAGGGCTTGGGTCAGTGTCACGGCGATGGCTCGGTCAGGGTCACGGCGAGGACTCTGGTCAGTGTCACGGCGAGGGCTCGGTCAGTGTGAAGACGAGGGCTTGGGTCAGTGTCACGGCGATGGCTCGGTCAGGGTCACGGCGAGGGCTCGGGTCAGTGTCATGGCGAGGGCTCGGTCTGTGTTACGGCGAGGGCTCAGGTCAGTGTCACGGCGAGGGCTCGGTCAGGGTCACGGCGAGGGCTCGGTCAGGGTCACGGCGAGGGCTCGGTCAGGGCCACGTCGAGGGCTCGGTCAGGGTCACGGCGAGGGCTCGGTCAGGGTCACGTCGAGGGCTCGGTCAGGGTCACGGCGAGGGCACGGTCAGGGTCATGGCGAGGGCTCGCTCAGTGTCACGGCGAGGGCTCGGTCTGTGGCACGGCGAGGGCTCGTTCAGTGTCACGGCGAGGGCACGGTCAGTGTCAAGGCGAGAGCTCGGTCAGTGTCACGGCGAGGGCTCGGTCTGTGTCACGGCGAGGGCTGGGTCAGTGTCACGGCGAGGGCTCGGTCAGTGTCACGGCGAGGGCTCGGCCAGTGTCACGGCGAGGGCTCGGTCAGTGTCACGGCGAGGGCTCGGTCAGGGTCACGGCGAGGGCTCGGTCAGGGTCACGGCGAGGGCTCGGTCAGGGTCACGGCGAGGGCTTGGTCAGGGTCACGGCGAGGGCTCGGTCAGGGTCACGGCGAGGGCTCGGTCTGTTTCACGGTGAGGGCTCGGTCTGTGTCACGGCGAGGGCTCGGTCTGTGTCAAGGCGAGGGCTCGTCAGTGTCACGGCGAGGGCTCGGTCAGTGTCACGGCGAGGGCTCGGTCAGGGTCATGGCGAGGGCTCGGTCAGGGTCACGGCGAGGGCTCAGTCAGTGTCACGGCGAGGGCTCGGTCAGTGTGAAGACGAGGGCTTGGGTCAGTGTCACGGCGATGGCTCGGTCAGGGTCACGGCGAGGACTCTGGTCAGTGTCACAGCGAGGGCTCGGTCCGTGTCACGGCGAGGGCTCGGGCAGTGTCACGGCGAGGGCTCTGTCAGTGTCATGGCGAGGGCTTGCTCAGTGTCACCGCGAGGGTTCGGTCTGTGTCACGGCGAGGGCTCGGGTCAGTGTCACGGCGAGGTCTCGGTCAGTGTCACGGCGAGGACTCGGGTCAGTGTCATGGCGAGGGCTCGGTCAGTGTGAAGACGAGGGCTCGGGTCAGTGTCACGGCGAGGGCTCGGTCAGGGTCACGGCGAGGGCTCGGGTCAGTGTCACGGCGAGGGCTTGGTCAGTGTGAAGACGAGGGCTCGGGTCAGTGTCACGACGCGGGCTTGGTCAGGGTCACGGCGAGGGCTCTGTCTGTGTCACAGCGAGGACTCGGTCAGGGTCACGGCGAGGGCTCGGCTCAGTGTCACGGCGAGGGCTGGTGTCGGTCTCACGGCGAGGGCTCAGGTCGGTGTCATGGTGAGGGCTCGGTCAGTGTCATGGGAAGGGCTTGGGTCAGTGTCACGGCGAGGGCTCGGTCTGTGTCACGGCGAGGGCTCGGTCAGTGTCACTGCGAGGGCTGAGTCAGTGTTACGGCGAGGGCTCGGCTCGGGTCAGTGTCACGGTGAGGGCTTGGTCAGTGACACGGCGAGGGCTCGGTCAGTGTCACGGCGAGGGCTCGGTCAGTGTCACGGCGAGGTCTGGGTCAGTGTCACGGCGAGGGCTCGGTCTGTGTCACGGCGAGGGCTCGGGTCAGTGTCACGGCGAGGGCTCGGTCAGTGTCACGGCGAGGGCTCGGTCACTGTCACGGCGAGGGCTCGTTCAGTGACAGGGCGAGGGCTCGGTCAGTGTCACAGCGAGGGCTCGGTCAGTGTCACGGCGAGGTCTCGGTCAGTGTCACGGCGAGGGCTCGGTCCGTGTCACGGCGAGGGCTCGGGTCACTGTCATGGCGAGGGCTCAGGTCAGTGTCATGGCGAGGGCTCGGTCAGGGTCACGTCGATTGCTCGGCCAGGGTCACGGCGAGGGCTCGGTCAGCGTCATGGCGAGGGCTCGGTCAGGGTCACAGCGAGGGCTCGGTCTGTGTCACGGCGAGGGCTCGGTCAGGGTCACGGCGAGGGCTCGGTCAGGGTCACGGCGAGGGCTTTGTCCGTGTCACGGCGAGGGCTCAGTTCAGTTTCACAGCGAGGGCTCGGCTCAGTTTCACGGCGAGGGCTCGTGTCGGTGTCACGGTGAGGGCTCGGTCAGGGTCACGGCGAGGGCTCGGGTCAGTGTCACGGCGAAGGCTCGGTCAGTGTGAAGACGAGGGCTCGGGTCAGTGTCACGACGAGGGCTCGGTCAGGGTCACGGCGAGGGCTCGGTCTGTGTCACGGCGAGGGCTGGGTCAGTGTCACGGCGAGGGCTCGGTCAGTGTCACGGCGAGGGCTCGGCCAGTGTCACGGCGAGGGCTCAGCCAGTGTCACGGCGAGGGCTCGGTCAGGGTCACGGCGAGGGCTCGGTCAGGGTCACGGCGAGGGCTCGGTCAGGGTCACGGCGAGGGCTCGGTCAGGGTCACGGCGAGGGCTCGGTCAGGGTCACGGCGAGGGCTCGGTCTGTTTCACGGCGAGGGCTCGGTCTGTGTCACGGCGAGGGCTTGGTCTGTGTCACGGTGAGGGCTCGTTCTGGGTCATGGCGAGTGCTCTGTCAGTGTCACGGCGAGGGCTCGGTCAGTGTCATGGCGAGGGCTCGGTCAGGGTCACGGCGAGGGCTCGGTCAGTGTCACGGCGAGGGCTCGGGCCAGTGGCACGGCGAGGGCTCGGTCAGTGTCATGGCGAGGGCTCGGTCAGTGTCACGGCGAGGGCTCGGTCAGGGTCACGGCGAGGACTCGGTCAGGGTCACGGCGAGGGCTCGGTCAGGGTCACGGCGAGGACTCTGGTCAGTGTCACAGCGAGTGCTCGGTCAGTGTCACGGCGAGGCTCGGGCAGTGTCACGGCGAGGGCTCTGTCCGTGTCATGGTGAGGGCTTGGTCAGTGTCACGGCGAGGGTTCGGTCTGTGTCACGGCAAGGGCTCGGATCAGTGACACGGCGAGGTCTCGGTCAGTGTCACGGCGAGAGCTCGGGTCAGTGTCACGGCGAAGGCTCGGTCAGTGTGAAGACGAGGGCTCGGGTCAGTGTCACGACGAGGGCTCGGTCAGGGTCACGGCGAGGGCTCGGTCTGTGTCACGGCGAGGGCTGGGTCAGTGTCACGGCGAGGGCTCGGTCAGTGTCACGGCGAGGGCTCGGCCAGTGTCACGGCGAGGGCTCGGCCAGTGTCACGGCGAGGGCTCGGTCAGGGTCACGGCGAGGGCTCGGTCAGGGTCACGGCGAGGGCTCGGTCAGGGTCACGGCGAGGGCTCGGTCAGGGTCACGGCGAGGGCTCGGTCAGGGTCACGGCGAGGGCTCGGTCTGTTTCACGGCGAGGGCTCGGTCTGTGTCACGGCGAGGGCTTGGTCTGTGTCACGGCGAGGGCTCGTTCTGGGTCATGGCGAGTGCTCTGTCAGTGTCACGGCGAGGGCTCGGTCAGTGTCACGGCGAGGGCTCAGTCAGGGTCACGGCGAGGGCTCGGTCAGTGTCACGGCGAGGGCTCGGGCCAGTGGCACGGCGTGGGCTCGGTCAGTGTCATGGCGAGGGCTCGGTCAGTGTCACGGCGAGGGCTCGGTCAGTGTCACGGCTAGGGCTCGGTCTGTGTCACGGCGAGGGCTCGGTCAGTGTCACGGCGAGGACTCGGTCAGTGTCACGGTGAGGTCTTGGGTCAGTGTCACGGCGAGGACTCGGTCAGTGTGAAGACGAGGGCTCGGGTCAGTGTCACGGCGAGGGCTCGGTCAGGGTCACGGCGAGGGCTCGGTCAGGGTCACGGCGAGGGCTCGGTCAGGGTCACGGCGAGGGCTCGGTCAGGGTCACGGCGAGGGCTCGGTCAGGGTCATGGCGAGGGCTCGGTCTGTTTCACGGCGAGGGCTAGGTCTGTGTCACGGCGAGGGCTTGGTCTGTGTCACGGCGAGGGCTCGTTCTGGGTCATGGTGAGTGCTCTGTCAGTGTCACGGCGAAGGCTCGGTCAGTGTCACGGCGCGGGCTCGGTCTGTGTCACGGCGAGGGCTCGGTCATTGTCACGGCGAGGGCTCGGTCAGTGTGATGGCTAGGGCTCGGGTCAGTGTCACAGCGAGGGCTCGGTCAGTGTCATGACGATAGCTCGAGTCAGTGTCACGGCGAAGGCTCGGTCAGTGTCACGGCGAGGGCTGAGTCAGTGTCACGGTGAGGGCTCGGGTCAGTGTCACGGCGACGGCTCGGGTCAGTGTCACGGTGAGGGCTTGGTCAGTGTCACGGCGAGGGCTCAGTCAGTGTCACGGCGAGGGCTCGGTCAGGGTCACGGCGAGGGCTCGGTCAGTGTCACGGCGAGGGCTCGGTCAGGGTCATGGCGAGGGCTTGGGCCAGTGTCACAGCGAGGGCTCTGTCAGTGCCATGATGAGGGCTCGGGCAGTGTCACGACGAGGGCTCTGTCAGTGTCACGGCGAGGGCTGGGTCAGTGTCATGGCGAGGGTTCGGTCTGTGTCACGGCGAGGGCTCGGGTCAGTGTCAGGGCGAGGCCTCAGTCAGTGTCACGGCGAAGGCTCGGGTCAGTGTCATGGCGAGGGCTCGGTCAGTGTGAAGACGAGGGCTCGGGTCAGTGTCACGGCGAGGGCTCGGTCAGGATCACGGCGAGGGCTCGGGTCAGTGTCACGGCGAGGGCTCGGTCAGTGTGAAGACGAGGGCTCGGGTCAATGTCATGGCGAGGTCTCGGTCAGGGTCACGGCGAGGGCTCGGTCTGTGTCACGGCGAGGGCTCGGTCAGGGTCACGGCGAGTGCTCGGCTCAGTGTCACGGCGAGGGCTCGGTCAGGGTCACGGCGAGGGCTCGGTCAGTGTCACGGCGAGGGCTCGGGCCAGTGGCACGGCGAGGGCTCGGTCAGTGTCATGGCGAGGGCTCGGTCAGTGTCACGGCGAGGGCTCGGTCAGTGTCACGGCTAGGGCTCGGTCTGTGTCACGGCGAGGGCTCGGTCAGTGTCACGGCGAGGACTCGGTCAGTGTCACGGTGAGGTCTTGGGTCAGTGTCACGGCGAGGACTCGGTCAGTGTGAAGACGAGGGCTCGGGTCAGTGTCACGGCGAGGGCTCGGTCAGGGTCACGGCGAGGGCTCGGTCAGGGTCACGGCGAGGGCTCGGTCAGGGTCACGGCGAGGGCTCGGTCAGGGTCACGGCGAGGGCTCGGTCAGGGTCATGGCGAGGGCTCGGTCTGTTTCACGGCGAGGGCTAGGTCTGTGTCACGGCGAGGGCTTGGTCTGTGTCACGGCGAGGGCTCGTTCTGGGTCATGGTGAGTGCTCTGTCAGTGTCACGGCGAAGGCTCGGTCAGTGTCACGGCGCGGGCTCGGTCTGTGTCACGGCGAGGGCTCGGTCATTGTCACGGCGAGGGCTCGGTCAGTGTGATGGCTAGGGCTCGGGTCAGTGTCACAGCGAGGGCTCGGTCAGTGTCATGACGATAGCTCGAGTCAGTGTCACGGCGAAGGCTCGGTCAGTGTCGCGGTGAGGGCTGAGTCAGTGTCACGGTGAGGGCTCGGGTCAGTGTCACGGCGACGGCTCGGGTCAGTGTCACGGTGAGGGCTTGGTCAGTGTCACGGCGAGGGCTCAGTCAGTGTCACGGCGAGGGCTCGGTCAGGGTCACGGCGAGGGCTCTGTCAGTGTCACGGCGAGGGCTCGGTCAGGGTCATGGCGAGGGCTTGGGCCAGTGTCACAGCGAGGGCTCTGTCAGTGCCATGATGAGGGCTCGGGCAGTGTCACGACGAGGGCTCTGTCAGTGTCACGGCGAGGGCTGGGTCAGTGTCATGGCGAGGGTTCGGTCTGTGTCACGGCGAGGGCTCGGGTCAGTGTCAGGGCGAGGCCTCAGTCAGTGTCACGGCGAAGGCTCGGGTCAGTGTCATGGCGAGGGCTCGGTCAGTGTGAAGACGAGGGCTCGGGTCAGTGTCACGGCGAGGGCTCGGTCTGTGTCACGGCGAGGGCTCGGTCAGGGTCACGGCGAGTGCTCGGCTCAGTGTCACGGCGAGGGCTGATGTCGGTGTCACGGCGAGGGCTCAGGTCGGTGTCACGGCGAGGGCTCAGGTCGGTGTCACGGCGAGGGCTCGGTCAGTGTCACGGGAAGGGCTTGGGTCAGTGTCACGGCGAGGGCTCGGTCTGTGTCATGGCGAGGGCTCGGTCAGTGTCACGGCGAGGGCTCGGTCAGTATCACGGCGCGGGCTCGGTCACTGTCACGGCGAGGGCTCCGTCTGTGTCACGGCGAGGGCTCAGATTGTGTCACGGCGAGGGCTCGGTCTGTGTCACGGTGAGGGCTCGGTCAGTGTCACGGCGAGGGCACGGTCAGTGTCAAGGCGAGAGCTCGGTCAGTGTCACGGCGAAGGCTCGGGTCAGTGTCATGGCGAGGGCTCGGTCAGTGTGAAGACGAGGGCTCGGGTCAGTGTCACGGCGAGGGCTCGGTCAGGGTCACGGCGAGGGCTCGGGTCAGTGTCACGGCGAGGGCTCGGTCAGTGTGAAGACGAGGGCTCGGGTCAATGTCATGGCGAGGTCTCGGTCAGGGTCACGGCGAGGGCTCGGTCTGTGTCACGGCGAGGGCTCGGTCAGGGTCACGGCGAGTGCTCGGCTCTGTCATGGCGAGGGCTCGGTCAGGGTCACGGCGAGGGCTCGGTCAGTGTCACGGCGAGGGCTCGGTCAGGGTCATGGCGAGGGCTTGGGCCAGTGTCACAGCGAGGGCTCTGTCAGTGCCATGATGAGGGCCCGGGCAGTGTCACGACGAGGGCTCTGTCAGTGTCACGGCGAGGGCTGGGTCAGTGTCATGGCGAGGGTTCGGTCTGTGTCACGGCGAGGGCTCGGGTCAGTGTCAGGGCGAGGCCTCAGTCAGTGTCACGGCGAAGGCTCGGGTCAGTGTCATGGCGAGGGCTCGGTCAGTGTGAAGACGAGGGCTCGGGTCAGTGTCACGGCGAGGGCTCGGTCAGGGTCACGGCGAGGGCTCGGGTCAGTGTCCCGGCGAGGGCTCGGTCAGTGTGAAGACGAGGGCTCGGGTCAATGTCATGGCGAGGTCTCGGTCAGGGTCACGGCGAGGGCTCGGTCTGTGTCACGGCGAGGGCTCGGTCAGGGTCACGGCGAGTGCTCGGCTCAGTGTCACGGCGAGGGCTGATGTCGGTGTCACGGCGAGGGCTCAGGTCGGTGTCACGGCGAGGGCTCAGGTCGGTGTCACGGCGAGGGCTCGGTCAGTGTCACGGGAAGGGCTTGGGTCAGTGTCACGGCGAGGGCTCGGTCTGTGTCATGGCGAGGGCTCGGTCAGTGTCACGGCGAGGGCTCGGTCAGTATCACGGCGCGGGCTCGGTCACTGTCACGGCGAGGGCTCCGTCTGTGTCACGGCGAGGGCTCAGATTGTGTCACGGCGAGGGCTCGGTCTGTGTCACGGCGAGGGCACGGTCAGTGTCAAGGCGAGAGCTCGGTCAGTGTCACGGCGAGGGCTCGGTCTGTGTCACGGCGAGGGCTGGGTCAGTGTCACGGCGAGGGCTCGGTCAGTGTCACGGCGAGGGCTCGGCCAGTGTCACGGCGAGGGCTCGGTCAGTGTCACGGCGAGGGCTCGGTCAGGGTCACGGCGAGGGCTCGGTCAGGGTCACGGCGAGGGCTCGGTCAGGGTCACGGCGAGGGCTCGGTCAGGGTCACGGCGAGGGCTCGGTCAGGGTCACGGCGAGGGCTCGGTCAGGGTCACGGCGAGGGCTCGGTCTGTTTCACGGTGAGGGCTCGGTCTGTGTCACGGCGAGGGCTCGGTCTGTGTCAAGGCGAGGGCTCGTCAGTGTCACGGCGAGGGCTCGGTCAGTGTCACGGCGAGGGCTCGGTCAGGGTCATGGCGAGGGCTCGGTCAGAGTCACGGCGAGGGCTCAGTCAGTGTCACGGCGAGGGCTCGGTCAGTGTGAAGACGAGGGCTTGGTTCAGTGTCACGGCGATGGCTCGGTCAGGGTCACGGCGAGGACTCTGGTCAGTGTCACAGCGAGGGCTCGGTCCGTGTCACGGCGAGGGCTCGGGCAGTGTCACGGCGAGGGCTCTGTCAGTGTCATGGCGAGGGCTTGGTCAGTGTCACCGCGAGGGTTCGGTCTGTGTCACGGCGAGGGCTCGGGTCAGTGTCACGGCGAGGTCTCGGTCAGTGTCACGGCGAGGACTCGGGTCAGTGTCATGGCGAGGGCTCGGTCAGTGTGAAGACGAGGGCTCGGGTCAGTGTCACGGCGAGGGCTCGGTCAGGGTCACGGCGAGGGCTCGGGTCAGTGTCACGGCGAGGGCTCGGTCAGTGTGAAGACGAGGGCTCGGGTCAGTGTCACGACGAGGGCTTGGTCAGGGTCACGGCGAGGGCTCTGTCTGTGTCACAGCGAGGACTCGGTCAGGGTCACGGCGAGGGCTCGGCTCAGTGTCACGGCGAGGGCTGGTGTCGGTCTCACGGCGAGGGCTCAGGTCGGTGTCATGGTGAGGGCTCGGTCAGTGTCATGGGAAGGGCTTGGGTCAGTGTCACGGCGAGGGCTCGGTCTGTGTCACGGCGAGGGCTCGGTCAGTGTCACGGCGAGGGCTGAGTCAGTGTCACGGCGAGGGCTCGGCTCGGGTCAGTGTCACGGTGAGGGCTCGGTCAGTGTCACGGCGAGGGCTCGGTCAGTGTCACGGCGAGGTCTGGGTCAGTGTCACGGCGAGGGCTCGGTCTGTGTCACGGCGAGGGCTCGGGTCAGTGTCACGGCGAGGGCTCGGGTCAGTGTCACGGCGAGGGCTCGGTCACTGTCACGTCGAGGGCTCGTTCAGTGACAGGGCGAGGGCTCGGTCAGTGTCACAGCGAGGGCTCGGTCAGTGTCACGGCGAGGTCTCGGTCAGTGTCACGGCGAGGGCTCGGTCCGTGTCACAGCGAGGGCTCGGGTCACTGTCATGGCGAGGGCTCGGTCTGTGTTACGGCGAGGGCTCGGTCAGGGTCACGTCGATTGCTCGGCCAGGGTCACGGCGAGGGCTTGGTCAGGGTCACGGCCAAGGCTCGGTCAGGGTCACAGCGAGGGCTCGGTCTGTGTCACGGCGAGGGCTCGGTCAGGGTCACAGCGAGGGCTCGGTCAGGGTCACGGCGAGGGCTTTGTCCGTGTCACGGCGAGCGCTCAGTTCAGTTTCACAGCGAGGGCTCGGCTCAGTTTCATGGCGAGGGCTCGTGTCGGTGTCACGGCGAGGGCTCGGATCGATGTCACGCCGAGGGCTCGGGTCGAAGTCATGGCGAGGGCTCGGGTCAGTGTCACGGCGAGGGCTCGGTCTGTGTTACGGTGAGGGCTCAGGTCAGTGTCACGGCGATGGCTCGGTCAGGGTCACGGCGAGGACTCTGGTCAGTGTCACAGCGAGTGCTCGGTCAGTGTCACGGCGAGGGCTCGGGCAGTGTCACGGCGAGGGCTCTGTCAGTGTCATGGTGAGGGCTTGGTCAGTGTCACGGCGAGGGTTCGGTCTGTGTCACGGCAAGGGCTCGGGTCAGTGACACGGCGAGGTCTCGGTCAGTGTCACGGCGAGGGCTCGGGTCAGTGTCACGGCGAGGGCTCGGTCAGTGTGAAGACGAGGGCTCGGGTCAGTGTCACGGCGAGGGCTCGGTCAGGGTCACGGCGAGGGCTCGGGTCAGTGTCACGGCGAGGGCTCGGTCAGTGTGAAGACGAGGGCTCGGGTCAGTGTCACGACGAGGGCTCAGTCAGGGTCACGGCGAGGGCTCGGTCTGTGTCATGGCGAGGGCTCGGTCTGTGTCACGGCGAGGGCTCGGTCAGAGTCACGGCGAGGGCTCGGTCAGTGTCACGGCGAGGGCTCGGCTCAGTGTCACGGCAAGGGCTTGGTCTGTGTCACGGCGAGGGCTCGTTCTGGGTCATGGCGAGTGCTCTGTCAGTGTCACGGCGAGGGCTCGGTCAGTGTCACGGTGAGGGCTCGGTCAGGGTCACGGCGAGGGCTCGGCCAGTGTCACGGCGAGGGCTCGGTCAGTGTCACGGCGAGGGCTCGGTCAGGGTCACGGCGAGGGCTCGGTCAGGGTCACGGCGAGGGCTCGGTCAGGGTCACGGCGAGGGCTTGGTCAGGGTCACGGCGAGGGCTCGGTCAGGGTCACGGCGAGGGCTCGTCAGTGTCACGGCGAGGGCTCGGTCAGTGTCACGGCGAGGGCTCGGTCAGGGTCATGGCGAGGGCTCGGTCAGGGTCACGGCGAGGGCTCAGTCAGTGTCACGGCGAGGGCTCGGTCAGTGTGAAGACGAGGGCTTGGGTCAGTGTCACGGCGATGGCTCGGTCAGGGTCACGGCGAGGACTCTGGTCAGTGTCACAGCGAGGGCTCGGTCCGTGTCACGGCGAGGGCTCGGGCAGTGTCACGGCGAGGGCTCTGTCAGTGTCATGGCGAGGGCTTGCTCAGTGTCACCGCGAGGGTTCGGTCTGTGTCACGGCGAGGGCTCGGGTCAGTGTCACGGCGAGGTCTCGGTCAGTGTCACGGCGAGGACTCGGGTCAGTGTCATGGCGAGGGCTCGGTCAGTGTGAAGACGAGGGCTCGGGTCAGTGTCACGGCGAGGGCTCGGTCAGGGTCACGGCGAGGGCTCGGGTCAGTGTCACGGCGAGGGCTTGGTCAGTGTGAAGACGAGGGCTCGGGTCAGTGTCACGACGAGGGCTTGGTCAGGGTCACGGCGAGGGCTCTGTCTGTGTCACAGCGAGGACTCGGTCAGGGTCACGGCGAGGGCTCGGCTCAGTGTCACGGCGAGGGCTGGTGTCGGTCTCACGGCGAGGGCTCAGGTCGGTGTCATGGTGAGGGCTCGGTCAGTGTCATGGGAAGGGCTTGGGTCAGTGTCACGGCGAGGGCTCGGTCTGTGTCACGGCGAGGGTTCGGTCAGTGTCACTGCGAGGGCTGAGTCAGTGTTACGGCGAGGGCTCGGCTCGGGTCAGTGTCACGGTGAGGGCTTGGTCAGTGACACGGCGAGGGCTCGGTCAGTGTCACGGCGAGGGCTCGGTCAGTGTCACGGCGAGGTCTGGGTCAGTGTCACGGCGAGGGCTCGGTCTGTGTCACGGCGAGGGCTCGGGTCAGTGTCACGGCGAGGGCTCGGTCAGTGTCACGGCGAGGGCTCGGTCACTGTCACGGCGAGGGCTCGTTCAGTGACAGGGCGAGGGCTCGGTCAGTGTCACAGCGAGGGCTCGGTCAGTGTCACGGCGAGGTCTCGGTCAGTGTCACGGCGAGGGCTCGGTCCGTGTCACGGCGAGGGCTCGGGTCACTGTCATGGCGAGGGCTCAGGTCAGTGTCATGGCGAGGGCTCGGTCAGGGTCACGTCGATTGCTCGGCCAGGGTCACGGCGAGGGCTCGGTCAGCGTCATGGCGAGGGCTCGGTCAGGGTCACAGCGAGGGCTCGGTCTGTGTCACGGCGAGGGCTCGGTCAGGGTCACGGCGAGGGCTCGGTCAGGGTCACGGCGAGGGCTTTGTCCGTGTCACGGCGAGGGCTCAGTTCAGTTTCACAGCGAGGGCTCGGCTCAGTTTCACGGCGAGGGCTCGTGTCGGTGTCACGGTGAGGGCTCGGTCAGGGTCACGGCGAGGGCTCGGGTCAGTGTCACGGCGAAGGCTCGGTCAGTGTGAAGACGAGGGCTCGGGTCAGTGTCACGACGAGGGCTCGGTCAGGGTCACGGCGAGGGCTGGGTCAGTGTCACGGCGAGGGCTCGGTCAGTGTCACGGCGAGGGCTCGGCCAGTGTCACGGCGAGGGCTCAGCCAGTGTCACGGCGAGGGCTCGGTCAGGGTCACGGCGAGGGCTCGGTCAGGGTCACGGCGAGGGCTCGGTCAGGGTCACGGCGAGGGCTCGGTCAGGGTCACGGCGAGGGCTCGGTCAGGGTCACGGCGAGGGCTCGGTCAGGGTCACGGCGAGGGCTCGGTCTGTTTCACGGCGAGGGCTCGGTCTGTGTCACGGCGAGGGCTTGGTCTGTGTCACGGTGAGGGCTCGTTCTGGGTCATGGCGAGTGCTCTGTCAGTGTCACGGCGAGGGCTCGGTCAGTGTCATGGCGAGGGCTCGGTCAGGGTCACGGCGAGGGCTCGGTCAGTGTCACGGCGAGGGCTCGGGCCAGTGGCACGGCGAGGGCTCGGTCAGTGTCATGGCGAGGGCTCGGTCAGTGTCACGGCGAGGGCTCGGTCAGTGTCACGGCTAGGGCTCGGTCTGTGTCACGGCGAGGGCTCGGTCAGTGTCATGGCGAGGACTCGGTCAGTGTCACGGTGAGGTCTTGGGTCAGTGTCACGGCGAGGACTCGGTCAGTGTGAAGACGAGGGATCGGGTCAGTGTCACGGCGAGGGCTCGGTCAGGGTCACGGCGAGGACTCGGTCAGGGTCACGGCGAGGGCTCGGTCAGGGTCACGGCGAGGACTCTGGTCAGTGTCACAGCGAGTGCTCGGTCAGTGTCACGGCGAGGCTCGGGCAGTGTCACGGCGAGGGCTCTGTCCGTGTCATGGTGAGGGCTTGGTCAGTGTCACGGCGAGGGTTCGGTCTGTGTCACGGCAAGGGCTCGGATCAGTGACACGGCGAGGTCTCGGTCAGTGTCACGGCGAGAGCTCGGGTCAGTGTCACGGCGAAGGCTCGGTCAGTGTGAAGACGAGGGCTCGGGTCAGTGTCACGACGAGGGCTCGGTCAGGGTCACGGCGAGGGCTCGGTCTGTGTCACGGCGAGGGCTGGGTCAGTGTCACGGCGAGGGCTCGGTCAGTGTCACGGCGAGGGCTCGGCCAGTGTCACGGCGAGGGCTCGGCCAGTGTCACGGCGAGGGCTCGGTCAGGGTCACGGCGAGGGCTCGGTCAGGGTCACGGCGAGGGCTCGGTCAGGGTCACGGCGAGGGCTCGGTCAGGGTCACGGCGAGGGCTCGGTCAGGGTCACGGCGAGGGCTCGGTCTGTTTCACGGCGAGGGCTCGGTCTGTGTCACGGCGAGGGCTTGGTCTGTGTCACGGCGAGGGCTCGTTCTGGGTCATGGCGAGTGCTCTGTCAGTGTCACGGCGAGGGCTCGGTCAGTGTCACGGCGAGGGCTCAGTCAGGGTCACGGCGAGGGCTCGGTCAGTGTCACGGCGAGGGCTCGGGCCAGTGGCACGGCGTGGGCTCGGTCAGTGTCATGGCGAGGGCTCGGTCAGTGTCACGGCGAGGGCTCGGTCAGTGTCACGGCTAGGGCTCGGTCTGTGTCACGGCGAGGGCTCGGTCAGTGTCACGGCGAGGACTCGGTCAGTGTCACGGTGAGGTCTTGGGTCAGTGTCACGGCGAGGACTCGGTCAGTGTGAAGACGAGGGCTCGGGTCAGTGTCACGGCGAGGGCTCGGTCAGGGTCACGGCGAGGGCTCGGTCAGGGTCACGGCGAGGGCTCGGTCAGGGTCACGGCGAGGGCTCGGTCAGGGTCACGGCGAGGGCTCGGTCAGGGTCATGGCGAGGGCTCGGTCTGTTTCACGGCGAGGGCTAGGTCTGTGTCACGGCGAGGGCTTGGTCTGTGTCACGGCGAGGGCTCGTTCTGGGTCATGGTGAGTGCTCTGTCAGTGTCACGGCGAAGGCTCGGTCAGTGTCACGGCGCGGGCTCGGTCTGTGTCACGGCGAGGGCTCGGTCAGTGTCACAGCGAGGGCTCGGTCAGTGTCATGACGATAGCTCGAGTCAGTGTCACGGCGAAGGCTCGGTCAGTGTCACGGCGAGGGCTGAGTCAGTGTCACGGTGAGGGCTCGGGTCAGTGTCACGGCGACGGCTCGGGTCAGTGTCACGGTGAGGGCTTGGTCAGTGTCACGGCGAGGGCTCAGTCAGTGTCACGGCGAGGGCTCGGTCAGGGTCACGGCGAGGGCTCGGTCAGTGTCACGGCGAGGGCTCGGTCAGGGTCATGGCGAGGGCTTGGGCCAGTGTCACAGCGAGGGCTCTGTCAGTGCCATGATGAGGGCTCGGGCAGTGTCACGACGAGGGCTCTGTCAGTGTCACGGCGAGGGCTGGGTCAGTGTCATGGCGAGGGTTCGGTCTGTGTCACGGCGAGGGCTCGGGTCAGTGTCAGGGCGAGGCCTCAGTCAGTGTCACGGCGAAGGCTCGGGTCAGTGTCATGGCGAGGGCTCGGTCAGTGTGAAGACGAGGGCTCGGGTCAGTGTCACGGCGAGGGCTCGGTCAGGATCACGGCGAGGGCTCGGGTCAGTGTCACGGCGAGGGCTCGGTCAGTGTGAAGACGAGGGCTCGGGTCAATGTCATGGCGAGGTCTCGGTCAGGGTCACGGCGAGGGCTCGGTCTGTGTCACGGCGAGGGCTCGGTCAGGGTCACGGCGAGTGCTCGGCTCAGTGTCACGGCGAGGGCTCGGTCAGGGTCACGGCGAGGGCTCGGTCAGTGTCACGGCGAGGGCTCGGGCCAGTGGCACGGCGAGGGCTCGGTCAGTGTCATGGCGAGGGCTCGGTCAGTGTCACGGCGAGGGCTCGGTCAGTGTCACGGCTAGGGCTCGGTCTGTGTCACGGCGAGGGCTCGGTCAGTGTCACGGCGAGGACTCGGTCAGTGTCACGGTGAGGTCTTGGGTCAGTGTCACGGCGAGGACTCGGTCAGTGTGAAGACGAGGGCTCGGGTCAGTGTCACGGCGAGGGCTCGGTCAGGGTCACGGCGAGGGCTCGGTCAGGGTCACGGCGAGGGCTCGGTCAGGGTCACGGCGAGGGCTCGGTCAGGGTCATGGCGAGGGCTCGGTCTGTTTCACGGCGAGGGCTAGGTCTGTGTCACGGCGAGGGCTTGGTCTGTGTCACGGCGAGGGCTCGTTCTGGGTCATGGTGAGTGCTCTGTCAGTGTCACGGCGAAGGCTCGGTCAGTGTCACGGCGCGGGCTCGGTCTGTGTCACGGCGAGGGCTCGGTCATTGTCACGGCGAGGGCTCGGTCAGTGTGATGGCTAGGGCTCGGGTCAGTGTCACAGCGAGGGCTCGGTCAGTGTCATGACGATAGCTCGAGTCAGTGTCACGGCGAAGGCTCGGTCAGTGTCGCGGCGAGGGCTGAGTCAGTGTCACGGTGAGGGCTCGGGTCAGTGTCACGGCGACGGCTCGGGTCAGTGTCACGGTGAGGGCTTGGTCAGTGTCACGGCGAGGGCTCAGTCAGTGTCACGGCGAGGGCTCGGTCAGGGTCACGGCGAGGGCTCTGTCAGTGTCACGGCGAGGGCTCGGTCAGGGTCATGGCGAGGGCTTGGGCCAGTGTCACAGCGAGGGCTCTGTCAGTGCCATGATGAGGGCTCGGGCAGTGTCACGACGAGGGCTCTGTCAGTGTCACGGCGAGGGCTGGGTCAGTGTCATGGCGAGGGTTCGGTCTGTGTCACGGCGAGGGCTCGGGTCAGTGTCAGGGCGAGGCCTCAGTCAGTGTCACGGCGAAGGCTCGGGTCAGTGTCATGGCGAGGGCTCGGTCAGTGTGAAGACGAGGGCTCGGGTCAGTGTCACGGCGAGGGCTCGGTCTGTGTCACGGCGAGGGCTCGGTCAGGGTCACGGCGAGTGCTCGGCTCAGTGTCACGGCGAGGGCTGATGTCGGTGTCACGGCGAGGGCTCAGGTCGGTGTCACGGCGAGGGCTCAGGTCGGTGTCACGGCGAGGGCTCGGTCATTGTCACGGGAAGGGCTTGGGTCAGTGTCACGGCGAGGGCTCGGTCTGTGTCATGGCGAGGGCTCGGTCACTGTCACGGCGAGGGCTCCGTCTGTGTCACGGCGAGGGCTCAGATTGTGTCACGGCGAGGGCTCGGTCTGTGTCACGGTGAGGGCTCGGTCAGTGTCACGGCGAGGGCACGGTCAGTGTCAAGGCGAGAGCTCGGTCAGTGTCACGGCGAAGGCTCGGGTCAGTGTCATGGCGAGGGCTCGGTCAGTGTGAAGACGAGGGCTCGGGTCAGTGTCACGGCGAGGGCTCGGTCAGGGTCACGGCGAGGGCTCGGGTCAGTGTCACGGCGAGGGCTCGGTCAGTGTGAAGACGAGGGCTCGGGTCAATGTCATGGCGAGGTCTCGGTCAGGGTCACGGCGAGGGCTCGGTCTGTGTCACGGCGAGGGCTCGGTCAGGGTCACGGCGAGTGCTCGGCTCAGTGTCACGGCGAGGGCTCGGTCAGGGTCACGGCGAGGGCTCGGTCAGTGTCACGGCGAGGGCTCGGTCAGGGTCATGGCGAGGGCTTGGGCCAGTGTCACAGCGAGGGCTCTGTCAGTGCCATGATGAGGGCCCGGGCAGTGTCACGACGAGGGCTCTGTCAGTGTCACGGCGAGGGCTGGGTCAGTGTCATGGCGAGGGTTCGGTCTGTGTCACGGCGAGGGCTCGGGTCAGTGTCAGGGCGAGGCCTCAGTCAGTGTCACGGCGAAGGCTCGGGTCAGTGTCATGGCGAGGGCTCGGTCAGTGTGAAGACGAGGGCTCGGGTCAGTGTCACGGCGAGGGCACGGTCAGTGTCAAGGCGAGAGCTCGGTCAGTGTCACGGCGAAGGCTCGGGTCAGTGTCATGGCGAGGGCTCGGTCAGTGTGAAGACGAGGGCTCGGGTCAGTGTCACGGCGAGGGCTCGGTCAGGGTCACGGCGAGGGCTCGGGTCAGTGTCACGGCGAGGGCTCGGTCAGTGTGAAGACGAGGGCTCGGGTCAATGTCATGGCGAGGTCTCGGTCAGGGTCACGGCGAGGGCTCGGTCTGTGTCACGGCGAGGGCTCGGTCAGGGTCACGGCGAGTGCTCGGCTCAGTGTCACGGCGAGGGCTGATGTCGGTGTCACGGCGAGGGCTCAGGTCGGTGTCACGGCGAGGGCTCAGGTCGGTGTCACGGCGAGGGCACGGTCAGTGTCAAGGCGAGAGCTCGGTCAGTGTCACGGCGAGGGCTCGGTCTGTGTCACGGCGAGGGCTGGGTCAGTGTCACGGCGAGGGCTCGGTCAGTGTCACGGCGAGGGCTCGGCCAGTGTCACGGCGAGGGCTCGGTCAGGGTCACGGCGAGGGCTCGGTCAGGGTCACGGCGAGGGCTCGGTCAGGGTCACGGCGAGGGCTCGGTCAGGGTCACGGCGAGGGCTCGGTCAGGGTCACGGCGAGGGCTCGGTCAGGGTCACGGCGAGGGCTCGGTCAGGGTCACGGCGAGGGCTCGGTCAGGGTCACGGCGAGGGCTCGGTCTGTTTCACGGTGAGGGCTCGGTCTGTGTCACGGCGAGGGCTCGGTCTGTGTCAAGGCGAGGGCTCGTCAGTGTCACGGCGAGGGCTCGGTCAGTGTCACGGCGAGGGCTCGGTCAGGGTCATGGCGAGGGCTCGGTCAGAGTCACGGCGAGGGCTCAGTCAGTGTCACGGCGAGGGCTCGGTCAGTGTGAAGACGAGGGCTTGGGTCAGTGTCACGGCGATGGCTCGGTCAGGGTCACGGCGAGGACTCTGGTCAGTGTCACAGCGAGGGCTCGGTCCGTGTCACGGCGAGGGCTCGGGCAGTGTCACGGCGAGGGCTCTGTCAGTGTCATGGCGAGGGCTTGGTCAGTGTCACCGCGAGGGTTCGGTCTGTGTCACGGCGAGGGCTCGGGTCAGTGTCACGGCGAGGTCTCGGTCAGTGTCACGGCGAGGACTCGGGTCAGTGTCATGGCGAGGGCTCGGTCAGTGTGAAGACGAGGGCTCGGGTCAGTGTCACGGCGAGGGCTCGGTCAGGGTCACGGCGAGGGCTCGGGTCAGTGTCACGGCGAGGGCTCGGTCAGTGTGAAGACGAGGGCTCGGGTCAGTGTCACGACGAGGGCTTGGTCAGGGTCACGGCGAGGGCTCTGTCTGTGTCACAGCGAGGACTCGGTCAGGGTCACGGCGAGGGCTCGGCTCAGTGTCACGGCGAGGGCTGGTGTCGGTCTCACGGCGAGGGCTCAGGTCGGTGTCATGGTGAGGGCTCGGTCAGTGTCATGGGAAGGGCTTGGGTCAGTGTCACGGCGAGGGCTCGGTCTGTGTCACGGCGAGGGCTCGGTCAGTGTCACGGCGAGGGCTGAGTCAGTGTCACGGCGAGGGCTCGGCTCGGGTCAGTGTCACGGTGAGGGCTCGGTCAGTGTCACGGCGAGGGCTCGGTCAGTGTCACGGCGAGGTCTGGGTCAGTGTCACGGCGAGGGCTCGGTCTGTGTCACGGCGAGGGCTCGGGTCAGTGTCACGGCGAGGGCTCGGGTCAGTGTCACGGCGAGGGCTCGGTCACTGTCACGGCGAGGGCTCGTTCAGTGACAGGGCGAGGGCTCGGTCAGTGTCACAGCGAGGGCTCGGTCAGTGTCACGGCGAGGTCTCGGTCAGTGTCACGGCGAGGGCTCGGTCCGTGTCACAGCGAGGGCTCGGGTCACTGTCATGGCGAGGGCTCGGTCTGTGTTACGGCGAGGGCTCGGTCAGGGTCACGTCGATTGCTCGGCCAGGGTCACGGCGAGGGCTTGGTCAGGGTCACGGCCAAGGCTCGGTCAGGGTCACAGCGAGGGCTCGGTCTGTGTCACGGCGAGGGCTCGGTCAGGGTCACGGCGAGGGCTCGGTCAGGGTCACGGCGAGGGCTTTGTCCGTGTCACGGCGAGCGCTCAGTTCAGTTTCACAGCGAGGGCTCGGCTCAGTTTCATGGCGAGGGCTCGTGTCGGTGTCACGGCGAGGGCTCGGATCGATGTCACGCCGAGGGCTCGGGTCGAAGTCATGGCGAGGGCTCGGGTCAGTGTCACGGCGAGGGCTCGGTCTGTGTTACGGTGAGGGCTCAGGTCAGTGTCACGGCGATGGCTCGGTCAGGGTCACGGCGAGGACTCTGGTCAGTGTCACAGCGAGTGCTCGGTCAGTGTCACGGCGAGGGCTCGGGCAGTGTCACGGCGAGGGCTCTGTCAGTGTCATGGTGAGGGCTTGGTCAGTGTCACGGCGAGGGTTCGGTCTGTGTCACGGCAAGGGCTCGGGTCAGTGACACGGCGAGGTCTCGGTCAGTGTCACGGCGAGGGCTCGGGTCAGTGTCACGGCGAGGGCTCGGTCAGTGTGAAGACGAGGGCTCGGGTCAGTGTCACGGCGAGGGCTCGGTCAGGGTCACGGCGAGGGCTCGGGTCAGTGTCACGGCGAGGGCTCGGTCAGTGTGAAGACGAGGGCTCGGGTCAGTGTCACGACGAGGGCTCAGTCAGGGTCACGGCGAGGGCTCGGACTGTGTCATGGCGAGGGCTCGGTCTGTGTCACGGCGAGGGCTCGGTCAGTGTCACGGCGAGGGCTCGGCTCAGTGTCACGGCAAGGGCTTGGTCTGTGTCACGGCGAGGGCTCGTTCTGGGTCATGGCGAGTGCTCTGTCAGTGTCACGGCGAGGGCTCGGTCAGTGTCACGGTGAGGGCTCGGTCAGGGTCACGGCGAGGGCTCGGTCAGTGTCACGGCGAGGGCTCGGGCCAGTGGCACGGCGAGGGCTCGGTCAGTGTCATGGCGAGGGCTCGGTCAGTGTCACGGCGAGGGCTCGGTCAGTGTCACGGCTAGGGCTCGGTCTGTGTCACGGCGAGGGCTCGGGTCAGTGTCACGGCGAGGACTCGGTCAGTGTCACGGTGAGGGCTTGGGTCAGTGTCACGGCGAGGACTTGGTCAGTGTGAAGACGAGGGCTCGGGTCAGTGTCACGGCGAGGGCTCGGTCAGGGTCACGGCGAGGGCTCGGTCAGGGTCACGGCGAGTGCTCGGTCAGGGTCACGGCGAGGGCTCGGTCAGGGTCACGGCGAGGGCTCGGTCTGTGTCACGGCGAGGGCTTGGTCTGTGTCACGGCGAGGGCTCTTACTGGGTCATGGTGAGTGCTCTGTCAGTGTCACGGCGAGGGCTCGGTCAGTGTCACGGCGCGGGCTCGGTCTGTGTCATGGCGAGGGCTCGGTCATTGTCACGGCGAGGGCTCGGTCACTGTGATGGCTAGGGCTCGGGTCAGTGTCACAGCGAGGGCTCGGTCAGTGTCATGACGATAGCTCGAGTCAGTGTCACGGCGAAGGCTCGGTCAGTGTCACGGCGAGGGCTGAGTCAGTGTCACGGTGAGGGCTCGGGTCAGTGTCACGGCGACGGCTCGGGTCAGTGTCACGGTGAGGGCTTGGTCAGTGTCACGGCGAGGGCTCAGTCAGTGTCACGGCGAGGGCTCTGTCTGTGTCACGGCGAGGGCTCAGGTCAGTGTCACGGCGAGGGCTTGGCCAATGTCACGGCGAGGGCTCGTGTCAGTGTCACGACGAGGGCTCGGGTCACTGTCACGGCGAGGGCTCGGTCTGTGGCACGTAGAGGGCTCGGTCTGTGGCACGGCGAGGGCTCGGTCTGTGGCACGGCGAGGGCTCGGTCAGGGTCACGGCGAGGGCTCGGTCAGGGTCACGGCGAGGACTCGGTCAGTGTCACAGCGAGGGCTTGGTCAGGGTCATGGCTAGGGCTGGGGTCAGTGTCACGGCAAGGGCTCGAGTCAGTGTCACGGCGAGGGCTCGGTCTGTGTCACGGCAAGGGCTCGGTCTGTGTCACGGTGTGGGCTCGGTCAGTGTCAAGGCGAGATCTCGGTCAGTGTCACAGCGAGGGCTCGGTCGGTGTCATGGTGAGGGCTCGGTCCTTGTCACGGCGAGGGCTCGGTCCGTGTCATGGCGAGGGCTCGGTCCGTGTCACGGCGCGGGCTCGGTCACTGTCACGGCGAGGGCTCGGTCAGTGTCATGGCGAGGGCTCGGTCAGTGTCACGGCGAGGGCTCTGGTCAGTGTCACGGCGAGGGCTCGGTCACTGTCAAGGCGAGAGCTTGGTCAGTGTCACGGCGAGGGCTGGGTCAGTGTCACGGCGAGGGCTCGGTCTGTGTCACGGCGAGGTCTCTGTCACTGTCACGGCGAGGGCTCGTTCAGTGACAGGGCGAGGGCTCGGTCAGTGTCACAGTGAGGGCTCGGTCAGTGTCATGGCGAGGTCTCGGTCAGTGTCACGGCGAGGGCTCGGTCAGTGTCACGGCGAGGGCTCGGTCCGTGTCACGGCGAGGGCTCGGGTCAGTGTCACGGCGAGGGCTCGGTCTGTGTTACGGCGAGGGCTCAGGTCAGTGTCACGGCGAGGGCTCGGTCAGGGTCACGTCGATTGCTCGGTCAGGGTCACGGCGAGGGCTCGGTCAGGGTCACGGCGAGGGCTCGGTCAGGGTCACGTCGAGGGCTCGGTCAGGGTCACGGCGAGGGCTCGGTCAGGGTCACGTCGAGGGCTCGGTCAGGGTCACGGCGAGGGCACGGTCAGGTTCACGGCGAGGGCTCGCTCAGTGTCACGGCGAGGGCTCGGTCTGTGGCACGGCGAGGGCTCGGTCAGTGTCACGGCGAGGGCTCGGTCAGTGTCAAGGCGAGGGCTCGGTCAGTGTCACGGCAAGGGCTCGGTCAGTGTCACGGCGAAGGCTCGGGTCAGTGTCACGGCGAGGGCTCGGTCAGTGTGAAGACGAGGGCTCGGGTCAGTGTCACGGCGAGGGCTCGGTCAGGGTCACGGCGAGGGCTCGGGTCAGTGTCACGGTGAGGGCTTGGTCAGTGTCACGGCGAGGGCTCAGTCAGTGTCACGGCGAGGGCTCTGTCTGTGTCACGGCGAGGGCTCAGGTCAGTGTCACGGCGAGGGCTTGGCCAATGTCACGGCGAGGGCTCGTGTCAGTGTCACGACGAGGGCTCGGGTCACTGTCACGGCGAGGGCTCGGTCTGTGGCACGTAGAGGGCTCGGTCTGTGGCACGGCGAGGGCTCGGTCTGTGGCACGGCGAGGGCTCGGTCAGGGTCACGGCGAGGGCTCGGTCAGGGTCACGGCGAGGACTCGGTCAGTGTCACAGCGAGGGCTTGGTCAGGGTCATGGCTAGGGCTGGGGTCAGTGTCACGGCAAGGGCTCGAGTCAGTGTCACGGCGAGGGCTCGGTCTGTGTCACGGCAAGGGCTCGGTCTGTGTCACGGTGTGGGCTCGGTCAGTGTCAAGGCGAGATCTCGGTCAGTGTCACAGCGAGGGCTCGGTCGGTGTCATGGTGAGGGCTCGGTCCTTGTCACGGCGAGGGCTCGGTCCGTGTCATGGCGAGGGCTCGGTCCGTGTCACGGCGCGGGCTCGGTCACTGTCACGGCGAGGGCTCGGTCAGTGTCATGGCGAGGGCTCGGTCAGTGTCACGGCGAGGGCTCTGGTCAGTGTCACGGCGAGGGCTCGGTCACTGTCAAGGCGAGAGCTTGGTCAGTGTCACGGCGAGGGCTGGGTCAGTGTCACGGCGAGGGCTCGGTCTGTGTCACGGCGAGGGCTCGGGTCAGTGTCACGGCGAGGGCTCTGTCAGTGTCACGGCGAGGTCTCTGTCACTGTCACGGCGAGGGCTCGTTCAGTGACAGGGCGAGGGCTCGGTCAGTGTCACAGTGAGGGCTCGGTCAGTGTCATGGCGAGGTCTCGGTCAGTGTCACGGCGAGGGCTCGGTCAGTGTCACGGCGAGGGCTCGGTCCGTGTCACGGCGAGGGCTCGGGTCAGTGTCACGGCGAGGGCTCGGTCTGTGTTACGGCGAGGGCTCAGGTCAGTGTCACGGCGAGGGCTCGGTCAGGGTCACGTCGATTGCTCGGTCAGGGTCACGGCGAGGGCTCGGTCAGGGTCACGGCGAGGGCTCGGTCAGGGTCACGTCGAGGGCTCGGTCAGGGTCACGGCGAGGGCTCGGTCAGGGTCACGTCGAGGGCTCGGTCAGAGTCACGGCGAGGGCACGGTCAGGTTCACGGCGAGGGCTCGCTCAGTGTCACGGCGAGGGCTCGGTCTGTGGCACGGCGAGGGCTCGGTCAGTGTCACGGCGAGGGCTCGGTCAGTGTCAAGGCGAGGGCTCGGTCAGTGTCACGGCAAGGGCTCGGTCAGTGTCACGGCGAAGGCTCGGGTCAGTGTCACGGCGAGGGCTCGGTCAGTGTGAAGACGAGGGCTCGGGTCAGTGTCACGGCGAGGGCTCGGTCAGGGTCACGGCGAGGGCTCGGGTCAGTGTCACGGCGAGGGCTCGGTCAGTGTGAAGACGAGGGCTCGGGTCAGTGTCATGACGAGGGCTCAGTCAGGGTCACGGCGAGGGCTCGGTCTGTGTCACGGCGAGGGCTCGGTCAGGGTCACGGCGAGGGCTCGGCTCAGTGTCACTGTTCTGCCCTCGCAACGCGCTTCTATGCAGAGCTAGACAGATAGCGAACAACTCGATATCTTCCAATAAAATCACAAGGCTTGACTTTTCTTGTAACGCTTTACTGAACGATTCTAATTGTAAAACTGAAATACAACACAGAAATTAAAGGACACATTAGTATACAGACGCATAATTGATATGTATACACAAATTTAGGTACGCCTGGGCAACACGGTACATCTGGCAACGAATTACATTTAGCGAGCTGGAAGGCATTCTCTTTAAATTAGCCCTGTACATAGTGTATCAAATACGGCTGCTAGTTAACCAGCTAGACAGAGAAAGTTACAACTAAACATTTTCTACAACATGCAGTGTACGCTAATCGTCTATAGCATTCTAAGTACTCACAGACAAACAATTTCCAAGACTGAAGCATGGGGACAATACAACCGAGGAGCACCGTGGCGCAGGTCTTGTTCCGGCGGCAGCTCCACGAGGAATGAACTCGCAGTGCCGTGGGGAGCGTGGTGACCTCATCACGCTCGGGGCCGTGACGTCGTCGCGTTTGCCGGTAGTTGCGTCGCTGGCCGTTGGGGCCTAGGTCGGGAGCAGGAGCTGGAGGCCAGGCTGGGCCGGTGCTTGCCGCGGGAGCGGAGGATAGCGGCGCTCCCGGCGGCTGATCGATGCGGCCGAAGACGCTGGGCCGGGCTGTGCCGGCAGCCTTTCTGGAGAGCCGAGTCGGGCCGGCAGCCGCCTCACGCACGTACGTCACGGGAAGGGCTTGGGTCAGTGTCACGGCGAGGGCTCGGTCTGTGTCATGGCGAGGGCTCGGTCAGTGTCACGGCGAGGGCTCGGTCAGTATCACGGCGCGGGCTCGGTCACTGTCACGGCGAGGGCTCCGTCTGTGTCACGGCGAGGGCTCAGATTGTGTCACGGCGAGGGCTCGGTCTGTGTCACGGTGAGGGCTCGGTCAGTGTCACGGCGAGGGCACGGTCAGTGTCAAGGCGAGAGCTCGGTCAGTGTCACGGCGAAGGCTCGGGTCAGTGTCATGGCGAGGGCTCGGTCAGTGTGAAGACGAGGGCTCGGGTCAGTGTCACGGCGAGGGCTCGGTCAGGGTCACGGCGAGGGCTCGGGTCAGTGTCACGGCGAGGGCTCGGTCAGTGTGAAGACGAGGGCTCGGGTCAATGTCATGGCGAGGTCTCGGTCAGGGTCACGGCGAGGGCTCGGTCTGTGTCACGGCGAGGGCTCGGTCAGGGTCACGGCGAGTGCTCGGCTCAGTGTCACGGCGAGGGCTCGGTCAGGGTCACGGCGAGGGCTCGGTCAGTGTCACGGCGAGGGCTCGGTCAGGGTCATGGCGAGGGCTTGGGCCAGTGTCACAGCGAGGGCTCTGTCAGTGCCATGATGAGGGCCCGGGCAGTGTCACGACGAGGGCTCTGTCAGTGTCACGGCGAGGGCTGGGTCAGTGTCATGGCGAGGGTTCGGTCTGTGTCACGGCGAGGGCTCGGGTCAGTGTCAGGGCGAGGCCTCAGTCAGTGTCACGGCGAAGGCTCGGGTCAGTGTCATGGCGAGGGCTCGGTCAGTGTGAAGACGAGGGCTCGGGTCAGTGTCACGGCGAGGGCTCGGTCAGGGTCACGGCGAGGGCTCGGGTCAGTGTCACGGCGAGGGCTCGGTCAGTGTGAAGACGAGGGCTCGGGTCAATGTCATGGCGAGGTCTCGGTCAGGGTCACGGCGAGGGCTCGGTCTGTGTCACGGCGAGGGCTCGGTCAGGGTCACGGCGAGTGCTCGGCTCAGTGTCACGGCGAGGGCTGATGTCGGTGTCACGGCGAGGGCTCAGGTCGGTGTCACGGCGAGGGCTCAGGTCGGTGTCACGGCGAGGGCTCGGTCAGTGTCACGGGAAGGGCTTGGGTCAGTGTCACGGCGAGGGCTCGGTCTGTGTCACGGCGAGGGCTCGGTCAGTGTCACGGCGAGGGCTCGGTCAGTATCACGGCGCGGGCTCGGTCACTGTCACGGCGAGGGCTCCGTCTGTGTCACGGCGAGGGCTCAGATTGTGTCACGGCGAGGGCTCGGTCTGTGTCACGGCGAGGGCACGGTCAGTGTCAAGGCGAGAGCTCGGTCAGTGTCACGGCGAGGGCTCGGTCTGTGTCACGGCGAGGGCTGGGTCAGTGTCACGGCGAGGGCTCGGTCAGTGTCACGGCGAGGGCTCGGCCAGTGTCACGGCGAGGGCTCGGTCAGTGTCACGGCGAGGGCTCGGTCAGGGTCACGGCGAGGGCTCGGTCAGGGTCACGGCGAGGGCTCGGTCAGGGTCACGGCGAGGGCTCGGTCAGGGTCACGGCGAGGGCTCGGTCAGGGTCACGGCGAGGGCTCGGTCAGGGTCACGGCGAGGGCTCGGTCAGGGTCACGGCGAGGGCTCGGTCAGGGTCACGGCGAGGGCTCGGTCTGTTTCACGGTGAGGGCTCGGTCTGTGTCACGGCGAGGGCTCGGTCTGTGTCAAGGCGAGGGCTCGTCAGTGTCACGGCGAGGGCTCGGTCAGTGTCACGGCGAGGGCTCGGTCAGGGTCATGGCGAGGGCTCGGTCAGAGTCACGGCGAGGGCTCAGTCAGTGTCACGGCGAGGGCTCGGTCAGTGTGAAGACGAGGGCTTGGGTCAGTGTCACGGCGATGGCTCGGTCAGGGTCACGGCGAGGACTCTGGTCAGTGTCACAGCGAGGGCTCGGTCCGTGTCACGGCGAGGGCTCGGGCAGTGTCACGGCGAGGGCTCTGTCAGTGTCATGGCGAGGGCTTGGTCAGTGTCACCGCGAGGGTTCGGTCTGTGTCACGGCGAGGGCTCGGGTCAGTGTCACGGCGAGGTCTCGGTCAGTGTCACGGCGAGGACTCGGGTCAGTGTCATGGCGAGGGCTCGGTCAGTGTGAAGACGAGGGCTCGGGTCAGTGTCACGGCGAGGGCTCGGTCAGGGTCACGGCGAGGGCTCGGGTCAGTGTCACGGCGAGGGCTCGGTCAGTGTGAAGACGAGGGCTCGGGTCAGTGTCACGACGAGGGCTTGGTCAGGGTCACGGCGAGGGCTCTGTCTGTGTCACAGCGAGGACTCGGTCAGGGTCACGGCGAGGGCTCGGCTCAGTGTCACGGCGAGGGCTGGTGTCGGTCTCACGGCGAGGGCTCAGGTCGGTGTCATGGTGAGGGCTCGGTCAGTGTCATGGGAAGGGCTTGGGTCAGTGTCACGGCGAGGGCTCGGTCTGTGTCACGGCGAGGGCTCGGTCAGTGTCACGGCGAGGGCTGAGTCAGTGTCACGGCGAGGGCTCGGCTCGGGTCAGTGTCACGGTGAGGGCTCGGTCAGTGTCACGGCGAGGGCTCGGTCAGTGTCACGGCGAGGTCTGGGTCAGTGTCACGGCGAGGGCTCGGTCTGTGTCACGGCGAGGGCTCGGGTCAGTGTCACGGCGAGGGCTCGGGTCAGTGTCACGGCGAGGGCTCGGTCACTGTCACGGCGAGGGCTCGTTCAGTGACAGGGCGAGGGCTCGGTCAGTGTCACAGCGAGGGCTCGGTCAGTGTCACGGCGAGGTCTCGGTCAGTGTCACGGCGAGGGCTCGGTCCGTGTCACAGCGAGGGCTCGGGTCACTGTCATGGCGAGGGCTCGGTCTGTGTTACGGCGAGGGCTCGGTCAGGGTCACGTCGATTGCTCGGCCAGGGTCACGGCGAGGGCTTGGTCAGGGTCACGGCCAAGGCTCGGTCAGGGTCACAGCGAGGGCTCGGTCTGTGTCACGGCGAGGGCTCGGTCAGGGTCACGGCGAGGGCTCGGTCAGGGTCACGGCGAGGGCTTTGTCCGTGTCACGGCGAGCGCTCAGTTCAGTTTCACAGCGAGGGCTCGGCTCAGTTTCATGGCGAGGGCTCGTGTCGGTGTCACGGCGAGGGCTCGGATCGATGTCACGCCGAGGGCTCGGGTCGAAGTCATGGCGAGGGCTCGGGTCAGTGTCACGGCGAGGGCTCGGTCTGTGTTACGGTGAGGGCTCAGGTCAGTGTCACGGCGATGGCTCGGTCAGGGTCACGGCGAGGACTCTGGTCAGTGTCACAGCGAGTGCTCGGTCAGTGTCACGGCGAGGGCTCGGGCAGTGTCACGGCGAGGGCTCTGTCAGTGTCATGGTGAGGGCTTGGTCAGTGTCACGGCGAGGGTTCGGTCTGTGTCACGGCAAGGGCTCGGGTCAGTGACACGGCGAGGTCTCGGTCAGTGTCACGGCGAGGGCTCGGGTCAGTGTCACGGCGAGGGCTCGGTCAGTGTGAAGACGAGGGCTCGGGTCAGTGTCACGGCGAGGGCTCGGTCAGGGTCACGGCGAGGGCTCGGGTCAGTGTCACGGCGAGGGCTCGGTCAGTGTGAAGACGAGGGCTCGGGTCAGTGTCACGACGAGGGCTCAGTCAGGGTCACGGCGAGGGCTCGGTCTGTGTCATGGCGAGGGCTCGGTCTGTGTCACGGCGAGGGCTCGGTCAGAGTCACGGCGAGGGCTCGGTCAGTGTCACGGCGAGGGCTCGGCTCAGTGTCACGGCAAGGGCTTGGTCTGTGTCACGGCGAGGGCTCGTTCTGGGTCATGGCGAGTGCTCTGTCAGTGTCACGGCGAGGGCTCGGTCAGTGTCACGGTGAGGGCTCGGTCAGGGTCACGGCGAGGGCTCGGTCAGTGTCACGGCGAGGGCTCGGGCCAGTGGCACGGCGAGGGCTCGGTCAGTGTCATGGCGAGGGCTCGGTCAGTGTCACGGCGAGGGCTCGGTCAGTGTCACGGCTAGGGCTCGGTCTGTGTCACGGCGAGGGCTCGGGTCAGTGTCACGGCGAGGACTCGGTCAGTGTCACGGTGAGGGCTTGGGTCAGTGTCACGGCGAGGACTTGGTCAGTGTGAAGACGAGGGCTCGGGTCAGTGTCACGGCGAGGGCTCGGTCAGGGTCACGGCGAGGGCTCGGTCAGGGTCACGGCGAGTGCTCGGTCAGGGTCACGGCGAGGGCTCGGTCAGGGTCACGGCGAGGGCTCGGTCTGTGTCACGGCGAGGGCTTGGTCAGTGTCACAGCGAGGGCTCGGTCAGTGTCATGACGATAGCTCGAGTCAGTGTCACGGCGAAGGCTCGGTCAGTGTCACGGCGAGGGCTGAGTCAGTGTCACGGTGAGGGCTCGGGTCAGTGTCACGGCGACGGCTCGGGTCAGTGTCACGGTGAGGGCTTGGTCAGTGTCACGGCGAGGGCTCAGTCAGTGTCACGGCGAGGGCTCTGTCTGTGTCACGGCGAGGGCTCAGGTCAGTGTCACGGCGAGGGCTTGGCCAATGTCACGGCGAGGGCTCGTGTCAGTGTCACGACGAGGGCTCGGGTCACTGTCACGGCGAGGGCTCGGTCTGTGGCACGTAGAGGGCTCGGTCTGTGGCACGGCGAGGGCTCGGTCTGTGGCACGGCGAGGGCTCGGTCAGGGTCACGGCGAGGGCTCGGTCAGGGTCACGGCGAGGACTCGGTCAGTGTCACAGCGAGGGCTTGGTCAGGGTCATGGCTAGGGCTGGGGTCAGTGTCACGGCAAGGGCTCGAGTCAGTGTCACGGCGAGGGCTCGGTCTGTGTCACGGCAAGGGCTCGGTCTGTGTCACGGTGTGGGCTCGGTCAGTGTCAAGGCGAGATCTCGGTCAGTGTCACAGCGAGGGCTCGGTCGGTGTCATGGTGAGGGCTCGGTCCTTGTCACGGCGAGGGCTCGGTCCGTGTCATGGCGAGGGCTCGGTCCGTGTCACGGCGCGGGCTCGGTCACTGTCACGGCGAGGGCTCGGTCAGTGTCATGGCGAGGGCTCGGTCAGTGTCACGGCGAGGGCTCTGGTCAGTGTCACGGCGAGGGCTCGGTCACTGTCAAGGCGAGAGCTTGGTCAGTGTCACGGCGAGGGCTGGGTCAGTGTCACGGCGAGGGCTCGGTCTGTGTCACGGCGAGGGCTCGGGTCAGTGTCACGGCGAGGGCTCTGTCAGTGTCACGGCGAGGTCTCTGTCACTGTCACGGCGAGGGCTCGTTCAGTGACAGGGCGAGGGCTCGGTCAGTGTCACAGTGAGGGCTCGGTCAGTGTCACGGCGAGGTCTCGGTCAGTGTCACGGCGAGGGCTCGGTCAGTGTCACGGCGAGGGCTCGGTCCGTGTCACGGCGAGGGCTCGGGTCAGTGTCACGGCGAGGGCTCGGTCTGTGTTACGGCGAGGGCTCAGGTCAGTGTCACGGCGAGGGCTCGGTCAGGGTCACGTCGATTGCTCGGTCAGGGTCACGGCGAGGGCTCGGTCAGGGTCACGGCGAGGGCTCGGTCAGGGTCACGTCGAGGGCTCGGTCAGGGTCACGGCGAGGGCTCGGTCAGGGTCACGTCGAGGGCTCGGTCAGGGTCACGGCGAGGGCACGGTCAGGTTCACGGCGAGGGCTCGCTCAGTGTCACGGCGAGGGCTCGGTCTGTGGCACGGCGAGGGCTCGGTCAGTGTCACGGCGAGGGCTCGGTCAGTGTCAAGGCGAGGGCTCGGTCAGTGTCACGGCAAGGGCTCGGTCAGTGTCACGGCGAAGGCTCGGGTCAGTGTCACGGCGAGGGCTCGGTCAGTGTGAAGACGAGGGCTCGGGTCAGTGTCACGGCGAGGGCTCGGTCAGGGTCACGGCGAGGGCTCGGGTCAGTGTCACGGTGAGGGCTTGGTCAGTGTCACGGCGAGGGCTCAGTCAGTGTCACGGCGAGGTCTCTGTCTGTGTCACGGCGAGGGCTCAGGTCAGTGTCACGGCGAGGGCTTGGCCAATGTCACGGCGAGGGCTCGTGTCAGTGTCACGACGAGGGCTCGGGTCACTGTCACGGCGAGGGCTCGGTCTGTGGCACGTAGAGGGCTCGGTCTGTGGCACGGCGAGGGCTCGGTCTGTGGCACGGCGAGGGCTCGGTCAGGGTCACGGCGAGGGCTCGGTCAGGGTCACGGCGAGGACTCGGTCAGTGTCACAGCGAGGGCTTGGTCAGGGTCATGGCTAGGGCTGGGGTCAGTGTCACGGCAAGGGCTCGAGTCAGTGTCACGGCGAGGGCTCGGTCTGTGTCACGGCAAGGGCTCGGTCTGTGTCACGGTGTGGGCTCGGTCAGTGTCAAGGCGAGATCTCGGTCAGTGTCACAGCGAGGGCTCGGTCGGTGTCATGGTGAGGGCTCGGTCCTTGTCACGGCGAGGGCTCGGTCCGTGTCATGGCGAGGGCTCGGTCCGTGTCACGGCGCGGGCTCGGTCACTGTCACGGCGAGGGCTCGGTCAGTGTCATGGCGAGGGCTCGGTCAGTGTCACGGCGAGGGCTCTGGTCAGTGTCACGGCGAGGGCTCGGTCACTGTCAAGGCGAGAGCTTGGTCAGTGTCACGGCGAGGGCTGGGTCAGTGTCACGGCGAGGGCTCGGTCTGTGTCACGGCGAGGGCTCGGGTCAGTGTCACGGCGAGGGCTCTGTCAGTGTCACGGCGAGGTCTCTGTCACTGTCACGGCGAGGGCTCGTTCAGTGACAGGGCGAGGGCTCGGTCAGTGTCACAGTGAGGGCTCGGTCAGTGTCATGGCGAGGTCTCGGTCAGTGTCACGGCGAGGGCTCGGTCAGTGTCACGGCGAGGGCTCGGTCCGTGTCACGGCGAGGGCTCGGGTCAGTGTCACGGCGAGGGCTCGGTCTGTGTTACGGCGAGGGCTCAGGTCAGTGTCACGGCGAGGGCTCGGTCAGGGTCACGTCGATTGCTCGGTCAGGGTCACGGCGAGGGCTCGGTCAGGGTCACGGCGAGGGCTCGGTCAGGGTCACGTCGAGGGCTCGGTCAGGGTCACGGCGAGGGCTCGGTCAGGGTCACGTCGAGGGCTCGGTCAGGGTCACGGCGAGGGCACGGTCAGGTTCACGGCGAGGGCTCGCTCAGTGTCACGGCGAGGGCTCGGTCTGTGGCACGGCGAGGGCTCGGTCAGTGTCACGGCGAGGGCTCGGTCAGTGTCAAGGCGAGGGCTCGGTCAGTGTCACGGCAAGGGCTCGGTCAGTGTCACGGCGAAGGCTCGGGTCAGTGTCACGGCGAGGGCTCGGTCAGTGTGAAGACGAGGGCTCGGGTCAGTGTCACGGCGAGGGCTCGGTCAGGGTCACGGCGAGGGCTCGGGTCAGTGTCACGGCGAGGGCTCGGTCAGTGTGAAGACGAGGGCTCGGGTCAGTGTCATGACGAGGGCTCAGTCAGGGTCACGGCGAGGGCTCGGTCTGTGTCACGGCGAGGGCTCGGTCAGGGTCACGGCGAGGGCTCGGCTCAGTGTCACTGTTCTGCCCTCGCAACGCGCTTCTATGCAGAGCTAGACAGATAGCGAACAACTCGATATCTTCCAATAAAATCACAAGGCTTGACTTTTCTTGTAACGCTTTACTGAACGATTCTAATTGTAAAACTGAAATACAACACAGAAATTAAAGGACACATTAGTATACAGACGCATAATTGATATGTATACACAAATTTAGGTACGCCTGGGCAACACGGTACATCTGGCAACGAATTACATTTAGCGAGCTGGAAGGCATTCTCTTTAAATTAGCCCTGTACATAGTGTATCAAATACGGCTGCTAGTTAACCAGCTAGACAGAGAAAGTTACAACTAAACATTTTCTACAACATGCAGTGTACGCTAATCGTCTATAGCATTCTAAGTACTCACAGACAAACAATTTCCAAGACTGAAGCATGGGGACAATACAACCGAGGAGCACCGTGGCGCAGGTCTTGTTCCGGCGGCAGCTCCACGAGGAATGAACTCGCAGTGCCGTGGGGAGCGTGGTGACCTCATCACGCTCGGGGCCGTGACGTCGTCGCGTTTGCCGGTAGTTGCGTCGCTGGCCGTTGGGGCCTAGGTCGGGAGCAGGAGCTGGAGGCCAGGCTGGGCCGGTGCTTGCCGCGGGAGCGGAGGATAGCGGCGCTCCCGGCGGCTGATCGATGCGGCCGAAGACGCTGGGCCGGGCTGTGCCGGCAGCCTTTCTGGAGAGCCGAGTCGGGCCGGCAGCCGCCTCACGCACGTACGTCACGTCGTACGTGACGTGACGTCAGCACGCTAAGGCGCGTCTTAAAGGGGCAATGGCCCTAAACGGTGAGTTAAAGGGGCAACGGCCCTAACAGGTAAGTGTCACGGCTCGGGTCAGTGTCACGACGAGGGCTTGGTCAGGGTCACGGCGAGGGCTCTGTCTGTGTCACAGCGAGGACTCGGTCAGGGTCACGGCGAGGGCTCGGCTCAGTGTCACGGCGAGGGCTGGTGTCGGTCTCACGGCGAGGGCTCAGGTCGGTGTCATGGTGAGGGCTCGGTCAGTGTCATGGGAAGGGCTTGGGTCAGTGTCACGGCGAGGGCTCGGTCTGTGTCACGGCGAGGGCTCGGTCAGTGTCACGGCGAGGGCTGAGTCAGTGTCACGGCGAGGGCTCGGCTCGGGTCAGTGTCACGGTGAGGGCTCGGTCAGTGTCACGGCGAGGGCTCGGTCAGTGTCACGGCGAGGTCTGGGTCAGTGTCACGGCGAGGGCTCGGTCTGTGTCACGGCGAGGGCTCGGGTCAGTGTCACGGCGAGGGCTCGGCCAGTGTCACGGCGAGGGCTCGGTCACTGTCACGGCGAGGGCTCGTTCAGTGACAGGGCGAGGGCTCGGTCAGTGTCACAGCGAGGGCTCGGTCAGTGTCACGGCGAGGTCTCGGTCAGTGTCACGGCGAGGGCTCGGTCCGTGTCACGGCGAGGGCTCGGGTCACTGTCATGGCGAGGGCTCGGTCTGTGTTACGGCGAGGGCTCAGGTCAGTGTCACGGCGAGGGCTCCGTCAGGGTCACGTCGATTGCTCGGCCAGGGTCACGGCGAGGGCTCGGTCAGGGTCACGGCGAGGGCTCGGTCAGGGTCACGGCGAGGACTCTGGTCAGTCTCACAGCGAGTGCTCGGTCAGTGTCACGGCGAGGCTCGGGCAGTGTCACGGCGAGGGCTCTGTCCGTGTCATGGTGAGGGCTTGGTCAGTGTCACGGCGAGGGTTCGGTCTGTGTCACGGCAAGGGCTCGGATCAGTGACACGGCGAGGTCTCGGTCAGTGTCACGGCGAGGGCTCGTGTCAGTGTCACGGCGAGGGCTCGGTCAGTGTGAAGACGAGGGCTCAGGTCAGTGTCACGGCGAGGGCTCGGTCAGGGTCACGGCGAGGGCTCGGGTCAGTGTCACGGCGAAGGCTCGGTCAGTGTGAAGACGAGGGCTCGGGTCAGTGTCACGACGAGGGCTCGGTCAGGGTCACGGCGAGGGCTCGGTCTGTGTCACGGCGAGGGCTGGGTCAGTGTCACGGCGAGGGCTCGGTCAGTGTCACGGCGAGGGCTCGGCCAGTGTCACGGCGAGGGCTCGGCCAGTGTCACGGCGAGGGCTCGGTCAGGGTCACGGCGAGGGCTCGGTCAGGGTCACGGCGAGGGCTCGGTCAGGGTCACGGCGAGGGCTCGGTCAGGGTCACGGCGAGGGCTCGGTCTGTTTCACGGCGAGGGCTCGGTCTGTGTCACGGCGAGGGCTTGGTCTGTGTCATGGCGAGGGCTCGTTCTGGGTCATGGCGAGTGCTCTGTCAGTGTCACGGCGAGGGCTCGGTCAGTGTCACGGCGAGGGCTCGGTCAGGGTCACGGCGAGGGCTCGGTCAGTGTCACGGTGAGGGCTCGGGCCAGTGGCACGGCGAGGGCTCGGTCAGTGTCATGGCGAGGGCTCGGTCAGTGTCACGGCAAGGGCTCGGTCAGTGTCACGGCTAGGGCTCGGTCTGTGTCACGGCGAGGGCTCGGTCAGTGTCACGGCGAGGACTCGGTCAGTGTCACGGTGAGGTCTTGGGTCAGTGTCACGGCGAGGACTCGGTCAGTGTGAAGACGAGGGCTCGGTTCAGTGTCACGGCGAGGGCTCGGTCAGGGTCATGGCGAGGGCTCGGTCAGGGTCACGGCGAGGGCTCGGTCAGGGTCACGGCGAGGGCTCGGTCAGGGTCACGGCGAGGGCTCGGTCAGGGTCATGGCGAGGGCTCGGTCTGTTTCACGGCGAGGGCTCGGTCTGTGTCACGGCGAGGGCTTGGTCTGTGTCACGGCAAGGGCTCGTTCTGGGTCATGGTGAGTGCTCTGTCAGTGTCACGGCGAAGGCTCGGTCAGTGTCACGGCGCGGGCTCGGTCTGTGTCACGGCGAGGGCTCGGTCATTGTCACGGCGAGGGCTCGGTCAGTGTGATGGCTAGGGCTCGGGTCAGTGTCACAGCGAGGGCTCGGTCAGTGTCATGACGATAGCTCGAGTCAGTGTCACGGCGAAGGCTCGGTCAGTGTCACGGCGAGGGCTGAGTCAGTGTCACGGTGAGGGCTCGGGTCAGTGTCACGGCGACGGCTCGGGTCAGTGTCACGGTGAGGGCTTGGTCAGTGTCACGGCGAGGGCTCAGTCAGTGTCACGGCGAGGGCTCGGTCAGGGTCACGGCGAGGGCTCGGTCAGTGTCACGGCGAGGGCTCGGTCAGGGTCATGGCGAGGGCTTGGGCCAGTGTCACAGCGAGGGCTCTGTCAGTGCCATGATGAGGGCTCGGGCAGTGTCACGACGAGGGCTCTGTCAGTGTCACGGCGAGGGCTGGGTCAGTGTCATGGCGAGGGTTCGGTCTGTGTCACGGCGAGGGCTCGGGTCAGTGTCAGGGCGAGGCCTCAGTCAGTGTCACGGCGAAGGCTCGGGTCAGTGTCATGGCGAGGGCTCGGTCAGTGTGAAGACGAGGGCTCGGGTCAGTGTCACGGTGAGGGCTTGGTCAGTGTCACGGCGAGGGCTCAGTCAGTGTCACGGCGAGGGCTCGGTCAGGGTCACGGCGAGGGCTCGGTCAGTGTCACGGCGAGGGCTCGGTCAGGGTCATGGCGAGGGCTTGGGCCAGTGTCACAGCGAGGGCTCTGTCAGTGCCATGATGAGGGCTCGGGCAGTGTCACGACGAGGGCTCTGTCAGTGTCACGGCGAGGGCTGGGTCAGTGTCACGACGAGGGCTCGGTCAGTGTCACGGCGAGGGCTCGGTCAGTGTCACGGCGAGGGCTCGGGCCAGTGGCACGGCGAGGGCTCGGTCAGTGTCATGGCAAGGGCTCGGTCAGTGTCACGGCGAGGGCTCGGTCAGTGTCACGGCTAGGGCTCGGTCTGTGTCACGGCGAGGGCTCGGTCAGTGTCATGGCGAGGGCTCGGTCAGTGTCACGGTGAGGTCTTGGGTCAGTGTCACGGCGAGGACTCGGTCAGTGTGAAGATGAGGGATCGGGTCAGTGTCACGGCGAGGGCTCGGTCAGGGTCACGGCGAGGACTCGGTCAGGGTCACGGCGAGGGCTCGGTCAGGGTCACGGCGAGGACTCTGGTCAGTGTCACAGCGAGTGCTCGGTCAGTGTCACGGCGAGGCTCGGGCAGTGTCACGGCGAGGGCTCTGTCCGTGTCATGGTGAGGGCTTGGTCAGTGTCACGGCGAGGGTTCGGTCTGTGTCACGGCAAGGGCTCGGATCAGTGACACGGCGAGGTCTCGGTCAGTGTCACGGCGAGGGCTCGGGTCAGTGTCACGGCGAGGGCTCGGTCAGTGTGAAGACGAGGGCTCAGGTCAGTGTCACGGCGAGGGCTCGGTCAGGGTCACGGCGAGGGCTCGGGTCAGTGTCACGGCGAAGGCTCGGTCAGTGTGAAGACGAGGGCTCGGGTCAGTGTCACGACGAGGGCTCGGTCAGGGTCACGGCGAGGGCTCGGTCTGTGTCACGGCGAGGGCTGGGTCAGTGTCACGGCGAGGGCTCGGTCAGTGTCACGGCGAGGGCTCGGCCAGTGTCACGGCGAGGGCTCGGCCAGTGTCACGGCGAGGGCTCGGTCAGGGTCACGGCGAGGGCTCGGTCAGGGTCACGGCGAGGGCTCGGTCAGGGTCACGGCGAGGGCTCGGTCAGGGTCACGGCGAGGGCTCGGTCTGTTTCACGGCGAGGGCTCGGTCTGTGTCACGGCGAGGGCTCGGTCTGTGTCACGGCGAGGGCTCGTTCTGGGTCATGGCGAGTGCTCTGTCAGTGTCACGGCGAGGGCTCGGTCAGTGTCACGGCGAGGGCTCGGTCAGGGTCACGGCGAGGGCTCGGTCAGTGTCACGGCGAGGGCTCGGGCCAGTGGCACGGCGAGGGCTCGGTCAGTGTCATGGCGAGGGCTCGGTCAGTGTCACGGCGAGGGCTCGGTCAGTGTCACGGCTAGGGCTCGGTCTGTGTCACGGCGAGGGCTCGGTCAGTGTCACGGCGAGGACTCGGTCAGTGTCACGGTGAGGTCTTGGGTCAGTGTCATGGCGAGGACTCGGTCAGTGTGAAGACGAGGGCTCGGGTCAGTGTCACGGCGAGGGCTCGGTCAGGGTCACGGCGAGGGCTCGGTCAGGGTCACGGCGAGGGCTCGGTCAGGGTCACGGCGAGGGCTCGGTCAGGGTCACGGCGAGGGCTCGGTCAGGGTCATGGCGAGGGCTCGGTCTGTTTCACGGCGAGGGCTCGGTCTGTGTCACGGCGAGGGCTTGGTCTGTGTCACGGCGAGGGCTCGTTCTGGGTCATGGTGAGTGCTCTGTCAGTGTCACGGCGAAGGCTCGGTCAGTGTCACGGCGCGGGCTCGGTCTGTGTCACGGCGAGGGCTCGGTCATTGTCACGGCGAGGGCTCGGTCAGTGTGATGGCTAGGGCTCGGGTCAGTTTCACAGCGAGGGCTCGGTCAGTGTCATGACGATAGCTCGAGTCAGTGTCACGGCGAAGGCTCGGTCAGTGTCACGGCGAGGGCTGAGTCAGTGTCACGGTGAGGGCTCGGGTCAGTGTCACGGCGACGGCTCGGGTCAGTGTCACGGTGAGGGCTTGGTCAGTGTCACGGCGAGGGCTCAGTCAGTGTCACGGCGAGGGCTCGGTCAGGGTCACGGCGAGGGCTCGGTCAGTGTCACGGCGAGGGCTCGGTCAGGGTCATGGCGAGGGCTTGGGCCAGTGTCACAGCGAGGGCTCTGTCAGTGCCATGATGAGGGCTCGGGCAGTGTCACGACGAGGGCTCTGTCAGTGTCACGGCGAGGGCTGGGTCAGTGTCATGGCGAGGGTTCGGTCTGTGTCACGGCGAGGGCTCGGGTCAGTGTCAGGGCGAGGCCTCAGTCAGTGTCACGGCGAAGGCTCGGGTCAGTGTCATGGCGAGGGCTCGGTCAGTGTGAAGACGAGGGCTCGGGTCAGTGTCACGGTGAGGGCTTGGTCAGTGTCACGGCGAGGGCTCAGTCAGTGTCACGGCGAGGGCTCGGTCAGGGTCACGGCGAGGGCTCGGTCAGTGTCACGGCGAGGGCTCGGTCAGGGTCATGGCGAGGGCTTGGGCCAGTGTCACAGCGAGGGCTCTGTCAGTGCCATGATGAGGGCTCGGGCAGTGTCACGACGAGGGCTCTGTCAGTGTCACGGCGAGGGCTGGGTCAGTGTCACGACGAGGGCTCGGTCAGTGTCACGGCGAGGGCTCGGTCAGTGTCACGGCGAGGGCTCGGGCCAGTGGCACGGCGAGGGCTCGGTCAGTGTCATGGCGAGGGCTCGGTCAGTGTCACGGCGAGGGCTCGGTCAGTGTCACGGCTAGGGCTCGGTCTGTGTCACGGCGAGGGCTCGGTCAGTGTCATGGCGAGGACTCGGTCAGTGTCACGGTGAGGTCTTGGGTCAGTGTCACGGCGAGGACTCGGTCAGTGTGAAGACGAGGGATCGGGTCAGTGTCACGGCGAGGGCTCGGTCAGGGTCACGGCGAGGACTCGGTCAGGGTCACGGCGAGGGCTCGGTCAGGGTCACGGCGAGGACTCTGGTCAGTGTCACAGCGAGTGCTCGGTCAGTGTCACGGCGAGGCTCGGGCAGTGTCACGGCGAGGGCTCTGTCCGTGTCATGGTGAGGGCTTGGTCAGTGTCACGGCGAGGGTTCGGTCTGTGTCACGGCAAGGGCTCGGATCAGTGACACGGCGAGGTCTCGGTCAGTGTCACGGCGAGGGCTCGGGTCAGTGTCACGGCGAGGGCTCGGTCAGTGTGAAGACGAGGGCTCAGGTCAGTGTCACGGCGAGGGCTCGGTCAGGGTCACGGCGAGGGCTCGGGTCAGTGTCACGGCGAAGGCTTGGTCAGTGTGAAGACGAGGGCTCGGGTCAGTGTCACGACGAGGGCTCGGTCAGGGTCACGGCGAGGGCTCGGTCTGTGTCACGGCGAGGGCTGGGTCAGTGTCACGGCGAGGGCTCGGTCAGTGTCACGGCGAGGGCTCGGCCAGTGTCACGGCGAGGGCTCGGCCAGTGTCACGGCGAGGGCTCGGTCAGGGTCACGGCGAGGGCTCGGTCAGGGTCACGGCGAGGGCTCGGTCAGGGTCACGGCGAGGGCTCGGTCAGGGTCACGGCGAGGGCTCGGTCTGTTTCACGGCGAGGGCTCGGTCTGTGTCACGGCGAGGGCTTGGTCTGTGTCACGGCGAGGGCTCGTTCTGGGTCATGGCGAGTGCTCTGTCAGTGTCACGGCGAGGGCTCGGTCAGTGTCACGGCGAGGGCTCGGTCAGGGTCACGGCGAGGGCTCGGTCAGTGTCACGGCGAGGGCTCGGGCCAGTGGCACGGCGAGGGCTCGGTCAGTGTCATGGCGAGGGCTCGGTCAGTGTCACGGCGAGGGCTCGGTCAGTGTCACGGCTAGGGCTCGGTCTGTGTCACGGCGAGGGCTCGGTCAGTGTCACGGCGAGGACTCGGTCAGTGTCACGGTGAGGTCTTGGGTCAGTGTCACGGCGAGGACTCGGTCAGTGTGAAGACGAGGGCTCGGGTCAGTGTCACGGCGAGGGCTCGGTCAGGGTCACGGCGAGGGCTCGGTCAGGGTCACGGCGAGGGCTCGGTCAGGGTCACGGCGAGGGCTCGGTCAGGGTCACGGCGAGGGCTCGGTCAGGGTCATGGCGAGGGCTCGGTCTGTTTCACGGCGAGGGCTCGGTCTGTGTCACGGCGAGGGCTTGGTCTGTGTCACAGCGAGGGCTCGTTCTGGGTCATGGTGAGTGCTCTGTCAGTGTCACGGCGAAGGCTCGGTCAGTGTCACGGCGCGGGCTCGGTCTGTGTCACGGCGAGGGCTCGGTCATTGTCACGGCGAGGGCTCGGTCAGTGTGATGGCTAGGGCTCGGGTCAGTGTCACAGCGAGGGCTCGGTCAGTGTCATGACGATAGCTCGAGTCAGTGTCACGGCGAAGGCTCGGTCAGTGTCACGGCGAGGGCTGAGTCAGTGTCACGGTGAGGGCTCGGGTCAGTGTCACGGCGACGGCTCGGGTCAGTGTCACGGTGAGGGCTTGGTCAGTGTCACGGCGAGGGCTCAGTCAGTGTCACGGCGAGGGCTCGGTCAGGGTCACGGCGAGGGCTCGGTCAGTGTCACGGCGAGGGCTCGGTCAGAGTCATGGCGAGGGCTTGGGCCAGTGTCACAGCGAGGGCTCTGTCAGTGCCATGATGAGGGCTCGGGCAGTGTCACGACGAGGGCTCTGTCAGTGTCACGGCGAGGGCTGAGTCAGTGTCATGGCGAGGGTTCGGTCTGTGTCACGGCGAGGGCTCGGGTCAGTGTCAGGGCGAGGCCTCAGTCAGTGTCACGGCGAAGGCTCGGGTCAGTGTCATGGCGAGGGCTCGGTCAGTGTGAAGACGAGGGCTCGGGTCAGTGTCACGGTGAGGGCTTGGTCAGTGTCACGGCGAGGGCTCAGTCAGTGTCACGGCGAGGGCTGGGTCAGTGTCACGACGAGGGCTCGGTCAGTGTCACGGCGAGGGCTCGGTCAGTGTCACGGCGAGGGCTCGGGCCAGTGGCACGGCGAGGGCTCGGTCAGTGTCATGGCGAGGGCTCGGTCAGTGTCACGGCGAGGGCTCGGTCAGTGTCACGGCTAGGGCTCGGTCTGTGTCACGGCGAGGGCTCGGTCAGTGTCATGGCGAGGACTCGGTCAGTGTCATGGTGAGGTCTTGGGTCAGTGTCACGGCGAGGACTCGGTCAGTGTGAAGACGAGGGATCGGGTCAGTGTCACGGCGAGGGCTCGGTCAGGGTCACGGCGAGGACTCGGTCAGGGTCACGGCGAGGGCTCGGTCAGGGTCACGGCGAGGACTCTGGTCAGTGTCACAGCGAGTGCTCGGTCATTGTCACGGCGAGGCTCGGGCAGTGTCACGGCGAGGGCTCTGTCCGTGTCATGGTGAGGGCTTGGTCAGTGTCACGGCGAGGGTTCGGTCTGTGTCACGGCAAGGGCTCGGATCAGTGACACGGCGAGGTCTCGGTCAGTGTCACGGCGAGGGCTCGGGTCAGTGTCACGGCGAGGGCTCGGTCAGTGTGAAGACGAGGGCTCAGGTCAGTGTCACGGCGAGGGCTCGGTCAGGGTCACGGCGAGGGCTCGGGTCAGTGTCACGGCGAAGGCTTGGTCAGTGTGAAGACGAGGGCTCGGGTCAGTGTTACGACGAGGGCTCGGTCAGGGTCACGGCGAGGGCTCGGTCTGTGTCACGGCGAGGGCTGGGTCAGTGTCACGGCGAGGGCTCGGTCAGTGTCACGGCGAGGACTCGGCCAGTGTCACGGCGAGGGCTCGGCCAGTGTCACGGCGAGGGCTCGGTCAGGGTCACGGCGAGGGCTCGGTCAGGGTCACGGCGAGGGCTCGGTCAGGGTCACGGCGAGGGCTCGGTCAGGGTCACGGCGAGGGCTCGGTCTGTTTCACGGCGAGGGCTCGGTCTGTGTCACGGCGAGGGCTTGGTCTGTGTCACGGCGAGGGCTCGTTCTGGGTCATGGCGAGTGCTCTGTCAGTGTCACGGCGAGGGCTCGGTCAGTGTCACGGCGAGGGCTCGGTCAGGGTCACGGCGAGGGCTCGGTCAGTGTCACGGCGAGGGCTCGGGCCAGTGGCACGGCGAGGGCTCGGTCAGTGTCATGGCGAGGGCTCGGTCAGTGTCACGGCGAGGGCTCGGTCAGTGTCACGGCTAGGGCTCGGTCTGTGTCACGGCGAGGGCTCGGTCAGTGTCACGGCGAGGACTCGGTCAGTGTCACGGTGAGGTCTTGGGTCAGTGTCACGGCGAGGACTCGGTCAGTGTGAAGACGAGGGCTCGGGTCAGTGTCACGGCGAGGGCTCGGTCAGGGTCACGGCGAGGGCTCGGTCAGGGTCACGGCGAGGGCTCGGTCAGGGTCACGGCGAGGGCTCGGTCAGGGTCACGGCGAGGGCTCGGTCAGGGTCATGGCGAGGGCTCGGTCTGTTTCACGGCGAGGGCTCGGTCTGTGTCACGGCGAGGGCTTGGTCTGTGTCACAGCGAGGGCTCGTTCTGGGTCATGGTGAGTGCTCTGTCAGTGTCACGGCGAAGGCTCGGTCAGTGTCACGGCGCGGGCTCGGTCTGTGTCACGGCGAGGGCTCGGTCATTGTCACGGCGAGGGCTCGGTCAGTGTGATGGCTAGGGCTCGGGTCAGTGTCACAGCGAGGGCTCGGTCAGTGTCATGACGATAGCTCGAGTCAGTGTCACGGCGAAGGCTCGGTCAGTGTCACGGCGAGGGCTGAGTCAGTGTCACGGTGAGGGCTCGGGTCAGTGTCACGGCGACGGCTCGGGTCAGTGTCACGGTGAGGGCTTGGTCAGTGTCACGGCGAGGGCTCAGTCAGTGTCACGGCGAGGGCTCGGTCAGGGTCACGGCGAGGGCTCGGTCAGTGTCACGGCGAGGGCTCGGTCAGAGTCATGGCGAGGGCTTGGGCCAGTGTCACAGCGAGGGCTCTGTCAGTGCCATGATGAGGGCTCGGGCAGTGTCACGACGAGGGCTCTGTCAGTGTCACGGCGAGGGCTGAGTCAGTGTCATGGCGAGGGTTCGGTCTGTGTCACGGCGAGGGCTCGGGTCAGTGTCAGGGCGAGGCCTCAGTCAGTGTCACGGCGAAGGCTCGGGTCAGTGTCATGGCGAGGGCTCGGTCAGTGTGAAGACGAGGGCTCGGGTCAGTGTCACGGTGAGGGCTTGGTCAGTGTCACGGCGAGGGCTCAGTCAGTGTCACGGCGAGGGCTCGGTCAGGGTCACGGCGAGGGCTCGGTCAGTGTCACGGCGAGGGCTCGGTCAGGGTCATGGCGAGGGCTTGGGCCAGTGTCACAGCGAGGGCTCTGTCAGTGCCATGATGAGGGCTCGGGCAGTGTCACGACGAGGGCTCTGTCAGTGTCACGGCGAGGGCTGGGTCAGTGTCATGGCGAGGGTTCGGTCTGTGTCACGGCGAGGGCTCGGGTCAGTGTCAGGGCGAGGGCTCGGTCAGTGTGAAGATGAGGGCTCGGGTCAGTGTCACGGCGAGGGCTCGGTCAGGGTCACGGCGAGGGCTCGGGTCAGTGTCACGGCGAGGGCTCGGTCAGTGTGAAGACGAGGGCTCGGGTCAATGTCATGGCGAGGTCTCGGTCAGGGTCACGGCGAGGGCTCGGTCTGTGTCACGGCGAGGGCTCGGTCAGGGTCACGGCGAGTGCTCGGCTCAGTGTCACGGCGAGGGCTCGGTCTGTGTCACGGCGAGGGCTCGGTCAGTGTCACGGCGCGGGCTCGGTCACTGTCACGGCGAGGGCTCCGTCTGTGTCACGGCGAGGGCTCAGATTGTGTCACGGCGAGGGCTCGGTCTGTGTCACGGTGAGGGCTCGGTCAGTGTCACGGCGAGGGCACGGTCAGTGTCAAGGCGAGAGCTCGGTCAGTGTCACGGCGAGGGCTCGGTCTGTGTCACGGCGAGGGCTGGGTCAGTGTCACGGCGAGGGCTCGGTCAGTGTCACGGCGAGGGCTCGGCCAGTGTCACGGCGAGGGCTCGGTCAGTGTCACGGCGAGGGCTCGGTCAGGGTCACGGCGAGGGCTCGGTCAGGGTCACGGCGAGGGCTCGGTCAGGGTCACGGCGAGGGCTCGGTCAGGGTCACGGCGAGGGCTCGGTCAGTGTCACGGCGAGGGCTCGGTTCAGTTTCACGGCGAGGGCTTGGGTCAGTGCCACGGTGAGGGCTCGGTTCAGTTTCACGGTGAGGTCTCGGGTCACTGTCACGGCGAAGCCTCGGTCTGTGTCACGGCGAGGGCTCGATCAGTGTCACGGTGATTGCTCGGTCAGTGTCACGGCGAGGGCTCGGTCAGTGTCACGGCGAGGGCTCGGTCTGTGTCACGGCGAGGGCTTGGTCTGTGTCACGGCGAGGGCTCGTTCTGGGTCATGGCGAGTGCTCTGTCAGTGTCACGGCGAGGGCTCGGTCAGTGTCACGGCGAGGGCTCGGTCAGGGTCACGGCGAGGGCTCGGTCAGTGTCACGGCGAGGGCTCGGGCCAGTGGCACGGCGAGGGCTCGGTCAGTGTCATGGCGAGGGCTCGGTCAGTGTCACGGCGAGGGCTCGGTCAGTGTCACGGCTAGGGCTCGGTCTGTGTCACGGCGAGGGCTCGGTCAGTGTCACGGCGAGGACTCGGTCAGTGTCACGGTGAGGTCTTGGGTCAGTGTCACGGCGAGGACTCGGTCAGTGTGAAGACGAGGGCTCGGGTCAGTGTCACGGCGAGGGCTCGGTCAGGGTCACGGCGAGGGCTCGGTCAGGGTCACGGCGAGGGCTCGGTCAGGGTCACGGCGAGGGCTCGGTCAGGGTCACGGCGAGGGCTCGGTCAGGGTCATGGCGAGGGCTCGGTCTGTTTCACGGCGAGGGCTCGGTCTGTGTCACGGCGAGGGCTTGGTCTGTGTCACGGCGAGGGCTCGTTCTGGGTCATGGTGAGTGCTCTGTCAGTGTCACGGCGAAGGCTCGGTCAGTGTCACGGCGCGGGCTCGGTCTGTGTCACGGCGAGGGCTCGGTCATTGTCACGGCGAGGGCTCGGTCAGTGTGATGGCTAGGGCTCGGGTCAGTGTCACAGCGAGGGCTCGGTCAGTGTCATGACGATAGCTCGAGTCAGTGTCACGGCGAAGGCTCGGTCAGTGTCACGGCGAGGGCTGAGTCAGTGTCACGGTGAGGGCTCGGGTCAGTGTCACGGCGACGGCTCGGGTCAGTGTCACGGTGAGGGCTTGGTCAGTGTCACGGCGAGGGCTCAGTCAGTGTCACGGCGAGGGCTCGGTCAGGGTCACGGCGAGGGCTCGGTCAGTGTCACGGCGAGGGCTCGGTCAGAGTCATGGCGAGGGCTTGGGCCAGTGTCACAGCGAGGGCTCTGTCAGTGCCATGATGAGGGCTCGGGCAGTGTCACGACGAGGGCTCTGTCAGTGTCACGGCGAGGGCTGGGTCAGTGTCATGGCGAGGGTTCGGTCTGTGTCACGGCGAGGGCTCGGGTCAGTGTCAGGGCGAGGCCTCAGTCAGTGTCACGGCGAAGGCTCGGGTCAGTGTCATGGCGAGGGCTCGGTCAGTGTGAAGACGAGGGCTCGGGTCAGTGTCACGGCGAGGGCTCGGTCAGGGTCACGGCGAGGGCTCGGGTCAGTGTCATGGCGAGGGCTTGCTCAGTGTCACCGCGAGGGTTCGGTCTGTGTCACGGCGAGGGCTCGGGTCAGTGTCACGGCGAGGTCTCGGTCAGTGTCACGGCGAGGACTCGGGTCAGTGTCATGGCGAGGGCTCGGTCAGTGTGAAGACGAGGGCTCGGGTCAGTGTCACGGCGAGGGCTCGGTCAGGGTCACGGCGAGGGCTCGGGTCAGTGTCACGGCGAGGGCTCGGTCAGTGTGAAGACGAGGGCTCGGGTCAGTGTCACGACGAGGGCTTGGTCAGGGTCACGGCGAGGGCTCTGTCTGTGTCACAGCGAGGACTCGGTCAGGGTCACGGCGAGGGCTCGGCTCAGTGTCACGGCGAGGGCTGGTGTCGGTCTCACGGCGAGGGCTCAGGTCGGTGTCATGGTGAGGGCTCGGTCAGTGTCATGGGAAGGGCTTGGGTCAGTGTCACGGCGAGGGCTCGGTCTGTGTCACGGCGAGGGCTCGGTCAGTGTCACGGCGAGGGCTGAGTCAGTGTTACGGCGAGGGCTCGGCTCGGGTCAGTGTCACGGTGAGGGCTTGGTCAGTGTCACGGCGAGGGCTCGGTCAGTGTCACGGCGAGGGCTCGGTCAGTGTCACGGCGAGGTCTGGGTCAGTGTCACGGCGAGGGCTCGGTCTGTGTCACGGCGAGGGCTCGGGTCAGTGTCACGGCGAGGGCTCGGCCAGTGTCACGGCGAGGGCTCGGTCACTGTCACGGCGAGGGCTCGTTCAGTGACAGGGCGAGGGCTCGGTCAGTGTCACAGCGAGGGCTCGGTCAGTGTCACGGCGAGGTCTCGGTCAGTGTCACGGCGAGGGCTCGGTCCGTGTCACGGCGAGGGCTCGGGTCACTGTCATGGCGAGGGCTCGGTCTGTGTTACGGCGAGGGCTCAGGTCAGTGTCACGGCGAGGGCTCCGTCAGGGTCACGTCGATTGCTCGGCCAGGGTCACGGCGAGGGCTCGGTCAGGGTCACGGCGAGGGCTCGGTCAGGGTCACGGCGAGGACTCTGGTCAGTGTCACAGCGAGTGCTCGGTCAGTGTCACGGCGAGGCTCGGGCAGTGTCACGGCGAGGGCTCTGTCCGTGTCATGGCGAGGGCTTGGTCAGTGTCACGGCGAGGGTTCGGTCTGTGTCACGGCAAGGGCTCGGATCAGTGACACGGCGAGGTCTCGGTCAGTGTCACGGCGAGGGCTCGGGTCAGTGTCACGGCGAGGGCTCGGTCAGTGTGAAGACGAGGGCTCAGGTCAGTGTCACGGCGAGGGCTCGGTCAGGGTCACGGCGAGGGCTCGGGTCAGTGTCACGGCGAAGGCTCGGTCAGTGTGAAGACGAGGGCTCGGGTCAGTGTCACGACGAGGGCTCGGTCAGGGTCACGGCGAGGGCTCGGTCTGTGTCACGGCGAGGGCTGGGTCAGTGTCACGGCGAGGGCTCGGTCAGTGTCACGGCGAGGGCTCGGCCAGTGTCACGGCGAGGGCTCGGCCAGTGTCACGGCGAGGGCTCGGTCAGGGTCACGGCGAGGGCTCGGTCAGGGTCACGGCGAGGGCTCGGTCAGGGTCACGGCGAGGGCTCGGTCAGGGTCACGGCGAGGGCTCGGTCTGTTTCACGGCGAGGGCTCGGTCTGTGTCACGGCGAGGGCTTGGTCTGTGTCATGGCGAGGGCTCGTTCTGGGTCATGGCGAGTGCTCTGTTAGTGTCACGGCGAGGGCTCGGTCAGTGTCACGGCGAGGGCTCGGTCAGGGTCACGGCGAGGGCTCGGTCAGTGTCACGGTGAGGGCTCGGGCCAGTGGCACGGCGAGGGCTCGGTCAGTGTCATGGCGAGGGCTCGGTCAGTGTCACGGCAAGGGCTCGGTCAGTGTCACGGCTAGGGCTCGGTCTGTGTCACGGCGAGGGCTCGGTCAGTGTCACGGCGAGGACTCGGTCAGTGTCACGGTGAGGTCTTGGGTCAGTGTCACGGCGAGGACTCGGTCAGTGTGAAGACGAGGGCTCGGGTCAGTGTCACGGCGAGGGCTCGGTCAGGGTCATGGCGAGGGCTCGGTCAGGGTCACGGCGAGGGCTCGGTCAGGGTCACGGCGAGGGCTCGGTCAGGGTCACGGCGAGGGCTCGGTCAGGGTCATGGCGAGGGCTCGGTCTGTTTCACGGCGAGGGCTCGGTCTGTGTCACGGCGAGGGCTTGGTCTGTGTCACGGCAAGGGCTCGTTCTGGGTCATGGTGAGTGCTCTGTCAGTGTCACGGCGAAGGCTCGGTCAGTGTCACGGCGCGGGCTCGGTCTGTGTCACGGCGAGGGCTCGGTCATTGTCACGGCGAGGGCTCGGTCAGTGTGATGGCTAGGGCTCGGGTCAGTGTCACAGCGAGGGCTCGGTCAGTGTCATGACGATAGCTCGAGTCAGTGTCACGGCGAAGGCTCGGTCAGTGTCACGGCGAGGGCTCGGGTCAGTGTCACGGTGAGGGCTTGGTCAGTGTCACGGCGAGGGCTCAGTCAGTGTCACGGCGAGGGCTCGGTCAGGGTCACGGCGAGGGCTCGGTCAGTGTCACGGCGAGGGCTCGGTCAGGGTCATGGCGAGGGCTTGGGCCAGTGTCACAGCGAGGGCTCTGTCAGTGCCATGATGAGGGCTCGGGCAGTGTCACGACGAGGGCTCTGTCAGTGTCACGGCGAGGGCTGGGTCAGTGTCATGGCGAGGGTTCGGTCTGTGTCACGGCGAGGGCTCGGGTCAGTGTCAGGGCGAGGCCTCAGTCAGTGTCACGGCGAAGGCTCGGGTCAGTGTCATGGCGAGGGCTCGGTCAGTGTGAAGACGAGGGCTCGGGTCAGTGTCACGGTGAGGGCTTGGTCAGTGTCACGGCGAGGGCTCAGTCAGTGTCACGGCGAGGGCTCGGTCAGGGTCACGGCGAGGGCTCGGTCAGTGTCACGGCGAGGGCTCGGTCAGGGTCATGGCGAGGGCTTGGGCCAGTGTCACAGCGAGGGCTCTGTCAGTGCCATGATGAGGGCTCGGGCAGTGTCACGACGAGGGCTCTGTCAGTGTCACGGCGAGGGCTGGGTCAGTGTCACGACGAGGGCTCGGTCAGTGTCACGGCGAGGGCTCGGTCAGTGTCACGGCGAGGGCTCGGGCCAGTGGCACGGCGAGGGCTCGGTCAGTGTCATGGCAAGGGCTCGGTCAGTGTCACGGCGAGGGCTCGGTCAGTGTCACGGCTAGGGCTCGGTCTGTGTCACGGCGAGGGCTCGGTCAGTGTCATGGCGAGGGCTCGGTCAGTGTCACGGTGAGGTCTTGGGTCAGTGTCACGGCGAGGACTCGGTCAGTGTGAAGATGAGGGATCGGGTCAGTGTCACGGCGAGGGCTCGGTCAGGGTCACGGCGAGGACTCGGTCAGGGTCACGGCGAGGGCTCGGTCAGGGTCACGGCGAGGACTCTGGTCAGTGTCACAGCGAGTGCTCGGTCAGTGTCACGGCGAGGCTCGGGCAGTGTCACGGCGAGGGCTCTGTCCGTGTCATGGTGAGGGCTTGGTCAGTGTCACGGCGAGGGTTCGGTCTGTGTCACGGCAAGGGCTCGGATCAGTGACACGGCGAGGTCTCGGTCAGTGTCACGGCGAGGGCTCGGGTCAGTGTCACGGCGAGGGCTCGGTCAGTGTGAAGACGAGGGCTCGGGTCAGTGTCACGGTGAGGGCTTGGTCAGTGTCACGGCGAGGGCTCAGTCAGTGTCACGGCGAGGGCTCGGTCAGGGTCACGGCGAGGGCTCGGTCAGTGTCACGGCGAGGGCTCGGTCAGGGTCATGGCGAGGGCTTGGGCCAGTGTCACAGCGAGGGCTCTGTCAGTGCCATGATGAGGGCTCGGGCAGTGTCACGACGAGGGCTCTGTCAGTGTCACGGCGAGGGCTGGGTCAGTGTCATGGCGAGGGTTCGGTCTGTGTCACGGCGAGGGCTCGGGTCAGTGTCAGGGCGAGGGCTCGGTCAGTGTGAAGACGAGGGCTCGGGTCAGTGTCACGGCGAGGGCTCGGTCAGGGTCACGGCGAGGGCTCGGGTCAGTGTCACGGCGAGGGCTCGGTCAGTGTGAAGACGAGGGCTCGGGTCAATGTCATGGCGAGGTCTCGGTCAGGGTCACGGCGAGGGCTCGGTCTGTGTCACGGCGAGGGCTCGGTCAGGGTCACGGCGAGTGCTCGGCTCAGTGTCACGGCGAGGGCTCGGTCTGTGTCACGGCGAGGGCTCGGTCAGTGTCACGGCGCGGGCTCGGTCACTGTCACGGCGAGGGCTCCGTCTGTGTCACGGCGAGGGCTCAGATTGTGTCACGGCGAGGGCTCGGTCTGTGTCACGGTGAGGGCTCGGTCAGTGTCACGGCGAGGGCACGGTCAGTGTCAAGGCGAGAGCTCGGTCAGTGTCACGGCGAGGGCTCGGTCTGTGTCATGGCGAGGGCTGGGTCAGTGTCACGGCGAGGGCTCGGTCAGTGTCACGGCGAGGGCTCGGCCAGTGTCACGGCGAGGGCTCGGTCAGTGTCACGGCGAGGGCTCGGTCAGGGTCACGGCGAGGGCTCGGTCAGGGTCACGGCGAGGGCTCGGTCAGGGTCACGGCGAGGGCTCGGTCAGGGTCACGGCGAGGGCTCGGTCAGTGTCACGGCGAGGGCTCGGTTCAGTTTCACGGCGAGGGCTTGGGTCAGTGCCACGGTGAGGGCTCGGTTCAGTTTCACGGTGAGGTCTCGGGTCACTGTCACGGCGAAGCCTCGGTCTGTGTCACGGCGAGGGCTCGATCAGTGTCACGGTGATTGCTCGGTCAGTGTCACGGCGAGGGCTCGGTCAGTGTCACGGCGAGGGCTCGGTCTGTGTCACGGCGAGGGCTTGGTCTGTGTCACGGCGAGGGCTCGTTCTGGGTCATGGCGAGTGCTCTGTCAGTGTCACGGCGAGGGCTCGGTCAGTGTCACGGCGAGGGCTCGGTCAGGGTCACGGCGAGGGCTCGGTCAGTGTCACGGCGAGGGCTCGGGCCAGTGGCACGGCGAGGGCTCGGTCAGTGTCATGGCGAGGGCTCGGTCAGTGTCACGGCGAGGGCTCGGTCAGTGTCACGGCTAGGGCTCGGTCTGTGTCACGGCGAGGGCTCGGTCAGTGTCACGGCGAGGACTCGGTCAGTGTCACGGTGAGGTCTTGGGTCAGTGTCACGGCGAGGACTCGGTCAGTGTGAAGACGAGGGCTCGGGTCAGTGTCACGGCGAGGGCTCGGTCAGGGTCACGGCGAGGGCTCGGTCAGGGTCACGGCGAGGGCTCGGTCAGGGTCACGGCGAGGGCTCGGTCAGGGTCACGGCGAGGGCTCGGTCAGGGTCATGGCGAGGGCTCGGTCTGTTTCACGGCGAGGGCTCGGTCTGTGTCACGGCGAGGGCTTGGTCTGTGTCACGGCGAGGGCTCGTTCTGGGTCATGGTGAGTGCTCTGTCAGTGTCACGGCGAAGGCTCGGTCAGTGTCACGGCGCGGGCTCGGTCTGTGTCACGGCGAGGGCTCGGTCATTGTCACGGCGAGGGCTCGGTCAGTGTGATGGCTAGGGCTCGGGTCAGTGTCACAGCGAGGGCTCGGTCAGTGTCATGACGATAGCTCGAGTCAGTGTCACGGCGAAGGCTCGGTCAGTGTCACGGCGAGGGCTGAGTCAGTGTCACGGTGAGGGCTCGGGTCAGTGTCACGGCGACGGCTCGGGTCAGTGTCACGGTGAGGGCTTGGTCAGTGTCACGGCGAGGGCTCAGTCAGTGTCACGGCGAGGGCTCGGTCAGGGTCACGGCGAGGGCTCGGTCAGTGTCACGGCGAGGGCTCGGTCAGAGTCATGGCGAGGGCTTGGGCCAGTGTCACAGCGAGGGCTCTGTCAGTGCCATGATGAGGGCTCGGGCAGTGTCACGACGAGGGCTCTGTCAGTGTCATGGCGAGGGCTGGGTCAGTGTCATGGCGAGGGTTCGGTCTGTGTCACGGCGAGGGCTCGGGTCAGTGTCAGGGCGAGGCCTCAGTCAGTGTCACGGCGAAGGCTCGGGTCAGTGTCATGGCGAGGGCTCGGTCAGTGTGAAGACGAGGGCTCGGGTCAGTGTCACGGTGAGGGCTTGGTCAGTGTCACGGCGAGGGCTCAGTCAGTGTCACGGCGAGGACTCTGGTCAGTGTCACAGCGAGGGCTCGGTCCGTGTCACGGCGAGGGCTCGGGCAGTGTCACGGCGAGGGCTCTGTCAGTGTCATGGCGAGGGCTTGCTCAGTGTCACCGCGAGGGTTCGGTCTGTGTCACGGCGAGGGCTCGGGTCAGTGTCACGGCGAGGTCTCGGTCAGTGTCACGGCGAGGACTCGGGTCAGTGTCATGGCGAGGGCTCGGTCAGTGTGAAGACGAGGGCTCGGGTCAGTGTCACGGCGAGGGCTCGGTCAGGGTCACGGCGAGGGCTCGGGTCAGTGTCACGGCGAGGGCTCGGTCAGTGTGAAGACGAGGGCTCGGGTCAGTGTCACGACGAGGGCTTGGTCAGGGTCACGGCGAGGGCTCTGTCTGTGTCACAGCGAGGACTCGGTCAGGGTCACGGCGAGGGCTCGGCTCAGTGTCACGGCGAGGGCTGGTGTCGGTCTCACGGCGAGGGCTCAGGTCGGTGTCATGGTGAGGGCTCGGTCAGTGTCATGGGAAGGGCTTGGGTCAGTGTCACGGCGAGGGCTCAGATTCTGTCACGGCGAGGGCTCGGTCTGTGTCACGGTGAGGGCTCGGTCAGTGTCACGGCGAGGGCACGGTCAGTGTCAAGGCGAGAGCTCGGTCAGTGTCACGGCGAGGGCTCGGTCTGTGTCATGGCGAGGGCTGGGTCAGTGTCACGGCGAGGGCTCGGTCAGTGTCACGGCGAGGGCTCGGCCAGTGTCACGGCGAGGGCTCGGTCAGTGTCACGGCGAGGGCTCGGTCAGGGTCACGGCGAGGGCTCGGTCAGGGTCACGGCGAGGGCTCGGTCAGGGTCACGGCGAGGGCTCGGTCAGGGTCACGGCGAGGGCTCGGTCAGTGTCACGGCGAGGGCTCGGTTCAGTTTCACGGCGAGGGCTTGGGTCAGTGCCACGGTGAGGGCTCGGTTCAGTTTCACGGTGAGGTCTCGGGTCACTGTCACGGCGAAGCCTCGGTCTGTGTCACGGCGAGGGCTCGATCAGTGTCACGGTGATTGCTCGGTCAGTGTCACGGCGAGGGCTCGGTCAGTGTCACGGCGAGGGCTCGGTCTGTGTCACGGCGAGGGCTTGGTCTGTGTCACGGCGAGGGCTCGTTCTGGGTCATGGCGAGTGCTCTGTCAGTGTCACGGCGAGGGCTCGGTCAGTGTCACGGCGAGGGCTCGGTCAGGGTCACGGCGAGGGCTCGGTCAGTGTCACGGCGAGGGCTCGGGCCAGTGGCACGGCGAGGGCTCGGTCAGTGTCATGGCGAGGGCTCGGTCAGTGTCACGGCGAGGGCTCGGTCAGTGTCACGGCTAGGGCTCGGTCTGTGTCACGGCGAGGGCTCGGTCAGTGTCACGGCGAGGACTCGGTCAGTGTCACGGTGAGGTCTTGGGTCAGTGTCACGGCGAGGACTCGGTCAGTGTGAAGACGAGGGCTCGGGTCAGTGTCACGGCGAGGGCTCGGTCAGGGTCACGGCGAGGGCTCGGTCAGGGTCACGGCGAGGGCTCGGTCAGGGTCACGGCGAGGGCTCGGTCAGGGTCACGGCGAGGGCTCGGTCAGGGTCATGGCGAGGGCTCGGTCTGTTTCACGGCGAGGGCTCGGTCTGTGTCACGGCGAGGGCTTGGTCTGTGTCACGGCGAGGGCTCGTTCTGGGTCATGGTGAGTGCTCTGTCAGTGTCACGGCGAAGGCTCGGTCAGTGTCACGGCGCGGGCTCGGTCTGTGTCACGGCGAGGGCTCGGTCATTGTCACGGCGAGGGCTCGGTCAGTGTGATGGCTAGGGCTCGGGTCAGTGTCACAGCGAGGGCTCGGTCAGTGTCATGACGATAGCTCGAGTCAGTGTCACGGCGAAGGCTCGGTCAGTGTCACGGCGAGGGCTGAGTCAGTGTCACGGTGAGGGCTCGGGTCAGTGTCACGGCGACGGCTCGGGTCAGTGTCACGGTGAGGGCTTGGTCAGTGTCACGGCGAGGGCTCAGTCAGTGTCACGGCGAGGGCTCGGTCAGGGTCACGGCGAGGGCTCGGTCAGTGTCACGGCGAGGGCTCGGTCAGAGTCATGGCGAGGGCTTGGGCCAGTGTCACAGCGAGGGCTCTGTCAGTGCCATGATGAGGGCTCGGGCAGTGTCACGACGAGGGCTCTGTCAGTGTCATGGCGAGGGCTGGGTCAGTGTCATGGCGAGGGTTCGGTCTGTGTCACGGCGAGGGCTCGGGTCAGTGTCAGGGCGAGGCCTCAGTCAGTGTCACGGCGAAGGCTCGGGTCAGTGTCATGGCGAGGGCTCGGTCAGTGTGAAGACGAGGGCTCGGGTCAGTGTCACGGTGAGGGCTTGGTCAGTGTCACGGCGAGGGCTCAGTCAGTGTCACGGCGAGGACTCTGGTCAGTGTCACAGCGAGGGCTCGGTCCGTGTCACGGCGAGGGCTCGGGCAGTGTCACGGCGAGGGCTCTGTCAGTGTCATGGCGAGGGCTTGCTCAGTGTCACCGCGAGGGTTCGGTCTGTGTCACGGCGAGGGCTCGGGTCAGTGTCACGGCGAGGTCTCGGTCAGTGTCACGGCGAGGACTCGGGTCAGTGTCATGGCGAGGGCTCGGTCAGTGTGAAGACGAGGGCTCGGGTCAGTGTCACGGCGAGGGCTCGGTCAGGGTCACGGCGAGGGCTCGGGTCAGTGTCACGGCGAGGGCTCGGTCAGTGTGAAGACGAGGGCTCGGGTCAGTGTCACGACGAGGGCTTGGTCAGGGTCACGGCGAGGGCTCTGTCTGTGTCACAGCGAGGACTCGGTCAGGGTCACGGCGAGGGCTCGGCTCAGTGTCACGGCGAGGGCTGGTGTCGGTCTCACGGCGAGGGCTCAGGTCGGTGTCATGGTGAGGGCTCGGTCAGTGTCATGGGAAGGGCTTGGGTCAGTGTCACGGCGAGGGCTCGGTCTGTGTCACGGCGAGGGCTCGGTCAGTGTCACGGCGAGGGCTGAGTCAGTGTCACGGCGAGGGCTCGGCTCGGGTCAGTGTCACGGTGAGGGCTTGGTCAGTGTCACGGCGAGGGCTCGGTCAGTGTCACGGCGAGGGCTCGGTCAGTGTCACGGCGAGGTCTGGGTCAGTGTCACGGCGAGGGCTCGGTCTGTGTCACGGCGAGGGCTCGGGTCAGTGTCACGGCGAGGGCTCGGCCAGTGTCACGGCGAGGGCTCGGTCACTGTCACGGCGAGGGCTCGTTCAGTGACAGGGCGAGGGCTCGGTCAGTGTCACAGCGAGGGCTCGGTCAGTGTCACGGCGAGGTCTCGGTCAGTGTCACGGCGAGGGCTCGGTCCGTGTCACGGCGAGGGCTCGGGTCACTGTCATGGCGAGGGCTCGGTCTGTGTTACGGCGAGGGCTCAGGTCAGTGTCACGGCGAGGGCTCCGTCAGGGTCACGTCGATTGCTCGGCCAGGGTCACGGCGAGGGCTCGGTCAGGGTCACGGCGAGGGCTCGGTCAGGGTCACGGCGAGGACTCTGGTCAGTGTCACAGCGAGTGCTCGGTCAGTGTCACGGCGAGGCTCGGGCAGTGTCACGGCGAGGGCTCTGTCCGTGTCATGGCGAGGGCTTGGTCAGTGTCACGGCGAGGGTTCGGTCTGTGTCACGGCAAGGGCTCGGATCAGTGACACGGCGAGGTCTCGGTCAGTGTCACGGCGAGGGCTCGGGTCAGTGTCACGGCGAGGGCTCGGTCAGTGTGAAGACGAGGGCTCAGGTCAGTGTCACGGCGAGGGCTCGGTCAGGGTCACGGCGAGGGCTCGGGTCAGTGTCACGGCGAAGGCTCGGTCAGTGTGAAGACGAGGGCTCGGGTCAGTGTCACGACGAGGGCTCGGTCAGGGTCACGGCGAGGGCTCGGTCTGTGTCACGGCGAGGGCTGGGTCAGTGTCACGGCGAGGGCTCGGTCAGTGTCACGGCGAGGGCTCGGCCAGTGTCACGGCGAGGGCTCGGCCAGTGTCACGGCGAGGGCTCGGTCAGGGTCACGGCGAGGGCTCGGTCAGGGTCACGGCGAGGGCTCGGTCAGGGTCACGGCGAGGGCTCGGTCAGGGTCACGGCGAGGGCTCGGTCTGTTTCACGGCGAGGGCTCGGTCTGTGTCACGGCGAGGGCTTGGTCTGTGTCATGGCGAGGGCTCGTTCTGGGTCATGGCGAGTGCTCTGTCAGTGTCACGGCGAGGGCTCGGTCAGTGTCACGGCGAGGGCTCGGTCAGGGTCACGGCGAGGGCTCGGTCAGTGTCACGGTGAGGGCTCGGGCCAGTGGCACGGCGAGGGCTCGGTCAGTGTCATGGCGAGGGCTCGGTCAGTGTCACGGCAAGGGCTCGGTCAGTGTCACGGCTAGGGCTCGGTCTGTGTCACGGCGAGGGCTCGGTCAGTGTCACGGCGAGGACTCGGTCAGTGTCACGGTGAGGTCTTGGGTCAGTGTCACGGCGAGGACTCGGTCAGTGTGAAGACGAGGGCTCGGGTCAGTGTCACGGCGAGGGCTCGGTCAGGGTCATGGCGAGGGCTCGGTCAGGGTCACGGCGAGGGCTCGGTCAGGGTCACGGCGAGGGCTCGGTCAGGGTCACGGCGAGGGCTCGGTCAGGGTCATGGCGAGGGCTCGGTCTGTTTCACGGCGAGGGCTCGGTCTGTGTCACGGCGAGGGCTTGGTCTGTGTCACGGCAAGGGCTCGTTCTGGGTCATGGTGAGTGCTCTGTCAGTGTCACGGCGAAGGCTCGGTCAGTGTCACGGCGCGGGCTCGGTCTGTGTCACGGCGAGGGCTCGGTCATTGTCACGGCGAGGGCTCGGTCAGTGTGATGGCTAGGGCTCGGGTCAGTGTCACAGCGAGGGCTCGGTCAGTGTCATGACGATAGCTCGAGTCAGTGTCACGGCGAAGGCTCGGTCAGTGTCATGGCGAGGGCTCGGGTCAGTGTCACGGTGAGGGCTTGGTCAGTGTCACGGCGAGGGCTCAGTCAGTGTCACGGCGAGGGCTCGGTCAGGGTCACGGCGAGGGCTCGGTCAGTGTCACGGCGAGGGCTCGGTCAGGGTCATGGCGAGGGCTTGGGCCAGTGTCACAGCGAGGGCTCTGTCAGTGCCATGATGAGGGCTCGGGCAGTGTCACGACGAGGGCTCTGTCAGTGTCACGGCGAGGGCTGGGTCAGTGTCATGGCGAGGGTTCGGTCTGTGTCACGGCGAGGGCTCGGGTCAGTGTCAGGGCGAGGCCTCAGTCAGTGTCACGGCGAAGGCTCGGGTCAGTGTCATGGCGAGGGCTCGGTCAGTGTGAAGACGAGGGCTCGGGTCAGTGTCACGGTGAGGGCTTGGTCAGTGTCACGGCGAGGGCTCAGTCAGTGTCACAGCGAGGGCTCGGTCAGGGTCACGGCGAGGGCTCGGTCAGTGTCACGGCGAGGGCTCGGTCAGGGTCATGGCGAGGGCTTGGGCCAGTGTCACAGCGAGGGCTCTGTCAGTGCCATGATGAGGGCTCGGGCAGTGTCACGACGAGGGCTCTGTCAGTGTCACGGCGAGGGCTGGGTCAGTGTCACGACGAGGGCTCGGTCAGTGTCACGGCGAGGGCTCGGTCAGTGTCACGGCGAGGGCTCGGGCCAGTGGCACGGCGAGGGCTCGGTCAGTGTCATGGCAAGGGCTCGGTCAGTGTCACGGCGAGGGCTCGGTCAGTGTCACGGCTAGGGCTCGGTCTGTGTCACGGCGAGGGCTCGGTCAGTGTCATGGCGAGGGCTCGGTCAGTGTCACGGTGAGGTCTTGGGTCAGTGTCACGGCGAGGACTCGGTCAGTGTGAAGATGAGGGATCGGGTCAGTGTCACGGCGAGGGCTCGGTCAGGGTCACGGCGAGGACTCGGTCAGGGTCACGGCGAGGGCTCGGTCAGGGTCACGGCGAGGACTCTGGTCAGTGTCACAGCGAGTGCTCGGTCAGTGTCACGGCGAGGCTCGGGCAGTGTCACGGCGAGGGCTCTGTCCGTGTCATGGTGAGGGCTCGGTCAGGGTCACGGCGAGGGCTCGGTCAGGGTCACGGCAAGGGCTCGGATCAGTGACACGGCGAGGTCTCGGTCAGTGTCACGGCGAGGGCTCGGGTCAGTGTCACGGCGAGGGCTCGGTCAGTGTGAAGACGAGGGCTCAGGTCAGTGTCACGGCGAGGGCTCGGTCAGGGTCACGGCGAGGGCTCGGGTCAGTGTCACGGCGAAGGCTCGGTCAGTGTGAAGACGAGGGCTCGGGTCAGTGTCACGACGAGGGCTCGGTCAGGGTCACGGCGAGGGCTCGGTCTGTGTCACGGCGAGGGCTGGGTCAGTGTCACGGCGAGGGCTCGGTCAGTGTCACGGCGAGGGCTCGGCCAGTGTCACGGCGAGGGCTCGGCCAGTGTCACGGCGAGGGCTCGGTCAGGGTCACGGCGAGGGCTCGGTCAGGGTCACGGCGAGGGCTCGGTCAGGGTCACGGCGAGGGCTCGGTCAGGGTCACGGCGAGGGCTCGGTCTGTTTCACGGCGAGGGCTCGGTCTGTGTCACGGCGAGGGCTTGGTCTGTGTCACGGCGAGGGCTCGTTCTGGGTCATGGCGAGTGCTCTGTCAGTGTCACGGCGAGGGCTCGGTCAGTGTCACGGCGAGGGCTCGGTCAGTGTCATGGCGAGGGCTCGGTCAGTGTCACGGCGAGGGCTCGGTCAGTGTCACGGCTAGGGCTCGGTCTGTGTCATGGCGAGGGCTTGGTCAGTGTCACGGCGAGGACTCGGTCAGTGTCACGGTGAGGTCTTGGGTCAGTGTCATGGCGAGGACTCGGTCAGTGTGAAGACGAGGGCTCGGGTCAGTGTCACGGCGAGGGCTCGGTCAGGGTCACGGCGAGGGCTCGGTCAGGGTCACGGCGAGGGCTCGGTCAGGGTCACGGCGAGGGCTCGGTCAGGGTCACGGCGAGGGCTCGGTCAGGGTCATGGCGAGGGCTCGGTCTGTTTCACGGCGAGGGCTCGGTCTGTGTCACGGCGAGGGCTTGGTCTGTGTCACGGCGAGGGCTCGTTCTGGGTCATGGTGAGTGCTCTGTCAGTGTCACGGCGAAGGCTCGGTCAGTGTCACGGCGCGGGCTCGGTCTGTGTCACGGCGAGGGCTCGGTCATTGTCACGGCGAGGGCTCGGTCAGTGTGATGGCTAGGGCTCGGGTCAGTGTCACAGCGAGGGCTCGGTCAGTGTCATGACGATAGCTCGAGTCAGTGTCACGGCGAAGGCTCGGTCAGTGTCACGGCGAGGGCTGAGTCAGTGTCACGGTGAGGGCTCGGGTCAGTGTCACGGCGACGGCTCGGGTCAGTGTCACGGTGAGGGCTTGGTCAGTGTCACGGCGAGGGCTCAGTCAGTGTCACGGCGAGGGCTCGGTCAGGGTCATGGCGAGGGCTCGGTCAGTGTCACGGCGAGGGCTCGGTCAGGGTCATGGCGAGGGCTTGGGCCAGTGTCACAGCGAGGGCTCTGTCAGTGCCATGATGAGGGCTCGGGCAGTGTCACGACGAGGGCTCTGTCAGTGTCACGGCGAGGGCTGGGTCAGTGTCATGGCGAGGGTTCGGTCTGTGTCACGGCGAGGGCTCGGGTCAGTGTCAGGGCGAGGCCTCAGTCAGTGTCACGGCGAAGGCTCGGGTCAGTATCATGGCGAGGGCTCGGTCAGTGTGAAGACGAGGGCTCGGGTCAGTGTCACGGTGAGGGCTTGGTCAGTGTCACGGCGAGGGCTCAGTCAGTGTCACGGCGAGGGCTCGGTCAGGGTCACGGCGAGGGCTCGGTCAGTGTCACGGCGAGGGCTCGGTCAGGGTCATGGCGAGGGCTTGGGCCAGTGTCACAGCGAGGGCTCTGTCAGTGCCATGATGAGGGCTCGGGCAGTGTCACGACGAGGGCTCTGTCAGTGTCACGGCGAGGGCTGGGTCAGTGTCACGACGAGGGCTCGGTCAGTGTCACGGCGAGGGCTCGGTCAGTGTCACGGCGAGGGCTCGGGCCAGTGGCACGGCGAGGGCTCGGTCAGTGTCATGGCGAGGGCTCGGTCAGTGTCACGGCGAGGGCTCGGTCAGTGTCACGGCTAGGGCTCGGTCTGTGTCACGGCGAGGGCTCGGTCAGTGTCATGGCGAGGACTCGGTCAGTGTCACGGTGAGGTCTTGGGTCAGTGTCACGGCGAGGACTCGGTCAGTGTGAAGACGAGGGATCGGGTCAGTGTCACGGCGAGGGCTCGGTCAGGGTCACGGCGAGGACTCGGTCAGGGTCACGGCGAGGGCTCGGTCAGGGTCACGGCGAGGACTCTGGTCAGTGTCACAGCGAGTGCTCGGTCAGTGTCACGGCGAGGCTCGGGCAGTGTCACGGCGAGGGCTCTGTCCGTGTCATGGTGAGGGCTTGGTCAGTGTCACGGCGAGGGTTCGGTCTGTGTCACGGCAAGGGCTCGGATCAGTGACACGGCGAGGTCTCGGTCAGTGTCACGGCGAGGGCTCGGGTCAGTGTCACGGCGAGGGCTCGGTCAGTGTGAAGACGAGGGCTCAGGTCAGTGTCACGGCGAGGGCTCGGTCAGGGTCACGGCGAGGGCTCGGGTCAGTGTCACGGCGAAGGCTTGGTCAGTGTGAAGACGAGGGCTCGGGTCAGTGTCACGACGAGGGCTCGGTCAGGGTCACGGCGAGGGCTCGGTCTGTGTCACGGCGAGGGCTGGGTCAGTGTCACGGCGAGGGCTCGGTCAGTGTCACGGCGAGGGCTCGGCCAGTGTCACGGCGAGGGCTCGGCCAGTGTCACGGCGAGGGCTCGGTCAGGGTCACGGCGAGGGCTCGGTCAGGGTCACGGCGAGGGCTCGGTCAGGGTCACGGCGAGGGCTCGGTCAGGGTCACGGCGAGGGCTCGGTCTGTTTCACGGCGAGGGCTCGGTCTGTGTCACGGCGAGGGCTTGGTCTGTGTCACGGCGAGGGCTCGTTCTGGGTCATGGCGAGTGCTCTGTCAGTGTCACGGCGAGGGCTCGGTCAGTGTCACGGCGAGGGCTCGGTCAGGGTCACGGCGAGGGCTCGGTCAGTGTCACGGCGAGGGCTCGGGCCAGTGGCACGGCGAGGGCTCGGTCAGTGTCATGGCGAGGGCTCGGTCAGTGTCACGGCGAGGGCTCGGTCAGTGTCACGGCTAGGGCTCGGTCTGTGTCACGGCGAGGGCTCGGTCAGTGTCACGGCGAGGACTCGGTCAGTGTCACGGTGAGGTCTTGGGTCAGTGTCACGGCGAGGACTCGGTCAGTGTGAAGACGAGGGCTCGGGTCAGTGTCACGGCGAGGGCTCGGTCAGGGTCACGGCGAGGGCTCGGTCAGGGTCACGGCGAGGGCTCGGTCAGGGTCACGGCGAGGGCTCGGTCAGGGTCACGGCGAGGGCTCGGTCAGGGTCATGGCGAGGGCTCGGTCTGTTTCACGGCGAGGGCTCGGTCTGTGTCACGGCGAGGGCTTGGTCTGTGTCACGGCGAGGGCTCGTTCTGGGTCATGGTGAGTGCTCTGTCAGTGTCACGGCGAAGGCTCGGTCAGTGTCAAGGCGCGGGCTCGGTCTGTGTCACGGCGAGGGCTCGGTCATTGTCACGGCGAGGGCTCGGTCAGTGTGATGGCTAGGGCTCGGGTCAGTGTCACAGCGAGGGCTCGGTCAGTGTCATGACGATAGCTCGAGTCAGTGTCACGGCGAAGGCTCGGTCAGTGTCACGGCGAGGGCTGAGTCAGTGTCACGGTGAGGGCTCGGGTCAGTGTCACGGCGACGGCTCGGGTCAGTGTCACGGTGAGGGCTTGGTCAGTGTCACGGCGAGGGCTCAGTCAGTGTCACGGCGAGGGCTCGGTCAGGGTCACGGCGAGGGCTCGGTCAGTGTCACGGCGAGGGCTCGGTCAGAGTCATGGCGAGGGCTTGGGCCAGTGTCACAGCGAGGGCTCTGTCAGTGCCATGATGAGGGCTCGGGCAGTGTCACGACGAGGGCTCTGTCAGTGTCACGGCGAGGGCTGAGTCAGTGTCATGGCGAGGGTTCGGTCTGTGTCACGGCGAGGGCTCGGGTCAGTGTCAGGGCGAGGCCTCAGTCAGTGTCACGGCGAAGGCTCGGGTCAGTGTCATGGCGAGGGCTCGGTCAGTGTGAAGACGAGGGCTCGGGTCAGTGTCACGGTGAGGGCTTGGTCAGTGTCACGGCGAGGGCTCAGTCAGTGTCACGGCGAGGGCTCGGTCAGGGTCACGGCGAGGGCTCGGTCAGTGTCACGGCGAGGGCTCGGTCAGGGTCATGGCGAGGGCTTGGGCCAGTGTCACAGCGAGGGCTCTGTCAGTGCCATGATGAGGGCTCGGGCAGTGTCACGACGAGGGCTCTGTCAGTGTCACGGCGAGGGCTGGGTCAGTGTCATGGCGAGGGTTCGGTCTGTGTCACGGCGAGGGCTCGGGTCAGTGTCAGGGCGAGGGCTCGGTCAGTGTGAAGACGAGGGCTCGGGTCAGTGTCACGGCGAGGGCTCGGTCAGGGTCACGGCGAGGGCTCGGGTCAGTGTCACGGCGAGGGCTCGGTCAGTGTGAAGACGAGGGCTCGGGTCAATGTCATGGCGAGGTCTCGGTCAGGGTCACGGCGAGGGCTCGGTCTGTGTCACGGCGAGGGCTCGGTCAGGGTCACGGCGAGTGCTCGGCTCAGTGTCACGGCGAGGGCTCGGTCTGTGTCACGGCGAGGGCTCGGTCAGTGTCACGGCGCGGGCTCGGTCACTGTCACGGCGAGGGCTCCGTCTGTGTCACGGCGAGGGCTCAGATTGTGTCACGGCGAGGGCTCGGTCTGTGTCACGGTGAGGGCTCGGTCAGTGTCACGGCGAGGGCACGGTCAGTGTCAAGGCGAGAGCTCGGTCAGTGTCACGGCGAGGGCTCGGTCTGTGTCAAGGCGAGGGCTGGGTCAGTGTCACGGCGAGGGCTCGGTCAGTGTCACGGCGAGGGCTCGGCCAGTGTCACGGCGAGGGCTCGGTCAGTGTCACGTCGAGGGCTCGGTCAGGGTCACGGCGAGGGCTCGGTCAGGGTCACGGCGAGGGCTCGGTCAGGGTCACGGCGAGGGCTCGGTCAGGGTCACGGCGAGGGCTCGGTCAGTGTCACGGCGAGGGCTCGGTTCAGTTTCACGGCGAGGGCTTGGGTCAGTGCCACGGTGAGGGCTCGGTTCAGTTTCACGGTGAGGTCTCGGGTCACTGTCACGGCGAAGCCTCGGTCTGTGTCACGGCGAGGGCTCGATCAGTGTCACGGCGATTGCTCGGTCAGTGTCACGGCGAGGGCTCGGTCAGTGTCACGGCGAGGGCTCGGTCTGTGTCACGGCGAGGGCTTGGTCTGTGTCACGGCGAGGGCTCGTTCTGGGTCATGGCGAGTGCTCTGTCAGTGTCACGGCGAGGGCTCGGTCAGTGTCACGGCGAGGGCTCGGTCAGGGTCACGGCGAGGGCTCGGTCAGTGTCACGGCGAGGGCTCGGGCCAGTGGCACGGCGAGGGCTCGGTCAGTGTCATGGCGAGGGCTCGGTCAGTGTCACGGCGAGGGCTCGGTCAGTGTCACGGCTAGGGCTCGGTCTGTGTCACGGCGAGGGCTCGGTCAGTGTCACGGCGAGGACTCGGTCAGTGTCACGGTGAGGTCTTGGGTCAGTGTCACGGCGAGGACTCGGTCAGTGTGAAGACGAGGGCTCGGGTCAGTGTCACGGCGAGGGCTCGGTCAGGGTCACGGCGAGGGCTCGGTCAGGGTCACGGCGAGGGCTCGGTCAGGGTCACGGCGAGGGCTCGGTCAGGGTCACGGCGAGGGCTCGGTCAGGGTCATGGCGAGGGCTCGGTCTGTTTCACGGCGAGGGCTCGGTCTGTGTCACGGCGAGGGCTTGGTCTGTGTCACGGCGAGGGCTCGTTCTGGGTCATGGTGAGTGCTCTGTCAGTGTCACGGCGAAGGCTCGGTCAGTGTCAAGGCGCGGGCTCGGTCTGTGTCACGGCGAGGGCTCGGTCATTGTCACGGCGAGGGCTCGGTCAGTGTGATGGCTAGGGCTCGGGTCAGTGTCACAGCGAGGGCTCGGTCAGTGTCATGACGATAGCTCGAGTCAGTGTCACGGCGAAGGCTCGGTCAGTGTCACGGCGAGGGCTGAGTCAGTGTCACGGTGAGGGCTCGGGTCAGTGTCACGGCGACGGCTCGGGTCAGTGTCACGGTGAGGGCTTGGTCAGTGTCACGGCGAGGGCTCAGTCAGTGTCACGGCGAGGGCTCGGTCAGGGTCACGGCGAGGGCTCGGTCAGTGTCACGGCGAGGGCTCGGTCAGAGTCATGGCGAGGGCTTGGGCCAGTGTCACAGCGAGGGCTCTGTCAGTGCCATGATGAGGGCTCGGGCAGTGTCACGACGAGGGCTCTGTCAGTGTCACGGCGAGGGCTGGGTCAGTGTCATGGCGAGGGTTCGGTCTGTGTCACGGCGAGGGCTCGGGTCAGTGTCAGGGCGAGGCCTCAGTCAGTGTCACGGCGAAGGCTCGGGTCAGTGTCATGGCGAGGGCTCGGTCAGTGTGAAGACGAGGGCTCGGGTCAGTGTCACGGTGAGGGCTTGGTCAGTGTCACGGCGAGGGCTCAGTCAGTGTCACGGCGAGGGCTCGGTCAGGGTCACGGCGAGGGCTCGGTCAGTGTCACGGCGAGGGCTCGGTCAGGGTCATGGCGAGGGCTTGGGCCAGTGTCACAGCGAGGGCTCTGTCAGTGCCATGATGAGGGCTCGGGCAGTGTCACGACGAGGGCTCTGTCAGTGTCACGGCGAGGGCTGGGTCAGTGTCATGGCGAGGGTTCGGTCTGTGTCACGGCGAGGGCTCGGGTCAGTGTCAGGGCGAGGGCTCGGTCAGTGTGAAGACGAGGGCTCGGGTCAGTGTCACGGCGAGGGCTTGGTCAGGGTCACGGCGAGGGCTCGGGTCAGTGTCACGGCGAGGGCTCGGTCAGTGTGAAGACGAGGGCTCGGGTCAATGTCATGGCGAGGTCTCGGTCAGGGTCACGGCGAGGGCTCGGTCTGTGTCACGGCGAGGGCTCGGTCAGGGTCACGGCGAGTGCTCGGCTCAGTGTCACGGCGAGGGCTCGGTCTGTGTCACGGCGAGGGCTCGGTCAGTGTCACGGCGCGGGCTCGGTCACTGTCACGGCGAGGGCTCCGTCTGTGTCACGGCGAGGGCTCAGATTGTGTCACGGCGAGGGCTCGGTCTGTGTCACGGTGAGGGCTCGGTCAGTGTCACGGCGAGGGCACGGTCAGTGTCAAGGCGAGAGCTCGGTCAGTGTCACGGCGAGGGCTCGGTCTGTGTCACGGCGAGGGCTGGGTCAGTGTCACGGCGAGGGCTCGGTCAGTGTCACGGCGAGGGCTCGGCCAGTGTCACGGCGAGGGCTCGGTCAGTGTCACGGCGAGGGCTCGGTCAGGGTCACGGCGAGGGCTCGGTCAGGGTCACGGCGAGGGCTCGGTCAGGGTCACGGCGAGGGCTCGGTCAGGGTCACGGCGAGGGCTCGGTCAGTGTCACGGCGAGGGCTCGGTTCAGTTTCACGGCGAGGGCTTGGGTCAGTGCCACGGTGAGGGCTCGGTTCAGTTTCACGGCGAGGTCTCGGGTCACTGTCACGGCGAAGCCTCGGTCTGTGTCACGGCGAGGGCTCGATCAGTGTCACGGCGATTGCTCGGTCAGTGTCACGGCGAGGGCTCGGTCAGTGTCACGGCGAGGGCTCGGTCTGTGTCACGGCGAGGGCTTGGTCTGTGTCACGGCGAGGGCTCGTTCTGGGTCATGGCGAGTGCTCTGTCAGTGTCACGGCGAGGGCTCGGTCAGTGTCACGGCGAGGGCTCGGTCAGGGTCACGGCGAGGGCTCGGTCAGTGTCACGGCGAGGGCTCGGGCCAGTGGCACGGCGAGGGCTCGGTCAGTGTCATGGCGAGGGCTCGGTCAGTGTCACGGCGAGGGCTCGGTCAGTGTCACGGCTAGGGCTCGGTCTGTGTCACGGCGAGGGCTCGGTCAGTGTCACGGCGAGGACTCGGTCAGTGTCACGGTGAGGTCTTGGGTCAGTGTCACGGCGAGGACTCGGTCAGTGTGAAGACGAGGGCTCGGGTCAGTGTCACGGCGAGGGCTCGGTCAGGGTCACGGCGAGGGCTCGGTCAGGGTCACGGCGAGGGCTCGGTCAGGGTCACGGCGAGGGCTCGGTCAGGGTCACGGCGAGGGCTCGGTCAGGGTCATGGCGAGGGCTCGGTCTGTTTCACGGCGAGGGCTCGGTCTGTGTCACGGCGAGGGCTTGGTCTGTGTCACGGCGAGGGCTCGTTCTGGGTCATGGTGAGTGCTCTGTCAGTGTCACGGCGAAGGCTCGGTCAGTGTCACGGCGCGGGCTCGGTCTGTGTCACGGCGAGGGCTCGGTCATTGTCACGGCGAGGGCTCGGTCAGTGTGATGGCTAGGGCTCGGGTCAGTGTCACAGCGAGGGCTCGGTCAGTGTCATGACGATAGCTCGAGTCAGTGTCACGGCGAAGGCTCGGTCAGTGTCACGGCGAGGGCTGAGTCATTGTCACGGTGAGGGCTCGGGTCAGTGTCACGGCGACGGCTCGGGTCAGTGTCACGGTGAGGGCTTGGTCAGTGTCACGGCGAGGGCTCAGTCAGTGTCACGGCGAGGGCTCGGTCAGGGTCACGGCGAGGGCTCGGTCAGTGTCACGGCGAGGGCTCGGTCAGAGTCATGGCGAGGGCTTGGGCCAGTGTCACAGCGAGGGCTCTGTCAGTGCCATGATGAGGGCTCGGGCAGTGTCACGACGAGGGCTCTGTCAGTGTCACGGCGAGGGCTGGGTCAGTGTCATGGCGAGGGTTCGGTCTGTGTCACGGCGAGGGCTCGGGTCAGTGTCAGGGCGAGGCCTCAGTCAGTGTCACGGCGAAGGCTCGGGTCAGTGTCATGGCGAGGGCTCGGTCAGTGTGAAGACGAGGGCTCGGGTCAGTGTCACGGTGAGGGCTTGGTCAGTGTCACGGCGAGGGCTCAGTCAGTGTCACGGCGAGGGCTCGGTCAGGGTCACGGCGAGGGCTCGGTCAGTGTCACGGCGAGGGCTCGGTCAGGGTCATGGCGAGGGCTTGGGCCAGTGTCACAGCGAGGGCTCTGTCAGTGCCATGATGAGGGCTCGGGCAGTGTCACGACGAGGGCTCTGTCAGTGTCACGGCGAGGGCTGGGTCAGTGTCATGGCGAGGGTTCGGTCTGTGTCACGGCGAGGGCTCGGGTCAGTGTCAGGGCGAGGGCTCGGTCAGTGTGAAGACGAGGGCTCGGGTCAGTGTCACGGCGAGGGCTCGGTCAGGGTCACGGCGAGGGCTCGGGTCAGTGTCACGGCGAGGGCTCGGTCAGTGTGAAGACGAGGGCTCGGGTCAATGTCATGGCGAGGTCTCGGTCAGGGTCACGGCGAGGGCTCGGTCTGTGTCACGGCGAGGGCTCGGTCAGGGTCACGGCGAGTGCTCGGCTCAGTGTCACGGCGAGGGCTGATGTCGGTGTCACGGCGAGGGCTCAGGTCGGTGTCACGGCGAGGGCTCAGGTCGGTGTCACGGCGAGGGCTCGGTCAGTGTCACGGGAAGGGCTTGGGTCAGTGTCACGGCGAGGGCTCGGTCTGTGTCATGGCGAGGGCTCGGTCAGTGTCACGGCGAGGGCTCGGTCAGTATCACGGCGCGGGCTCGGTCACTGTCACGGCGAGGGCTCCGTCTGTGTCACGGCGAGGGCTCAGATTGTGTCACGGCGAGGGCTCGGTCTGTGTCACGGTGAGGGCTCGGTCAGTGTCACGGCGTGGGCACGGTCAGTGTCAAGGCGAGAGCTCGGTCAGTGTCACGGCGAGGGCTCGGTCTGTGTCACGGCGAGGGCTGGGTCAGTGTCACGGCGAGGGCTCGGTCAGTGTCACGGCGAGGGCTCGGCCAGTGTCACGGCGAGGGCTCGGTCAGTGTCACGGCGAGGGCTCGGTCAGGGTCACGGCGAGGGCTCGGTCAGGGTCACGGCGAGGGCTCGGTCAGGGTCACGGCGAGGGCTCGGTCAGGGTCACGGCGAGGGCTCGGTCAGTGTCACGGCGAGGGCTCGGTTCAGTTTCACGGCGAGGGCTTGGGTCAGTGCCACGGTGAGGGCTCGGTTCAGTTTCACGGCGAGGTCTCGGGTCACTGTCACGGCGAAGCCTCGGTCTGTGTCACGGCGAGGGCTCGATCAGTGTCACGGCGATTGCTCGGTCAGTGTCACGGCGAGGGCTCGGTCAGTGTCACGGCGAGGGCTCGGTCAGTGTCACGGCGAGGGCTCGGTCAGTGTCACGGCGAGGGCTCGGGCAGTGTCACGGCGAGGGCTCGGTCAGGGTCACGGCGAGGGCTCGGTCAGGGTCACGGCGAGGACTCTGGTCAGTGTCACAGCGAGTGCTCGGTCAGTGTCACGGCGAGGGCTCGGGCAGTGTCACGGCGAGGGCTCTGTCAGTGTCATGGTGAGGGCTTGGTCAGTGTCACGGCGAGGGTTCGGTCTGTGTCACGGCAAGGGCTCGGATCAGTGACACGGCGAGGTCTCGGTCAGTGTCACGGCGAGGGCTCGGGTCAGTGTCACGGCGAGGGCTCGGTCAGTGTGAAGACGAGGGCTCAGGTCAGTGTCACGGCGAGGGCTCGGTCAGGGTCACGGCGAGGGCTCGGGTCACTGTCACGGCGAGGGCTCGGTCAGTGTGAAGACGAGGGCTCGGGTCAGTGTCACGACGAGGGCTCAGTCAGGGTCACGGCGAGGGCTCGGTCTGTGTCACGGCGAGGGCTGGGTCAGTGTCACGGCGAGGGCTCAGTCAGTGTCATGGCGAGGGCTCGGTCCCTGTCACGGCGAGGGCTCGGTCAGTGTCACGGCGAGGGCTCGGTCTGTGTCACGGCGAGGGCTCGGTCAGTGTCACGGCGAGGGCTGAGTCAGTGTCACGGTGAGGGCTCGGCTCGGGTCAGTGTCACGGTGAGGGCTTGGTCAGTGTCACGGCGAGGGCTCGGTCAGTGTCACGGCGAGGGCTCGGTCAGTGTCACGGCGAGGTCTGGGTCAGTGTCACGGCGAGGGCTCGGTCTGTGTCACGGCGAGGGCTCGGGTCAGTGTCACGGCGAGGGCTCGGTCAGTGTCACGGCGAGGGCTCGGTCACTGTCACGGCGAGGGCTCGTTCAGTGACAGGGCGAGGGCTCGGTCAGTGTCACAGCGAGGGCTCGGTCAGTGTCACGGCGAGGTCTCGGTCAGTGTCACGGCGAGGGCTCGGTCAGTGTCACAGCGAGGGCTCGGTCCATGTCACGGCGAGGGCTCGGGTCAGTGTCATGGCGAGGGCTCAGTCTGTGTTACGGCGAGGACTCAGGTCAGTGTCACGGCGAGGGCTCGGTCAGGGTCACGTCGATTGCTCGGTCAGGGTCACGGCGAGGGCTCGGTCAGGGTCACGGCGAGGGCTCGGTCAGGGTCACAGCGAGGGCTCGGTCAGTGTCACGGCGAGGGCTCGGTCAGTGACACGGCGAGGGCTCGGTCAGTGTCACGGCGAGGGCTCGGTTCAGTTTCACGGCGAGGGCTTGGGTCAGTGTCATGGCGAGGGCTCGGTTCAGTTTCACGGCGAAGGCTCGGGTCAGTGTCACGGTGAAGCCTCGGTCAGGGTCATGGCGAGGGCTCGGTCAGTGTCACGGCGAGGGCTCGGTCAGTGTCACGGCGAGGGCTCGGTCAGTATCACGGCGCAGGCTCGGTCCGTGTCACGGCGACGCCTCGGTTCAGTTTCACGGCGAGGGCTCAGTCAGTGTCACGGCGATTGCTCGGTCAGTGTCACGGCGAGGGCTCGGTCAGTGTCACGGCGAGGGCTCGGGCAGTGTCACGGCGAGGGCTCGGGCAGTGTCATGGCGAGGGCTCGGTCAGTGTCACGGCGAGGGCTCGGTCAGTGTCACGGCGAGGGCTCGTGTCGGTGTCACGACGAGGGCTCGGGTCAGTGTCACGGCGAGGGCTTGGTCTGTGTCACGGCGAGGGCTCAGGTCCGTGTCACGGCGAGGGCTCGGTCAGTGTCACGGCGAGGGCTCGGTCAGTGTCACGGCGAGGGCACGGTCAGTGTCAAGGCGAGAGCTCGGTCAGTGTCACGGCGAGGGCTCGGTCTGTGTCACGGCGAGGGCTGGGTCAGTGTCACGGCGAGGGCTCGGTCAGTGTCACGGCGAGGGCTCGGCCAGTGTCACGGCGAGGGCTCAGCCAGTGTCACGGCGAGGGCTCGGTCAGGGTCACGGCGAGGGCTCGGTCAGGGTCACGGCGAGGGCTCGGTCAGGGTCACGGCGAGGGCTCGGTCAGGGTCACGGCGAGGGCTCGGTCAGGGTCACGGCGAGGACTCTGGTCAGTGTCACAGCGAGTGCTCGGTCAGTGTCACGGCGAGGGCTCGGGCAGTGTCACGGCGAGGGCTCTGTCAGTGTCATGGTGAGGGCTTGGTCAGTGTCACGGCGAGGGTTCGGTCTGTGTCACGGCAAGGGCTCGGATCAGTGACACGGCGAGGTCTCGGTCAGTGTCACGGCGAGGGCTCGGGTCAGTGTCACGGCGAGGGCTCGGTCAGTGTGAAGACGAGGGCTCAGGTCAGTGTCACGGCGAGGGCTCGGTCAGGGTCACGGCGAGGGCTCGGGTCACTGTCACGGCGAGGGCTCGGTCAGTGTGAAGACGAGGGCTCGGGTCAGTGTCACGACGAGGGCTCAGTCAGGGTCACGGCGAGGGCTCGGTCTGTGTCACGGCGAGGGCTGGGTCAGTGTCACGGCGAGGGCTCAGTCAGTGTCATGGCGAGGGCTCGGCCAGTGTCACGGCGAGGGCTCAGCCAGTGTCACGGCGAGGGCTCGGTCAGGGTCACGGCGAGGGCTCGGTCAGGGTCACGGCGAGGGCTCGGTCAGGGTCACGGCGAGGGCTCGGTCAGGGTCACGGCGAGGGCTCGGTCAGGGTCACGGCGAGGGCTCGGTCTGTTTCACGGCGAGGGCTCGGTCTGTGTCACGGCGAGGGCTTGGTCTGTGTCATGGCGAGGGCTCGTTCTGGGTCATGGCGAGTGCTCTGTCAGTGTCACGGCGAGGGCTCGGTCAGTGTCACGGCGAGGGCTCGGTCAGGGTCACGGCGAGGGCTCGGTCAGTGTCACGGCGAGGGCTCAGGCCAGTGGCACGGCGAGGGCTCGGTCAGTGTCACGGCGAGGGCTCGGTCAGTGTCACGGCGAGGGCTCGGTCAGTGTCACGGCTAGGGCTCGGTCTGTGTCACGGCGAGGGCTCGGGTCAGTTTCACGGCGAGGGCTTGGGTCAGTGTCATGGCGAGGGCTCGGTTCAGTTTCACGGCGAAGGCTCGGGTCAGTGTCACGGCGAAGCCTCGGTCAGGGTCACGGCGAGGGCTCGGTCAGTGTCACGGCGAGGGCTCGGTCAGTGTCACGGCGAGGGCTCGGTCAGTATCACGGCGCAGGCTCGGTCCGTGTCACGGCGACGCCTCGGTTCAGTTTCACGGCGAGGGCTCATGTCAGTATCACGGCGATGGCTCAGTCAGTGTCACGGCGATTGCTCGGTCAGTGTCACGGCGAGGGCTCGGTCAGTGTAACGGCGAGGGCTCGGGCAGTGTCACGGCGAGGGCTCGGGCAGTGTCACGGCGAGGGCTCGGTCAGTGTCACGGCGAGGGCTCGGTCAGTGTCACGGCGAGGGCTCGTGTCGGTGTCACGACGAGGGCTCGGGTCAGTGTCACGGCGAGGGCTTGGTCTGTGTCATGGCGAGGGCTCAGATCCGTGTCACGGCGAGGGCTCGGTCAGTGTCACGGCGAGGGCTCGGTCAATTTCACGGCGAGGGCTCGGTCCGTGTCACGGCGAGGGCTCGGTCTGTGTCACGGCGAGGGCTCGGTCAGTGTCACGGCGAGGGCACGGTCAGTGTCAAGGCGAGAGCTCGGTCAGTGTCACGGCGAGGGCTCGGTCTGTGTCATGGCGAGGGCTGGGTCAGTGTCACGGCGAGGGCTCGGTCAGTGTCACGGCGAGGGCTCGGCCAGTGTCACGGTGAGGGCTCAGCCAGTGTCACGGCGAGGGCTCGGTCAGGGTCACGGCGAGGGCTCGGTCAGGGTCACGGCGAGGGCTCGGTCAGGGTCATGGCGAGGGCTCGGTCAGGGTCACGGCGAGGGCTCGGTCAGGGTCACGGCGAGGACTCTGGTCAGTGTCACAGCGAGTGCTCGGTCTGTGTCACGGCGAGGGCTCGGGCAGTGTCACGGCGAGGGCTCTGTCAGTGTCATGGTGAGGGCTTGGTCAGTGTCAAGGCGAGGGTTCGGTCTGTGTCACGGCAAGGGCTCGGATCAGTGACACGGCGAGGTCTCGGTCAGTGTCACGGTGAGGGCTCGGGTCAGTGTCACGGCGAGGGCTCGGTCAGTGTGAAGACGAGGGCTCAGGTCAGTGTCACGGCGAGGGCTCGGTCAGGGTCACGGCGAGGGCTCGGGTCAGTGTCACGGCGAGGGCTCGGTCAGTGTGAAGACGAGGGCTCGCGTCAGTGTCACGACGAGGGCTCGGTCAGGGTCACGGCGAGGGCTCGGTCTGTGTCATGGCGAGGGCTGGGTCAGTGTCACGGCGAGGGCTCGGTTCAGTTTCACGGCGAAGGCTCGGGTCAGTGTCACGGCAAAGCCTCGGTCAGGGTCACGGCGAGGGCTCGGTCAGTGTCACGGCGAGGGCTCGGTCAGTGTCACGGCGAGGGCTCGGTCAGTATCATGGCGCAGGCTCGGTCCGTGTCACGGCGACGCCTCGGTTCAGTTTCACGGCGAGGGCTCATGTCAGTATCACGGCGATGGCTCAGTCAGTGTCACGGCGATTGCTCGGTCAGTGTCACGGCGAGGGCTCGGTCAGTGTAACGGCGAGGGCTCGGGCAGTGTCACGGCGAGGGCTCGGGCAGTGTCACGGCGAGGGCTCGGTCAGTGTCACGGCGAGGGCTCGGTCAGTGTCACGGCGAGGGCTCGTGTCGGTGTCACGACGAGGGCTTGGGTCAGTGTCACGGCGAGGGCTTGGTCTGTGTCACGGCGAGGGCTCAGGTCCGTGTCACGGCGAGGGCTCGGTCAGTGTCACGGCGAGGGCTCGGTCAGTTTCACGGCGAGGGCTTGGTCCGTGTCACGGCGAGGGCTCGGTCTGTGTCACGGCGAGGGCTCGGTCAGTGTCACGGCGAGGGCACGGTCAGTGTCAAGGCGAGAGCTCGGTCAGTGTCACGGCGAGGGCTCGGTCTGTGTCACGGCGAGGGCTGGGTCAGTGTCACGGCGAGGGCTCGGTCAGTGTCACGGCGAGGGCTCGGCCAGTGTCACGGCGAGGGCTAAGCCAGTGTCACGGCGAGGACTCGGTCAGGGTCACGGCGAGGGCTCGGTCAGGGTCATGGCGAGGGCTGGGTCAGTGTCACGGCGAGGGCTCGGTCAGTGTCACGGCGAGGGCTCGGCCAGTGTCACGGCGAGGGCTCAGCCAGTGTCACGGTGAGGGCTCGGTCAGGGTCACGGCGAGGGCTCGGTCAGGGTCACGGCGAGGGCTCGGTCAGGGTCACGGCGAGGGCTCGGTCAGGGTCACGGCGAGGGCTCGGTCAGGGTCACGGCGAGGGCTCGGTCTGTTTCACGGCGAGGGCTCGGTCTGTGTCACGGCGAGGGCTTGGTCTGTGTCACGGCGAGGGCTCGTTCTGGGTCATGGCGAGTGCTCTGTCAGTGTCATGGTGAGGGCTCGGTCAGTGTCACGGCGAGGGCTCGGTCAGGGTCACGGCGAGGGCTCGGTCAGTGTCACGGCGAGGGCTCGGGCCAGTGGCACGGCGAGGGCTCGGTCAGGTGGCACGGCGAGGGCTCGGTCAGTGTCATGGCGAGGGCTCGGTCAGTGTCACGGCGAGGGCTCGGTCAGTGTCACGGCTAGGGCTCGGTCTGTGTCACGGCGAGGGCTCGTTCTGGGTCATGGCGAGTGCTCTGTCAGTGTCACGGCGAGGGCTCGGTCAGTGTGTCACGGCGAGGGCTCGGTCAGGGTCACGGCGAGGGCTCGGTCAGTGTCACGGCGAGGGCTCGGGCCAGTGGCACGGCGAGGGCTCGGTCAGTGTCATGGCGAGGGCTCGGTCAGTGTCACGGCGAGGGCTCGGTCAGTGTCACGGCTAGGGCTCGGTCTGTGTCACGGCGAGGGCTCGGTCAGTGTCACGGCGAGGACTCGGTCAGTGTCACGGTGAGGTCTTGGGTCAGTGTCACGGCGAGGACTCGGTCAGTGTGAAGACGAGGGCTCGGGTCAGTGTCACGGCGAGGGCTCGGTCAGGGTCACGGCGAGGGCTCGGTCAGGGTCACGGCGAGGGCTCGGTCAGGGTCACGGCGAGGGCTCGGTCAGGGTCACGGCGAGGGCTCGGTCAGGGTCATGGCGAGGGCTCGGTCTGTTTCACGGCGAGGGCTCGGTCTGTGTCACGGCGAGGGCTTGGTCTGTGTCACGGCGAGGGCTCGTTCTGGGTCATGGTGAGTGCTCTGTCAGTGTCACGGCGAAGGCTCGGTCAGTGTCACGGCGCGGGCTCGGTCTGTGTCACGGCGAGGGCTCGGTCATTGTCACGGCGAGGGCTCGGTCAGTGTGATGGCTAGGGCTCGGGTCAGTGTCACAGCGAGGGCTCGGTCAGTGTCATGACGATAGCTCGAGTCAGTGTCACGGCGAAGGCTCGGTCAGTGTCACGGCGAGGGCTGAGTCATTGTCACGGTGAGGGCTCGGGTCAGTGTCACGGCGACGGCTCGGGTCAGTGTCACGGTGAGGGCTTGGTCAGTGTCACGGCGAGGGCTCAGTCAGTGTCACGGCGAGGGCTCGGTCAGGGTCACGGCGAGGGCTCGGTCAGTGTCACGGCGAGGGCTCGGTCAGAGTCATGGCGAGGGCTTGGGCCAGTGTCACAGCGAGGGCTCTGTCAGTGCCATGATGAGGGCTCGGGCAGTGTCACGACGAGGGCTCTGTCAGTGTCACGGCGAGGGCTGGGTCAGTGTCATGGCGAGGGTTCGGTCTGTGTCACGGCGAGGGCTCGGGTCAGTGTCAGGGCGAGGCCTCAGTCAGTGTCACGGCGAAGGCTCGGGTCAGTGTCATGGCGAGGGCTCGGTCAGTGTGAAGACGAGGGCTCGGGTCAGTGTCACGGTGAGGGCTTGGTCAGTGTCACGGCGAGGGCTCAGTCAGTGTCACGGCGAGGGCTCGGTCAGGGTCACGGCGAGGGCTCGGTCAGTGTCACGGCGAGGGCTCGGTCAGGGTCATGGCGAGGGCTTGGGCCAGTGTCACAGCGAGGGCTCTGTCAGTGCCATGATGAGGGCTCGGGCAGTGTCACGACGAGGGCTCTGTCAGTGTCACGGCGAGGGCTGGGTCAGTGTCATGGCGAGGGTTCGGTCTGTGTCACGGCGAGGGCTCGGGTCAGTGTCAGGGCGAGGGCTCGGTCAGTGTGAAGACGAGGGCTCGGGTCAGTGTCACGGCGAGGGCTCGGTCAGGGTCACGGCGAGGGCTCGGGTCAGTGTCACGGCGAGGGCTCGGTCAGTGTGAAGACGAGGGCTCGGGTCAATGTCATGGCGAGGTCTCGGTCAGGGTCACGGCGAGGGCTCGGTCTGTGTCACGGCGAGGGCTCGGTCAGGGTCACGGCGAGTGCTCGGCTCAGTGTCACGGCGAGGGCTGATGTCGGTGTCACGGCGAGGGCTCAGGTCGGTGTCACGGCGAGGGCTCAGGTCGGTGTCACGGCGAGGGCTCGGTCAGTGTCACGGGAAGGGCTTGGGTCAGTGTCACGGCGAGGGCTCGGTCTGTGTCATGGCGAGGGCTCGGTCAGTGTCACGGCGAGGGCTCGGTCAGTATCACGGCGCGGGCTCGGTCACTGTCACGGCGAGGGCTCCGTCTGTGTCACGGCGAGGGCTCAGATTGTGTCACGGCGAGGGCTCGGTCTGTGTCACGGTGAGGGCTCGGTCAGTGTCACGGCGTGGGCACGGTCAGTGTCAAGGCGAGAGCTCGGTCAGTGTCACGGCGAGGGCTCGGTCTGTGTCACGGCGAGGGCTGGGTCAGTGTCACGGCGAGGGCTCGGTCAGTGTCACGGCGAGGGCTCGGCCAGTGTCACGGCGAGGGCTCGGTCAGTGTCACGGCGAGGGCTCGGTCAGGGTCACGGCGAGGGCTCGGTCAGGGTCACGGCGAGGGCTCGGTCAGGGTCACGGCGAGGGCTCGGTCAGGGTCACGGCGAGGGCTCGGTCAGTGTCACGGCGAGGGCTCGGTTCAGTTTCACGGCGAGGGCTTGGGTCAGTGCCACGGTGAGGGCTCGGTTCAGTTTCACGGCGAGGTCTCGGGTCACTGTCACGGCGAAGCCTCGGTCTGTGTCACGGCGAGGGCTCGATCAGTGTCACGGCGATTGCTCGGTCAGTGTCACGGCGAGGGCTCGGTCAGTGTCACGGCGAGGGCTCGGTCAGTGTCACGGCGAGGGCTCGGTCAGTGTCACGGCGAGGGCTCGGGCAGTGTCACGGCGAGGGCTCGGTCAGGGTCACGGCGAGGGCTCGGTCAGGGTCACGGCGAGGACTCTGGTCAGTGTCACAGCGAGTGCTCGGTCAGTGTCACGGCGAGGGCTCGGGCAGTGTCACGGCGAGGGCTCTGTCAGTGTCATGGTGAGGGCTTGGTCAGTGTCACGGCGAGGGTTCGGTCTGTGTCACGGCAAGGGCTCGGATCAGTGACACGGCGAGGTCTCGGTCAGTGTCACGGCGAGGGCTCGGGTCAGTGTCACGGCGAGGGCTCGGTCAGTGTGAAGACGAGGGCTCAGGTCAGTGTCACGGCGAGGGCTCGGTCAGGGTCACGGCGAGGGCTCGGGTCACTGTCACGGCGAGGGCTCGGTCAGTGTGAAGACGAGGGCTCGGGTCAGTGTCACGACGAGGGCTCAGTCAGGGTCACGGCGAGGGCTCGGTCTGTGTCACGGCGAGGGCTGGGTCAGTGTCACGGCGAGGGCTCAGTCAGTGTCATGGCGAGGGCTCGGTCCCTGTCACGGCGAGGGCTCGGTCAGTGTCACGGCGAGGGCTCGGTCTGTGTCACGGCGAGGGCTCGGTCAGTGTCACGGCGAGGGCTGAGTCAGTGTCACGGTGAGGGCTCGGCTCGGGTCAGTGTCACGGTGAGGGCTTGGTCAGTGTCACGGCGAGGGCTCGGTCAGTGTCACGGCGAGGGCTCGGTCAGTGTCACGGCGAGGTCTGGGTCAGTGTCACGGCGAGGGCTCGGTCTGTGTCACGGCGAGGGCTCGGGTCAGTGTCACGGCGAGGGCTCGGTCAGTGTCACGGCGAGGGCTCGGTCACTGTCACGGCGAGGGCTCGTTCAGTGACAGGGCGAGGGCTCGGTCAGTGTCACAGCGAGGGCTCGGTCAGTGTCACGGCGAGGTCTCGGTCAGTGTCACGGCGAGGGCTCGGTCAGTGTCACAGCGAGGGCTCGGTCCATGTCACGGCGAGGGCTCGGGTCAGTGTCATGGCGAGGGCTCAGTCTGTGTTACGGCGAGGACTCAGGTCAGTGTCACGGCGAGGGCTCGGTCAGGGTCACGTCGATTGCTCGGTCAGGGTCACGGCGAGGGCTCGGTCAGGGTCACGGCGAGGGCTCGGTCAGGGTCACAGCGAGGGCTCGGTCAGTGTCACGGCGAGGGCTCGGTCAGTGACACGGCGAGGGCTCGGTCAGTGTCACGGCGAGGGCTCGGTTCAGTTTCACGGCGAGGGCTTGGGTCAGTGTCATGGCGAGGGCTCGGTTCAGTTTCACGGCGAAGGCTCGGGTCAGTGTCACGGTGAAGCCTCGGTCAGGGTCATGGCGAGGGCTCGGTCAGTGTCACGGCGAGGGCTCGGTCAGTGTCACGGCGAGGGCTCGGTCAGTATCACGGCGCAGGCTCGGTCCGTGTCACGGCGACGCCTCGGTTCAGTTTCACGGCGAGGGCTCAGTCAGTGTCACGGCGATTGCTCGGTCAGTGTCACGGCGAGGGCTCGGTCAGTGTCACGGCGAGGGGCTCGGGCAGTGTCACGGCGAGGGCTCGGGCAGTGTCATGGCGAGGGCTCGGTCAGTGTCACGGCGAGGGCTCGGTCAGTGTCACGGCGAGGGCTCGTGTCGGTGTCACGACGAGGGCTCGGGTCAGTGTCACGGCGAGGGCTTGGTCTGTGTCACGGCGAGGGCTCAGGTCCGTGTCACGGCGAGGGCTCGGTCAGTGTCACGGCGAGGGCTCGGTCAGTGTCACGGCGAGGGCACGGTCAGTGTCAAGGCGAGAGCTCGGTCAGTGTCACGGCGAGGGCTCGGTCTGTGTCACGGCGAGGGCTGGGTCAGTGTCACGGCGAGGGCTCGGTCAGTGTCACGGCGAGGGCTCGGCCAGTGTCACGGCGAGGGCTCAGCCAGTGTCACGGCGAGGGCTCGGTCAGGGTCACGGCGAGGGCTCGGTCAGGGTCACGGCGAGGGCTCGGTCAGGGTCACGGCGAGGGCTCGGTCAGGGTCACGGCGAGGGCTCGGTCAGGGTCACGGCGAGGACTCTGGTCAGTGTCACAGCGAGTGCTCGGTCAGTGTCACGGCGAGGGCTCGGGCAGTGTCACGGCGAGGGCTCTGTCAGTGTCATGGTGAGGGCTTGGTCAGTGTCACGGCGAGGGTTCGGTCTGTGTCACGGCAAGGGCTCGGATCAGTGACACGGCGAGGTCTCGGTCAGTGTCACGGCGAGGGCTCGGGTCAGTGTCACGGCGAGGGCTCGGTCAGTGTGAAGACGAGGGCTCAGGTCAGTGTCACGGCGAGGGCTCGGTCAGGGTCACGGCGAGGGCTCGGGTCACTGTCACGGCGAGGGCTCGGTCAGTGTGAAGACGAGGGCTCGGGTCAGTGTCACGACGAGGGCTCAGTCAGGGTCACGGCGAGGGCTCGGTCTGTGTCACGGCGAGGGCTGGGTCAGTGTCACGGCGAGGGCTCAGTCAGTGTCATGGCGAGGGCTCGGCCAGTGTCACGGCGAGGGCTCAGCCAGTGTCACGGCGAGGGCTCGGTCAGGGTCACGGCGAGGGCTCGGTCAGGGTCACGGCGAGGGCTCGGTCAGGGTCACGGCGAGGGCTCGGTCAGGGTCACGGCGAGGGCTCGGTCAGGGTCACGGCGAGGGCTCGGTCTGTTTCACGGCGAGGGCTCGGTCTGTGTCACGGCGAGGGCTTGGTCTGTGTCATGGCGAGGGCTCGTTCTGGGTCATGGCGAGTGCTCTGTCAGTGTCACGGCGAGGGCTCGGTCAGTGTCACGGCGAGGGCTCGGTCAGGGTCACGGCGAGGGCTCGGTCAGTGTCACGGCGAGGGCTCAGGCCAGTGGCACGGCGAGGGCTCGGTCAGTGTCACGGCGAGGGCTCGGTCAGTGTCACGGCGAGGGCTCGGTCAGTGTCACGGCTAGGGCTCGGTCTGTGTCACGGCGAGGGCTCGGGTCAGTTTCACGGCGAGGGCTTGGGTCAGTGTCATGGCGAGGGCTCGGTTCAGTTTCACGGCGAAGGCTCGGGTCAGTGTCACGGCGAAGCCTCGGTCAGGGTCACGGCGAGGGCTCGGTCAGTGTCACGGCGAGGGCTCGGTCAGTGTCACGGCGAGGGCTCGGTCAGTATCACGGCGCAGGCTCGGTCCGTGTCACGGCGACGCCTCGGTTCAGTTTCACGGCGAGGGCTCATGTCAGTATCACGGCGATGGCTCAGTCAGTGTCACGGCGATTGCTCGGTCAGTGTCACGGCGAGGGCTCGGTCAGTGTAACGGCGAGGGCTCGGGCAGTGTCACGGCGAGGGCTCGGGCAGTGTCACGGCGAGGGCTCGGTCAGTGTCACGGCGAGGGCTCGGTCAGTGTCACGGCGAGGGCTCGTGTCGGTGTCACGACGAGGGCTCGGGTCAGTGTCACGGCGAGGGCTTGGTCTGTGTCATGGCGAGGGCTCAGATCCGTGTCACGGCGAGGGCTCGGTCAGTGTCACGGCGAGGGCTCGGTCAATTTCACGGCGAGGGCTCGGTCCGTGTCACGGCGAGGGCTCGGTCTGTGTCACGGCGAGGGCTCGGTCAGTGTCACGGCGAGGGCACGGTCAGTGTCAAGGCGAGAGCTCGGTCAGTGTCACGGCGAGGGCTCGGTCTGTGTCATGGCGAGGGCTGGGTCAGTGTCACGGCGAGGGCTCGGTCAGTGTCACGGCGAGGGCTCGGCCAGTGTCACGGTGAGGGCTCAGCCAGTGTCACGGCGAGGGCTCGGTCAGGGTCACGGCGAGGGCTCGGTCAGGGTCACGGCGAGGGCTCGGTCAGGGTCATGGCGAGGGCTCGGTCAGGGTCACGGCGAGGGCTCGGTCAGGGTCACGGCGAGGACTCTGGTCAGTGTCACAGCGAGTGCTCGGTCTGTGTCACGGCGAGGGCTCGGGCAGTGTCACGGCGAGGGCTCTGTCAGTGTCATGGTGAGGGCTTGGTCAGTGTCAAGGCGAGGGTTCGGTCTGTGTCACGGCAAGGGCTCGGATCAGTGACACGGCGAGGTCTCGGTCAGTGTCACGGTGAGGGCTCGGGTCAGTGTCACGGCGAGGGCTCGGTCAGTGTGAAGACGAGGGCTCAGGTCAGTGTCACGGCGAGGGCTCGGTCAGGGTCACGGCGAGGGCTCGGGTCAGTGTCACGGCGAGGGCTCGGTCAGTGTGAAGACGAGGGCTCGCGTCAGTGTCACGACGAGGGCTCGGTCAGGGTCACGGCGAGGGCTCGGTCTGTGTCATGGCGAGGGCTGGGTCAGTGTCACGGCGAGGGCTCGGTTCAGTTTCACGGCGAAGGCTCGGGTCAGTGTCACGGCAAAGCCTCGGTCAGGGTCACGGCGAGGGCTCGGTCAGTGTCACGGCGAGGGCTCGGTCAGTGTCACGGCGAGGGCTCGGTCAGTATCATGGCGCAGGCTCGGTCCGTGTCACGGCGACGCCTCGGTTCAGTTTCACGGCGAGGGCTCATGTCAGTATCACGGCGATGGCTCAGTCAGTGTCACGGCGATTGCTCGGTCAGTGTCACGGCGAGGGCTCGGTCAGTGTAACGGCGAGGGCTCGGGCAGTGTCACGGCGAGGGCTCGGGCAGTGTCACGGCGAGGGCTCGGTCAGTGTCACGGCGAGGGCTCGGTCAGTGTCACGGCGAGGGCTCGTGTCGGTGTCACGACGAGGGCTTGGGTCAGTGTCACGGCGAGGGCTTGGTCTGTGTCACGGCGAGGGCTCAGGTCCGTGTCACGGCGAGGGCTCGGTCAGTGTCACGGCGAGGGCTCGGTCAGTTTCACGGCGAGGGCTTGGTCCGTGTCACGGCGAGGGCTCGGTCTGTGTCACGGCGAGGGCTCGGTCAGTGTCACGGCGAGGGCACGGTCAGTGTCAAGGCGAGAGCTCGGTCAGTGTCACGGCGAGGGCTCGGTCTGTGTCACGGCGAGGGCTGGGTCAGTGTCACGGCGAGGGCTCGGTCAGTGTCACGGCGAGGGCTCGGCCAGTGTCACGGCGAGGGCTAAGCCAGTGTCACGGCGAGGACTCGGTCAGGGTCACGGCGAGGGCTCGGTCAGGGTCATGGCGAGGGCTGGGTCAGTGTCACGGCGAGGGCTCGGTCAGTGTCACGGCGAGGGCTCGGCCAGTGTCACGGCGAGGGCTCAGCCAGTGTCACGGTGAGGGCTCGGTCAGGGTCACGGCGAGGGCTCGGTCAGGGTCACGGCGAGGGCTCGGTCAGGGTCACGGCGAGGGCTCGGTCAGGGTCACGGCGAGGGCTCGGTCAGGGTCACGGCGAGGGCTCGGTCTGTTTCACGGCGAGGGCTCGGTCTGTGTCACGGCGAGGGCTTGGTCTGTGTCACGGCGAGGGCTCGTTCTGGGTCATGGCGAGTGCTCTGTCAGTGTCATGGTGAGGGCTCGGTCAGTGTCACGGCGAGGGCTCGGTCAGGGTCACGGCGAGGGCTCGGTCAGTGTCACGGCGAGGGCTCGGGCCAGTGGCACGGCGAGGGCTCGGTCAGGTGGCACGGCGAGGGCTCGGTCAGTGTCATGGCGAGGGCTCGGTCAGTGTCACGGCGAGGGCTCGGTCAGTGTCACGGCTAGGGCTCGGTCTGTGTCACGGCGAGGGCTCGGGTCAGTGTCACGGCGAGGACTCAGTCAGTGTCACGGTGAGGGCTTGGGTCAGTGTCACGGCGAGGACTCGGTCAGTGTGAAGACGAGGGCTCGGGTCAGTGTCACGGCGAGGGCTCGGTCAGGGTCACGGCGAGGGCTCGGTCAGGGTCACGGCGAGGGCTCGGTCAGGGTCACGGCGAGGGCTCGGTCAGGGTCACGGCGAGGGCTTGGTCAGGGTCATGGCGAGGGCTCGGTCTGTTTCACGGCGAGGGCTCGGTCTGTGTCACGGTGAGGGCTTGGTCTGTGTCACGGCGAGGGCTCGTTCTGGGTCATGGTGAGTGCTCTGTCAGTGTCACCGCGAGGGCTCGGTCAGTGTCACGGCGCGGGCTCGGTCTGTGTCACGGCGAGGGCTCGGACATTGTCACGGCGAGGGCTCGGTCAGTGTGATGGCTAGGGCTCGGGTCAGTGTCACAGCGAGGGCTCGGTCAGTGTCATGACGATAGCTCGAGTCAGTGTCACGGCGAAGGCTCGGTCAGTGTCACGGCGAGGGCTGAGTCAGTGTCACGGTGAGGGCTCGGGTCAGTGTCACGGCGACGGCTCGGGTCAGTGTCACGGTGAGGGCTTGGTCAGTGTCACGGCGAGGGCTCAGTCAGTGTCACGGCGAGGGCTCGGTCAGAGTCACGGCGAGGGCTCGGTCAGTGTCACGGCGAGGGCTCGGTCAGGGTCATGGCGAGGGCTTGGGCCAGTGTCACAGCGAGGGCTCTGTCAGTGCCATGACGAGGGCTCGGGCAGTGTCACGACGAGGGCTCTGTCAGTGTTGCGGCGAGGGCTGGGTCAGTGTCATGGCGAGGGTTCGGTCTGTGTCACGGCGAGGGCTCGGGTCAGTGTCAGGGCGAGGCCTCAGTCAGTGTCACGGCGAAGGCTCGGGTCAGTGTCACGGCGAGGGCTCGGTCAGTGTGAAGACGAGGGCTCGGGTCAGTGTCACGGCGAGGGCTCGGTCAGGGTCACGGCGAGGGCTCGGGTCAGTGTCACGGCGAGGGCCCGGTCAGTGTGAAGATGAGGGCTCGGGTCAATGTCATGGCGAGGTCTCGGTCAGGGTCACGGCGAGGGCTCGGTCTGTGTCACGGCGAGGGCTCGGTCAGGGTCACGGCGAGTGCTCGGCTCAGTGTCACGGGGAGGGCTGGTGTCGGTGTCACGGCGAGGGCTCAGGTCGGTGTCACGGCGAGGGCTCAGGTCGGTGTCACGGCGAGGGCTCGGTCAGTGTCACGGGAAGGGCTTGGGTCAGTGTCACGGCGAGGGCTCGGTCTGTGTCATGGCGAGGGCTCGGTCAGTGTCATGGCGAGGGCTCAGTCAGTATCACGGCGCGGGCTCGGTCACTGTCACGGCGAGGGCTCCGTCTGTGTCACGGCGAGGGCTCAGTTTGTGTCACGGCGAGGGCTCGGTCTGTGTCACGGTGAGGGCTCGGTCAGTGTCACGGCGAGGGCACGGTCAGTGTCAAGGCGACAGCTCGGTCAGTGTCATGGCGAGGGCTCGGTCTGTGTCACGGCGAGGGCTGGGTCAGTGTCATGACGATAGCTCGAGTCAGTGTCACGGCAAAGGCTCGGTCAGTGTCACGGCGAGGGCTGAGTCAGTGTCACGGTGAGGGCTCGGGTCAGTGTCACGGCGACGGCTCGGGTCTGTGTCACGGTGAGGGCTTGGTCAGTGTCACGGCGAGGGCTCAGTCAGTGTCACGGCGAGGGCTCTGTCTGTGTCACGGCGAGGGCTCAGGTCAGTGTCACGGCGAGGGCTTGGCCAATGTCACGGCGAGGGCTCGTGTCAGTGTCACGACGAGGGCTCGGGTCACTGTCACGGCGAGGGCTCGGTCTGTGGCACGGCGAGGGCTCGGTCTGTGGCACGGCGAGGGCTCGGTCTGTGTCATGGCGAGGGCTCGGTCAGGGTCACGGCGAGGGCTCGGTCAGGGTCACGGCGAGGGCTCGGTCAGTGTCACAGCGAGGGCTTGGTCAGGGTCATGGCTAGGGCTGGGGTCAGTGTCACGGCAAGGGCTCGAGTCAGTGTCACGGCGAGGGCTCGGTCTGTGTCACGGCAAGGGCTCGGTCTGTGTCACGGTGTGGGCTCGGTCAGTGTCAAGGCGAGATCTCGGTCAGTGTCACAGCGAGGGCTCGGTCGGTGTCATGGTGAGGGCTCGGTCCTTGTCACGGCGAGGGCTCGGTCCGTGTCACGGCGAGGGCTCGGTCCGTGTCACGGCGAGGGCTCGGTCACTGTCACAGCGAGGGCTCGGTCAGTGTCATGGCGAGGGCTCGGTCAGTGTCACGGCGAGGGCTCTGGTCAGTGTCACGGCGAGGGCTCGGTCACTGTCAAGGCGAGAGCTTGGTCAGTGTCACGGCGAGGGCTGGGTCAGTGTCACGGCGAGGGCTCGGTCTGTGTCACGGCGAGGGCTCGGGTCAGTGTCACGGCGAGGGCTCGTGTCGGTGTCACGACGAGGGCTCGGGTCAGTGTCACGGCGAGGGCTTGGTCTGTGTCACGGCGAGGGCTCAGGTCCGTGTCACGGCGAGGGCTCGGTCAGTGTCACGGCGAGGGCTCGGTCAGTTTCACGGCGAGGGCTCGGTCCGTGTCACGGCGAGGGCTCGGTCTGTGTCATGGCGTGGGCTCGGTCAGTGTCACGGCGAGGGCACGGTCAGTGTCAAGGCGAGAGCTCGGTCAGTGTCACGGCGAGGGCTCGGTCTGTGTCACGGCGAGGGCTGGGTCAGTGTCACGGCGAGGGCTCGGTCAGGGTCACGGCGAGGGCTCGGTCAGGGTCACGGCGAGGGCTCGGTCAGTGTCACAGCGAGGGCTTGGTCAGGGTCATGGCTAGGGCTGGGGTCAGTGTCACGGCAAGGGCTCGAGTCAGTGTCACGGCGAGGGCTCGGTCTGTGTCACGGCAAGGGCTCGGTCTGTGTCACGGTGTGGGCTCGGTCAGTGTCAAGGCGAGATCTCGGTCAGTGTCACAGCGAGGGCTCGGTCGGTGTCATGGTGAGGGCTCGGTCCTTGTCATGGCGAGGGCTCGGTCAATGTCACGGCGAGGGCTCGGTCCGTGTCACGGCGAGGGCTCGGTCACTGTCACAGCGAGGGCTCGGTCAGTGTCATGGCGAGGGCTCGGTCAGTGTCACGGCGAGGGCTCTAGTCAGTGTCACGGCGAGGGCTCGGTCACTGTCAAGGCGAGAGCTTGGTCAGTGTCACGGCGAGGGCTGGGTCAGTGTCACGGCGAGGGCTCGGTCTGTGTCACGGCGAGGGCTCGGGTCAGTTTCACGGCGAGGGCTCGTGTCGGTGTCACGACGAGGGCTCGGGTCAGTGTCACGGCGAGGGCTCGGTCAGTTTCACGGCGAGGGCTCAGGTCCATGTCACGGCGAGGGCTCGGTCAGTGTCACGGCGAGGGCTCGGTCAGTTTCACGGCGAGGGCTCGGTCCGTGTCACGGCGAGGGCTGGGTCAGTGTCACGGCGAGGGCTCGGTCAGGGTCACGGCGAGGGCGCGGCTCAGTGTCACGGCGAGTGCTGGTGTCGGTCTCACGGCGAGATCTCGGTCAGTGTCACAGCGAGGGCTCGGTCGGTGTCAGGGTGAGGGCTCGGTCCATGTCACGGCGAGGGCTCGGTCCGTGTCACGGCGAGGGCTCGGTCACTGTCACAGCGAGGGCTCGGTCAGTGTCATGGCGAGGGCTCGGTCAGTGTCACGGCGAGGGCTCTGGTCAGTGTCACGGCGAGGGCTCGGTCACTGTCAAGGCGAGAGCTTGGTCAGTGTCACGGCGAAGGCTCGTGTCAGTGTCACGGCGAGGGCTCGGTCAGTGTGAAGATGAGGGCTCGGGTCAGTGTCACGATGAGGGCTCGGTCAGGGTCACGGTGAGGGCTTGGTCTGTGTCACGGCGAGGGCTCGTTCAGTGACAGGGCGAGGGCTCGGTCAGTGTCACGGCGAGGGCTCGGTCAGTGTCACAGCGAGGGCTCGGTCAGTGTCATGGCGAGGTCTCGGTCAGTGTCACGGCGAGGGCTCGGTCAGTGTCACGGCGAGGGCTCGGTCCGTGTCACGGCGAGGGCTTGGGTCAGTGACATGGCGAGGGCTCGGTCTGTGTTACGGCGAGGGCTCAGGTCAGTGTCACGGCGAGGGCTCGGTCAGGGTCACGTCGATTGCTCGGTCAGGGTCACGGCGAGGGCTCGGTCAGGGTCACGGCGAGGGCTCGGTCAGGGTCATGTCGAGGGCTCGGTCAGGGTCACGGCGAGGGCTCGGTCAGGGTCACGGCGAGGGCTCGGTCAGTGTGATGGCTAGGGCTCGGGTCAGTGTCACGGCGAGGGCTCGGTCAGTGTCATGACGACAGCTCGGGTCAGTGTCACGGCGAGGGCTCGGTCAGTGTCACGGCGAGGGCTGAGTCAGTGTCACGGTGAGGGCTCGGGTCAGTGTCACGGCGACGGCTCGGGTCAGTGTCACGGTGAGGGCTCAGTCAGTGTCACGGCGAGGGCTCTGTCTGTGTCACGGCGAGGGCTCAGGTCAGTGTCACGGCGAGGGCTTGGCCAGTGTCACGGCGAGGGCTCGTGTCAGTGTCACGACGAGGGCTCGGGTCACTGTCACGGCGAGGGCTCGGTCTGTGGCACGGCGAGGACTCGGTCTGTGGCACGGCGAGGGCTCGGTCTGTGTCATGGCGAGGGCTCGGTCAGGGTCACGGCGAGGGCTCGGTCAGGGTCACGGCGAGGGCTCGGTCAGTGTCACAGCGAGGGCTTGGTCAGGGTCATGGCTAGGGCTGGGGTCAGTGTCACGGCAAGGGATCGAGTCATTGTCACGGCGAGGGCTCGGTCTGTGTCACGGCGAGGGCTTGGCCAGTGTCACGGCGAGGGCTCGGTCAGGGTCATGGCGAGGGCTCGGTCAGGGTCACGGCGAGGGCTCGGTCAGGGTCACGGCGAGGGCTGAGTCAGTGTCACGGTGAGGGCTCGGGTCAGTGTCACGGCGACGGCTCGGGTCAGTGTCACGGTGAGGGCTTGGTCAGTGTCACGGCGAGGGCTCGTTCTGGGTCATGGCGAGTGCTCTGTCAGTGTCACGGCGAGGGCTCGGTCAGTGTCACGGCGAGGGCTCGGTCAGGGTCACGGCGAGGGCTCGGTCAGTGTCACGGCGAGGGCTCGGGCCAGTGGCACGGCGAGGGCTCGGTCAGTGTCACGGCGAGGGCTCGGTCAGTGTCACGGCTAGGGCTCGGTCTTTGTCACGGCGAGGGCTCGGTCAGGGTCACGGCGAGGGCTCGGTCAGTGTCACAGCGAGGGCTTGGTCAGGGTCATGGCTAGGGCTGGGGTCAGTGTCACGGCAAGGGATCGAGTCATTGTCACGGCGAGGGCTCGGTCTGTGTCACGGTGTGGGCTCGGTCAGTGTCAAGGCGAGATCTCGGTCAGTGTCACAGCGAGGGCTCGGTCGGTGTCAGGGTGAGGGCTCGGTCCGTGTCACGGCGAGGGCTCGGTCCGTGGCACGGCGAGGGCTCGGTCCGTGTCACGGCGAGGGCTCGGTCACTGTCACAGCGAGGGCACGGTCTGTGTCACGGCGAGGGCTCGGTCAGTTTCACGGCGAGGGCTCGGTCTGTGTCACGGCGAGGGCTCGGTCTGTGTCACGGCGAGGGCTCGGTCAGTGTCACGGCGAGGGCACGGTCAGTGTCAAGGCGAGAGCTCGGTCAGTGTCACGGCGAGGGCTCGGTCTGTGTCATGGCGAGGGCTGGGTCAGTGTCACGGCGAGGGCTCGGTCAGTGTCACGGCGAGGGCTCGGCCAGTGTCACGGCGAGGGCTCGGTCTGTTTCACGGCGAGGGCTCGGTCTGTGTCACGGCGAGGGCTAGGTCTGTGTCACGGCGAGGGCTCGTTCTGGGTCATGGCGAGTGCTCTGTCAGTGTCACGGCGAGGGCTCGGTCAGTGTCACGGCGAGGGCTCGGTCAGGGTCACGGCGAGGGCTCGGTCAGTGTCACGGCGAGGGCTCGGGCCAGTGGCACGGCGAGGGCTCGGTCAGTGTCACGGCGAGGGCTCGGTCAGTGTCACGGCTAGGGCTCGGTCTTTGTCACGGCGAGGGCTCGGGTCAGTGTCACGGCGAGGACTCGGTCAGTGTCACGGTGAGGGCTTGGGTCAGTGTCACGGCGAGGACTCGGTCAGTGTGAAGACGAGGGCTCGGGTCAGTGTCACGGCGAGGGCTCTGTCAGTGTCACGGCGAGGGCTCGGTCAGGGTCACGGCGAGGGCTCGGTCAGGGTCACGGCGAGGGCTCGGCCAGGGTCATGGCGAGGGCTCGGTCAGGGTCATGGCGAGGGCTTGGTCTGTGTCACGGCGAGGGCTTGGTCTGTGTCACGGCGAGGGCTCGTTCTGGGTCATGGTGAGTGCTCTGTCAGTTTCACGGCGAGGGCTCGGTCTGTGTCACGGCGAGGGCTCGGTCTGTGTCACGGCGAGGGCTCGGTCAGTGTCATGGCGAGGGCACGGTCAGTGTCAAGGCGAGAGCTCGGTCAGTGTCACGGCGAGGGCTCGGTCTGTGTCATGGCGAGGGCTGGGTCAGTGTCACGGCGAGGGCTCGGTCAGTGTCACGGCGAGGGCTCGGCCAGTGTCACGGCGAGGGCTCGGCCAGTGTCACGGCGAGGGCTCGGTCAGTGTCACGGCGAGGGCTCGGTCAGGGTCATGGCGAGGGCTCGGTCAGGGTCACGGCGAGGGCTCGGTCTGTTTCACGGCGAGGGCTCGGTCTGTGTCACGGCGAGGGCTAGGTCTGTGTCACGGCGAGGGCTCGTTCTGGGTCATGGCGAGTGCTCTGTCAGTGTCACGGCGAGGGCTCGGTCAGTGTCACGGCGAGGGCTCGGTCAGGGTCACGGCGAGGGCTCGGTCAGTGTCACGGCGAGGGCTCGGGCCAGTGGCACGGCGAGGGCTCGGTCAGTGTCACGGCGAGGGCTCGGTCAGTGTCACGGCTAGGGCTCGGTCTTTGTCACGGCGAGGGCTCGGGTCAGTGTCAGGGCGAGGACTCGGTCAGTGTCACGGTGAGGGCTTGGGTCAGTGTCACGGCGAGGACTCGGTCAGTGTGAAGACGAGGGCTCGTTCTGGGTCATGGCGAGTGCTCTGTCAGTGGCACGGCGAGGGCTCGGTCAGTGCCACGGCGAGGGCTTGGTCTGTGTCATGGCGAGGGCTCGGGTCAGTGTCACGGCGAGGACTCAGTCAGTGTCACGGCGCGGGCTCGGTCTGTGTCACGGCGAGGGCTCGGTCATTGTCACGGCGAGGGCTCGGTCAGTGTGATGGCTAGGGCTCGGGTCAGTGTCACGGCGAGGGCTCGGTCAGTGTCATGACGAGAGCTCGGGTCAGTGTCACGGCGAGGGCTCGGTCAGTGTCACGGCGAGGGCTGAGTCAGTGTCACGGTGAGGGCTCGGGTCAGTGTCACGGCGACGGCTCGGGTCAGTGTCACGGTGAGGGCTTGGTCAGTGTCACGGCGATGGCTCAGTCAGTGTCACGGCGAGGGCTCTGTCTGTGTCACGGCGAGGGCTCAGGTCAGTGTCACGGCGAGGGCTTGGCCAGTGTCACGGCGAGGGCTCGTGTCAGTGTCACGACGAGGGCTCGGGTCACTGTCACGGCGAGGGCTCGGTCTGTGGCATGGCGAGGGCTCGGTCTGTGGCACGGCGAGGGCTCGGTCTGTGTCATGGCGAAGGCTCGGTCAGGGTCACGGCGAGGGCTCGGTCAGGGTCACGGCGAGGGCTCGGTCAGTGTCACAGCGAGGGCTTGGTCAGGGTCATGGCTAGGGCTGGGGTCAGTGTCACGGCAAGGGCTCGAGTCAGTGTCACGGCGAGGGCTCGGTCTGTGTCACAGCAAGGGCTCGGTCTGTGTCACGGTGTGGGCTCGGTCAGTGTCAAGGCGAGATCTCGGTCAGTGTCACAGCGAGGGCTCGGTCGGTGTCATGGTGAGGGCTCGGTCCGTGTCACGGCGAGGGCTCGGTCCGTGTCACGGCGAGGGCTCGGTCCGTGTCACGGCGAGGGCTCGGTCACTGTCACGGCGAGGGCTCGGTCAGTGACATGGCGAGGGCTCGGTCAGTGTCACGGCGAGGGCTCTGGTCAGTGTCACGGCGAGGGCTCGGTCACTGTCAAGGCGAGAGCTTGGTCAGTGTCACGGCGAGGGCTGGGTCAGTGTCACGGCGAGGGCTCGGTCAGTGTCACGGCGAGGGCTCTGTCACTGTCACGGCGAGGGCTCGTTCAGTGACAGGGCGAGGGCTCGGTCAGTGTCACAGCGAGGGCTCGGTCAGTGTCATGGCGAGGTCTCGGTCAGTGTCACGGCGAGGGCTCGGTCAGTGTCACGGCGAGGGCTCGGTCCGTGTCACGGCGAGGGCTCGGGTCAGTGTCATGGCGAGGGCTCGGTCTGTGTTACGGCGAGGGCTCAGGTCAGTGTCACGGCGAGGGCTCGGTCAGGGTCACGTCGATTGCTCGGTCAGGGTCACGGCGAGGGCTCGGTCAGGGTCACGGCGAGGGCTCGGTCAGGGTCACGTCAAGGGCTCGGTCAGGGTCACGGCGAGGGCTCGGTCAGGGTCACGTCGAGGGCTCGGTCAGGGTCACGGCGAGGGCACGGTCAGGGTCACGGCGAGGGCTCGCTCAGTGTCACGGCGAGGGCTCGGTCTGTGGCACGGCGAGGATTCGGTCAGTGTCACGGCGAGGGCTCGGTCAGTGTCAAGGCGAGGGCTCGGTCAGTGTCACGGCGAGGGCTCGGTCAGTGTCACGGCGAAGGCTCGGGTCAGTGTCACGGCGAGGGCTCGGTCTGTGTGAAGACGAGGGCTCGGGTCAGTGTCACGGCGAGGGCTCGGTCAGGGTCACGGCGAGGGCTCGGGTCAGTGTCACGGCGAGGGCTCGGTCTGTGTGAAGACGAGGGCTCGGGTCAGTGTCACGACGAGGGCTCGGTCAGGGTCACGGCGAGGGCTCGGTCTGTGTCACGGCGAGGGCTCGGTCAGGGTCACGGCGAGGGCTCGGCTCAGTGTCACGGCGAGTGCTGGTGTCGGTCTCACGGCGAGGGCTCAGGTCAGTGTCATGGCGAGGGCTCGGTCAGTGTCATGGGAAGGGCTTGGGTCAGTGTCACGGCGAGGGCTCGGTCTGTGTCACGGCGAGGGCTCGGTCAGTGTCACGGCGAGGGATCGGTCAGTATCACGGCGAGGGCTCGGTCAGGGTCACGGCGAGGGCTCGGTCAGTGTCACGGCGAGGGCTCGGTCAGGGTCATGGCGAGGGCTTGGGCCAGTGTCACAGCGAGGGCTCTGTCAGTGCCATGGCGAGGGCTCGGGCAGTGTCACGACGAGGGCTCTGTCAGTGTCACGGCGAGGGCTGGGTCAGTGTCATGGCGAGGGTTCGGTCTGTGTCACGGCGAGGGCTCGGGTCAGTGTCAGGGCGAGGACTCTGTCAGTGTCACGGCGAAGGCTCGGGTCAGTGTCACGGCGAGGGCTCGGTCAGTGTGAAGACGAGGGCTCGGGTCAGTGTCACGGCGAGGGCTCGGTCAGGGTCACGGCGAGGGCTCGGGTCAGTGTCACGGCGAGGGCTCGGTCAGTGTGAAGACGAGGGCTCGGGTCAATGTCATGGCGAGGTCTCGGTCAGGGTCACGGCGAGGGCTCGGTCTGTGTCACGGCGAGGGCTCGGCCAGGGTCACGGCGAGGGCTCGGCTCAGTGTCACGGCGAGGGCTCGGTCAGTGTCACGGCTAGGGCTCGGTCTGTGTCACGGCGAGGGCTCGGGTCAGTGTCACGGCGAGGACTCGTTCAGTGTCACGGTGAGGGCTTGGGTCAGTGTCACGGCGAGGACTCGGTCAGTGTGAAGACGAGGGCTCGGGTCAGTGTCACGGCGAGGGCTCGGTCAGGGTCACGGCGAGGGCTCGGTCAGGGTCACGGCGAGGGCTCGGTCAGGGTCACGGCGAGGGCTCGGTCAGGGTCACGGCGAGGGCTCGGTCAGGGTCATGGCGAGGGCTCGGTCTGTTTCACGGCGAGGGCTCGGTCTGTGTCACGGCGAGGGCTCGGGCCAGTGGCATGGCGAGGGCTCAGTCAGTGCCACGGCGAGGGCTTGGTCTGTGTCATGGCGAGGGCTCGGGTCAGTGTCACGGCGAGGACTCAGTCAGTGTCACGGCGCGGGCTCGGTCTGTGCCACGGCGAGGGCTCGGTCATTGTCACGGCGAGGGCTCGGTCAGTGTGATGGCTAGGGCTCGGGTCAGTGTCACGGCGAGGGCTCGGTCAGTGTCATGACGAGAGCTCGGGTCAGTGTCACGGCGAGGGCTCGGTCAGTGTCACGGCGAGGGCTGAGTCAGTGTCACGGTGAGGGCTCGGGTCAGTGTCACGGCGACGGCTCGGGTCAGTGTCACGGTGAGGGCTTGGTCAGTGTCACGGCAAGGGCTCAGTCAGTGTCACGGCGAGGGCTCTGTCTGTGTCACGGCGAGGGCTCAGGTCAGTGTCACGGCGAGGGCTTGGCCAGTGTCACGGCGAGGGCTCGTGTCAGTGTCACGACGAGGGCTCGGGTCACTGTCACGGCGAGGGCTCGGTCTGTGGCACGGCGAGGGCTCGGTCTGTGGCACGGCGAGGGCTCGGTCTGTGTCATGGCGAGGGCTCGGTCAGGGTCACGGCGAGGGCTCGGTCAGGGTCACGGCGAGGGCTCGGTCAGTGTCACAGCGAGGGCTTGGTCAGGGTCATGGCTAGGGCTGGGTCAGTGTCACGGCAAGGGCTCGAGTCAGTGTCACGGCGAGGGCTCGGTCTGTGTCACGGCAAGGGCTCGGTCTGTGTCACGGTGTGGGCTCGGTCAGTGTCAAGGCGAGATCTCGGTCAGTGTCACAGCGAGGGCTCGGTCGGTGTCATGGTGAGGGCTCGGTCCGTGTCACGGCGAGGCCTCGGTCCGTGTCACGGCGAGGGCTCGGTCACTGTCACGGCAAGGGCTCAGGTCGGTGTCACGGCGAGGGCTCGGTCAGTGTCACGGCGAGGGCTCGGTCTGTGTCACGGCAAGGGCTTGGGTCAGTGTCACCGCGAGGGCTCGGTCAGTGTCACGGCGAGGGCTCAGTCAGGGTCACGTCGAGGGCTCAGTCAGTGTCATGGCGAGGGCTCGGTCTGTGTCACGGCAAGGGCTTGGGTCATTGTCACCGCGAGGGCTCGTTCAGTGTCACGCTGAGGGCTCGGTCAGGGTCACGTCGAGGGCTCGGTCAGGGTCACGGCGAGGGCTCGGTCGGGGTCATGGTGAGGGCTCGGTCAGGGTCACGGCGAGGGCTCGGTCAGGGTCATGGCAAGGGTTCGGTCTGTGTCGCGGCGAGGGCTCGGGTCAGTGTCGCGGCAAGGGCTCGTTCAGTGACACGGCAAGGGCTCGGTCAGTGTCACAGCGAGGGCTCGCCTCAGTGTCATGGCGAGGGCTCGTGCCGGTGTCATGGCAAGGGCTCGGGTCGGTGTCAAGGCGAGGGCTTGGTCTGTGGCACGGCGAGGGCTCGGGTCAGTGTCATGGCGAGGGCTCGGTCCGTGTCACGGCGAGGGCTCGGTCCGTGTCATGGCGAGGGCTCGGTCAGTGTCACGGCGAGGGCTCGGTCAGTGTCACGGTGAGGGCTCCGTCAATGACACGGCGAGGGCTCGGTCATTGACACGGCGAGGGCTCGGTTCAGTTTCACGGCGAGGGCTCGGGTCAGTGTCACGGCGAGGGCTCGGTTCAGTTTCACGGCGAGGGCTCGGGTCAGTGTCACGGCGAAGGCTTGGTCTGTGTCACGGCGAGGGCTCGGGCAGGGTCACGGCGAGGGCTCGGTTCAGTTTCACGGCGAGGGCTCGTGTCAGTATCACGGCGATGGCTCGGTCAGTGTCACGGCGAGGGCTCGATCAGTGTCACGCCGATTGCTCGGTCAGTGTCACGGCGAGGGCTCGGTTCAATTTCACGGCGAGGGCTCATGTCAGTATCACAGCGAGGGCTCGGTCAGTGTCATGGCGAGGGCTCGGCTCAGTGTCATGGCGAGGGCTCGTGTCGGTGTCACGGCGAATGTTCGGTCGGTGTCACGGCGAGGGCTCGGGTCGGTGTCACGGCGAGGGCTTGGGTCAGTGTCACGGCGAGGGCTCGGTCTGTGTCACGGCGAGGGCTCAGGTGAGTGTCACGGCGAGGGCTCGGTCCGTGTCACGGCGAGGGCTCGGTCCGTGTCACGGCGAGGGCTCGCTCCGTGTCACGGCGAGGGCTCGGTCAGGGCCACGGCGAGGGCTCGGTCAGTGACACGGCGAGGGCTCGGTCAGTGACACGGCGATGGCTCGCTTAATGTCAGGGCGAGGGCTCAGTTCAGTTTCACGGTGAGGGCTCGGGTCAGTATCACGGTGAAGGCTCGGTCTGTGTCACGGCGAGGGCTCAGGTGAGTGTCACGGCGAGGGCTCGGTCAGTGTCACGGCGAGGGCTCGGGTAGGTGTCACGGCGAGGGCTCGTGTCGGTGTCATGGCGAGGGCTCAGGTCGCTGTCAAGGCAAGTGCTCGGTCACGGTCACGGCGAGGGCTCGGGTCACTGTCACAGCGAGGGCTCGGTCAGTGTGACGGCGAGGGCTCGGGTCAGTTTCACGGCGAGGGCTCGGTCAGTGTCACGGCGAGGGCTTGGATCAGTGTCACGGCGAGGGCTCGGGTCAGTGTCAAGGCGAGGGCCGGTCTGTGTCACGGCGAGGGCTCGGGTCAGTGTCACGGCGAGGACTCGGTCAGTGTCACGGCGAGGGTTCGGTCAGTGTCACGGCGAGGGCTCGGTCAGGGTCATGGCGAGGGCTGGGTCTGTGTCACGGCGAGGGCTCGGTCAGGGTCACGGCGAGGGCTCGGCTCAGTGTCACGGCGAGGGCTTGTGTCGGTGTCACGGCAAGGGCTCAGGTCGGTGTCACGGCGAGGGCTCGGTCAGTGTCACGGCGAGGGCTCGGTCTGTGTCACGGCAAGGGCTTGGGTCAGTGTCACCGCGAGGGCTCGGTCAGTGTCACGGCGAGGGCTCAGTCAGGGTCACGTCGAGGGCTCGGTCAGTGTCATGGCGGGGGCTCGTGTCGGTGTCACGGCGAATGTTCGGTCGGTGTCACGGCGAGGGCTCGGGTCGGTGTCACGGCGAGGGCTCGGGTCGGTGTCACGGCGAGGGCTCGGTCCGTGTCACGGCGAGGGCTCGGTCCGTGTCATGGCGAGGGCTCGGTCCGTGTCACGGCGAGGGCTCGGTCAGTGTCACGGCGATTGCTCGGTCAGTGTCACGGCGAGGGCTCGGTCAGTGTCACGGCGAGGGCTCGGTCAGTGTCACGGCGAGGGCTCGGTCAGTGTCACGGCGAGGGCTAGGTCAGTGTCACGGCGAGGGCTCGGGCAGTGTCACGGCGAGGGCTCGGTCAGTGTCACGGCGAGGGCTCGGTCAGTGTCACGGCGAGGGGTCGGTCAGTGTCACGGCGAGGGCTCGGTCAGTGTCATGGCGAGGGCTCGGTCAGTGTCACGGCGAGGGCTCGGTCAGTGTCACGGCGAGGTCTCGGTCAATGTCACGGCAAGGGCTCAGTCAGTGTCACGGCGAGGCCTCGGTTCAATTTCACGGCGAGGGCTCATGTCAGTATCACAGCGAGGGCTCGGTCAGTGTCATGGCGACGGCTCGGCTCAGTGTCATGGCGAGGGCTCGTGTCGGTGTCACGGCGAATGTTCGGTCGGTGTCACGGCGAGAGCTCGGGTCGGTGTCACGGTGAGGGCTCAAGTCAGTGTCACGGCGAGGGCTCGGTTTGTGTCACGGCGAGGGCTCAGGTGAGTGTCACGGCGAGGGCTCGGTCCGTGTCACGGCGAGGGCTCGGTCTGTGTCACGGTGTGGGCTCGGTCAGTGTCAAGGCGAGATCTCGGTCAGTGTCACAGCGAGGGCTCGGTCGGTGTCATGGTGAGGGCTCGGTCCGTGTCACGGCGAGGCCTCGGTCCGTGTCACGGCGAGGGCTCGGTCACTGTCACGGCAAGGGCTCAGGTCGGTGTCACGGCGAGGGCTCGGTCAGTGTCACGGCGAGGGCTCGGTCTGTGTCACGGCAAGGGCTTGGGTCAGTGTCACCGCGAGGGCTCGGTCAGTGTCACGGCGAGGGCTCAGTCAGGGTCACGTCGAGGGCTCAGTCAGTGTCATGGCGAGGGCTCGGTCTGTGTCACGGCAAGGGCTTGGGTCATTGTCACCGCGAGGGCTCGTTCAGTGTCACGCTGAGGGCTCGGTCAGGGTCACGTCGAGGGCTCGGTCAGGGTCACGGCGAGGGCTCGGTCGGGGTCATGGTGAGGGCTCGGTCAGGGTCACGGCGAGGGCTCGGTCAGGGTCATGGCAAGGGTTCGGTCTGTGTCGCGGCGAGGGCTCGGGTCAGTGTCGCGGCAAGGGCTCGGTCAGTGTCACAGCGAGGGCTCGCCTCAGTGTCATGGCGAGGGCTCGTGCCGGTGTCATGGCAAGGGCTCGGGTCGGTGTCAAGGCGAGGGCTTGGTCTGTGGCACGGCGAGGGCTCGGGTCAGTGTCATGGCGAGGGCTCGGTCCGTGTCACGGCGAGGGCTCGGTCCGTGTCATGGCGAGGGCTCGGTCAGTGTCACGGCGAGGGCTCGGTCAGTGTCACGGTGAGGGCTCCGTCAATGACACGGCGAGGGCTCGGTCATTGACACGGCGAGGGCTCGGTTCAGTTTCACGGCGAGGGCTCGGGTCAGTGTCACGGCGAGGGCTCGGTTCAGTTTCACGGCGAGGGCTCGGGTCAGTGTCACGGCGAAGGCTTGGTCTGTGTCACGGCGAGGGCTCGGGCAGGGTCACGGCGAGGGCTCGGTTCAGTTTCACGGCGAGGGCTCGTGTCAGTATCACGGCGATGGCTCGGTCAGTGTCACGGCGAGGGCTCGATCAGTGTCACGCCGATTGCTCGGTCAGTGTCACGGCGAGGGCTCGGTTCAATTTCACGGCGAGGGCTCATGTCAGTATCACAGCGAGGGCTCGGTCAGTGTCATGGCGAGGGCTCGGCTCAGTGTCATGGCGAGGGCTCGTGTCGGTGTCACGGCGAATGTTCGGTCGGTGTCACGGCGAGGGCTCGGGTCGGTGTCACGGCGAGGGCTTGGGTCAGTGTCACGGCGAGGGCTCGGTCTGTGTCACGGCGAGGGCTCAGGTGAGTGTCACGGCGAGGGCTCGGTCCGTGTCACGGCGAGGGCTCGGTCCGTGTCACGGCGAGGGCTCGCTCCGTGTCACGGCGAGGGCTCGGTCAGGGCCACGGCGAGGGCTCGGTCAGTGACACGGCGAGGGCTCGGTCAGTGACACGGCGATGGCTCGCTTAATGTCAGGGCGAGGGCTCAGTTCAGTTTCACGGTGAGGGCTCGGGTCAGTATCACGGTGAAGGCTCGGTCTGTGTCACGGCGAGGGCTCAGGTGAGTGTCACGGCGAGGGCTCGGTCAGTGTCACGGCGAGGGCTCGGGTAGGTGTCACGGCGAGGGCTCGTGTCGGTGTCATGGCGAGGGCTCAGGTCGCTGTCAAGGCAAGGGCTCGGTCACGGTCACGGCGAGGGCTCGGGTCACTGTCACAGCGAGGGCTCGGTCAGTGTGACGGCGAGGGCTCGGGTCAGTTTCACGGCGAGGGCTCGGTCAGTGTCACGGCGAGGGCTTGGATCAGTGTCACGGCGAGGGCTCGGGTCAGTGTCAAGGCGAGGGCCGGTCTGTGTCACGGCGAGGGCTCGGGTCAGTGTCACGGCGAGGACTCGGTCAGTGTCACGGCGAGGGTTCGGTCAGTGTCACGGCGAGGGCTCGGTCAGGGTCATGGCGAGGGCTGGGTCTGTGTCACGGCGAGGGCTCGGTCAGGGTCACGGCGAGGGCTCGGCTCAGTGTCACGGCGAGGGCTTGTGTCGGTGTCACGGCAAGGGCTCAGGTCGGTGTCACGGCGAGGGCTCGGTCAGTGTCACGGCGAGGGCTCGGTCTGTGTCACGGCAAGGGCTTGGGTCAGTGTCACCGCGAGGGCTCGGTCAGTGTCACGGCGAGGGCTCAGTCAGGGTCACGTCGAGGGCTCGGTCAGTGTCATGGCGGGGGCTCGTGTCGGTGTCACGGCGAATGTTCGGTCGGTGTCACGGCGAGGGCTCGGGTCGGTGTCACGGCGAGGGCTCGGGTCTGTGTCACGGCGAGGGCTCGGTCTGTGTCACGGCGAGGGCTCAGGTGAGTGTCACGGCGAGGGCTCGGTCCATGTCACGGCGAGGGCTCGGTCCGTGTCAAGGCGAGGGCTCGGTCCGTGTCACGGCGAGGGCTCGGTCAGTGTCACGGCGATTGCTCGGTCAGTGTCACGGCGAGGGCTCGGTCAGTGTCACGGCGAGGGCTCGGTCAGTGTCACGGCGAGGGCTCGGTCAGTGTCACGGCGAGGGCTAGGTCAGTGTCACGGCGAGGGCTCGGGCAGTGTCACGGCGAGGGCTCGGTCAGTGTCACGGCGAGGGCTCGGTCAGTGTCACGGCGAGGGGTCGGTCAGTGTCACGGCGAGGGCTCGGTCAGTGTCATGGCGAGGGCTCGGTCAGTGTCACGGCGAGGGCTCGGTCAGTGTCACGGCGAGGTCTCGGTCAATGTCACGGCAAGGGCTCAGTCAGTGTCACGGCGAGGCCTCGGTTCAATTTCACGGCGAGGGCTCATGTCAGTATCACAGCGAGGGCTCGGTCAGTGTCATGGCGACGGCTCGGCTCAGTGTCATGGCGAGGGCTCGTGTCGGTGTCACGGCGAATGTTCGGTCGGTGTCACGGCGAGAGCTCGGGTCGGTGTCACGGTGAGGGCTCAAGTCAGTGTCACGGCGAGGGCTCGGTTTGTGTCACGGCGAGGGCTCAGGTGAGTGTCACGGCGAGGGCTCGGTCCGTGTCACGGCGAGGGCTCGGTCCGTGTCACGGCGAGGGCTTGGATCAGTGTCAAGGCAAGGGCTCGGTCTGTGTCACGGCGAGGATTCGAGTCAGTGTCACGGCGAGGACTCGGTCAGTGTCACGGCGAGGGCTCGGCAAGTGTCACGGCGAGGGCTTGGTCAGTGTCTCGGTGAGGGCTCGGTCAGGGTCACGTCGAGGGCTCGGTCAGGGTCACGGCGAGGGCTCGGTCGGGGTCATGGTGAGGGCTCGGTCAGGGTCACGGCGAGGGCTCGGCTCAGTTTCACGGCGAGGGCTTGTGTCGGTGTCACGGCAAGGGCTCAGGTCGGTGTCACGGCGAGGGCTCGGTCAGTGTCACGGCGAGGGCTCGGTCTGTGTCACGGCAAGGGCTTGGGTCAGTGTCACCGCGAGGGCTCGGTCAGTGTCACGGCGAGGGCTCAGTCAGGGTCACGTCGAGGGCTCGGTCAGTGTCACGGCGAGGGCTCGGTCTGTGTCACGGCAAGGGCTTGGGTCATTGTCACCGCGAGGGCTCGTTCAGTGTCACGGTGAGGGCTCGGTCAGGGTCAGGGCGAGGGCTCGGTCGGGGTCATGGTGAGGGCTCGGTCAGGGTCACGGCGAGGGCTCGGTCAGGGTCACGGCAAGGGTTCGGTCTGTGTCGCGGCGAGGGCTCAGGTCAGTGTCACGGCGAGGGCTCGTTCAGTGACACGGCAAGGGCTCGGTCAGTGTCACGGCGAGCGCTCGCCTCAGTGTCATGGCGAGAGCTCGTGCCGGTGTCATGGCGAGGGATCGGGTCGGTGTCAAGGTGAGGGCTTGGTCTGTGGCACGGCGAGGGCTCGGGTCAGTGTCATGGCGAGGGCTCGGTCCGTGTCACGGCGAGGGCTCGGTCAGTGTCACGGCGAGGGCTCGGTCAGTGTCACGGCGAGGGCTCGGTCAGTGTCACGGTGAGGGCTCCGTCAATGACACGGCGAGGGCTCGGTCATTCACACGGCGAGGGCTCGGTCAGTGTCACGGCGAGGGCTCGGTTCAGTTACGCAGCGAGGGCTCGGGTCAGTGTCACAGCGAGGGCTCGGTTCAGTTTCACAGCGAGGGCTCGGTCAGTGTGACGGCGAGGGCTCGGGTCAGTTTCACGGCGACGGCTCAGTCAGTGTCACAGTGAGGGCTTGGATCAGTGTCAAGGCGAGGGCTCGGTCTGTGTCACGGCGAGGGCTCGAGTCAGTGTCACGGCGAGGACTCGGTCAGTGTCACGGCGAGGGCTCGGCAAGTGTCACGGCGAGGGCTTGGTCAGTGTCTCGGTGAGGGCTCGGGTCAGTGTCACGGCGAGGGCTCGGCCAGTGTCACGGCGAGGGTTCGGTCAGTGTCACGGCGAGGGCTCGGTCAGTGTCACGGCGAGGGCTCGGTCAGGGTCATGGCGAGGGCTGGGTCTGTGTCACGGCGAGGGCTCGGTCAGGGTCACGGCGAGGGCTCGGCTCAGTGTCACGGCGAGGGCTTGTGTCGGTGTCACGGCAAGGGCTCAGGTCGGTGTCACGGAGAGGGCTCGGTCAGTGTCACGGCGAGGGCTCGGTCTGTGTCACGGCAAGGGCTTGGGTCAGTGTCACCGCGAGGGCTCGGTCAGTGTCACGGCGAGGGCTCAGTCAGGGTCACGTCGAGGGCTCGGTCAGTGTCACGGCGAGGGCTCGGTCTGTGTCACGGCAAGGGCTTGGGTCACTGTCACCGTGAGGGCTCGTTCAGTGTCACGGCGAGGGCTCGGTCAGGGTCATGTCGAGGGTTCGGTCAGGGTCACGGCGAGGGCTCGGTCAGGGTCACGGCAAGGGTTCGGTCTGTGTCGCGGCGAGGGCTCGGTTCAGTGTCACGGCGAGGGCTCGTTCAGTGACATGGCAAGGGCTCGGTCAGTGTCACGGCGAGGGCTCACCTCAGTGTCACGGCAAGGGCTCGTGTCAGTGTCATGGCGAGGGCTCGGGTCGGTTTCAACGCGAGGGCTCGGTCTGTGGCACGGCGAGGGCTCGGGTCAGTGTCACGGCGAGGGCTCGGTCTGTTTCACGGCGAGGGCTCGGTCCGTGTCACGGCGAGGGCTCGGTCAGTGTCACGGCAAGGGCTCGGTCAGTGTCACGGTGAGGGCTCCGTCAGTGTCACGGCGAGGGCTCTGTTCAGTTTCGCGGTGAGGGCTCGGGTCAGTGTCACGGCGAGGGCTCGGTTCAGTTTCACGGCTAGGGCTCGGGTCAGTGTCACGGCGAAGGCTTGGTCTGTGTCACGGCGAGGGCTCAGGTGAGTGTCATGGCAAGGGCTTGGTCAGTGTCACGGCGAGGGTTTGGGTCATTGTCACCGCGAGGGCTCGTTCAGTGTCACGGTGAGGGCTCGGTCAGGGTCACGTCGAGGGCTCGGTCAGGGTCACGGTGAGGGCTCGGTCAGGGTCATGGTGAGGGCTCGGTCAGGGTCACGGCGAGGGCTCGGTCAGGGTCATGGCAAGGGTTCGGTCTGTGTCGCAGCGAGGGCTCGGGTCAGTGTCACGGCGAGGGCTCGTTCAGTGACACGGCAAGGGCTCGGTCAGTGTCACGGCGAGGGCTCGCCTCAGTTTCATGGCAAGGGCTCGTGCCAGTGTCATGGCGAGGGCTCGGGTCGGTGTCAAGGCGAGGGCTTGGTCTGTGGCACGGCGAGGGCTCGGGTCAGTGTCATGGCGAGGGCTCGGTCCGTGTCACGGCGAGGGCTCGGTCCGTGTCATGGCGAGGGCTCGGTCAGTGTCACGGCGAGGGCTCGGTCAGTGTCACGGTGAGGGCTCCGTCAATGACACGGCGAGGGCTCGGTCATTGACACGGCGAGGGCTCGCTTCAGTTTCGCGGCGAGGGCTCGTGTCAGTGTCACGGCGAGGGCTCGGTTCAGTTTCACGGCGAGGGCTCGGGTCAGTGTCACGGCGAAGGCTTGGTCTGTGTCATGGCGAGGGCTCGGGCAGGGTCACGGCGAGGGCTCGGTTCAGTTTCACGGCGAGGGCTCGTGTCAGTATCACGGCGATGGCTCGGTCAGTGTCACGGCGAGGGCTCGATCAGTGTCACGCCGATTGCTCGGTCAGTGTCACGGCGAGGGCTCGGTTCAATTTCACGGCGAGGGCTCATGTCAGTATCACAGCGAGGGCTCGGTCAGTGTCATGGCGAGGGCTCGGCTCAGTGTCATGGCGAGGGCTCGTGTCGGTGTCACGGCGAATGTTCGGTCGGTGTCACGGCGAGGGCTCGGGTCGGTGTCACGGCGAGGGCTTGGGTCAGTGTCACGGCGAGGGCTCGGTCTGTGTCACGGCGAGGGCTCAGGTGAGTGTCACGGCGAGGGCTCGGTCCGTGTCACGGCGAGGGCTCGGTCCGTGTCACGGCGAGGGCTCGCTCCGTGTCACGGCGAGGGCTCGGTCCGTGTCACGGCGAGGGCTCGGTCAGGGCCATGGCGAGGGCTCGGTCAGTGACACGGCGAGGGCTCGGTCAGTGACACGGCGAGGGCTCGCTTAATGTCAGGGCGAGGGCTCGGTTCAGTTTCACGGCGAGGGCTCGGGTCAGTGTCACGGTGAAGGCTCGGTCTGTGTCACGGCGAGGGCTCAGGTGAGTGTCACGGCGAGGGCTCGGTCAGTGTCACGGCGAGGGCTCGGGTCAGTGTCACGGTGAAGGCTCGGTCTGTGTCACGGCGAGGGCTCAGGTGAGTGTCACGGCGAGGGCTCGGTCAGTGTCACGGCGAGGGCTCGGGTAGGTGTCAGGGCGAGGGCTCGTGTCGGTGTCATGGCGAGGGCTCGGGTCAGTTTCACGGCGAGGGCTCGGTCAGTGTCACGGCGAGGGCTTGGATCAGTGTCACGGCGAGGGCTCGGGTCAGTGTCAAGGCGAGGGCTCGGTCTGTGTCACGGCAAGGGCTCGGGTCAGTGTCACGGCGAGGGCTCGGGTCAGTGTCAAGGCGAGGGCTCGGTCTGTGTCACGGCGAAGGCTTGGTCTGTGTCACGGCGAGGGCTCGTTCTGGGTCATGGTGAGTGCTCTGTCAGTGTCACGGCGAGGGCTCGGTCAGTGTCACGGCGAGGGCTCGGTCAGCGTCACGGCGAGGGCTCGGTCAGTGTCACGGCGAGGGCTCGGGCCAGTGGCACGGCGAGGGCTCGGTCAGTGCCACGGCGAGGTCTTGGTCTGTGTCATGGCGAGGGCTCGGTCAGTGTCACGGCGAGGGCTCGGTCAGTGTCACGGCTAGGGCTCGGTCTTTGTCACGGCGAGGGCTCGGGTCTGTGTCACGGCGAGGACTCGGTCAGTGTCACGGTGAGGGCTTGGGTCAGTGTCACGGCGAGGACTCGGTCAGTGTGAAGACGAGGGCTCGGGTCAGTGTCACGGCGAGGGCTCTGTCAGTGTCACGGCGAGGGCTCGGTCAGGGTCACGGCGAGGGCTCGGTCAGGGTCACGGCGAGGGCTCGGCCAGGGTCACGGCGAGGGCTCGGTCAGGGTCATGGCGAGGGCTTGGTCTGTGTCACGGCGAGGGCTTGGTCTGTGTTACGGCGAGGGCTCGTTCTGGGTCATGGTGAGTGCTCTGTCAGTGTCACGGCGAGGGCTCGGTCAGTGTCACGGCGAGGGCTCGGTCAGCGTCACGGCGAGGGCTCGCTCAGTGTCACGGCGAGGGCTCGGGCCAGTGACATGGCGAGGGCTCGGTCAGTGCCACGGCGAGGGCTTGGTCTGTGTCATGGCGAGGGCTCGGGTCAGTGTCACGGCGAGGACTCAGTCAGTGTCACGGCGCGGGCTCGGTCTGTGTCACGGCGAGGGCTTGGTCATTGTCACGGCGAGGGCTCGGTCAGTGTGATGGCTAGGGCTCGGGTCAGTGTCACGGCGAGGGCTCGGTCAGTGTCATGACGAGAGCTCGGGTCAGTGTCACGGCGAGGGCTCGGTCAGTGTCACGGCGAGGGCTGAGTCAGTGTCACGGTGAGGGCTCGGGTCAGTGTCACGGCGACGGCTCGGGTCAGTGTCACGGTGAGGGCTTGGTCAGTGTCACGGCAAGGGCTCAGTCAGTGTCACGGCGAGGGCTCTGTCTGTGTCACGGCGAGGGCTCAGGTCAGTGTCACGGCGAGGGCTTGGCCAGTGTCACGGCGAGGGCTCGTGTCAGTGTCACGACGAGGGCTCGGGTCACTGTCACGGCGAGGGCTCAGTCTGTGGCACGGCGAGGGCTCGGTCTGTGGCACGGCGAGGGCTCGGTCTGTGTCATGGCGAGGGCTCGGTCAGGGTCACGGCGAGGGCTCGGTCAGGGTCACGGCGAGGGCTCGGTCAGTGTCACAGCGAGGGCTTGGTCAGGGTCATGGCTAGGGCTGGTGTCAGTGTCACGGCAAGGGCTCGAGTCAGTGTCACGGCGAGGGCTCGGTCTGTGTCACGGCAAGGGCTCGGTCTGTGTCACGGTGTGGGCTCGGTCAGTGTCAAGGCGAGATCTCGGTCAGTGTCACAGCGAGGGCTCGGTCAGTGTCACGGTGAGGGCTCGGTCTGTGTCACGGCAAGGGCTTGGGTCAGTGTCACTGCGAGGGCTCGGTCAGTGTCACGGCGAGGGCTCAGTCAGGGTCACGTCGAGGGCTCAGTCAGTGTCATGGCGAGGGCTCGGTCTGTGTCACGGCAAGGGCTTGGGTCATTGTCACCGCGAGGGCTCGTTCAGTGTCACGCTGAGGGCTCGGTCAGGGTCACGTCGAGGGTTCGGTCAGGGTCACTGCGAGGGCTCGGGTCAGTGTCACGGCGAGGGCTCGGTCAGTGTGAAGACGAGGGCTCGGGTCAATGTCATGGCGAGGTCTCGGTCAGGGTCACGGCGAGGGCTCGGTCTGTGTCACGGCGAGGGCTCGGCCAGGGTCACGGCGAGGGCTCGGCTCAGTGTCACGGCGAGGGCTCGGTCAGTGTCACGGCTAGGGCTCGGTCTGTGTCACGGCGAGGGCTCGGGTCAGTGTCACGGCGAGGGCTTGGGTCAGTGTCACGGCGAGGACTCGGTCAGTGTGAAGACAAGGGCTCGGGTCAGTGTCACGGCGAGGGCTCGGTCAGGGTCACGGCGAGGGCTCGGTCAGGGTCACGGCGAGGGCTCGGTCAGGGTCACGGCGAGGGCTCGGTCAGGGTCACGGCGAGGGCTCGGTCAGGGTCATGGCGAGGGCTCGGTCTGTTTCACGGCGAGGGCTCGGTCTGTGTCACGGCGAGGGCTTGGTCTGTGTCACGGCGAGGGCTCGTTCTGGGTCATGGTGAGTGCTCTGTCAGTGTCACGGCGAGGGCTCGGTCAGTGTCACGGCGAGGGCTCGGTCAGCGTCACGGCGAGGGCTCGGTCAGTGTCACTGCGAGGGCTCGGGCCAGTGGCACGGCGAGGGCTCGGTCAGTGCCACGGCGAGGGCTTGGTCTGTGTCATGGCGAGGGCTCGGTCTTTGTCACGGCGAGGGCTCGGGTCAGTGTCACGGCGAGGACTCGGTCAGTGTCACGGTGAGGGCTTGGGTCAGTGTCACGGCGAGGACTCGGTCAGTGTGAAGACGAGGGCTCGGGTCAGTGTCACGGCGAGGGCTCTGTCAGTGTCACGGCGAGGGCTCGGTCAGGGTCACGGCGAGGGCTCGGTCAGGGTCACGGCGAGGGCTCGGCCAGGGTCACGGCGAGGGCTCGGTCAGGGTCATGGCGAGGGCTTGGTCTGTGTCACGGCGAGGGCTTGGTCTGTGTTACGGCGAGGGCTCGTTCTGGGTCATGGTGAGTGCTCTGTCAGTGTCACGGCGAGGGCTCGGTCAGTGTCACGGCGAGGGCTCGGTCAGCGTCACGGCGAGGGCTCGCTCAGTGTCACGGCGAGGGCTCGGGCCAGTGGCATGGCGAGGGCTCGGTCAGTGCCACGGCGAGGGCTTGGTCTGTGTCATGGCGAGGGCTCGGGTCAGTGTCACGGCGAGGACTCAGTCAGTGTCACGGCGCGGGCTCGGTCTGTGTCACGGCGAGGGCTCGGTCATTGTCACGGCGAGGGCTCGGTCAGTGTGATGGCTAGGGCTCGGGTCAGTGTCACGGCGAGGGCTCGGTCAGTGTCATGACGAGAGCTCGGGTCAGTGTCACGGCGAGGGCTCGGTCAGTGTCACGGCGAGGGCTCGGTCAGTGTCACGGCGAGGGCTGAGTCAGTGTCACGGTGAGGGCTCGGGTCAGTGTCACGGCGACGGCTCGGGTCAGTGTCACGGTGAGGGCTTGGTCAGTGTCACGGCAAGGGCTCAGTCAGTGTCACGGCGAGGGCTCTGTCTGTGTCACGGCGAGGGCTCAGGTCAGTGTCACGGCGAGGGCTTGGCCAGTGTCACGGCGAGGGCTCGTGTCAGTGTCACGACGTGGGCTCGGGTCACTGTCACGGCGAGGGCTCGGTCTGTGGCACGGCGAGGGCTCGGTCTGTGGCACGGCGAGGGCTCGGTCTGTGTCATGGCGAGGGCTCGGTCAGGGTCACGGCGAGGGCTCGGTCAGGGTCACGGCGAGGGCTCGGTCAGTGTCACAGCGAGGGCTTGGTCAGGGTCATGGCTAGGGCTGGGGTCAGTGTCACGGCAAGGGCTCGAGTCAGTGTCACGGCGAGGGCTCGGTCTGTGTCACGGCAAGGGCTCGGTCTGTGTCATGGTGTGGGCTCGGTCAGTGTCAAGGCGAGATCTCGGTCAGTCTCACAGCGAGGGCTCGGTCGGTGTCATGGTGAGGGCTCGGTCCGTGTCACGGCGAGGGCTCGGTCCGTGTCACGGCGAGGGCTCGGTCACTGTCACGGCAAGGGCTCAGGTCGGTGTCACGGCGAGGGCTCGGTCAGTGTCACGGCGAGGGCTCGGTCTGTGTCACGGCAAGGGCTTGGGTCAGTGTCACCGCGAGGGCTCGGTCAGTGTCACGGCGAGGGCTCAGTCAGGGTCACGTCGAGGGCTCGGTCAGTGTCATGGCGAGGGCTCGGTCTGTGTCACAGCAAGGGCTTGGGTCATTGTCACCGCGAGGTCTCGTTCAGTGTCACGCTGAGGGCTCGGTCAGGGTCACGTCGAGGGCTCGGTCAGGGTCACGGCGAGGGCTCGGTCGGGGTCATGGTGAGGGCTCGGTCAGGGTCACGGCGAGGGCTCGGTCAGGGTCATGGCAAGGGTTCGGTCTGTGTCGCGGCGAGGGCTCGGGTCAGTGCCACGGCAAGGGCTCGTTCAGTGACACGGCAAGGGCTCGGTCAGTGTCACAGCGAGGGCTCGCCTCAGTGTCATGGCGAGGGCTCGTGCCGGTGTCATGGCAAGGGCTCGGGTCGGTGTCAAGGCGAGGGCTTGGTCTGTGGCACGGCGAGGGCTCGGGTCCGTGTCATGGCGAGGGCTCGGTCAGTGTCACGGCGAGGGCTCGGTCAGTGTCACGGTGAGGGCTCCGTCAATGACACGGCGAGGGCTCGGTCATTGACACGGCGAGGGCTCGGTTCAGTTTCGCGGCGAGGGCTCGTTTCAGTGTCACGGCGAGGGCTCGGTTCAGTTTCACGGCGAGGGCTCGGGTCAGTGTCACGGCGAAGGCTTGGTCTGTGTCACGGCGAGGGCTCGGGCAGGGTCACGGCGAGGGCTCGGTTCAGTTTCACGGCGAGGGCTCGTGTCAGTATCACGGCGATGGCTCGGTCAGTGTCACGGCGAGGGCTCGATCAGTGTCACGCCGATTGCTCGGTCAGTGTCACGGCGAGGGCTCGGTTCAATTTCACGGCGAGGGCTCATGTCAGTATCACAGCGAGGGCTCGGTCAGTGTCATGGCGAGGGCTCGGCTCAGTGTCATGGCGAGGGCTCGTGTCGGTGTCACGGCGAATGTTCGGTCGGTGTCACGGCGAGGGCTCGGGTCGGTGTCACGGCGAGGGCTTGGGTCAGTGTCACGGCGAGGGCTCGGTCTGTGTCACGGCGAGGGCTCAGGTAAGTGTCACGGCGAGGGCTCGGTCCGTGTCACGGCGAGGGCTCGGTCCGTGTCACGGCGAGGGCTCGCTCCGTGTCACGGCGAGGGCTCGGTCCGTGTCACGGCGAGGGCTCGGTCAGTGACACGGCGAGGGCTCGGTCAGTGACACGGCGAGGGCTCGCTTAATGTCAGGGCGAGGGCTCGGTTCAGTTTCACGGCGAGGGCTCGGGTCAGTGTCACGGTGAAGGCTCGGTCTGTGTCACGGCGAGGGCTCAGGTGAGTGTCACGGCGAGGGCTCGGTCAGTGTCACGGCGAGGGCTCGGGTAGGTGTCACGGCGAGGGCTCGTGTCAGTGTCATGGCGAGGGCTCAGGTCGGTGTCAAGGCAAGGGCTCGGTCACGGTCACGGCGAGGGCTCGGGTCACTGTCACAGCAAGGGCTCGGTCAGTGTGACGGCGAGGGCTCGGGTCAGTTTCACGGCGAGGGCTCGGTCAGTGTCACGGCGAGGGCTTGGATCAGTGTCACGGCGAGGGCTCGGGTCAGTGTCAAGGCGAGGGCCGGTCTGTGTCACGGCGAGGACTCGGTCAGTGTCACGGCGAGGGTTCGGTCAGTGTCACGGTGAGGACTCGGTCAGTGTCACGGCGAGGGTTCGGTCAGTGTCACGGTGAGGGCTCGGTCAGGGTCATGGCGAGGGCTGGGTCTGTGTCACGGCGAGGGCTCGGTCAGGATCACAGCGAGGGCTCGGCTCAGTGTCACGGCGAGGGCTTGTGTCGGTGTCACGGCAAGGGCTCAGGTCGGTGTCACGGCGAGGGCTCGGTCAGTGTCACGGCGAGGGCTCGGTCTGTGTCACGGCAAGGGCTTGGGTCAGTGTCACCACGAGGGCTCGGTCAGTGTCACGGCGAGGGCTCAGTCAGGGTCACGTCGAGGGCTCGGTCAGTGTCATGGCGGGGGCTCGTGTCGGTGTCACGGCGAATGTTCGGTCGGTGTCACGGCGAGGGCTCGGGTCGGTGTCACGGCGAGGGCTCGGGTCAGTGTCACGGCGAGGGCTCGGTCTGTGTCACGGCGAGGGCTCAGGTGAGTGTCACGGCGAGGGCTCGGTCCGTGTCACGGCGAGGGCTCGGTCCGTGTCATGGCGAGGGCTCGGTCCGTGTCACGGCGAGGGCTCGGTCAGTGTCACGGCGATTGCTCGGTCAGTGTCACGGCGAGGGCTCGGTCAGTGTCACGGCGAGGGCTCAGTCAGTGTCACAGCGAGGGCTCGGTCAGTGTCACGGCGAGGGCTAGGTCAGTGTCACGGCGAGGGCTCGGGCAGTGTCACGGCGAGGGCTCGGCTCAGTGTCACGGCGAGGGCTTGTGTCGGTGTCACGGCAAGGGCTCAGGTCGGTGTCACGGCGAGGGCTCGGTCAGTGTCACGGCGAGGGCTCGGTCTGTGTCATGGCAAGGGCTTGGGTCAGTGTCACCGTGAGGGCTCGGTCAGTGTCACGGCGAGGGCTCAGTCAGGGTCACGTCGAGGGCTCGGTCAGTGTCATGGCGGGGGCTCGTGTCGGTGTCACGGCGAATGTTCGGTCGGTGTCACGGCGAGGGCTCGGGTCGGTGTCACGGCGAGGGCTCGGGTCAGTGTCACGGCGAGGGCTCGGGCAGTGTCACGGCGAGGGCTCGGTCAGTGTCACGGCGAGGGCTCGGTCAGTGTCACGGCGAGGGGTCGGTCAGTGTCACGGCGAGGGCTCGGTCAGTGTCACGGCGAGGGCTCGGTCAGTGTCACGGCGAGGGCTCGGTCAGTGTCACGGCGAGGGCTCGGCTCAGTGTCACGGCGAGGGCTTGTGTCGGTGTCACGGCAAGGGCTCAGGTCGGTGTCACGGCGAGGGCTCGGTCAGTGTCACGGCGAGGGCTAGGTCAGTGTCACGGCGAGGGCTCAGTCAGGGTCACGTCGAGGGCTCGGTCAGTGTCATGGCGGGGGCTCGTGTCGGTGTCACGGCGAATGTTCGGTCGGTGTCACGGCGAGGGCGAGGGTCGGTGTCACGGCGAGGGCTCGGGTCAGTGTCACGGCGAGGGCTCGGTCTGTGTCACGGCGAGGGCTCAGGTGAGTGTCACGGCGAGGGCTCGGTCCATGTCACGGCGAGGGCTCGGTCCGTGTCATGGCGAGGGCTCGGTCCGTGTCACGGCGAGGGCTCGGTCAGTGTCACGGCGATTGCTCGGTCAGTGTCACGGCGAGGGCTCGGTCAGTGTCACGGCGAGGGCTCAGTCAGTGTCACAGCGAGGGCTCGGTCAGTGTCACGGCGAGGGCTAGGTCAGTGTCACGGCGAGGGCTCGGGCAGTGTCACGGCGAGGGCTCGGCTCAGGCTCAGTGTCACGGCGAGGGCTTGTGTCGGTGTCACGGCAAGGGCTCAGGTCGGTGTCACGGCGAGGGCTCGGTCAGTGTCACGGCGAGGGCTCGGTCTGTGTCATGGCAAGGGCTTGGGTCAGTGTCACCGTGAGGGCTCGGTCAGTGTCACGGCGAGGGCTCAGTCAGGGTCACGTCGAGGGCTCGGTCAGTGTCATGGCGGGGGCTCGTGTCGGTGTCACGGCGAATGTTCGGTCGGTGTCACGGCGAGGGCTCGGGTCGGTGTCACGGCGAGGGCTCGGGTCAGTGTCACGGCGAGGGCTCGGTCTGTGTCACAGCGAGGGCTCAGGTGAGTGTCACGGCGAGGGCTCGGTCCATGTCACGGCGAGGGCTCGGTCCGTGTCACGGCGAGGGCTCGGTCAGTGTCACGGCGATTGCTCGGTCAGTGTCACGGCGAGGGCTCGGTCAGTGTCACGGCGAGGGCTCGGTCAGTGTCACAGCGAGGGCTCGGTCAGTGTCACGGCGAGGGCTAGGTCAGTGTCACGGCGAGGGCTCGGGCAGTGTCACGGCGAGGGCTCGGTCAGTGTCACGGCGAGGGCTCGGTCAGTGTCACGGCGAGGGGTCGGTCAGTGTCACGGCGAGGGCTCGGTCAGTGTCACGGCGAGGGCTCGGTCAGTGTCACGGCGAGGGCTCGGTCAGTGTCACGGCGAGGTCTCGGTCAATGTCACGGCAAGGGCACAGTCAGTGTCACGGCGAGGCCTCGGTTCAATTTCACGGCGAGGGCTCATGTCAGTATCACAGCGAGGGCTCGGTCAGTGTCATGGCGACGGCTCGGCTCAGTGTCATGGCGAGGGCTCGTGTCGGTGTCACGGCGAATGTTCGGTCGGTGTCACGGCGAGGGCTCGGGTCGGTGTCACGGCGAGGGCTCGGGTCAGTGTCACGGCGAGGGCTCGGTTTGTGTCACGGCGAGGGCTCAGGTGAGTGTCACGGCGAGGGCTCGGTCCGTGTCACGGCGAGGGCTCGGTCCGTGTCACGGCGAGGGCTCGGTCCGTGTCACGGCGAGGGCTTGGATCAGTGTCAAGGCAAGGGCTCGGTCTGTGTCACGGTGAGGGCTCGAGTCAGTGTCACGGCGAGGACTCGGTCAGTGTCACGGCGAGGGCTCGGCAAGTGTCACGGCGAGGGCTTGGTCAGTGTCTCGGTGAGGGCTCGGTCAGGGTCACGTCGATGGCTCGGTCAGGGTCACGGCGAGGGCTCGGTCGGGGTCATGGTGAGGGCTCGGTCAGGGTCACGGCGAGGGCTCGGCTCAGTGTCACGGCGAGGGCTTGTGTCGGTGTCACGGCAAGGGCTCAGGTCGGTGTCACGGCGAGGGCTCGGTCAGTGTCACGGCGAGGGCTCGGTCTGTGTCACGGCAAGGGCTTGGGTCAGTGTCACCGCGAGGGCTCGGTCAGTGTCACGGCGAGGGCTCAGTCAGGGTCACGTCGAGGGCTCGGTCAGTGTCACGGCGAGGGCTCGGTCTGTGTCACGGCAAGGGCTTGGGTCATTGTCACCGCGAGGGCTCGTTCAGTGTCACGGTGAGGGCTCGGGTCAGTGCCACGGTGAGGGCTCGGGTCTGTGTCACGGCGAGGGCTTGTGTCGGTGTCACGGCAAGGGCTCAGGTCGGTGTCACGGCGAGGGCTCGGTCAGTGTCACGGCGAGGGCTCGGTCAGTGTCACGGCGAGGGCTTGGGTCGGCGACATGGCGAGGGCTCGGTCTGTGTCAGGCCGAGGACTCGGCTCAGTGTCACGGCGAGGGCTTGTGTCGGTGTCACGGCAAGGGCTCAGGTCGGTGTCACGGCGAGGGCTCGGTCAGTGTCACGGCGAGGGCTCGGTCAGTGTCACGGCGAGGGCTCGGTTCAGTGTCATGGCGAGGGCTCCTGTCAGTGCCACGGTGAGGGCTCGGGTCTGTGTCACGGCGAGGACTCGGTCAGTGTCACGGCGAGGGCTTGGGTCGGCGACATGGCGAGGGCTCGGTCTGTGTCAGGCCGAGGACTCGGTCAGTATCACGGCGAGGGCTCAGTCAGTGTCACGTCGAGGGCTCGTCAAGTGTCACGGCGAGGGCTTGGTCAGTGTCTCGGCGAGGGCTCGGGTCAGTATCACGGCGAGGGCTCGGGTCATTGTCACGGCAAGGGCTTGGTCAGTGTGAAGATGAGGGCTCGGGTCAGTGTCACGGCGAGGGCTCGGTCAGGGTCACGGCGAGGGCTGGGTCTGTGTCACGGCGACTGCTCGGTCAGGGTCACGGCGAGGGCTCGGCTCTGTCACGGCGAGGGCTTGTGTCGGTGTCATGGCAAGGGCTCAGGTCGGTGTCACGGCGAGGGCTCGGTCAGTGTCACGGCGAGGGCTCGGTCTGTGTCACGGCAAGGGCTTGGGTCAGTGTCACCGCGAGGGCTCGGTCAGTGTCACGGCGAGGGCTCAGTCAGGGTCACGTCGAGGGCTCGGTCAGTGTCACGGCGAGGGCTCGGTCTGTGTCACGGCAAGGGCTTGTGTCACTGTCACCGCGAGGGCTCGTTCAGTGTCACGGCGAGGGCTCGGTCAGGGTCACGTCGAGGGTTCGGTCAGGGTCACGGCGAGGGCTCGGTCGGGGTCATGGTGAGGGCTCGGTCAGGGTCATGGCGAGGGCTCGGTCAGGGTCACGGCAAGGGTTCGGTCTGTGTCGCGGCGAGGGCTCGGTTCAGTGTCACGGCGAGGGCTCGTTCAGTGACATGGCAAGGGCTCGGTCAGTGTCACGGCGAGGGCTCGCCTCAGTGTCACGGCAAGGGCTCGTGTCAGTGTCATGGCGAGGGCTCGGGTCGGTTTCAACGCGAGGGCTCGGTCTGTGGCACGGCGAGGGCTCGGGTCAGTGTCACGGCGACGGCTCGGTCCGTTTCACGGCGAGGGCTCGGTCCGTGTCACGGCGAGGGCTCGGTCAGTGTCACGGCGAGGACTCGGTCAGTGTCACGGCGAGGGCTCGGCAAGTGTCACGGCGAGGGCTTGGTCAGTGTCTCGGTGAGGGCTCGGTCAGGGTCACGTCGATGGCTCGGTCAGGGTCACGGCGAGGGCTCGGTCGGGGTCATGGTGAGGGCTCGGTCAGGGTCACGGCGAGGGCTCGGCTCAGTGTCACGGCGAGGGCTTGTGTCGGTGTCACGGCAAGGGCTCAGGTCGGTGTCACGGCGAGGGCTCGGTCAGTGTCACGGCGAGGGCTCGGTCTGTGTCACGGCAAGGGCTTGGGTCAGTGTCACCGCGAGGGCTCGGTCAGTGTCACGGCGAGGGCTCAGTCAGGGTCACGTCGAGGGCTCGGTCAGTGTCACGGCGAGGGCTCGGTCTGTGTCACGGCAAGGGCTTGGGTCATTGTCACCGCGAGGGCTCGTTCAGTGTCACGGTGAGGGCTCGGGTCAGTGCCACGGTGAGGGCTCGGGTCTGTGTCACAGCGAGGGCTTGTGTCGGTGTCACGGCAAGGGCTCAGGTCGGTGTCACGGCGAGGGCTCGGTCAGTGTCACGGCGAGGGCTCGGTCAGTGTCACGGCGAGGGCTTGGGTCGGCGACATGGCGAGGGCTCGGTCTGTGTCAGGCCGAGGACTCGGCTCAGTGTCACGGCGAGGGCTTGTGTCGGTGTCACGGCAAGGGCTCAGGTCGGTGTCACGGCGAGGGCTCGGTCAGTGTCACGGCGAGGGCTCGGTCAGTGTCACGGCGAGGGCTCCGTTCAGTGTCATGGCGAGGGCTCCTGTCAGTGCCACGGTGAGGGCTCGGGTCTGTGTCACGGCGAGGACTCGGTCAGTGTCACGGCGAGGGCTTGGGTCGGCGACATGGCGAGGGCTCGGTCTGTGTCAAGCCGAGGACTCGGTCAGTATCACGGTGAGGGCTCAGTCAGTGTCACGTCGAGGGCTCGTCAAGTGTCACGGCGAGGGCTTGGTCAGTGTCTCGGCGAGGGCTCGGGTCAGTATCACGGCGAGGGCTCGGGTCATTGTCACGGCAAGGGCTTGGTCAGTGTGAAGATGAGGGCTCGGGTCAGTGTCACGGCGAGGGCTCGGTCAGTGTCACGGCGAGGGCTCAGTCAGGGTCACGTCGAGGGCTCGGTCAGTGTCACGGCGAGGGCTCGGTCTGTGTCACGGCAAGGGCTTGTGTCACTGTCACCGCGAGGGCTCGTTCAGTGTCACGGCGAGGGCTCGGTCAGGGTCACGTCGAGGGTTCGGTCAGGGTCACGGCGAGGGCTCGGTCGGGGTCATGGTGAGGGCTCGGTCAGGGTCATGGCGAGGGCTCGGTCAGGGTCACGGCAAGGGTTCGGTCTGTGTCGCGGCGAGGGCTCGGTTCAGTGTCACGGCGAGGGCTCGTTCAGTGACATGGCAAGGGCTCGGTCAGTGTCACGGCGAGGGCTCGCCTCAGTGTCACGGCAAGGGCTCGTGTCAGTGTCATGGCGAGGGCTCGGGTCGGTTTCAACGCGAGGGCTCGGTCTGTGGCACGGCGAGGGCTCGGGTCAGTGTCACGGCGACGGCTCGGTCCGTTTCACGGCGAGGGCTCGGTCCGTGTCACGGCGAGGGCTCGGTCAGTGTCACGGCGAGGACTCGGTCAGTGTCACGGCGAGGGCTCGGCAAGTGTCACGGCGAGGGCTTGGTCAGTGTCTCGGTGAGGGCTCGGTCAGGGTCACGTCGATGGCTCGGTCAGGGTCACGGCGAGGGCTCGGTCGGGGTCATGGTGAGGGCTCGGTCAGGGTCACGGCGAGGGCTCGGCTCAGTGTCACGGCGAGGGCTTGTGTCGGTGTCACGGCAAGGGCTCAGGTCGGTGTCACGGCGAGGGCTCGGTCAGTGTCACGGCGAGGGCTCGGTCTGTGTCACGGCAAGGGCTTGGGTCAGTGTCACCGCGAGGGCTCGGTCAGTGTCACGGCGAGGGCTCAGTCAGGGTCACGTCGAGGGCTCGGTCAGTGTCACGGCGAGGGCTCGGTCTGTGTCACGGCAAGGGCTTGGGTCATTGTCACCGCGAGGGCTCGTTCAGTGTCACGGTGAGGGCTCGGGTCAGTGCCACGGTGAGGGCTCGGGTCTGTGTCACAGCGAGGGCTTGTGTCGGTGTCACGGCAAGGGCTCAGGTCGGTGTCACGGCGAGGGCTCGGTCAGTGTCACGGCGAGGGCTCGGTCAGTGTCACGGCGAGGGCTTGGGTCGGCGACATGGCGAGGGCTCGGTCTGTGTCAGGCCGAGGACTCGGCTCAGTGTCACGGCGAGGGCTTGTGTCGGTGTCACGGCAAGGGCTCAGGTCGGTGTCACGGCGAGGGCTCGGTCAGTGTCACGGCGAGGGCTCGGTCAGTGTCACGGCGAGGGCTCCGTTCAGTGTCATGGCGAGGGCTCCTGTCAGTGCCACGGTGAGGGCTCGGGTCTGTGTCACGGCGAGGACTCGGTCAGTGTCACGGCGAGGGCTTGGGTCGGCGACATGGCGAGGGCTCGGTCTGTGTCAAGCCGAGGACTCGGTCAGTATCACGGTGAGGGCTCAGTCAGTGTCACGTCGAGGGCTCGTCAAGTGTCACGGCGAGGGCTTGGTCAGTGTCTCGGCGAGGGCTCGGGTCAGTATCACGGCGAGGGCTCGGGTCATTGTCACGGCAAGGGCTTGGTCAGTGTGAAGATGAGGGCTCGGGTCAGTGTCACGGCGAGGGCTCGGTCAGGGTCACGGCGAGGGCTGGGTCTGTGTCACGGCGACTGCTCGGTCAGGGTCACGGCGAGGGCTCGGCTCTGTCACGGCGAGGGCTTGTGTCGGTGTCATGGCAAGGGCTCAGGTCGGTGTCACGGCGAGGGCTCGGTCAGTGTCACGGCGAGGGCTCGGTCTGTGTCACGGCAAGGGCTTGGGTCAGTGTCACCGCGAGGGCTCGGTCAGTGTCACGGCGAGGGCTCAGTCAGGGTCACGTCGAGGGCTCGGTCAGTGTCACGGCGAGGGCTCGGTCTGTGTCACGGCAAGGGCTTGTGTCACTGTCACCGCGAGGGCTCGTTCAGTGTCACGGCGAGGGCTCGGTCAGGGTCACATCGAGGGTTCGGTCAGGGTCACGGCGAGGGCTCGGTCGGGGTCATGGTGAGGGCTCGGTCAGGGTCATGGCGAGGGCTCGGTCAGGGTCACGGCAAGGGTTCGGTCTGTGTCGCGGCGAGGGCTCGGTTCAGTGTCACGGCGAGGGCTCGTTCAGTGACATGGCAAGGGCTCGGTCAGTGTCACGGCGAGGGCTCGCCTCAGTGTCACGGCAAGGGCTCGTGTCAGTGTCATGGCGAGGGCTCGGGTCGGTTTCAACGCGAGGGCTCGGTCTGTGGCACGGCGAGGGCTCGGGTCAGTGTCACGGCGACGGCTCGGTCCGTTTCACGGCGAGGGCTCGGTCCGTGTCACGGCGAGGGCTCGGTCAGTGTCATGGCGAGGGCTCGGTCAGTGTCACGGTGAGGGCTCCGTCAGTGTCACGGCGAGGGCTCTGTTCAGTTTCGCGGCGAAGGCTTGGTCTGTGTCACGGCGAGGGCTCAGGTGAGTGTCATGGCAAGGGCTTGGTCAGTGTCACGGCGAGGGCTTGGTCAGTGTCACGGCGAGGGCTCGGGTCAGTGTCACGGCGAGGGCTCGGGTCACTGTCACGGCGAGGGCTTGGTCAGTGTCACGGCGAGGGCTCGGTCAGTGACACGGCGAGGGCTCAGTCAGTGACACAGCGAGGGCTCGGTCAGTGTCACGGCGAGGCCTCGGGTCAGTTTCATGGTGAGGGCTCGTGTCAGTATCACAGCGAGGGCTCGGTCAGGGTCACGGCGAGGGCTCGGGTCGGTGTCACGGCGAGGGCTCGGGTCAGTGTCACGGCGAGGGCTCGGTCTGTGTCACGGTGACGGCTCAGGTGAGTGTCACGGCAAGGGATCGGTCTGTGTCACGGTGACGGCTCAGTTGTGTGTCACGGCGAGGGCTCGGCTCAGTGTCACGGCGAGGGCTCGGTCAGTGTCACAGCGAGGGCTTGGTCTGTGTCAAGGCGAGGGCTCGGTCTGTGTCATGGCGAGGTCTCGGTCAGTGACACTGCGAGGGCTCGGTCAGTGTCACGGCGAGGGCTCGGTTCAGTTTCACGGCGAGAGCTCAGGTCAGTGTCACGGCGAGGGCTCGGTTCAGTGTCACGGCGAGGGCTCGGTTCAGTTTCACGGCGAGTGCTCGGGTCAGTGTCACGGCGAAGGCTCGTTCTGTGTCACGGCGAGTGTTTGGTCAGTGTCATGGCGAGGGCTCGGGTCAGTGTCACGGCGAAGGCTCGTTCTGTGTCACGGCGAGGGCTCAGTTGAGTGTCACGGCGAGGGCTCGGTCAGTGTCACGGCGAGGGCTCGGGTCGGTGTCACGGCGAGGGATCGTGTCGGTGTCAAGGCGAGGGCTCGGGTCGGTGTCAAGGCAAGGGCTCGGTTCAGTTTCACGGCGAGGGCTCGGGTCAGTGTCACGGCGAGGGCTCGGTCAGTGTCACGGCGAGGGCTCGGTCAGTGTCACGGCGAGGGCTCGGTCAGTGTCACGGCGAGGGCTCGGCTCAGTGTCACGGCGAGGGCTAGGTCAGTGTCACGGCGAGGGCTCGGTCAGTGTCACGGCGAGGGCTCGGTCAGTGTCACAGCGAGGGCTCGGTCAGTGTCACAGCGAGGGCTTGGGTCAGTGTCACGGCGAGGGCTCGGTCAGTGTCACGGCGAGGGCTCGGTCTGTGTCACAGCAAGGGCTTGGGTCAGTGTCACCGCGAGGGCTCGCTCAGTGTCACGGCGAGGGCTCGGTCAGGGTCACGTCGAGGGCTCGGTCAGGGTCACGGCGAGGGCTCGGGCAGTGTCATGGCGAGGGCTCGGGTCAGTGTCACAGCGAGGGCTCGGGTCAGTGTCATGGCGAGGGCTCGGACTGTGTCACGGCGAGGGCTCTGTCAGTGTCACGGCGAGGACTCGGTCAGTGTCACAGCGATGGCTCGGCAAGTGTCATGGCGAGGTCTTGGTCATTGTCTCGGCGAGGGCACGGGTCAGTGTCACGGCGAGGCTCGGTCAGTGTGAAGACGAGGGCTCGGGTCAGTGTCGCGGTGAGGGCTCGGTCAGGGTCACGGTGAGGGCTCGGTCAGTGTCACGGCGAGGGCTCGGTCAGTGTCATGGAAAAGGCTCGGTCAGTGTCACGGTGAGGGCTCGGTCAGTGTCACGGTGAAGGCTCGGTCAGTGTCACGGCGAGGGCTCGGTCAGTGTCACGGCAAGGCCTCGGTTCAGTTTCACAGCGATGGCTCGTGTCAGTATCACGGCGAGGGCTCTTGTCAGTATCACGGCAATGGCTCGGTCAGTGTCACGGTGAGGGCTCGGTCAGTGTCACGGCGAGGGCTCGGTCGGTGTCACGGCGAGGGCTCGGTCGGTGTCACGGTGAGGGCTCGGTCGGTGTCACGGCGAGGGCTTGGTTCAGTTTCACGGCGAGGGCTCGTGTCAGTGTCACGGCGAGGGCTCGGTCGGTGTCACGGCGAGGGCTCGGTTCAGTTTCACGGTGAGGGCTCGTGTCAGTGTCAGGGCGAGGGCTCCTGTCGGTGTCACGGTGGGGGCTCGTGTCAGTGTCATGGCGAGGGCTCGGTCGGTGTCACGGCGACGGCTCGGTCAGTGACACGGCGAGGGCTCGGTCAGTGACACGGCGAGGGCTCGGTCAGTGTCACGGCGAGGGCTCGGTTCAGTTTCACGGTGAGGGCTCGGGTCAGTGTCACGGCGAGGGCTTGGTTCAGTTTCACGGCGAGGGCTCGGGTCAGTGTCACGGCGAAGGCTCGGTCTGTGTCACGGCGACGGCTCAGGTGAGTGTCACGGCGAGGGCTCGGTGAGTGTCACGGCGAGGGCTCGGTGAGTGTCACGGCGAGGGCTTCACTCAGTGTCACGCTGAGGGCTCTTGTCGGTGTCAAGGCGAGGGCTCGGGTCGGTGTCAAGGCAAGGGCTTGGTCAGGGTCACGGCGAGGGCTCGGGTCACTGTCACAGCGAGGGCTCGGTCAGTTTGACGGCAAGGGCTTGGGTCAGTTTCACGGCGAGGGCTCGGTCGGTGTCACGGCGAGGGCTTGGGTCACTGTCACAGCAAGGGCTCGATCAGTGTGACGGCGAGGGCTCGGGTCAGTGTCACGGCGAGGGCTCGGGTAAGTATCACGGCGAGGGCTCGGTCTCTGTCACAGCAAGAGCTCGGGTCAGTGTCACGGCGAGGACTCGGTCGGTGTCACGGCAAGGGCTCGGTCGGTGTCACGGCAAGGGCTCGGTCAGTGACACGGCGAGGGCTCGGTCAGTGACACGGCGAGGGCTCGGTCAGTGTCACGGTGAGGGCTCGGTTCAGTTTCACGGTGAGGGCTCGGGTCAGTGTCACGGCGAGGGCTCGGTTCAGTTTCACGGCGAGGGCTCGGGTCAGTGTCACGGCAAAGGCTCGGTCTGTGTCATGGCGAGGCCTCAGGTGAGTGTCACGGCGAGGGCTCAGCTCAGTGTCACGGCGAGGGCTCGTGTCGGTGTCAAGGCGAGGGCTCGGGTCAGTGTCAAGGCAAGGGCTCGGTCAGGGTCACGGCGAGAGCTCGGGTCACTGTCACAGCGAGGGCTCGGTCAGTTTCACGGCGAGGGCTCGGTCAGTGTCATGGCTAGGGCTCAGTCAGTGTCACGGCAAGGGCTCGGTCAGTGTCACGGCGAGGGCTCGGGTCAGTGTCACGACGAGGGCTCGGTCAGTGTCACGGTGAGGGCTCCGTCAGTGTCACGGCGAGGGCTCTGTTCAGTTTCGCGGCGAAGGCTTGGTCTGTGTCACGGCGAGGGCTCAGGTGAGTGTCATGGCAAGGGCTTGGTCAGTGTCACGGCGAGGGCTTGGTCAGTGTCACGGCGAGGGCTCGGGTCAGTGTCACGGCGAGGGCTCGGGTCACTGTCACGGCGAGGGCTTGGTCAGTGTCACGGCGAGGGCTCGGTCAGTGACACGGCGAGGGCTCAGTCAGTGACACAGCGAGGGCTCGGTCAGTGTCACGGCGAGGCCTCGGGTCAGTTTCATGGTGAGGGCTCGTGTCAGTATCACAGCGAGGGCTCGGTCAGGGTCACGGCGAGGGCTCGGGTCGGTGTCACGGCGAGGGCTCGGGTCAGTGTCACGGCGAGGGCTCGGTCTGTGTCACGGTGACGGCTCAGGTGAGTGTCACGGCAAGGGATCGGTCTGTGTCACGGTGACGGCTCAGTTGTGTGTCACGGCGAGGGCTCGGCTCAGTGTCACGGCGAGGGCTCGGTCAGTGTCACAGCGAGGGCTTGGTCTGTGTCAAGGCGAGGGCTCGGTCTGTGTCATGGCGAGGTCTCGGTCAGTGACACTGCGAGGGCTCGGTCAGTGTCACGGCGAGGGCTCGGTTCAGTTTCACGGTGAGAGCTCAGGTCAGTGTCACGGCGAGGGCTCGGTTCAGTGTCACGGCGAGGGCTCGGTTCAGTTTCACGGCGAGTGCTCGGGTCAGTGTCACGGCGAAGGCTCGTTCTGTGTCACGGCGAGTGTTTGGTCAGTGTCATGGCGAGGGCTCGGGTCAGTGTCACGGCGAAGGCTCGTTCTGTGTCACGGCGAGGGCTCAGTTGAGTGTCACGGCGAGGGCTCGGTCAGTGTCACGGCGAGGGCTCGGGTCGGTGTCACGGCGAGGGATCGTGTCGGTGTCAAGGCGAGGGCTCGGGTCGGTGTCAAGGCAAGGGCTCGGTTCAGTTTCACGGCGAGGGCTCGGGTCAGTGTCACGGCGAGGGCTCGGTCAGTGTCACGGCGAGGGCTCGGTCAGTGTCACGGCGAGGGCTCGGTCAGTGTCACGGCGAGGGCTCGGCTCAGTGTCACGGCGAGGGCTAGGTCAGTGTCACGGCGAGGGCTCGGTCAGTGTCACGGCGAGGGCTCGGTCAGTGTCACAGCGAGGGCTCGGTCAGTGTCACAGCGAGGGCTTGGGTCAGTGTCACGGCGAGGGCTCGGTCAGTGTCACGGCGAGGGCTCGGTTCAGTATCATGGTGAGGGCTTGGGTCAGTGCCACGGTGAGGGCTCGGGTCTGTGTCACGGCGAGGACTCGGTCAGTGTCACGGCGAGGGCTCGGGTCAGTGTCAAGGCGAGGGCTCGGTCAGTGTCACGGCAAGGGCTCGGCATGTGTCACGGCGAGGACTCGGTCAGTGTCTCAGCGAGGGCTCGGGTCATTGTCACGGCGAGGGCTCGGTCAGTGTGAAGACGAGGGCTCGGTCTGTGTCACGGCAAGGGCTTGGGTCAGTGTCACCGCGAGGGCTCGTTCAGTGTCACGGCGAGGGCTCGGTCAGGGTCACGTCGAGGGCTTGGTCAGTGTCACGGCGAGGGCTCGGTCTGTGTCACAGCAAGGGCTTGGGTCAGTGTCACCGCGAGGGCTCGCTCAGTGTCACGGCGAGGGCTCGGTCAGGGTCACGTCGAGGGCTCGGTCAGGGTCACGGCGAGGGCTCGGGCAGTGTCATGGCGAGGGCTCGGGTCAGTGTCACAGCGAGGGCTCGGGTCAGTGTCATGGCGAGGGCTCGGACTGTGTCACGGCGAGGGCTCTGTCAGTGTCACGGCGAGGACTCGGTCAGTGTCACAGCGATGGCTCGGCAAGTGTCATGGCGAGGTCTTGGTCATTGTCTCGGCGAGGGCACGGGTCAGTGTCACGGCGAGGCTCGGTCAGTGTGAAGACGAGGGCTCGGGTCAGTGTCGCGGTGAGGGCTCGGTCAGGGTCACGGTGAGGGCTCGGTCAGTGTCACGGCGAGGGCTCGGTCAGTGTCATGGAAAAGGCTCGGTCAGTGTCACGGTGAGGGCTCGGTCAGTGTCACGGTGAAGGCTCGGTCAGTGTCACGGCGAGGGCTCGGTCAGTGTCACGGCAAGGCCTCGGTTCAGTTTCACAGCGATGGCTCGTGTCAGTATCACGGCGAGGGCTCTTGTCAGTATCACGGCAATGGCTCGGTCAGTGTCACGGTGAGGGCTCGGTCAGTGTCACGGCGAGGGCTCGGTCGGTGTCACGGCGAGGGCTCGGTCGGTGTCACGGTGAGGGCTCGGTCGGTGTCACGGCGAGGGCTTGGTTCAGTTTCACGGCGAGGGCTCGTGTCAGTGTCACGGCGAGGGCTCGGTCGGTGTCACGGCGAGGGCTCGGTTCAGTTTCACGGTGAGGGCTCGTGTCAGTGTCAGGGCGAGGGCTCCTGTCGGTGTCACGGTGGGGGCTCGTGTCAGTGTCATGGCGAGGGCTCGGTCGGTGTCACGGCGACGGCTCGGTCAGTGACACGGCGAGGGCTCGGTCAGTGACACGGCGAGGGCTCGGTCAGTGTCACGGCGAGGGCTCGGTTCAGTTTCACGGTGAGGGCTCGGGTCAGTGTCACGGCGAGGGCTTGGTTCAGTTTCACGGCGAGGGCTCGGGTCAGTGTCACGGCGAAGGCTCGGTCTGTGTCACAGCGACGGCTCAGGTGAGTGTCACGGCGAGGGCTCGGTGAGTGTCACGGCGAGGGCTCGGTGAGTGTCACGGCGAGGGCTTCACTCAGTGTCACGCTGAGGGCTCTTGTCGGTGTCAAGGCGAGGGCTCGGGTCGGTGTCAAGGCAAGGGCTTGGTCAGGGTCACGGCGAGGGCTCGGGTCACTGTCACAGCGAGGGCTCGGTCAGTTTGACGGCAAGGGCTTGGGTCAGTTTCACGGCGAGGGCTCGGTCGGTGTCACGGCGAGGGCTTGGGTCACTGTCACAGCAAGGGCTCGATCAGTGTGACGGCGAGGGCTCGGGTCAGTGTCACGGCGAGGGCTCGGGTAAGTATCACGGCGAGGGCTCGGTCTCTGTCACAGCAAGAGCTCGGGTCAGTGTCACGGCGAGGACTCGGTCGGTGTCACGGCAAGGGCTCGGTCGGTGTCACGGCAAGGGCTCGGTCAGTGACACGGCGAGGGCTCGGTCAGTGACACGGCGAGGGCTCGGTCAGTGTCACGGTGAGGGCTCGGTTCAGTTTCACGGTGAGGGCTCGGGTCAGTGTCACGGCGAGGGCTCGGTTCAGTTTCACGGCGAGGGCTCGGGTCAGTGTCACGGCAAAGGCTCGGTCTGTGTCATGGCGAGGCCTCAGGTGAGTGTCACGGCGAGGGCTCAGCTCAGTGTCACGGCGAGGGCTCGTGTCGGTGTCAAGGCGAGGGCTCGGGTCAGTGTCAAGGCAAGGGCTCGGTCAGGGTCACGGCGAGAGCTCGGGTCACTGTCACAGCGAGGGCTCGGTCAGTTTCACGGCGAGGGCTCGGTCAGTGTCATGGCTAGGGCTCAGTCAGTGTCACGGCAAGGGCTCGGTCAGTGTCACGGCGAGGGCTCGGGTCAGTGTCACGACGAGGGCTCGGTCAGTTTCACGGCGAGGGCTCGGTCAGTGTCACGGCGAGGGCTCAGTCAGTGTCACGGCAAGGGCTCGGTCAGTGTCACGGCGAGGGCTCGGGTCAGTGTCATGATGAGGGCTCGGTCAGTGTCACGGCGAGGGCTCGGTCTGTGTCATGGCGAGTGCTCAGTCGGTGTCACGGCGAGGGCTCGGTTCAGTTTCACGGCAAGCGCTCGTGTCAGTGTCACGGCGAGGGCTCGGTCGGTGTCACGGCGAGGGCTCGGTTCAGTTTCACGGCGAGGGCTCGTGTCAGTGTCACGGTGAGTGCTCGTGTCGGTGTCACGGCGAGAGCTCTGGTCGATGTCACGCCGAGGGCTCAGGTCGGTGTCACGGCGAGGGCTCGGTCAGTGTCACGGCGAGGGCTCGGTCGGTGTCATGGCGAGGGCTCCTTCAGTGTCATGGTGAGGGCTCGGTCAGTGCCACGGCGAGGGCTCATTCAGTGTCACGGCAAGGGCTCATACAGTGTCACGGCGAGGCCTCGGTTCAGTTTCATGGCGAGGGCTCCTTCAGTGTCATGGTGAGGGCTCGGTCAGTGCCACGGCGAGGGCTCATTCAGTGTCACGGCAAGGGCTCATACAGTGTCACGGCGAGGCCTCGGTTCAGTTTCATGGCGAGGGCTCGTGTCGGTGTCACGGCGAGGGCTCTGGTCGATGTCACGCCGAGGGCTCAGGTCGGTGTCACGGCGAGGGCTCGGTCAGTGTCACGGCGAGGGCTCGGTCGGTGTCATGGCGAGGGCTCCTTCAGTGTCATGGTGAGGGCTCGGTCAGTGCCACGGCGAGGGCTCATTCAGTGTCACGGCAAGGGCTCATACAGTGTCACGGCGAGGCCTCGGTTCAGTTTCATGGCGAGGGCTCGTGTCAGTGTCACGGTGAGGGCTCGGTCAGTGTCATGGTGAGGGCTCGGCTCAGTGTCACGGCGAGGGCTCGTGTCGGTGTCACAGCAAGTGTTCGGTCAGTGTCATGGCGAGGCCTCGGGTCAGTGTCACGGCGAGGGCTCGGTCTGTGTCACGGCGAGGGCTCAGGTGAGTGTCACGTCGAGGGCTCGGTCAGTGTCACGGCGAGGGCTCGGCTCAGTGTCACGGCGAGGGCTCGGTCAGTGTCACGGCGAGGGCTCGGTCAGTGTCATGGCGAGGGCTCGGTCAGTGTTACGGCGAGGGCTCGGTCAGTGTCACGGCGAGGGCTCGGTCAGTGTCACGGCGAGGGCTCGGTCTGTGTCAAGGCGAGGGCTCGGTCTGTGGCACGGAGAGGGCTCGGGTCAGTGTCACGGCGAGGGCTCGGTCTGTGTCACGGCAAGGGCTCGGTCCGTGTCACGGCGAGGGCTCGGTCCGTGTCACGGCGAAGGCTCGGTCAGTGTCACGGCGAGGGCTCGGTCAGTGTCACGGTGATTGCTCAGACAGTGTCACGGCGTGGGCTCGGTCAGTGTCACGGCGAGGGCTCGGTCAGTGACACGGCGAGGGCTCGGTCAGTGACACGGCGAGGGCTCGGTCAGTGTCACGGCGAGGGCTCGGCTCAGTGTCACGGCGAGGGCTCGGTCAGTGTCACGGCGAGGGCTCGGTCAGTGTCACGGCGAGGGCTCGGTCAGTGTCACGGCGAGGGCTCGGTCAGTGTCACGGCGAGGGCTCGGTCAGTGTCACGGCGAGGGCTCGGTCAGTGTCACGGCGAGGGCTCGGTCAGTGTCACGGCGAGGGCTCGGTCTGTGTCAAGTCGAGGGCTCGGTCTGTGGCACGGAGAGGGCTCGGGTCAGTGTCACGGCGAGGGCTCGGTCCGTGTCACGGCAAGGGCTCGGTCCGTGTCACGGCGAGGGCTCGGTCCGTGTCACGGCGAAGGCTCGGTCAGTTTCACGGCGAGGGCTCGGTCAGTGTCACGGCGATTGCTCAGACAGTGTCACGGCGTGGGCTCGGTCAGTGTCACGGCGAGGGCTCGGTCAGTGACACGGCGAGGGCTCGGTCAGTGACACGGCGAGGGCTCGGTCAGTGTCATGGCGAGGGCTCCGTTCATTCTCACGGCGAGGGCTCAGGTCAGTGTCACGGCGAGGGCTCGGTTCAGTTTCATGGTGAGGGCTTGGGTCAATGTCACGGCGAAGGCTCGGTCTGTATCACGGCGAGGGCTCAGGTGAATATCACGGCGAGGGCTTGGTCAGTTTCACAGCGAGGGCTCGTGTCGGTGTCAAGGCGAGGGCTCGGGTCGGTGTCAAGGCAAGGGCTCGGTCAGGGTCACGGCGAGGGCTCGGGTCACTGTCACAGCAAGGGCTCGATCAGTGTGACGGCGAGGGCTCGGGTCAGTGTCACGGCGAGGGCTCGGGTAAGTATCACGGCGAGGGCTCGGTCTCTGTCACAGCAAGAGCTCGGGTCAGTGTCACGGCGAGGACTCGGTCGGTGTCACGGCAAGGGCTCGGTCGGTGTCACGGCAAGGGCTCGGTCAGTGACACGGCGAGGGCTCAGTCAGTGACACGGTGAGGGCTCGGGTCAGTGTCACGGCGAGGGCTCGGTTCAGTTTCACGGCGAGGGCTCGGGTCAGTGTCACGGCAAAGGCTCAGTCTGTGTCACGGCGAGGCCTCAGGTGAGTGTCACGGCGAGGGCTCGGCTCAGTGTCACGGCGAGGGCTCGTGTCGGTGTCACGGCTAGGGCTCAGTCAGTGTCACGGCAAGGGCTCGGTCAGTGTCACGGCGAGGGCTCGGGTCAGTGTCACGACGAGGGCTCGGTCAGTTTCACGGCGAGGGCTCGGTCAGTGTCACGGCGAGGGCTCAGTCAGTGTCATGGCAAGGGCTCGGTCAGTGTCACGGCGAGGGCTCGGGTCAGTGTCATGATGAGGGCTCGGTCTGTGTCATGGCGAGTGCTCAGTCGGTGTCACGGCGAGGGCTCGGTTCAGTTTCACGGCAAGCGCTCGTGTCAGTGTCACGGCGAGGGCTCGGTCGGTGTCACGGCGAGGGCTCGGTTCAGTTTCACGGCGAGGGCTTGTGTCAGTGTCACGGTGAGTGCTCGTGTCGGTGTCACGGTGAGGGCTCTGGTCGATGTCACGCCGAGGGCTCAGGTCGGTGTCACGGCGAGGGCTCGGTCAGTGTCACGGCGAGGGCTCGGTCGGTGTCATGGCGAGGGCTCCTTCAGTGTCATGGTGAGGGCTCGGTCAGTGCCACGGCGAGGGCTCATTCAGTGTCACGGCAAGGGCTCATACAGTGTCACGGCGAGGCCTCGGTTCAGTTTCATGGCGAGGGCTCGTGTCAGTGTCACGGTGAGGGCTCGGTCAGTGTCATGGCGAGGGCTCGGCTCAGTGTCACGGCGAGGGCTCGTGTCGGTGTCACAGCGAGTGTTCGGTCAGTGTCATGGCGAGGCCTCGGGTCAGTGTCACGGCGAGGGCTCGGTCAGTGTCACGGCGAGGGCTCAGGTGAGTGTCACGTCGAGGGCTCGGTCAGTGTCACGGCGAGGGCTCGGCTCAGTGTCACGGCGAGGGCTCGGTCAGTGTCACGGCGAGGGCTCGGTCAGTGTCAAGGCGAGGGCTCGGTCAGTGTCACGGCGAGGGCTCGGTCAGTGTCACGGCGAGGGCTCGGTCAGTGTCACGGCGAGGGCTCGGTCTGTGTCAAGGCGAGGGCTCGGTCTGTGGCACGGAGAGGGCTCGGGTCAGTGTCACGGCGAGGGCTCGGTCCGTGTCACGGCAAGGGCTCGGTCCGTGTCACGGCGAGGGCTCGGTCCGTGTCACGGCGAAGGCTCGGTCAGTGTCACGGCGAGGGCTCGGTCAGTGTCACGGCGATTGCTCAGACAGTGTCACGGCGTGGGCTCGGTCAGTGTCACGGCGAGGGCTCGGTCAGTGACACGGCGAGGGCTCGGTCAGTGACACGGCGAGGGCTCGGTCAGTGTCACGGCGAGGGCTCGGTCAGTGTCACGGCGAGGGCTCGGTCAGTGTCACGGCGAGGGCTCGGTCTGTGTCAAGGCGAGGGCTCGGTCTGTGGCACGGAGAGGGCTCCTTCAGTGTCATGGTGAGGGCTCGGTCAGTGCCACGGCGAGGGCTCATTCAGTGTCACGGCGAGGCCTCGGTTCAGTTTCACGGCGAGGGCTCGTGTCAGTGTCACAGCGAGTGTTCGGTCAGTGTCATGGCGAGGCCTTGGGTCAGTGTCACGGCGAGGGCTCGGTCTGTGTCACGGCGAGGGCTCAGGTGAGTGTCACGTCGAGGGCTCGGTCAGTGTCACGGCGAGGGCTCGGCTCAGTTTCAAGGTGAGGGCTCGTGTCGGTGTCACGGCGAGGGCTCGGTCTGTGTCACGGCGAGGGCTCGGTCAGTGTCACGGCGAGGGCTCGGTCATTGTCACGGCGAGGGCTCGGTCAGTGTCATGGCGAGGGCTCGGTCAGTGTCACGGCGAGGGCTCGGTCAGTGTCACGGCGAGGGCTCAGTCAGTGTCACGGCGAGGGCTCGGTCTGTGTCATGGCGAGGGCTCGGTCTGTGGCACGGAGAGGGCTCGGGTCAGTGTCACGGCGAGGGCTCGGTCTGTGTCATGGCAAGGGCTCGGTCCGTGTCACGGCGAGGGCTCGGTCCGTGTCACGGCGAAGGCTCGGTCAGTGTCACGGCGAGGGCTTGGTCAGTGTCACGGCGATTGCTCAGACAGTGTCACAGCATGGGCTCGGTCAGTGTCACGGCGAGGGCTCGGTCAGTGACACGGCGAGGGCTCGGTCAGTGACACGGCGAGGGCTCGGTCAGTGTCATGGCGAGGGCTCCGTTCATTCTCACGGCGAGGGCTCAGGTCAGTGTCACGGCGAGGGCTCGGTTCAGTTTCACGGCGAGGGCTCGGGTCAATGTCACGGCGAAGGCTCGGTCTGTATCACGGCGAGGGCTCAGGTGAATATCACGGCGAGGGCTTGGTCAGTTTCACAGCGAGGGCTCGTGTCGGTGTCAAGGCGAGGGCTCGGGTCGGTGTCAAGGCAAGGGCTCGGTCAGGGTCACGGCGAGGGCTCGGGTCACTGTCACAGCAAGGGCTCGGTCAGTGTGACAGCGAGGGCTCGGGTCAGTGTCACGGCGAGGGCTCGGGTAAGTATCACGGCGAGGGCTCGGTCTCTGTCACAGCAAGAGCTCGGGTCAGTGTCACGGCGAGGACTCGGTCGGTGTCACGGCAAGGGCTCGGTCGGTGTCACGGCAAGGGCTCGGTCAGTGACACGGCGAGGGCTCGGACAGTGACACGGCGAGGGCTCGGTCAGTGTCACGGTGAGGGCTCGGTTCAGTTTCACGGTGAGGGCTCGGGTCAGTGTCACGGCGAGGGCTCGGTTCAGTTTCACGGCGAGGGCTCGGGTCAGTGTCACGGCAAAGGCTCGGTCTGTGTCACGGCGAGGCCTCAGGTGAGTGTCACGGCGAGGGCTCGGTCAGTTTCACGGCGAGGGCTCGGGTCGGTGTCATGGCGAGGGCTCATGTCAGTGTCAAGGCGAGGGCTCGGGTCGGTGTCAAGGCAAGGGCTCAGTCAGGGCCACGGCGAGGGCTCGGGTCACTGTCACAGCAACGGCTCGGTCAGTGTGACGGCGAGGGCTCAGGTCAGTTTCACGGTGAGGGCTCGGTCAGTGTCATGGCGAGGGCTTGGGTCAGTGTCACTGCGAGGGCTCAGGTCAGTGTCACGGCGAGGGCTCGGTCTGTGTCACGGCGAGGGCTCGGGCCAGTGTCACGGCGAGGACTCGGTCAGTGTCACGGCGAGGGCTTGGCAAGTGTCACGGCGAGGGCTTGGTCAGTGTCTCGGCGAGGGCTCGGGTCAGTGTCACGGTGAGGGCTCGGTCAGTGTGAAGATGAGGGCTCGGGTCAGTGTCACGGCGAGGGCTCGGTCAGGGTCACGGCGAGGGCTCGGTCTGTGTCACGGCGAGGGCTCGGTCAGTGTCACGGCGAGGGCTCGGTCAGTGTCACGGCGAGGGCTCGGTCAGTGTTACGACCAGGGCTCGGTCAGTGTCACGGCGAGGGCTCGGTCAGTGTCACGGCGAGGGCTCGGCAAGACGAGGGCTCGGTCACTGTCACGGCGAGGGCTCAGTCAGTGTCACAGCGAGGGCTCGGTCAGTGTCACGGCGAGGCCTCGGTTCAATTTCACGGCGAGGGCTCGTGTCAGTATCACAGCGAGGGCTCGGTCAGTGTCACGGCGAGGGCTCGGTCTGTGTCACGGCGAGGGCTCGGTCAGTGTCACGGTGAGGGCTCGGTTCAGTTTCACGGTGAGGGCTCGGGTCAGTGTCACGGCGAGGGCTCGGTTCAGTGTCACGGCTAGGGCTCAGTCAGTGTCACGGCAAGGGCTCGGTCAGTGTCACGACGAGGGCTCGGTCAGTTTCACGGCAAGGGCTCGGTCAGTGTCACGGCGAGGGCTCAGTCAGTGTCACGGCAAGGGCTCGGTCAGTGTCACGGCGAGGGCTCGGGTCAGTGTCACGATGAGGGCTCGGTCAGTGTCACGGCGAGGGCTCGGTCTGTGTCATGGCGAGTGCTCAGTCGGTGTCACGGCGAGGGCTCGGTTCAGTTTCACGGCAAGGGCTCGTGTCAGTGTCACGGCGAGGGCTCGGTCGGTGTCACGGCGAGGGCTCGGTTCAGTTTCACGGCGAGGGCTCGTGTCAGTGTCACGGCGAGTGCTCGTGTCGGTGTCACGGCGAGGGCTCTGGTCGATGTCACGCCGAGGGCTCAGGTCGGTGTCACGGCGAGGGCTCGGTCAGTGTCACGGCGAGGGCTCCTTCAGTGTCATGGTGAGGGCTCGGTCAGTGCCACGGCGAGGGCTCATTCAGTGTCACGGCGAGGCCTCGGTTCAGTTTCACGGCGAGGGCTCGTGTCAGTGTCACAGCGAGTGTTCGGTCAGTGTCATGGCGAGGCCTTGGGTCAGTGTCACGGCGAGGGCTCGGTCTGTGTCACGGCGAGGGCTCAGGTGAGTGTCACGTCGAGGGCTCGGTCAGTGTCACGGCGAGGGCTCGGCTCAGTTTCAAGGTGAGGGCTCGTGTCGGTGTCACGGCGAGGGCTCGGTCTGTGTCACGGCGAGGGCTCGGTCAGTGTCACGGCGAGGGCTCGGTCATTGTCACGGCGAGGGCTCGGTCAGTGTCATGGCGAGGGCTCGGTCAGTGTCACGGCGAGGGCTCGGTCAGTGTCACGGCGAGGGCTCAGTCAGTGTCACGGCGAGGGCTCGGTCTGTGTCATGGCGAGGGCTCGGTCTGTGGCACGGAGAGGGCTCGGGTCAGTGTCACGGCGAGGGCTCGGTCTGTGTCATGGCAAGGGCTCGGTCCGTGTCACGGCGAGGGCTCGGTCCGTGTCACGGCGAAGGCTCGGTCAGTGTCACGGCGAGGGCTTGGTCAGTGTCACGGCGATTGCTCAGACAGTGTCACAGCATGGGCTCGGTCAGTGTCACGGCGAGGGCTCGGTCAGTGACACGGCGAGGGCTCGGTCAGTGACACGGCGAGGGCTCGGTCAGTGTCATGGCGAGGGCTCCGTTCATTCTCACGGCGAGGGCTCAGGTCAGTGTCACGGCGAGGGCTCGGTTCAGTTTCACGGCGAGGGCTCGGGTCAATGTCACGGCGAAGGCTCGGTCTGTATCACGGCGAGGGCTCAGGTGAATATCACGGCGAGGGCTTGGTCAGTTTCACAGCGAGGGCTCGTGTCGGTGTCAAGGCGAGGGCTCGGGTCGGTGTCAAGGCAAGGGCTCGGTCAGGGTCACGGCGAGGGCTCGGGTCACTGTCACAGCAAGGGCTCGGTCAGTGTGACGGCGAGGGCTCGGGTCAGTGTCACGGCGAGGGCTCGGGTAAGTATCACGGCGAGGGCTCGGTCTCTGTCACAGCAAGAGCTCGGGTCAGTGTCACGGCGAGGACTCGGTCGGTGTCACGGCAAGGGCTCGGTCGGTGTCACGGCAAGGGCTCGGTCAGTGACACGGCGAGGGCTCGGACAGTGACACGGCGAGGGCTCGGTCAGTGTCACGGTGAGGGCTCGGTTCAGTTTCACGGTGAGGGCTCGGGTCAGTGTCACGGCGAGGGCTCGGTTCAGTTTCACGGCGAGGGCTCGGGTCAGTGTCACGGCAAAGGCTCGGTCTGTGTCACGGCGAGGCCTCAGGTGAGTGTCACGGCGAGGGCTCGGTCAGTTTCACGGCGAGGGCTCGGGTCGGTGTCATGGCGAGGGCTCATGTCAGTGTCAAGGCGAGGGCTCGGGTCGGTGTCAAGGCAAGGGCTCAGTCAGGGCCACGGCGAGGGCTCGGGTCACTGTCACAGCAACGGCTCGGTCAGTGTGACGGCGAGGGCTCGGGTCAGTTTCACGGTGAGGGCTCGGTCAGTGTCATGGCGAGGGCTTGGGTCAGTGTCACTGCGAGGGCTCAGGTCAGTGTCACGGCGAGGGCTCGGTCTGTGTCACGGCGAGGGCTCGGGCCAGTGTCACGGCGAGGACTCGGTCAGTGTCACGGCGAGGGCTTGGCAAGTGTCACGGCGAGGGCTTGGTCAGTGTCTCGGCGAGGGCTCGGGTCAGTGTCACGGTGAGGGCTCGGTCAGTGTGAAGATGAGGGCTCGGGTCAGTGTCACGGCGAGGGCTCGGTCAGGGTCACGGCGAGGGCTCGGTCTGTGTCACGGCGAGGGCTCGGTCAGTGTCACGGCGAGGGCTCGGTCAGTGTCACGGCGAGGGCTCGGTCAGTGTTACGACCAGGGCTCGGTCAGTGTCACGGCGAGGGCTCGGTCAGTGTCACGGCGAGGGCTCGGCAAGACGAGGGCTCGGTCACTGTCACGGCGAGGGCTCAGTCAGTGTCACAGCGAGGGCTCGGTCAGTGTCACGGCGAGGCCTCGGTTCAGTTTCACGGCGAGGGCTCGTGTCAGTATCACAGCGAGGGCTCGGTCAGTGTCACGGCGAGGGCTCGGTCTGTGTCACGGCGAGGGCTCGGTCAGTGTCACGGCGAGGGCTCAGTCAGTGTCATGGCGAGGGCTCGGTCGGTGTCACGGCGAGGGCTCGGGTCAGTGTCACGGCGAGGGCTCAGTCTGTGTCACGGCGAGGGCTCATGTGAGTGTCACGGCGAGGGCTTGGTCAGTGTCACGGCGAGGGCTCAGTCAGTGTCACGGCGAGGGCTCAGTCAGTTTCACGGCAAGGGCTCGGCTCAGTGTCACGGCGAGGGCTAAGGTGAGTGTCACGGCGAGGGCTGGGTCAGTGTCACGGTGAGGGCTCGGTCAGTGTCACGGCGAGGGCTTGGTCAGTTTCACGGCGAGGGCTCGGCTCAGTGTCACGGCGAGGGCTTGGGTCACTCTCACGGCAAGGGCTCGGTCTGTGTCACGGCGAGGGCTCGGTCAGTGTCACGGCGAGGGCTCGGTCAGTGTTACGGCGAGGGCTCGGTCAGTGTCACGGCGAGGGCTCGGTCAGTGTCACGGCGAGGGCTCGTGTCAGTATCACAGCGAGGGCTCGGTCTGTGTCACGGTGAGGGCTCGGGTCAGTGTCACGGCGAGGGCTCGGTCAGTGTCACGGCAAGTGCTCGTTCAGTGACACGGCAAGGGCTCGGTCAGTGTCACGGCGAGGGCTCGGTCAGTGTCACGGCGAAGGCTCGGTCAGTGTCACGGCGAGGGCTCGGTCAGTGTCAAGGCGAGGGCTCGGTCAGTGTCATGGTGAGGGCTCGGTCCGTGTCACGGCGAGGGCTCGGTTCAGTTTCACGGCGAGGGCTTGTTTCAGTGTCACGGCGAGGGCTCTGTCTGTGTCACGGTCAGGGCTCGGTCAGTGTCACGGCGAGGGCTCAGTCAGTGTCACGGCGAGGGCTCGGTCAGTGTCACGGCGAGGGCTCGGTCAGTGTCTCAGCGAGGGCTCGGGTCATTGTCACGGCGAGGGCTCGGTCAGTGTGAAGACGAGGGCTCGGTCTGTGTCACGGCAAGGGCTTGGGTCAGTGTCACCGCGAGGGCTCGTTCAGTGTCACGGCGAGGGCTCGGTCAGGGTCACGTCGAGGGCTTGGTCAGTGTCACGGCGAGGGCTCGGTCTGTGTCACAGCAAGGGCTTGGGTCAGTGTCACCGCGAGGGCTCGCTCAGTGTCACGGCGAGGGCTCGGTCAGGGTCACGTCGAGGGCTCGGTCAGGGTCACGGCGAGGGCTCGGGCAGTGTCATGGCGAGGGCTCGGGTCAGTGTCACAGCGAGGGCTCGGGTCAGTGTCATGGCGAGGGCTCGGACTGTGTCACGGCGAGGGCTCTGTCAGTGTCACGGCGAGGACTCGGTCAGTGTCACAGCGATGGCTCGGCAAGTGTCATGGCGAGGTCTTGGTCATTGTCTCGGCGAGGGCACGGGTCAGTGTCACGGCGAGGCTCGGTCAGTGTGAAGACGAGGGCTCGGGTCAGTGTCGCGGTGAGGGCTCGGTCAGGGTCACGGTGAGGGCTCGGTCAGTGTCACGGCGAGGGCTCGGTCAGTGTCATGGAAAAGGCTCGGTCAGTGTCACGGTGAGGGCTCGGTCAGTGTCACGGTGAAGGCTCGGTCAGTGTCACGGCGAGGGCTCGGTCAGTGTCACGGCAAGGCCTCGGTTCAGTTTCACAGCGATGGCTCGTGTCAGTATCACGGCGAGGGCTCTTGTCAGTATCACGGCAATGGCTCGGTCAGTGTCACGGTGAGGGCTCGGTCAGTGTCACGGCGAGGGCTCGGTCGGTGTCACGGCGAGGGCTCGGTCGGTGTCACGGTGAGGGCTCGGTCGGTGTCACGGCGAGGGCTTGGTTCAGTTTCACGGCGAGGGCTCGTGTCAGTGTCACGGCGAGGGCTCGGTCGGTGTCACGGCGAGGGCTCGGTTCAGTTTCACGGTGAGGGCTCGTGTCAGTGTCAGGGCGAGGGCTCCTGTCGGTGTCACGGTGGGGGCTCGTGTCAGTGTCATGGCGAGGGCTCGGTCGGTGTCACGGCGACGGCTCGGTCAGTGACACGGCGAGGGCTCGGTCAGTGACACGGCGAGGGCTCGGTCAGTGTCACGGCGAGGGCTCGGTTCAGTTTCACGGTGAGGGCTCGGGTCAGTGTCACGGCGAGGGCTTGGTTCAGTTTCACGGCGAGGGCTCGGGTCAGTGTCACGGCGAAGGCTCGGTCTGTGTCACAGCGACGGCTCAGGTGAGTGTCACGGCGAGGGCTCGGTGAGTGTCACGGCGAGGGCTCGGTGAGTGTCACGGCGAGGGCTTCACTCAGTGTCACGCTGAGGGCTCTTGTCGGTGTCAAGGCGAGGGCTCGGGTCGGTGTCAAGGCAAGGGCTTGGTCAGGGTCACGGCGAGGGCTCGGGTCACTGTCACAGCGAGGGCTCGGTCAGTTTGACGGCAAGGGCTTGGGTCAGTTTCACGGCGAGGGCTCGGTCGGTGTCACGGCGAGGGCTTGGGTCACTGTCACAGCAAGGGCTCGATCAGTGTGACGGCGAGGGCTCGGGTCAGTGTCACGGCGAGGGCTCGGGTAAGTATCACGGCGAGGGCTCGGTCTCTGTCACAGCAAGAGCTCGGGTCAGTGTCACGGCGAGGACTCGGTCGGTGTCACGGCAAGGGCTCGGTCGGTGTCACGGCAAGGGCTCGGTCAGTGACACGGCGAGGGCTCGGTCAGTGACACGGCGAGGGCTCGGTCAGTGTCACGGTGAGGGCTCGGTTCAGTTTCACGGTGAGGGCTCGGGTCAGTGTCACGGCGAGGGCTCGGTTCAGTTTCACGGCGAGGGCTCGGGTCAGTGTCACGGCAAAGGCTCGGTCTGTGTCATGGCGAGGCCTCAGGTGAGTGTCACGGCGAGGGCTCAGCTCAGTGTCACGGCGAGGGCTCGTGTCGGTGTCAAGGCGAGGGATCGGGTCAGTGTCAAGGCAAGGGCTCGGTCAGGGTCACGGCGAGAGCTCGGGTCACTGTCACAGCGAGGGCTCGGTCAGTTTCACGGCGAGGGCTCGGTCAGTGTCATGGCTAGGGCTCAGTCAGTGTCACGGCAAGGGCTCGGTCAGTGTCACGGCGAGGGCTCGGGTCAGTGTCACGACGAGGGCTCGGTCAGTTTCACGGCGAGGGCTCGGTCAGTGTCACGGCGAGGGCTCAGTCAGTGTCACGGCAAGGGCTCGGTCAGTGTCACGGCGAGGGCTCGGGTCAGTGTCATGATGAGGGCTCGGTCAGTGTCACGGCGAGGGCTCGGTCTGTGTCATGGCGAGTGCTCAGTCGGTGTCACGGCGAGGGCTCGGTTCAGTTTCACGGCAAGCGCTCGTGTCAGTGTCACGGCGAGGGCTCGGTCGGTGTCACGGCGAGGGCTCGGTTCAGTTTCACGGCGAGGGCTCGTGTCAGTGTCACGGTGAGTGCTCGTGTCGGTGTCACGGCGAGAGCTCTGGTCGATGTCACGCCGAGGGCTCAGGTCGGTGTCACGGCGAGGGCTCGGTCAGTGTCACGGCGAGGGCTCGGTCGGTGTCATGGCGAGGGCTCCTTCAGTGTCATGGTGAGGGCTCGGTCAGTGCCACGGCGAGGGCTCATTCAGTGTCACGGCAAGGGCTCATACAGTGTCACGGCGAGGCCTCGGTTCAGTTTCATGGCGAGGGCTCCTTCAGTGTCATGGTGAGGGCTCGGTCAGTGCCACGGCGAGGGCTCATTCAGTGTCACGGCAAGGGCTCATACAGTGTCACGGCGAGGCCTCGGTTCAGTTTCATGGCGAGGGCTCGTGTCGGTGTCACGGCGAGGGCTCTGGTCGATGTCACGCCGAGGGCTCAGGTCGGTGTCACGGCGAGGGCTCGGTCAGTGTCACGGCGAGGGCTCGGTCGGTGTCATGGCGAGGGCTCCTTCAGTGTCATGGTGAGGGCTCGGTCAGTGCCACGGCGAGGGCTCATTCAGTGTCACGGCAAGGGCTCATACAGTGTCACGGCGAGGCCTCGGTTCAGTTTCATGGCGAGGGCTCGTGTCAGTGTCACGGTGAGGGCTCGGTCAGTGTCATGGTGAGGGCTCGGCTCAGTGTCACGGCGAGGGCTCGTGTCGGTGTCACAGCAAGTGTTCGGTCAGTGTCATGGCGAGGCCTCGGGTCAGTGTCACGGCGAGGGCTCGGTCTGTGTCACGGCGAGGGCTCAGGTGAGTGTCACGTCGAGGGCTCGGTCAGTGTCACGGCGAGGGCTCGGCTCAGTGTCACGGCGAGGGCTCGGTCAGTGTCACGGCGAGGGCTCGGTCAGTGTCATGGCGAGGGCTCGGTCAGTGTTACGGCGAGGGCTCGGTCAGTGTCACGGCGAGGGCTCGGTCAGTGTCACGGCGAGGGCTCGGTCTGTGTCAAGGCGAGGGCTCGGTCTGTGGCACGGAGAGGGCTCGGGTCAGTGTCACGGCGAGGGCTCGGTCTGTGTCACGGCAAGGGCTCGGTCCGTGTCACGGCGAGGGCTCGGTCCGTGTCACGGCGAAGGCTCGGTCAGTGTCACGGCGAGGGCTCGGTCAGTGTCACGGTGATTGCTCAGACAGTGTCACGGCGTGGGCTCGGTCAGTGTCACGGCGAGGGCTCGGTCAGTGACACGGCGAGGGCTCGGTCAGTGACACGGCGAGGGCTCGGTCAGTGTCACGGCGAGGGCTCGGCTCAGTGTCACGGCGAGGGCTCGGTCAGTGTCACGGCGAGGGCTCGGTCAGTGTCACGGCGAGGGCTCGGTCAGTGTCACGGCGAGGGCTCGGTCAGTGTCACGGCGAGGGCTCGGTCAGTGTCACGGCGAGGGCTCGGTCAGTGTCACGGCGAGGGCTCGGTCAGTGTCACGGCGAGGGCTCGGTCTGTGTCAAGTCGAGGGCTCGGTCTGTGGCACGGAGAGGGCTCGGGTCAGTGTCACGGCGAGGGCTCGGTCCGTGTCACGGCAAGGGCTCGGTCCGTGTCACGGCGAGGGCTCGGTCCGTGTCACGGCGAAGGCTCGGTCAGTTTCACGGCGAGGGCTCGGTCAGTGTCACGGCGATTGCTCAGACAGTGTCACGGCGTGGGCTCGGTCAGTGTCACGGCGAGGGCTCGGTCAGTGACACGGCGAGGGCTCGGTCAGTGACACGGCGAGGGCTCGGTCAGTGTCATGGCGAGGGCTCCGTTCATTCTCACGGCGAGGGCTCAGGTCAGTGTCACGGCGAGGGCTCGGTTCAGTTTCATGGTGAGGGCTTGGGTCAATGTCACGGCGAAGGCTCGGTCTGTATCACGGCGAGGGCTCAGGTGAATATCACGGCGAGGGCTTGGTCAGTTTCACAGCGAGGGCTCGTGTCGGTGTCAAGGCGAGGGCTCGGGTCGGTGTCAAGGCAAGGGCTCGGTCAGGGTCACGGCGAGGGCTCGGGTCACTGTCACAGCAAGGGCTCGATCAGTGTGACGGCGAGGGCTCGGGTCAGTGTCACGGCGAGGGCTCGGGTAAGTATCACGGCGAGGGCTCGGTCTCTGTCACAGCAAGAGCTCGGGTCAGTGTCACGGCGAGGACTCGGTCGGTGTCACGGCAAGGGCTCGGTCGGTGTCACGGCAAGGGCTCGGTCAGTGACACGGCGAGGGCTCAGTCAGTGACACGGTGAGGGCTCGGGTCAGTGTCACGGCGAGGGCTCGGTTCAGTTTCACGGCGAGGGCTCGGGTCAGTGTCACGGCAAAGGCTCAGTCTGTGTCACGGCGAGGCCTCAGGTGAGTGTCACGGCGAGGGCTCGGCTCAGTGTCACGGCGAGGGCTCGTGTCGGTGTCAAGGCGAGGGCTCGGGTCAGTGTCAAGGCAAGGGCTCGGTCAGGGTCACGGCGAGAGCTCGGGTCACTGTCACAGCGAGGGCTCGGTCAGTTTCACGGCGAGGGCTCGGTCAGTGTCACGGCTAGGGCTCAGTCAGTGTCACGGCAAGGGCTCGGTCAGTGTCACGGCGAGGGCTCGGGTCAGTGTCACGACGAGGGCTCGGTCAGTTTCACGGCGAGGGCTCGGTCAGTGTCACGGCGAGGGCTCAGTCAGTGTCATGGCAAGGGCTCGGTCAGTGTCACGGCGAGGGCTCGGGTCAGTGTCATGATGAGGGCTCGGTCTGTGTCATGGCGAGTGCTCAGTCGGTGTCACGGCGAGGGCTCGGTTCAGTTTCACGGCAAGCGCTCGTGTCAGTGTCACGGCGAGGGCTCGGTCGGTGTCACGGCGAGGGCTCGGTTCAGTTTCACGGCGAGGGCTTGTGTCAGTGTCACGGTGAGTGCTCGTGTCGGTGTCACGGTGAGGGCTCTGGTCGATGTCACGCCGAGGGCTCAGGTCGGTGTCACGGCGAGGGCTCGGTCAGTGTCACGGCGAGGGCTCGGTCGGTGTCATGGCGAGGGCTCCTTCAGTGTCATGGTGAGGGCTCGGTCAGTGCCACGGCGAGGGCTCATTCAGTGTCACGGCAAGGGCTCATACAGTGTCACGGCGAGGCCTCGGTTCAGTTTCATGGCGAGGGCTCGTGTCAGTGTCACGGTGAGGGCTCGGTCAGTGTCATGGCGAGGGCTCGGCTCAGTGTCACGGCGAGGGCTCGTGTCGGTGTCACAGTGAGTGTTCGGTCAGTGTCATGGCGAGGCCTCGGGTCAGTGTCACGGCGAGGGCTCGGTCAGTGTCACGGCGAGGGCTCAGGTGAGTGTCACGTCGAGGGCTCGGTCAGTGTCACGGCGAGGGCTCGGCTCAGTGTCACGGCGAGGGCTCGGTCAGTGTCACGGCGAGGGCTCGGTCAGTGTCAAGGCGAGGGCTCGGTCAGTGTCACGGCGAGGGCTCGGTCAGTGTCACGGCGAGGGCTCGGTCAGTGTCACGGCGAGGGCTCGGTCTGTGTCAAGGCGAGGGCTCGGTCTGTGGCACGGAGAGGGCTCGGGTCAGTGTCACGGCGAGGGCTCGGTCCGTGTCACGGCAAGGGCTCGGTCCGTGTCACGGCGAGGGCTCGGTCCGTGTCACGGCGAAGGCTCGGTCAGTGTCACGGCGAGGGCTCGGTCAGTGTCACGGCGATTGCTCAGACAGTGTCACGGCGTGGGCTCGGTCAGTGTCACGGCGAGGGCTCGGTCAGTGACACGGCGAGGGCTCGGTCAGTGACACGGCGAGGGCTCGGTCAGTGTCACGGCGAGGGCTCGGTCAGTGTCACGGCGAGGGCTCGGTCAGTGTCACGGCGAGGGCTCGGTCTGTGTCAAGGCGAGGGCTCGGTCTGTGGCACGGAGAGGGCTCCTTCAGTGTCATGGTGAGGGCTCGGTCAGTGCCACGGCGAGGGCTCATTCAGTGTCACGGCGAGGCCTCGGTTCAGTTTCACGGCGAGGGCTCGTGTCAGTGTCACAGCGAGTGTTCGGTCAGTGTCATGGCGAGGCCTTGGGTCAGTGTCACGGCGAGGGCTCGGTCTGTGTCACGGCGAGGGCTCAGGTGAGTGTCACGTCGAGGGCTCGGTCAGTGTCACGGCGAGGGCTCGGCTCAGTTTCAAGGTGAGGGCTCGTGTCGTGTCACGGGCGAGGGCTCGGTCTGTGTCACGGCGAGGGCTCGGTCAGTGTCACGGCGAGGGCTCGGTCATTGTCACGGCGAGGGCTCGGTCAGTGTCATGGCGAGGGCTCGGTCAGTGTCACGGCGAGGGCTCGGTCAGTGTCACGGCGAGGGCTCAGTCAGTGTCACGGCGAGGGCTCGGTCTGTGTCATGGCGAGGGCTCGGTCTGTGGCACGGAGAGGGCTCGGGTCAGTGTCACGGCGAGGGCTCGGTCTGTGTCATGGCAAGGGCTCGGTCCGTGTCACGGCGAGGGCTCGGTCCGTGTCACGGCGAAGGCTCGGTCAGTGTCACGGCGAGGGCTTGGTCAGTGTCACGGCGATTGCTCAGACAGTGTCACAGCATGGGCTCGGTCAGTGTCACGGCGAGGGCTCGGTCAGTGACACGGCGAGGGCTCGGTCAGTGACACGGCGAGGGCTCGGTCAGTGTCATGGCGAGGGCTCCGTTCATTCTCACGGCGAGGGCTCAGGTCAGTGTCACGGCGAGGGCTCGGTTCAGTTTCACGGCGAGGGCTCGGGTCAATGTCACGGCGAAGGCTCGGTCTGTATCACGGCGAGGGCTCAGGTGAATATCACGGCGAGGGCTTGGTCAGTTTCACAGCGAGGGCTCGTGTCGGTGTCAAGGCGAGGGCTCGGGTCGGTGTCAAGGCAAGGGCTCGGTCAGGGTCACGGCGAGGGCTCGGGTCACTGTCACAGCAAGGGCTCGGTCAGTGTGACGGCGAGGGCTCGGGTCAGTGTCACGGCGAGGGCTCGGGTAAGTATCACGGCGAGGGCTCGGTCTCTGTCACAGCAAGAGCTCGGGTCAGTGTCACGGCGAGGACTCGGTCGGTGTCACGGCAAGGGCTCGGTCGGTGTCACGGCAAGGGCTCGGTCAGTGACACGGCGAGGGCTCGGACAGTGACACGGCGAGGGCTCGGTCAGTGTCACGGTGAGGGCTCGGTTCAGTTTCACGGTGAGGGCTCGGGTCAGTGTCACGGCGAGGGCTCGGTTCAGTTTCACGGCGAGGGCTCGGGTCAGTGTCACGGCAAAGGCTCGGTCTGTGTCACGGCGAGGCCTCAGGTGAGTGTCACGGCGAGGGCTCGGTCAGTTTCACGGCGAGGGCTCGGGTCGGTGTCATGGCGAGGGCTCATGTCAGTGTCAAGGCGAGGGCTCGGGTCGGTGTCAAGGCAAGGGCTCAGTCAGGGCCACGGCGAGGGCTCGGGTCACTGTCACAGCAACGGCTCGGTCAGTGTGACGGCGAGGGCTCGGGTCAGTTTCACGGTGAGGGCTCGGTCAGTGTCATGGCGAGGGCTTGGGTCAGTGTCACTGCGAGGGCTCAGGTCAGTGTCACGGCGAGGGCTCGGTCTGTGTCACGGCGAGGGCTCGGGCCAGTGTCACGGCGAGGACTCGGTCAGTGTCACGGCGAGGGCTTGGCAAGTGTCACGGCGAGGGCTTGGTCAGTGTCTCGGCGAGGGCTCGGGTCAGTGTCACGGTGAGGGCTCGGTCAGTGTGAAGATGAGGGCTCGGGTCAGTGTCACGGCGAGGGCTCGGTCAGGGTCACGGCGAGGGCTCGGTCTGTGTCACGGCGAGGGCTCGGTCAGTGTCACGGCGAGGGCTCGGTCAGTGTCACGGCGAGGGCTCGGTCAGTGTTACGACCAGGGCTCGGTCAGTGTCACGGCGAGGGCTCGGTCAGTGTCACGGCGAGGGCTCGGCAAGACGAGGGCTCGGTCACTGTCACGGCGAGGGCTCAGTCAGTGTCACAGCGAGGGCTCGGTCAGTGTCACGGCGAGGCCTCGGTTCAGTTTCACGGCGAGGGCTCGTGTCAGTATCACAGCGAGGGCTCGGTCAGTGTCACGGCGAGGGCTCGGTCTGTGTCACGGCGAGGGCTCGGTCAGTGTCACGGTGAGGGCTCGGTTCAGTTTCACGGTGAGGGCTCGGGTCAGTGTCACGGCGAGGGCTCGGTTCAGTGTCACGGCTAGGGCTCAGTCAGTGTCACGGCAAGGGCTCGGTCAGTGTCACGACGAGGGCTCGGTCAGTTTCACGGCAAGGGCTCGGTCAGTGTCACGGCGAGGGCTCAGTCAGTGTCACGGCAAGGGCTCGGTCAGTGTCACGGCGAGGGCTCGGGTCAGTGTCACGATGAGGGCTCGGTCAGTGTCACGGCGAGGGCTCGGTCTGTGTCATGGCGAGTGCTCAGTCGGTGTCACGGCGAGGGCTCGGTTCAGTTTCACGGCAAGGGCTCGTGTCAGTGTCACGGCGAGGGCTCGGTCGGTGTCACGGCGAGGGCTCGGTTCAGTTTCACGGCGAGGGCTCGTGTCAGTGTCACGGCGAGTGCTCGTGTCGGTGTCACGGCGAGGGCTCTGGTCGATGTCACGCCGAGGGCTCAGGTCGGTGTCACGGCGAGGGCTCGGTCAGTGTCACGGCGAGGGCTCCTTCAGTGTCATGGTGAGGGCTCGGTCAGTGCCACGGCGAGGGCTCATTCAGTGTCACGGCGAGGCCTCGGTTCAGTTTCACGGCGAGGGCTCGTGTCAGTGTCACAGCGAGTGTTCGGTCAGTGTCATGGCGAGGCCTTGGGTCAGTGTCACGGCGAGGGCTCGGTCTGTGTCACGGCGAGGGCTCAGGTGAGTGTCACGTCGAGGGCTCGGTCAGTGTCACGGCGAGGGCTCGGCTCAGTTTCAAGGTGAGGGCTCGTGTCGGTGTCACGGCGAGGGCTCGGTCTGTGTCACGGCGAGGGCTCGGTCAGTGTCACGGCGAGGGCTCGGTCATTGTCACGGCGAGGGCTCGGTCAGTGTCATGGCGAGGGCTCGGTCAGTGTCACGGCGAGGGCTCGGTCAGTGTCACGGCGAGGGCTCAGTCAGTGTCACGGCGAGGGCTCGGTCTGTGTCATGGCGAGGGCTCGGTCTGTGGCACGGAGAGGGCTCGGGTCAGTGTCACGGCGAGGGCTCGGTCTGTGTCATGGCAAGGGCTCGGTCCGTGTCACGGCGAGGGCTCGGTCCGTGTCACGGCGAAGGCTCGGTCAGTGTCACGGCGAGGGCTTGGTCAGTGTCACGGCGATTGCTCAGACAGTGTCACAGCATGGGCTCGGTCAGTGTCACGGCGAGGGCTCGGTCAGTGACACGGCGAGGGCTCGGTCAGTGACACGGCGAGGGCTCGGTCAGTGTCATGGCGAGGGCTCCGTTCATTCTCACGGCGAGGGCTCAGGTCAGTGTCACGGCGAGGGCTCGGTTCAGTTTCACGGCGAGGGCTCGGGTCAATGTCACGGCGAAGGCTCGGTCTGTATCACGGCGAGGGCTCAGGTGAATATCACGGCGAGGGCTTGGTCAGTTTCACAGCGAGGGCTCGTGTCGGTGTCAAGGCGAGGGCTCGGGTCGGTGTCAAGGCAAGGGCTCGGTCAGGGTCACGGCGAGGGCTCGGGTCACTGTCACAGCAAGGGCTCGGTCAGTGTGACGGCGAGGGCTCGGGTCAGTGTCACGGCGAGGGCTCGGGTAAGTATCACGGCGAGGGCTCGGTCTCTGTCACAG